>NC_088794.1:11997396-12597396 GCF_011386835.1 Chrysemys picta bellii | reverse complement strand
CTGTTTTCAGGTAAACCTGCAGCTTTGGGGCAAGTGATTCAGACCCTGGGTCTGTGTTGGAACAGACGGGAGTGTCTGGCTCAGCAAGACAGGGTGTTGGAGTCCTGAGCTGGCAGGGAAAATAGGAACGGGGTAGTCTTGGCACATTGGTTGGCAGCTCCCAAGGGGGTTTCTGTGATCCAACCCATCACAGGGTCATCTGCAGAAACATTAGTAGGGATGTGTTATGTGATACAATAATCAGAATTAAATCTTCATGAAGTTGAAACACTGAACATGAATGCGTGATCTTTCCACTTTTGTCCAGTTGTGACCTTTTTCAGCCTTTGGTCTGCATCACTGGTGAGCCATTTACACTCACCATTGAGCAGCCTGACCAGGCACAGGTCTCAGAAACCCAGCACTAAATTCCTACTAGTCTTGCTTGCTCCCGGCCGCTCTTCAGCACAGGCCTCCTTACAAGAGAGGAGGCTGAAACATTGTCCGACAGTAGGGCAGATCTAAGCGTGTAGCGACATCCTTCTCCCCAGTCTTGCTGTCTGTAGGTGCACCTGTTGCCCGATGAGGTGTCCAAATCCGGACCCTTGGCTGACAGTTTTGCCAGGCAAGCCAAAAGGCAGCCTCAGTTGTCAGAGAAATATTACATTTCCATTAATTTCATAGACACACCCTGGCTTGTGAATGATGTGATGAAATTCACGCAGTAGGTCCTCACCAGCACACTGGGCCAGTTATTAGCACTAATTCCCAGAAAGAGTTCCTCTCAGCCATTCGCTATTCATTGACCAGATTCCTCCAATACGGGCTGAGCCTGTTCAGTTAAATGGCCTTGCATCCCACCCTGCAACATAAGCCACTTAGATCCCAGGAGGAGGTCAGTAACAGTCAGAGGGACAGACCAGAGTCCTGCCAGAGTAAAGATTTCCCTATAGCACCAGAAATAAAATGCTGTTCTACGGTAAACTTCACCTAAACATTCCACATGGCTCTCTCAGCGTCTTATCAGCTTCATTTACACTAACAGCAATCCCTGATGCTTCACTGTTGTGTCATCTCTGTTCAGATTGCAGTCCTCAGCTCCAAATTTTACAACAATAGTTTCCCCCATCGGGAGCTGGGACTTGCTGTGTGATTGTCACATACTCCAGATTCTGTTGTGCCTGTTTGGAGGGTGAGGAAAATAAGTACAAGTGATAGGCCTCATCCGACCTACTTATTTTGGGGGATATCAAATAACCATGCAGCTAAACTCGACTTTGGGTGACCTTGAAGGCTACAGGGCTGGCTGGAGTTAGCAGCAAAAACTGGCAGAAGTCCATTGCTCAGAAAGAACTGGAAACCAGCACACTCCTTACATGCAGCGGCCACCACCTGACAGGCGGGATTTCAGTCTGGTGCGAAGCAAAGGCCTGCACCAGAAGGCAGCATGGGACTTAATCCCACTTGAAAGAGGCAGCTTCCTCCATCCATGTCTTCACAGCCCACCTTGACTTTAACACTCTGCTAAGGTATAGCTCTCTCAGGAATTGCGGTGAACAGTAAGTGTATGGAGGGAGAGCAGTAGACTCCAATCCTCCCACAAAGCTCACAAATGTGATTCCTAAAGATGGAAAAATAAATGTTTTAAGATAGTCTTCTTCTGCATGACCAGAGAGGTTTGGGGTGCATTTAGATGGGGAGCTCCTCAGAGTGGCTGTACAGAGCTGAGAACTGTCAACATTTAAATAATGGTCTAAGTTTCTTTGAAAATTGACCACCACACCAGCACTCTGGCAGCAGTGACAAATATGGCATAAAAACCTAATCAGGCAGAGTGGTTTTAGTGATTCATGCTACTTGGTTTCACGCATAGAGTTCATATGCGTAGACATTGAAGTTACAAAAATTCAAATTGGAATGGAGGTAATTTTTTTTTAAAACAGCAAAGATTCTCAATTCCCCATCAGTTGGACTCTTTAAAACAAGGTTGAATGACTTCCTAAAAGATACTCTAGTTCAATCACAAGTTATTGGGCTTGATGGCGTCACTTATGTAGGAGGGAAAATGAATTCTCTTCACTGCCAGATTCACTGGGTGAAACTCTTTGCCCTGCAATATACAAGAGTCAAACTACATCACAATGGTTCCTTTCTAACATTAAAATCTATTAATCCGGATTGTTTAACATCAGTGTTCTTTTTATTCACTATCATTTCAAATTGTGAAGCATTCTGTGACTACAAACTCCATACTGTTGTTCCTTTTTAACATTTAAGGAACAGTCTAGATTCTGTCCACCACCGAATTGCAGCAACATGATGGCAAAGAGAAACATACACGTGGTCTAATGGTCCTAAAAGAGCACTTGCAACCCACTGGATGCAGAAAACCTGATGTCATAGAATTTATTAACTCAAAGAACAATTGCAAAAGCTATTATAGAACAAGAATTTAAGATGGAATTTTCCCCAGTACAACTGATTTTGCATCAGGGACACTGATCAGCAGAGAATGAACAGGAGGTATGCAAATATTTTTTCACACTTGTAGGAAGTGTCCTGTTTCAGGATAGTGGCCACCAAGAATAGTATTGGTCCCTTGTAGCAGTTTCAGTCCCCCGTATAGCTCACAGATGTATGTGTGTGGCTACTGCTGATGCTGAGAGACAGTGATGACAATTTGAGGAATTGTTCAAGAAATCTACAATTCTTGCAGAGAAAGGATGGCCAGCATTGTCCAGTGAGCATGCTGCAGTAAAGGGTGGGTACCCTTCCCCAGTTAATGATCCCCAACACATATAAATAACCAAAGATTTCACAGGTTTATTCTTTTAAAAAATAATTTTATAAGCAAAATAACTGACTTTAAATTTAAATCAATGAGAGTCTATTGAAAACGGAACATAAAGTAGCCCTTTGATCCAGGATACAGACTCCCGACAGTTCCCATCTATCCCACAGATTGCACATTACCATTTTCATCTGGGTTTGGCAGTCCAAAGGCATGTGGAGTGTCATGTGAATACAACTGAAACACCAAAGAGCCCAGAAATTACTTGAAACCAAATCTACCCTTTGTAAATACCTGAATTCTATTACAAACAACAGTAGAATGAACAGTGAGAATAATACATATTGAACTTTCTTAAACATTAGCAGAGGGGGGATGTTAAAGCAATATTGTGCTAGTCACCACTTTGCTATCTGGTTAAAGGGATACAAGGGGAGTCAGGATATAAAAATCATGTATTTTAAAAAATATCTTTCCTCTGTTACCATCATTTGAGATTATTAACCAATGATTACCTTTAAAAAATAATCTCATTTTCTTGGTCTCATTTATGCTGCTTGTGTCTTTGTTTCTCTCAGCTGAGACAGTGAAAGTAGCATTGCGAGTTTCACTTCCAGGCTACTGTGCACTAACAGACAGTGGACGTTCACATTGGAAGACCTCTCTAAACTGAATAAAGCAATGAAGAGTCCAGTGGCACCTTATAGATTAACAGACATATTGTAGCATAAGCTTTCGTGGGTGAATACCCACTTTGTCAGACACATGTGACATCAGACAAAGTGGGTATTCACCCACGAAAGCTTATGCTCCAATATGTTTGTTAGTCTATAAGGTGTCACAGGACTCTTTGTTGCTTTTTACAGATCCAGACTAACACGGCTACCCCTCTGATACTCTCTAAACTGACTAACTTAAAAAAAAAATTACATTAAAATATTGTTTGTATTTGGATTTGTGGCCCCCTCGCTTCCCAACTAGCCTTAAAAAATTCCTGGGTTTGAGTCCCACCCCCACTACACAGAACTCCTACAAGTGGCCGACGACACACTGACGGAGATTTGGCCACAGCTATGTATATGCAATGTAAAATATGTTTTAAAAATAATAAATCAGGTTTTGTAGCTTGAAAAATCCCAGCAGACAAAAGCATTAACCAGCAAGATGAGTGCTGTGCTGGTTTCACGCTATATGCTTAGATTTTCCCCATTTAGCTCTCTCCCAAATCAACTCAAAACCAGTAAACACATTACACTCTGTAATGGATGTTGTGCATGGAGGATACAGCAACCTTATTCTTAATGGGTGTTAGAATCAGTCAACTAGCTTGCAGTACCAGAAAGGATTTATGGAGAACAATCAGAACAGCAAACATACAGCTCAGCCATGAAACACTTGGAAGGTAAATATGTTTGCTGCGAGTTTTATTGAGATCACCCCATGGGGTAGCAACATATGCAAAGGAGGAGGGAGAAGAGAAAGAAGAAGAAATGAGAGTGTATAAGGATGAGTCCAGTTTCATCATGACCACACACCTGGTTTAGATTTGACGTTTGTAGTAACAGAGCTATGGTGTCAGTGCTGATGCTAAGAGGAGTGAACCGCTAGAAAGCCCTTAGATAGATCAGACTTATCCTGGCAGGAGATCACCACTGAGCAATATGGAGTATGAGAGCCCATGTACAATGGGCCCGATTCAAAGCCCAGTGAAATCAATGAGAGTCTTTCCATGGACTTTTCTGGGCTTTGGATCAGGACCTAGGAAATGACCTGATGTGACCCAGACAACAGAACCAAGGAGAACAAACAAAACAGAAGAGCAAGGAGAAGAGAAGAAGCCTTCAACCAACAGAGGGACATAGCTCAAAGGCCTGCTCTCATGCTGCAGAGGCAATGGTACAGAATGCAATACTAGGTAAGAGCTCAGCACACAGATGAACTAGCTCCCAAGTGAGTTTGGGCTTGCACTTGACCATCTCATCTACAGTCTCTCCAATTTGCCTGCCCCAGACTTTTGCCCAAACATGCATTTCCCTGATCAAGCCTGTCACTCTAAGTCTCTGGACTGGGACAGAATGAGCCTCCTACAGCAGGTTACCCTGAGTGAACGAGGGAGGGATGTGCTCAGTTTGGCTTATGGCGCTCAGCTGAATAATAGATTAAGGCAGACATTCCTGAGGTGAGAAAAGCACCTGTCACAACACCACTTCAGGTGTTATAACACACAGGGAAGAGGGCTCTTGAGATCTTATGTACTCTGGTGTGGTGTGCCTGAGACCTGAGTGCACTGGGGGCTGTTAGAGTTAATGGCCTTTCTATGAAGGTGATTACAGTTAAATATAGCTAGGAGGCAAAGTACAGTCAGTTGCCTCACACTGGTCTTAGCCACAGTTTTTGAACCACTTTAACAATACTGGTTTAGGAATACATAGAGTTAATATGTGCAACCCCTACTGTGGATGCAGTTATACTGGAGCTTGTTATCGAATTTTAGAATCATCGATTAGAAGGAACCACAAGGGTCATCTAGTCTAGCCCCCTGCCAAGACGCAGGATTTGTTGGGTCTAAACCATCCAAGACAGATGGCTATCCAGCCTCTCTTTGAATACCTCCAGCGAAGGAGCTTCCACGACCTCCCTCGCCAGTCTGTTCCCCTGTCCTACTGTTATTACAATTAAGAAGTTTTTCCCTGAGATTTAATCTAAATTTGCTATGCTGTAGTTTGAACCCATTACCTCTTGTCATGCCTTCTGGGTAGCAAGAGAGAACAACTTTTCTCCATCTTTTTTTATGGCAGCCTTTCAAGTATTTGAAGAGCGCTATCATGTCCCCCCTTTATCTCCTCTTTTCCAAACTAAACATACCCAGTTCCTTCAGCCTTTGGTCATATGGCTTGCAATTCATCCTTTTGATCATCTTTGTCACTCACCTCTGGATCCTTTCCAGTTTCTCTACATCCTTTCTATACATTGTTGACCAAAACTAGACACACTACTCCAGCTGAGGCCTCACCAGCGCCAAGTAGAGCAGTACTATCACCTCCCGTGACTTGGATTCCTCTGTTAATACAACCTAAAACAGCATTTGCTTTTTTTGCAACGGCATCCTACTGCTGACTCATGTTGAGGTTGTGATCCACCACAACTCCCAGGTCCTTCTCCGCAGTGCTACTGCCAAGCCAGTTATCCCCCATTCTGTATTTGTGCATTTGCTTTTTCTTCTATAAATGTAGTACCTTACATTTATCTGTTGAATTTCATTTTGTTGTTTATAGCCTAGTTCTCCAATTTATCAAGATCCCTCTGAATTTTAGCTCTATCCTCCAAAGTGTTGGCAAATCCCCCCCCTCGTTGTGTCATCTACAAATGTGATCAGTATGCTCTTTATTCCTATATCCAGGTCTGTAATAAAGACGTTCCACTTTACTCTGTGCGGATTAGGCCTCAACTGGAGTACTGTGTCCAATTCTGGGTGCCACATTTCAGGAAAGATGTGGACAAATTGGAGAAAGTTCAGAGAAGAACAAAAAAATTTATTAAAGGTCTAGAAAACATGACCTATGAGGGAAGATTGAAAAAATTGGGTTTGTTTAGTCTGGAGAAGAGAAGACCGAGAGGGGACATTATAACAGTTTTCAAGTACATAAAAGGTTGTTACGAGGAGGAGGTAGAAAAATTGTTCTCCATAACCTCTGAGGGTAGGACAAGAAGCAGTTGGTTTAAATTGCAGCAAGGGGGGTTTAGGATGGACATTAGGAAAATCTTCCTGTCATGTAGTTAAGTGCTGGAATAAATTGCCTAGGGAGGCTGTGGAACCTTCCGTCGTTGGAGATTTTTAAGAACCGGTTACACAAACACCTGTCAGGGATGGTCTAGATCAGTGGTTCTCAACCTATTTACCATTGTGGGCTGCATCCACTATTACTTATATGGCCCTGAGGATGTCACATGGACCACAGCTCTGTGCTGATTGGGCCGCAGATTGAGAAGCACTGGTCTAGATAATACTTAGTCCTGCCTTGAGTGCAGGGGACTGGACTAAATGACCTCTCGAGGTCCCTTCCAGGTCTAGGATTCTATGTTAATCACCACCGGATCCAGACCAGATCCCTGTGAAACCCCACTTGAGACCTTGCTCCAATTACTAGTTACTCTTTCTTTGCAGTTATCAGTACAGCTTATTCCTGTTCACATACACCAGCACACTGGGATATTTGTGGCCACACTAGAGGATTGAACTGCTTTAACTATAGCTGTTTCTAAACTCATATGATACAAAGACTGTGAAGGTCAACCCTTGGGAGAGTCCTACAGAACCTCCCACTGAATCCCCTGTCCAAGGATGCTAGAGTAAAATCCACATTACACGACCCTTGTCCAGTCTCATTAACTTTACGATTTGGTATTTCCCAACAGGAAGGGTTCTACTTAAGGGGGCTATAGAAAAAGTAGATCGAGTTTGCAAGCTCAAACATTAACTCCAGAGCTTCCCAGAAGCTGGAGTCATAGTTAGTGTGTTTTTAAAAACAAATAGCATGTGTTACACTGTTTTAACAGGGAGAACGCATCTCAGATGCACTTTCAGCTAGTTAACATGCTGCAGACCCAGCCAAATAGGATATTTAATCTTCATATGGTTGAACTCATGACCTTTAAACATCAAATACCAGCTGTAAAGGAACAAGATTTCTTAATACTTTCCTGTGAGTGTGCTCTGACAGCACACTTTCTAAAGAGATCCCTTAAACACTGCACTCGTCCCTTTTCCCACACAGTCTGGCAGAAGAAAATAGTTCACATTTCCAGGTAATCTACAAAATTTGCACAGACCTGGCTAAAAGAATCTTAGCGGCCAGAGACACCTGCCTCTCCTGCACAGGGCATCCCCACGATCTTTCCAGGTGGGCTCTTACTTTCAATAACCTGAGCAGATGCAAGACACAAGACCCAAAGTCCTCACAATAGGACCACCTCAGAACACAATCATGGTTGCTTAGAGAAAGCAGACAACACATTATGTCAGACTCACAATTCTCGTGTCCCCCTGCCGACCCCGGACACATAACCAACCACCAGCACAAGGTTTTAGGAGTGTTTTTGCAAATCAAGAACTACATCTTGTCACATAAGAAAATGTACACATTTCCAGTTACTGACAGACAAGACAGTAAACGTTTTACTATCAAGGGTTTTCTTGGACCTGTCCCAGTAAGGAGGGACCTGTGACTTCAAACAGTGGGATCAAGAAATCACAAGACAAAAGGACCCCTAGTCAAGAATCCAACATGCAGATCTGAAGCAGCTCTCTCCATAATGCTGCCCTTCCCTGCGCACGTGTGCGTATCATTGGAAGCTAATGTTTTATTTTACTCTGAAATAAGGTATCAGTTTCACACCAGCTAAAAGCAAAGTTATTTTAGGAACTACACTTGATTATAATGTCATCAATGATTATTTGGGGGTATACAGTAATTAGAGTAGCATTCCCCTCTGCATTTGAGGAGGAGGAGCAGGCATGTAGCTGATTATGGAAGAATCATTAAAGGGCTAACTTTATCTCTCAACATTTTCTAATTGGAGGAGGAAATCTCAAAGTAAAATCTATGATCCTGCTATCAGCAAGCTGAAACAAAACCCTCACCAGCCGCTATCTGTGTGGGGTCCATGTTAGGGCTCTGAGCTCCCTCTGTCAGTTATACACCAACTGCTCTTCCTAGAGCCAACACACTATCAGGTTGGATGGGATTTGGAACCACACTTTGCTTTGGAATCAACAATGGACTGCATGGCAAAGGCAGGGATACTCCCTACAGCTCTAGACCTAGCTTTTCCACTGTCAACCAGATCTTTACCTTCAGACGGGTTTTTGAGAAGGTGTCTGACTTTAATAAGCCCTGACCAACACTTTGTATAGGCTTCTGTCAGGCCTTTGATTCAATGCCTCAAGTAAGCGTGTGGGATCTGATGAAGTGATTTATCATCCCTAGGAAGATAGTGTCATTGACAGAAGAGCTCTATAACGGAAAGGAAAGCTGCATTTGAGTCAATGGCAGATACACAGCTTGGTTTCCTAGCTCCACAGGAGTTTGGCAAGGCTGCGTTCAGTCATGATTGTTGTTCCGTTTCGGCACTATTGGTTGATGGATAAGCTTGAGGCGGCAGCTGTGGGTGACGTTGAGCTGAACACCACTGCGCTCCGAGATCTTGAATACGGAGATGACATTGTCTTGTTGGCTCAGTCTGGTGCATCTACAGCTGATGGCTGATCTGGTCAGGCGAGAAGTAGCAGGCATTGGTCTGGTTATTAATCCAGATAAAATTAGGTCCCTGGCCATTACCATCAAGCAACCTCCAGCTCCAGATTACAACCAGTTTACTATTAATTTGTTTGGATGAGATACTGAAAAGATGGGAGCTGTCAGATAATTGGGCAGCGTCACAGACAGTGCTGGAGGATGCTTGAAAGATGTGGACACTTGTACAGCAGAACGTGACGCCACATTTCAGGCCCTTCAGTGGCCGCTGTGAGGATATCATAACGTCGAGCTTGCTACAAAGCTGTGGATCCATAGAACCATGGTTATATCAACTCTGTTGTACGGAAGTGAAACATGGGTGCTGAGGAAGGCTGAAGAACATAGGCATGACATTTTCAATAGTCATCGTCTTCATTGGCTGTTCCGTATCAAATAGCAGAACAAGATCAGAAACAAAGACATTTGAAGCTGAACCCAGCAACCACGTCCTTCAGCACTGTTTTTTTTCCAGCAGTTTTCTTGATATGGACATATTATTAGTATGAAAAAACAACTAATTCTGAAGCACATTTACTAAGGAATGCTGCTAGATGGCCAGTGATCATGTGGGTGCCCAAAATTTTAATGGTGTGATAAAATTGCCAGTGATAGACCTAAACTGAACATCCAGCCAGACCACCTTAAGGTCCTATCCAGAGATTGTTCCAGGAGGCACTTGATCTGCAAGGAGGTCATGTCCCTTTGGGATTTACCACGATGATGATGATGATGATGACTGGTTTTGAAATATGCTACTTTAGCTCATCTGGTCACAGAGTCCAATTCCAATGGTACGTTGGCTAGTGAAGGACCCAACATACCAGAGTGTTGTATAACTGGGAGAGTATTACAAGAGTGCCCTTACTTGTAAGGCCTAGTTCATGCCAACTAGCAAATGGTATCTTGCTCCAGGAAGAATCTCCATGATTTGTGCAAGGATTCGGTCATACTCTGCTGGGGGTAGAACAAGCACCAAAATCCCATCAGCAAACCAAGAAAACTTCTCTATGCTGATCACTGAATTTCCTTCCTCATTCTGCCAACCCCTGCCACAGATGATTCTGAAGTCAGACATAATCAGAAGCCAGATCAGTATTCTGTGCTATATTTTATCGCTAGCTTCTCCCCCACTTTTGGAGGGACTGCATGCACTGCAGTTTGGAGCAAACACTACACACTGCAAGCCAGTCAGAAATCCAAGACTCCTTCCCCATTGAGAATGTCCTCCAGCTACTCTTCTCAGAGATTCATTTGACAGAGGCTTTATTTGAAGTTTGGTGATGTGGCAAATCATTTTAAAATAGAATTGCAAGTTCTAGACAAATCTGAACAATTAATAGTCACCCAAACCAGTAAAATTCACTGGTGTGGTTACCTGTCAAGTAGCAGATCACATATATTTCCAACCAACATTAACAAGAGCAGCTGATTAGTTTGGTCCTACCTGGAGATGAAGGAAGCCCTGGCACAGTGACAAAGCTAGAGGGAATGTACGTGAGTCTACCCACTAAAACAGAACAGAAAACAGATCCATCGCCTTGTGCTCCTTAGACATGGAGAACTCCTCCCACATGTCTACTGGAGCTTCCAGCCGGGAATTTTCTCTAGATGAAGAGGCAGAGTCCAGTCATGCAAATAAACTGACCATGTGCATTTCTCAAAGACATGATAATTTACAAGTGCACCAGCTCTCAAGGGAACCTGAATCCTTGGTAATTCCTTCAGTCTGACAATGGGGAAAAGCTCTAAAGCTCCTTTGCAAGCAGGCACTTAATTAACAAAGATCTCTCCTTTTTATTACAGAAAGATAGAGGATCGGAGTAAACGGCATGACACAATGGTGTGCTGTGAGTAGGCTGTGTGGGGCACACAGAGGGCAGATACCAATCTGGAACAGGTAGCAGAGTATTAAGAAACAGTGGCAAAGCCATTTCTGACATTATCTGCCAGTCAGTGATTAGTGACATTTCTCAGTTAGCCCTGCAGGTCTTAATAATAATATAATATATGGAGATATACCTATCTCAGAGAACTGGAAGGGACCCTGAAAGGTCATCGAGTCCAGCCCCCTGCCTTCACTAGCAGGACCAATTGCTGATTTTTGCCCCAGATCCCTAAGTGGCCCCCACAAGGATTGGGCTCACAACCCTGGGTTTGGCAGGCCAATGCTCAAACCACTGAGCTATCCCTCCCTGCCTGAGCTATTCCTCCCCAGGTCTTAATCTGATACAAAGGAAACAAACATCACTTCTAGCATCTACTCTAGAGGTAAAAATGTTGTCATCTTTTTCACAGTATTTGGTGTTTAAAGTTCGCTTTTCTTGTGATCAGTTTTCTGTTTGAACCTACCCAGGAAAAAAAAGAAAAAAGAAATCCCAAGTGCATCAACAGATGGGGCTTTCTCTGCTCAGTTAGCCGAGCAAGGAGGTAGCTGTTCAGAGATGTTCTCTTCAGATGGAGCACAGAAAAGGACTTTATACTGCTTGGCTGGCACCAGGGTATCATCGTGAGATGCTTTACAGTGGCATCAAGACTTGTCCTCCAGCTACATCTGAACCAGGTATTCTTGGTGGCTAAAAGGGAAAAGCATCTTTGATTAGCTTTTATACTATTTCATGATGGACATGTGATATGACAGGGTGTCTGTGTAACGAGTACTGGGGTAACCTACCCACTTTATTCAGCAGGGCAATGCTTTTGGAACAGCTGTTGGGAAGAATCTAACCCTCCATCACAGCATTCTTCATTTGTTTGAATTACTGCAGTTTTGTTTGAGCTGCCCAAGAATGGCCCATGGTTCTCCCTCTGTTGCCTGTGAAGATGCAATTACAAACCCCCCGCTTCCCCCCAGAGCCGTGCTTCCCATGTTAGCTGTACAGAAGCAGGTCACAAGCAAAAGCTAATTTTAGAGCTGTGAAGATCATGGGTGGCGTTGGTGTGAGAATAAGGAAATATGAAGTATGTGCTGGGCTTCTCTGGATTAAACCAGTGTTTCCCAAAGGACAGAGGCAGCTGGCAAGGGGGGGACACAAAGACCGGAGTTGCCATTACATGCATCCGACGATGCTCCAATACATCTGTTAGTCTCAAAGGTGCCACAGGACTCTCTGTTGCTTTTTACAGATCCAGACTAACACGGCTACCCCTCTGGTACATGAACAGACTATTCACTTTCAAACTTTGCTCCTAATTGATGAAACAAACTTCAGAGAAGTAACTGGTTCTAGGTCTGGTTAAATCTATGGGACATCAACCAACAGGTTCTACAATACAGCAAAGGCTGTGGCAACTGGTCCATTATAATCTACTTTTGCCAAGATTTATAGATGCATTCATATGAGTTAAATGAAAGATTTAATCTCAGCTTACCTCATCACATCACAATGCATGACAATCCCATACAGCCTTGATTCCCATCTTCACTACTGTTGAGCTTTTTCATCCGGTATTGGCGGATCTCTCTCACCAATGTGTAAAAGGCATCTTCGACACCCTGAATGCAAAGAGTCCTGGTCAGGTATTCTCTTCCCCATGTGCTTGGGCATCACTTTGCACTCCATCCATCATTTTACTATTCCGCCAAAGTATTCTTTGACATATTTACTCAAAATGCATTCCTCTCTCCAGGGCAGCTCCTAGCCAACCGGGAGCCAGGAGCATCAGGGGCCAACTTATCCCACAATTCACTGCAGCAGGGAACCAATACTATACGCCCACATTTCCCACAATTACATTCTTGACTTTGATAATTTTACCTCTGAGGAAACAATAAACAAGCAGCCGCCTTCTAACGATGGAGGCAATGGCTGATTGTAGCTATAGGAGGAGGTAAGTTTCTGAAGCTTATGTCCTCAGTAGGAAATGGGGTTATTTCTTGGCAAATTGCCTCCCTGTTCAAGTTTCATTTTCAGACTATTTCTTAGCAATTTATTGCCCCTTTCCAGATTCATTCTGAAAAGCGATGTGGATAGAGCAATGACTTGGGGGAGCCTACTGAACAGAGGGCGATAAGTGGAGAATGCTCTCTATATAAACACACAAGCTCTGAGGACATGTCACGGACTTAGCTTCAACACTGGCCTTAATTAGAAGCCAAGGGAAACTTGGCAGTTTGGGACAAAATCTCATAAGAACAGCATTTGCTCTTACTACAAACTACTCCAGAAGAGAGGGATGGCTGAACTCTCATCTGGTTGGTAAGGACTTGGCATTTTTAGAATTCAGCTACTGAGGCCATCAATGTGAACCTGAGGAGTCACTGAGGTGTTGATATCGTCCAGAGCAAAAGAAATTAAATAAAGACAGAAAATATCATATTGCCTCTATATAAATCAATGGTACGCCCACATCTTGAGTAGTGCATGCAGATGTGGTCCCCCAGCTCAAAAAAGTTATATTGGAATTGGAAAAGGTTCAGAAAAGGGCAACAAAAATTATTAGGGGTACGGAAGAGTTGCCATATGAGGAGATTAATAAGATGGACTTTTCAGCTTGGAAGAGAGATGACTAAGGGGGGATAGGATAAAGGTCTATAAAATCATGACTGGTGTGGAGAAAGTAAATAAGGAAGTGTTATTTACTCCTTCTTGTAACAAAAGAGCTAGGGTCACCCAATGAAATTAATATGCAACAGGTTTAAAACAAACAAAAGGAAGTGTTTTTTTTCACACAACATACAGTCAACCTGTGGAACTCCTTGCCAGAGGATGTTGTGAAGGCCAAGACTATAACAGGGTTCAAAAAAGAACTAGATAAGGATAGGTCCATCAATGGTTATTAGCCAGGATGGACAGGAATGGTGTCCCTAACCTCTGTATGCCAGAAGCTGTGAATGGGCAACAGGGGCTGGATCACTGGGACAATTACCTGTTCTGTTCACTCCCTCTGGGGCACCTGGCATTGGCCACTGTTGGAAGACAGGATACTGGGCTAGATGGACCTTTGGTCTGACCCAGTATGTCCCTTCTTATGTTCTTAAAGTTCTACTCTGCATGTTCCGGTTGAACTCAAAGGTAAAAACGGGAAAGTGATTTACACATCTCCATCTCCACCCCCTGGCCATCAGTACCACACAGAATCCAGGCTACTACCATATTTATAGCACCAAGGAGAGAAATGGAAGAATGGAAGCTCGTCACCTGTCTTGTTTTGGCTGACGTCTCAATGAAGGGGATCCCATAGCTCTTAGCTAGTTCTTGAGCCTGTTTTGTATCCACTGTCCTTGTGGGCAAGTCACACTTGTTTCCCACTAGCACCATTGGCACATCATCTGAATCTTTCACTCTCTTAATCTGCTCTCTGGAGAAAGAATACATTAAAAACCAGTTTTTCTTGTACAAAAACTGAGTTTTAAACCAACATCTTATTACAAACCAGATGTGTTCCCCCTTTGCTACTATTTCAGGTATCTTGTCCTGTATGCTATGCCACTGAAATACCATCTAATCTTCAACACGCTATCTTGGTGGCTGTTCCATTCTCCATTTGTGGACAATTTATGTACCACTCTAAAACATTGAGTCCGATTTTAAAAGGCATTTTGAAACCCAGTATGGAATTTTTCCAGCATTTATTATTTGAAGATCATTGATTGTCTTGCAAGTTTGGTCTCCACTAATTTCAGTGGTGAATAATGTTCAATGCCAGTTGAAGATTGCGCCACTCCAGCCTTCCCCCTCCAAAATAAAACTAGGAAAAACTTCCTCCCGAAGAGCAGAACGTACCTGTAGAGATTGATATCAGCAAATGATTTGCTGTTATTGATGGCAAAGACACAAAGGAAGCCTTCACCAGTTCTCATGTACTGGTCTCGCATAGCACTGTACTCCTCCTGCCCTGCAGTATCCAGAATGTCTAGCAAACAGGTCTCACCATCAATAACTACCTGTTTCCGATATGAATCCTGAGGGAGATACAAAGACAACTTTGAAAACAAAGACAAGACTTAGTGCTGCTGCTGCAATCCCTTACTTCAGACTCTATTAGTGAGTGTCTCAAAGGCACCTCCTAGTCTAAAGCCTAAAACTGGCCACAGTTCCATGTCTTGCCCCACTTTCTCTTGAACTCTAACTGAGGAAGCATTTCAAGTGCAGGGTATATTGCTAGTGACCTTAACACAGCATGGACTTTTGTGACAAAAAGGCCTTTCACCTCTGGAAAGGCAAAATACTGGCTTCTACTGCACTGTTGCTGTAGGGGGAGGAGGAACCTCTGCTGTGATTCATTGAGTATATCTACAGGAAGTTATAAAACTATGTATCAGCAAAGGAAACCCGAATATCTCACAAAATAGCCCCCATGATGTACCTCTGTACCATGCATCAAGGAGAATATGCCCCCAGATACAGTGGACTCTATAATCCCCAAACAGAATCCCAGAAAGAAGAAGCTAATATTGAGCATGACTCAGAAGAGGTTTCTCCAGTTTATGTCCTTTTTAGAAGAAGCAAGAGTCCAACATTTGGAGGTTGCTTTAAATACTTACATCTATTTTTATTTTTTATGCATGTCTCACCTATAAAAACAAATAATTCAGTGCTATTTACCTCATAAAACATTACTCAAATGATACAACTAATGATAATTTTACTGCATTAACTATAGGATCACCCTGGCCAGACCAGCACCAAATAAAGCCCCATTAAGTCATCGACAGCCTGTCCTGGGAACCAAATCAAACCAGTCGTGTAGGACACAGGAATGTGCTTCCCCCGGATTTATGACCCTACTCATAGTTACTTTTATTAGTTGTACCACTGTAGCAACTAGGAGATTTAGTCATGGACCAAGATGCCATTGTGTTAGGGGCCGTACAAACACAGAACAAAAAGCAGCAGCCATGTTAGTCTGTATCCGCAAAAAGAAATTTGGTAGTTCTCCTGTTCTTTTTACAGAACAAAAAGGTGGTCTCTTCCCCCACAGAACTTACTCAACGGACAGAGCAATGGAGAGGATGCCCCCCCTCTTTCAGCAAAATAGTAATGATGAAAATACATGTAGTGATTGATTACATATACAAGCAAATAAAGGATACATGAATATGGGATCAAGTATCAGGGGGTAGCCGTGTTAGTCTGTATCTACAAAAACAACAAGGAGTTTGGTGGCACCTTAAAGACTAACAGATTTATTTGGGCATAAGCTTTCGTGAGTAAAAACCTCACTTCTTCGGATGCATCCGAAGAAGTGAGGTTTTTACTCACGAAAGCTTATGCCCAAATAAATCTGTTAGTCTTTAAGGTGCCACCAGACTCCTTGTTGTTTTTATGAATATGGGATGAAATGCACACAGGTGCCTACCTGTACTGCAGTGCACTTAATAGTTGTGTCTCAAAATAGTCCTTCAAAAGAGGCTCAAACTACAACCACTGATACTTGAACCACTTATACAGACAACACTCATTGTTTGCCTCATGATGGATATATTAGTTTCCCAAATAGTTTCATAATCAGAGAGCACTCTCCCTTGTCCTTGTCATCTCCTCCAGTTGTCCCACAGAGAGGGAAATCTACGCTGTAAAGCATCATGTACAGAAACAAATAAGCTGTACATTAAGGTACATGCAACTGACCTGCTTCAGCTCAAATGGCCATAGTCTGGTTTACCCGGAGTAGTGGACATTCAAAATAAACTTTTTGTAGATCTGAACATGAAGACCAATAAAAACGGTGAATTTCTCAACTTGGAAGTCCAGCATGCTGTCAGCACTTAGCTGGGTTGTACAATGTGGCATTGCCTGGGAAGCCCAAGTAATAAATCTGTGTGTATGTTACAGTGGAGAAGGGTGAGTGAAACCTGTTGCACAGAAGTGCATTACAGCCTACGTCAGCCTCACCTGGAGAGCTCGGCGAGGGATTGCTAACCTGCTGCACTAGTTTACAGGAACTACAAATGCGTTTGAACTTTGTTAGTTATTTCTGAGCCATGCCACTTCCCTGAATGGGTTCAGAAGCTGCGGTGCAAACACAGCCCAACTGCAAAAAGTGACCGAACGTCAAATCAGCCAGAAGAATAAATACGTCTGTTTCAGGAGCATTGTACAGACCAAGCTTTGCCTTCATACGCCCAGCCTGCCACGCCCAGCCTCCCAACCCTCACTGCCCCAGCGGGCGGGCGAGCGAGCGCCTGCAGCAGGGACTCACCTCTATGGTCGGATCGTACTCGTCCACGAAGTGGTTCTGGATGAGCTGAATGGTCAGGGCGCTTTTGCCAACGCCACCAGCTCCCACCACCACCAGCTTGTACTCTGTCATCGCCCTGCCCGGGAACCTGCGGTCACAGCACACACGTCAGTGGGGCGAAGGCCCCGGACCCGCTCCCCCCGAGACACGGGGCGGCGGGGGAGAGCCGGGCCTCGGACCCGCACCCCAGGGGGCCGGGGCAAAGGCCAGCCCTGCCCCCTCCCCCAGACACGGGCGGGGCCTTGGCCCCAGTTTGGACGGAGCCCTGCGGGGCCCCGAACCCCCCAACACAGGCTCGGGATGCCGGTCCCACGCGGTCCGGACCAGTGACAGCCCCGGGCCCAGCCAGTCCGGGGCGGGGCGGGGCACGGCCCAGGGAGCCGCTCACCTTGCGGCCCGACAGGCTCCGCGGGGCCCGAGAAAGCGGAACACCCCTGCGAAGTGGGTCCGTCCTTCCGGCTCCCAACCCTGACGTCATCAGGCGGGGCCGGAAGGGCAGCACGCCGCTCGGCGCCCCATGGCCCAGGCGCAGCGGAAGTTGTAGAGCCCCTGGCGGCGAGGCCCGGCCGGCCCAGGGGGGCGGGGCTCCCGGCTGAGGAGCGTTGCAGGGCCTGGCGCGAGTCATGGGCCGGCGCAGGCCGCGCCCGCCCCGGGGGCTGCTCCCGGCCGAGGGCGGCGCTGCCATGCACTGGGCAGTTCTATTGCCGCCGCCCTGAGCCTGAGGGGTGTGCAGGCGGGGACTGCATCAGAAAGCAACGGCGTTAAACTGCCCCACTTAATGTGAACGCCCTGGTGCTGGTGAGAGGCTCCAACCCCTACTTCATAAGTCCAGCAGGCACTGCTGGGCACTGATGCCGAAATAAGAGAGCTAACTGAGCATTAGGCTTGGGAATTAAGATACCTTGAGCACAGAATGTGAACGTTGAGACAAAACTGGAGGCATTTTTTTTTTCAAAATCAGTAAAACTTTATTCTATTTCCATTCTTTGCCATTAACAGAAAATTGGAGAAAGCAATGTTTGTTTCACAAAGATAATGCATCTCCCAGAGAAGAAAAACCCTAAATTGAGAATAGAGGTAATATGGAGGGGAAAAAAAACACAGTACTGCCCTCTATTCAAAGAAAATAACTCCTGATCTTTTTGGTTAAAGTAATACTTAGACCAATCATTCAGTTTTCTTGCTTGATAAAGTGTGACTGGGGAAAAAAAAAAAAAAAAAAAAAAAGCACACAGACATTAACTATTTCACCTTGATGAAAATCTCAATACAGCTATGGAAAGCCTAAGTATTTATTCTTTTACAGTACACTGGGTGCTGGCTGCAAAAAGAAAAATGTATTCACTTCAGGCACAATTTTTAAATTTAAATCGGTAAAAGAAACTGGGTTTAGAAGCTGCAGTGTTCTAAGCAGCAGCAAAATTTGTGCATTGTTTTATATATTTAAATTACCACACCGATGGCACACCTCATCCTTCTGAAATTCTGCACTGCACATACTATTTGCAGAAAGTTACAAAAACAGATCTACTCTGGAAGGTACTTTCACCGAGATCTAACAGAACTTTCCTACCTGGACTCAAGTTTAAATGAGATATGAAAACAACATTGTAACATTTGGCCATCAACTTAATAAAGTTATCTGAATGCTCATACAGATTTATATAAAAAAAAGTTAATATAGTCCACCCTCATATGGTCCTCAGAATTAGATCTGAACAAACAGGAAGTGAGCCTCCCACGTGGAGGGGAAGATAATGCAACTGAGAGCTAAGGCATAGTAACACCTTGGCAGAAATAATGAAGGTAGAGTATATATATATCTTTTTAGTGCAGAATTTCATAAGGTCTACCAGAGTAGAACTGTCTATAATGTTCACTTACATAGGCAATGTAGATTTGCAGTTACCAGTTGCGTTAAATGCACCATTCAAAAAGCGTCTAAAATGTGATACTATAAGGCGCCACCTTAAGTCTTCAGGATGCAACTGTGCATAATTTTAAAATGGTTTCATAAATTTTTTAAACATAACATGAGGAAGGTGTTAAAACTGGTGTAACAGCTTCTTAGAATTTGGAAGGGATGAATAGGGAGATATTCAGTACCCTTCACCAGCTCCCACTGCTTGATCGTACTTAGTTATGTGCTTTATGGATCAGTTAGTCAATAACACCAGCTTGACGAATCTTTCTCTCTGCACCAAATCCCTGTAATGACATAAAACCTCATTAATCAACTGCAATGTGAAATAATGCATATGGTTAACATAGATAGAGAAATTGAGAGAGCTGGAATATTCAAGTGTAGCCCACTGTTCAGGTTTTGTTTCTAACAGAATACAGTGTTAGCAAGGTTTCTGATGAGCCAGCTTTGTCCCCAAATACGAACAAGTTAGCACAGAGCTCCCATGCATTTGTCTGCAGTTCTACCTAGGCACCGTGTTCTATACCATTTCCTTTAACCCTGAAGAATCCCCTCTACACACCTGGAAGGGTGAGGAGCAGTGTTCCCTCCAATTTTTTCCATCAGTGTATGGAATGTATTTTGTTATGGGCAGCACCAATATTGAGGTAATATGTGGATGTGCACCATCATCTCCGTACTTTCACAACAACCCTTATCCCACCAAGAGCTCAACATGTCCTACTGCTAGTACCTGGCTGGGTCTTAGGAAAGGTCTGTGCGACCTCGGCAATACCTATCTGTTCATTCCTACAGCCTCCTTCCACAAGGATCAGTGCATGCTTTGCAAACTATGCATATAAATGTACCACTGAAAGGCAGCCACCTAGTGAGGAAAATCAGCAGCCAGCTAGGCCAGCAGCACAGAGCACTGTGCAGTAGTTTGGAAAGAAGGGGAATTTTGGATAGGAAGAATCTTTTCCACTTATGCAAAATGGTGGAGATATTTAATGTTCAGACAGGGCTTCATCTGTAAAGGTCTCGTCTGAATGTAAAATATAATACCACAATTTAGAAATCAAAGTAAATGTTTCTTTTTAAATCAGGACATTAAGGCTCAAAATAATTAAAACACCACTCAAATTCCCCTTACCATCCTCTTGTTAGAATACAAAGCACTTTGAATAGTCTGTAAGACTTTTAATCTTCATGTGGTTTATATTTTTACACTGATCAGCTTGGACAATTAAAGTAGCAGTCAAGTTCACCTTCAGAGTCCCATGCACACATACAATGTTCCAGTGTCTCAGTTATTACAGTGAAACACACATAGCTCTGTAAATTTACACAGCACTTTACAAACACATGAGCTCAGGCAAACTTTCACTTGACATGAAAGTTCTTCTACTTCTTTCCCTGGGCATAATGGCTACATGAGTAATACTTTGCAGGATCAGGCCCCTAGATAAACTACATGTCCTCCTGCCCACAAAAAGCTTTGCAAACATTGCTAGGGGGAGGTTTAAATCCACAACAGGGAGTTGTCATAATTGGAAATCAGACAAGAACATTTTCATTAGTCCTAGTTTTGGTAATTTCCTTTAAAAACAAATATAAAAGCCAACAATATTTAGTGCTTTTATAAATATCAAAGTGTTTTACAGAGGAAGACCAGTATCATTATTCCCATCTGGAAAATGGGGAAATAGAGGCACAGTGGGGAGGGGAGGGGTTACAGAACAAACATCCCAACCTGTGGCCAGAGTAGATACATACCCTCTTTGCAGTTGCTGTACCAGACCCTGTGATTCCTGCACATTGGTCTAACATTCCTGGCCATGCCCACTAGATATATGTAACCATGGACTTTTTCCATTCCTTGGCCCATTCCTTAAGCCCCTTTCTATAGTGGCCTATGCATAGCTAGTGTGGAACCCAGTTGTGTCACATACAGGAGGTACAGTGTACTCTGTGCACCCAACTGAAGTTACCCATTCACATGTAGTGTAACCACAACAGTTCTGCATTGGGGGGACTTTCTGTGGCCACCTGTGTTCCTGGGTGAATTTCAAAAGAGTGGCCATACTGGGTCAGACCAAGGTCTATCTAGCCCAGTATCCTGTCTTCAGACTGTGACAAATGCCACGTGCCCCAGAGGGAATGAACAGAACAGGTAATCATCAAGTGATCCAGCCCGTCACCCATTCCCAGCTTCTGGCAAACAGGCTAGGGACACCATCCCTGCCCGTCCTGGCTAATAGCCATTGATGACCTATATCCTCCATGAACTTATCTAGTTCTTTTTTGAACCCTGGTATAGTCTTGGCTATCACAACATCCTCTGGCAAAGAGTTCCACAGGTTGAATGTGTGTTGTGTGAAAAAAAATACTTCCTTTGTTTTAACCCTACTGCCTATTAATTTCATTTGGTGAGCTCTAGTTCGTGTGTTATGAGAAGTAGTAAATAACACTTCCTTATTTACTTTCTCCACACCAGTCATGATTTTATAGACCTCTATCATATCCCCCCAGTCGCCTCTTTTCCAAGCTGAAAAGTCCTAGTCTTATTACTCTCCTCATACAGAAGCCGTTAGTTCCATACTCCTAATTTTTGTTGCTCTTTTCTGAACCTTTTCCAATTCCAATATATCTTTTTTGAGATGAGGAGACCACATCTGCACGAAGTATTCAAGATGTGGGCATACCATGGATTTATAGAGAGGCAATATGATTTTTTAGTCTTATCTATCCCTTTAATAATTCTCAACATTGTTTGGTTTTTTGACTGCAGCTGCACGTTGAATAGATTGTTTCAGAGAACTATCCACATTGATTTCAAGATCTCTTTCTTGAGTGGTAACAGCTAATTAAGACTCCCTCATTTTATATGTATAGTTGGGATTATGTTTTCCAATGTACATTACTTTGCATTTATCGACATTGAATTTCATCAACAAAAGTGTGCACAGCTGACATTCACCCTAATGAGGTTGCACATAGCAACCATCAGACCCTGTAGTTTCCCCAAGGGGAGCTCAACCAAAACACTTATCAGAATTTGTCTCAACTTTATTTGTCTTACCTAGAGACTGTTCCTTTGCAATCTATAAATGGGAAAGGCTCACTCCTTCAGCCTGATACTTAAAGCTTTCATGGAATGCTTGACACATGCTCATACTTCTGAATTCAGAGCACAGTTGATGTTGAGGGGCAATGTTATACTGATCCAGTGACTAACCTCAACACAAGAAAATTTCTGCCAGTTGATCCACGTAATTGGTCTAATATGCAATGGTAAGCTAGGAACAGTGAAATACTATTTTTGCCATTTTTTTAAAAGGATGAGAAAAAATAATGTAGATAGTGCAATGGAGAAAAAAATTAAATGATAGGTAATGGCCAAGAATGAGGTTTATAAGACCTTTACATGAAGTTAAAAAACTTATCAACCGGTGTGGAGCTTGCCAGAAGCATCTCTCTGGCAGTCTGACTGTTTTGAGGCATTATTTCCTGGCTATTCAAGTGGTGACTGGGACATTGCAAGTCTATATGGTTTTATAAAAATTTGATGAGTGAATATAATGTAACTGGAATATGCTTCATGCAAAAGGTCTCTTGTAAGGTATCTTTACAAAGCTTATTGTCTACTGAGTGTGGTCATCCTATTTGTATAAATGTATCACTCTTGTATCTGAAACTAGAAATATGAAATAACTTTGAGGGCCTATTGTAA
Organism: Chrysemys picta bellii; assembly: GCF_011386835.1. Classification (NCBI taxonomy): domain Eukaryota; kingdom Metazoa; phylum Chordata; order Testudines; family Emydidae; genus Chrysemys; species Chrysemys picta. The sequence goes on along the minus strand of NC_088794.1, from coordinate 12,574,513 downwards.
TTATGCAAAGTGTGGGCCATTAATGGTGGTTTGGAATCTTAATGGCTCCCATCAACCAGGACAATTGACTGGATGCCTCTGTTTGCAAGCAAGCCTTCCTGTGAGTCAGGCTGGGGGGAATGAAGGCTTGGGGTCTTACAGTGACATGTGATCATGTCACATGAACTGGAATCCATCTTTAACCTGGTGCTTTTCCAGTGAGGGGGGGTGGAAACCCAGAGGGACAAAGGATTCCCACCTTATGCAAAAGATGTATAAAGGGATGGAACAGAACAAAGAGGATGAGAAGAGCCATCATGAAGAATCCCCTAGCTACCACCTGAGCTGGAACAAGAGCTGTACCAGGGGAAAGAATTGTGCCCAGGCCTGTAAGGTGTACAGTCGGGGGGGGGGGACGACGACAAACAAACAAAATTTACTGAAGCATCTGAGGGTGAGATTATCTGTATTCAGTTTGATTAGACAGATTTGCGCATTATTTTATTCTATTTTGCTTGGTGACTTACTTTGTTCGGTCTGTTACTACTTGAAACCACTTAAATCCTACTTTCTGTATTTAATAAAATCACTTTTTACTTATTAATTAACTCAGAGTATGTATTAATACCTAGGGGAGCAAACAACTGTGCATATCTATCAGTGTTATAGAGGGCGAACAATTTATGAGTTTACCCTGTATAAGCTTTATACAGGGTAAAATGGATTTATTTGGGTTTAGTCCCCATTGGGAGTTGGGCATCTGAGTGTTAAAGACAAGCACACTTCTGTTAGCTGCTTTCAGGTAAACCTGCAGCTTTAGGGCAAGTAATTCAGACCCTGGGTCTTTACTGGAGCAGACGGGAGCGTCTGGCTCAGCAAGACAGGGTGCTGGGGCCCCGAGCTGGCAGGGAAGGCAGGGGTAGAGGTAGTCTTGGCACATCGGGTGGCAGCTCCCAGGGGGTTTCTGTGAACCAACCCATCACAGTGACAAAACACATTCTGCTAATCAAGATACTGTGCTCACCAGGGGAAAGATGGAGCTGGGGTGGGGAGAGAGAGGAGTCTCATCTCCCCACCCCACCCCTGCACACCCCAACCTGCCATCACCGCCCCGCATCTCACCCCACTGCCCCCACCCACCCTCCACGCTCACCTGTGTGCGTGGCCCTTTGACGGCCTCTTGTGCGGCCACGCAGGCACACACCTTAGAGGGAACACAGGTGAGGCGTGAGCTTGCTGGGCTCCCCCAGATTCCTCCATGCTAACCAAAGTTCCTATGAAATTCAATGAGCTGAGGCTCCAGCTCTTTCCCCTTGGTGGATTATTTCTGCACAAAGGAGAACAGGCTCTTTCATTAGGAAGCTGTTTCTCTAGGAGTTTTAAACAGGTTGTTGCAGAAGAGTACATTTTTCCTTCTAGCAATCAATTTGTCCTTCTTAAAGACAGTTAGCGTCACCCGCCAGCGGAGGTAACTATACACCCAGCTCTGAAATTTGGATTAATTATGTTAGTGCAAGGTGGGCATGCATTACAGTCCTTTCCGGGATAAGCAGCTTGAGTGGCAAACACAGGAAGATAGGAAGCCTTGATTTTTGACTTTTACATTTAAATGGATTAAACAAATTAAAAACAGTTTTAGCCTTAATCAGCATTTAGCATTATACAGGTTACGAAAAGAACGGTTACTTACCTTCTAGTAATGTGGTTCTTCGTGATGGGTCATACACACCCATTCTGCTCTTGGTGCATATGTGGCCGATATGAACAAGATCAGATTCTTTTAGCCGGTAGTGTCCTCTGAGGCTACCTGTGCACCCGAATGTTCTTGCATCCCCATGCCAGATAAAGAGCAGAGCAGGCCCAATCTTCCCCACTTCCTTCGCCAATACAGAATCCCAGAGGACTAGGAATCCACAGTAATGGAGAAGGAGGGTGTGTTGTGGAACCCATGTGGACAACACAAGAGCCAGTTACAGTATGGTAAGTAACCCTTTTCAGACATTGGTCCACATGTATGCACTTCTGGTGACTCAGACCAAAAGTTATGCGTTTCCTTGGCAGGGTGGGTAATGGGACTCATACTTAGATAATGACTGTAAGACAACCCTATCAAAGCAGGCATCCAATCTGGCAGCCTCTACCAAGGAATACTATATTGTAAGTGTGGGGACTGAACTCCAAATAGCTGCCCTAAAGATTTTAGAAATAGGAACAGTCTTCAAACACGAGAAAGACTGAAGGGGGGGGGGGGGAACGCAAGTTTTTTTAAAAAATCTAGGCTTTGAAGAGTGGCAAAGTACAGTATGGCCCTGAATAGGAGTAGGATGTACAGATTCTGCTCCCAGATGGACCCTCGGAAATATTCCACATTGTTTCAGGGCTAGTCAGCAGTTCACTAGTGCTGAAATGAGCAGTCAAGGGCAATAGCTAGGGCCACTGCTGAAAAGGATCCAGGGATTACTGCTGACTCATTCAATTTGCAAGCCAAGAATACTATGTCCAGTTCTGGTGGTCACAACTAAAGAACGGTGGTAAATTGGAGAGGGTTCAGAGAAGAGCCATGAGAATGATTAAAAGGAGGAGAAAACACGCCTCAGTGATGACTCAAAGAGCTCAACCTATTTAGCTTTACAAAGAAGGTGGGGTGTCTTGATTAGAGAGTAACTACATGGGAAACATTTAATAATGGGGTCTTCAATCTAATAGAAAAAAGTTTTAACATGATCCAATCGCTGTAAGTTGAAGCTAGACAGATTCAGGCTGGAAATAAGGTACATTTTTAACAGTGAACATAATTAACAATTGGAACAATTTACACCATGGGTCATGGCAGACTTTTAGAAAAGAAACCAATCTTGATTTTAAGAGTTTGGCTCTAGGAATTATTCTGGGGCAAGCTCTATTGCCTGTGTTATACCTGAGGTCGGACTAGATGATCATAATCGCCTCTTCTGCCCTTGTAATCTATGAATAGAGCAAGGGCTGTTATAAAGAGGACGGTGATCAATTGTTCTCCACTGAAGGTAGGACAAGAAGTAATGGGACTGAATCTGCAGCAAAGGAGATTTAGGTTAGATATCAGGGGGAAAAAATTAAACTATAAAAGGGCAGAAAAGTTCTGGAACAGGCTTCCAAGGGAGGCTGGGGAATCCCCACCATTGGATAGTTTTTAAGAACAGGTTGGACATTAACTGGTCAGGGATAGGTTAGGTTTATTTGCTCCTGCCTCAGAGGGGCTAGACTTGATGACCTCTTCAGGTCCCTTCCAGCCCTACATTTCTAAGATTCTATGAGGCCATGTGTCTCAAGAGTCCAAGAGGCCAGTCTTGCTGATGTTCTTGAGTGATCTTGATAAACCTCGAACAACTTAATCTCTGTAAGGTAAGCTCTCACTGACCTGGAATCTAACATGGCTACTATGAGTGCTAAGTTTTGAGTGTATATGGATTTCTCTTGGACTTTGAGGCCCCAAATGGTAAATAATTTAAGGTTATTTGAATTGGTCACATGTTGGAGGTGGGGGAGATCTTCCTTGAATCAGTCACTCAAGGTATATAGGTAGATCTGGATCCCTTGTCTCCTTATATGAGCTACCACCAGGCGTTTGGCAGATGTGAACATCCTCAGTGCCATGGAAGACCAAAGGGCAGGATCCCACACTGGTAATGAGGTGTTCCTATCAGGAATCTAATTCATCTCACCCACAGGAAATAACCTTACTGTAAAAATAGAGGAGTTCTGCAGGTCGAGAGCTCTGAACCAATCTTGTGGAGGGAATTATGGAGGCTAGAGTCACCATCCTGAAATTGAAACAGCAGATGAAGGTGTTGAAACAAAGGTCCAGAATGGGAGGCCAATCCCCTTTTCTGGAATAAGTAATGGGAATAAAGACCCTTGCCCCTGACTACCAAGATCACCTCTTCCACTGCTTAGTTGTAGGAGTCCACTGTTTTAACAGAATCTTAGGAGAAGGATTCATGAAAAGGGATGAGAAATGGGGATAAGAAGTAGGAAGGGATTGTAATTGGCTTGGTTACAATTCCTTGGACCCACAGGTCTGAGATGACTGAATCCAGATTTCTCAAAAATAAGAGGTGGTTGCCACAGGGGGCAGAAGTGACTAGATCCTCTGGAGGTTCTGCTAGGCTCGTGACAACTGTGTCAAACTGAATGCCACGGGAAAGACATTGTGAAGCACTAGAGAAAGAGTCAGTCACTGTTGCTGAAACCTCTACTTCTTTCTCAGCAACTGAGGTCTCTTGAGGCTGGTAATAGTAATCAGCAGAGAAATAGTGCCCGAAAGTCTAGTCTTGCTTGCCTCTTTCTTGGGGCTGAGAGGCCCAGGGAGCACAGAATGGCCCTAGATCCTTCAAGAAATGTATGGCCTCATCCCCCTTTGGATTAAGGAATTTGTTGCCAAAGAGAAGACAGTCAGTTGTTTGAACCTTCTTGGGAATCCCTGATGATCAGAGCCAGGGAGTTCTCATGGCCACCAACATAACCATAGTATGTGGTGCTGTGTCGGCCACATCTGGCACAGCATGTAAAGACATCTGGGCTATCAACTGTCCTTCAGACAAATAGTCTTAGTTACTCTTGGTGTTGAGGTAGCTTGTTCACATACTGAGACAGCTGAACAGGAGAGCTTTGTAATCAGTGACATCTGGAGGCTAGTACATAAAGAGGTTGCATGTCCAACAGGTCCAGTCTCTGGGTCTCACCCCCTAGGTGTAGGATTGGAAAGCCACTCCTGCTATGACTTTTCTTGGACCACAGCTATCACAAAAAACCCTGGTAAGAGGTGACAATACAAGTACTCAAATACCCTTGTAGAGACTTGACGCCTCCTGTCAGCTCACTTTGATATGGGCAGAATGGACACTGGCTCGTGCCACGGGTTTTCTGAAGGCTCTAACAGTCATTTATAGGAATGGCAGGGTGAAAGATGTCCTTGAATCTGAGGTTTCTTCTGCACCACTTCCAGAAATATATCTAGAGCGTCTGCCATGTGCTTAATGGTGAGGTCCTGAAACACCTTGAAACCATTCAAAGGAAAGGAGCTGAGGGATATTTACTGCCCGGTTGGAACAGGATGAGGAAGTGGCAGCAGGAACAAGTTCTTCCCCTTCTAGATGTTGTTCCTCTTCACTCTCCTCCGTCTGCAGTCTCAGATCCTGGAAAGGCACTAGCTGACCTGGCTGTGATGGTTTATTTTGCCTCTTTGGGGACGGTGAACCTAACCCTAGTAGGGGCTGATGAGGCAGGCTTATGTGACTATGGCTGCATCCCACCCTCCCACAGCATCCAGTACGGCCCAGGGAAGTACCAGATGATCATCCTGAGAGTCCTAGGATAGCAGGAAACTTGGAGACTCCAGTACCAGGCCCAGTGAAAAGTCACCTAGTAGGTTGGGTACCAAAGGCTCAATATCAAGAGACATGGTTTGCAGGTCCACTGGATACCACTGGTGCTCTTAACAGTTGGTATGAGGATGCCAGAGGGACCCTTCTTTAGCCTTTGGGTGCCCCTTCACTGTTGAGAGCCCTAGAAGAATCTTGTGCTTTAACTCTTGTCGATTATGGCAAAATCCTTTTCGCTGGCCTTGACAAATGTAATCTTGCCCTATTCATATCCATTCAGAATGCTGCTGCAAAGATCATTTTCCTAGCCTGTCACTTTGCCAATATTGCTTCTCTTTGCATCTTTACTGGCTCCCCTTCTCTATGGATCAAATGTAACCTGCTTGTTATAATCTTAAAGACTTTTCACAGACTATCCCTGCCTTATCTCTGTCTTATTCATCTAGATACCTCAACTCTGATTGGCCTATAGTACCAGTCTCTCCCCACCTATTTGTAAAGTTTTCAAAACAAGCAAGCAATTTCATCCTTTCTCCCATGCTGTCCCTTGTGCTTAGGAGAAGCTCCCCATAAGCATCCACAAAGCTACCTTATTATCCTCCAGCTGCCATGATGCCTCTGAAAAACTTGAGGATGGTTAGACCACTGATGCACAACTGCCTATTATGCTTACCAACATTGTCCTCTTTTCTTGTACTCTTCCCCAGACCCTGTCTATATACAGCTGCTGTCCCTTGTCCTATACGTTGATTTTGAATCTTTGCAGCACGGACTGTCTTTGTACAGCACCTAGCACCATACTGTCCTGGTCTAAGACTAGGACTTGTGAACACCACAGCGATATAAATAACTTGCTCAGTAGGGATAGATGACCTACACTTCAGCTCAACTCTGGCGTGGCGCTCCTTCCTACCTCAGAGGTTGAAGCTGGAATGGGTGCAGATGCTGGGGTCTCTTGGTTGACAGCCCAGGGGCTTAGGGTGGAATCGCTCTTCACCGAGGTGTTCAAGGAAGACTGAGGTCTAGCTGCATCCTTCCTTTCACTGTCCAGGAAAGCTTCCACAGAACACTCCAGGAGGAACCATTTTCAGCAGGCTTTTTTCCAGTTCTTTGAGTCACTCAGATCTACATACATATGACACATTGTCCGCAGTAGAATGCTCTCCCAAAATAGGCACCAGATGCCCATTAAGTGGCACTGAGGTTTTGCACAGAGGGGCAGATTTTAAATCCTGGAGATTTCACTTTGGCTGTTTTGCTAGAGCCCTTGTACAGAGGGGAAGGTTTCGGTCCTAAAAACAGAAGCTGATTAAAATAAGGATTTTTTGTGTACTGCCAACTGGCAGCAAGCCTAACACACAACTACATACACACAGAAGCAAGTGGATACTGCAGAAGTTTCATCTCATTGCTATCAGAATAAAAAGGAATTAAGATAGCTGGGCCTACTGCCCCCCTTTACATCCTTCGATGGAGATGTGTATGTTCAAGGACATTAGAGCACAGGCACTGTCCCCAATGGGTACTGCTGGCAAAAAAGAATCTGATCTCATGTATTTGGGGTACATGTGCACCAAGAATGCAAATCATATGGATAATACATCTTGAAGAATCAAGATTCAATTACCATTATTTCTAGACACTTATGTAGAGTAATTCTGCACACTAGGCTATTATCGTAGAGTATACCTTTGAGTTATCCGGTCCCCTTGGTTGACGAAGAACTGTTAGGCGAGGAGCACTGGCATCATCTAAAGTAATGCTCTTTAAACGATTAACAAGTCTATCAGGACGCGGAGCAGCAACAGCCTTTGCGCCTTCACTGTAACAGAAACGGAGCTGGTTACTTGGAGCAGCAGCCATTCCCTGGACAATGTGCTAACATTTGGGAAGAAGGCACATGACATGACAGGGAATTGGATAATTTGTACCAAGACAAAAAGGAAATTGAGACTAAAGAACTCATCTCATTTTGAAATGGGGTTTCTGGAAAGTACGTTATACCAGCCTCAGGGTCCTAGGATATCTACTGCTGTCTCTGGATTCTCAGATGGCAGCAGGGGACCACAGAGCTTTATCCTCTACAACTAGCCAGAAAGCTACAATCTTTCCTCCCAATGCAAACCTTCAACAGTCAGCCCATGTGTTTGTCACATCCCAATTAAGCTTAATGCCAGTGCTCAGGAGCCATTGATATGCTGTAGTACAACATGCCAACAACTCTCCAGAATCTCTGGAAAAACAACTGGCTGTTACAGTTGCAGAGATGACCTCAAAAACGTAAAACGCATGAGTCTGCAGAGCTTGGAGCAATAGCTCTGACTAGCATGAGCTACCTATTCATCTCAGAAGGGGTTAGTGCAGATGCCCAGTGATCTTGATATTTAAAGTAATTCCTCATATAAGAATTAGAGGGGTATGTACATTTTGCACACAGTCAAAGTCATAGGTCCCCAGAGCCAATGGCTCCTCAGGCTGATGCAGTTAAGGCACATCAATTTCATGGCCAATGGTACAGGAATCGCATCCAACCACCTTTGACTGCCCTCACAATGGATCAGGTAGCCATACTGAAGCCAGGTGAACTGGAGGCAGGCTCTCACAGTAGGGGGTTAAGCGAGACAAACCCATGACCTCCAGAATTGTAGTCGAGCGCCATAACCACTCAGCCACTACACCTCTGTATGCAGAGCTTGGAAAAAGCACCACTCCCCCCCCTAGCCTGGCTGCTCCTTAATGCCCTTCTCTTTAGGAATATGCTTGAAATACATCTGGAAGATCCAGCAGAAAGCCTGAATTGCCTGCTTCCTGAGTGGGGCAGGCCACTGTGACTGCATAACTCCTACATTCGAGTCATTACATTGGACTCAATATTTGAAGTTAATTGAAAAACAAAGACCCTGTTGTCTGGGACCTAGTTATCCAAGACTGACTGGCCCAGACCTCTCACAGCATTTAAAAATAGCTGGGAGGCTCTTGCTGTCAGCTTCTGTGTTAAACATTTTGCAAATGGTGGCAGTGTTCTCCCTGGTGGGCCCCTCGCTTGAGTGTGACAGAAACAAAGGCTATTAGCTCTAACTCAAATGCAAGAAGCTTTTTGATTTAGCCTTTCCCCGTTTTTGAGAGTGACCACGTGGCTTTAAAGTTTGTGTGCGCCTAGCTGCTACTGCAAAAGGCTTTTTAAAGTAAAACTGATGTATTAATGGTCAGCTATTAAAAAATCAAAGCAATTTATTCAAACGTCTACAAATCTCTACCTTGATTTGTGCACTCTTAGCCAGCACAGGGCAGGAAAGTATTTCTTCTCTCCGTGTTCTACACTTGCTTCAGGGTGATTTCTCCCCCAGTTTGGCATAGTTTTCAAAAGCTCCCTCAGTGCATAACACTCAATTTTCCAAAGCACTCAAAGTTGGCTGCCTGCCATATTTTCTTGCCATTAAATGTCTACCAGTAAGGGATTAGTGGAAAGAGGTTTATAACACAAGTGTGCAGCCTCTAAATACAGCAGAGCTACAATGAAGTTTTTTGAATATCAGTAATATGCTAGTCATAAGCTTTGACTCCAACCCTTGCTGAACTGCCACACATTTTGCATATGTTGTATGCAATGCTGTTGTAGTTATGGTGGTCTCAGGGTATTGGAGACAAGGCGGTTTACCTGGACCAACTTCTGTTGATAAGAGAAGCTCCATAAGATTGAAGAGCTTTCAAACTTATGCAGCTTGTCTCTTACCAACAGAAGTTGGTCCAATAAAAGATATTACCTCACCCACCTTGTCTCATACTTCACAGAGTCCTGTGGCCCATTCTAGTAAATCTTGGTTCTAATTTAATTATTTTACTTGGTTTACCTGTGCTTCCCATTGTAAATTACAATACTAATCCTTTCAATAGGCAGGAATGCTGCTGTCCATCCGGTGGCTATTAAGAACAGGATTTATGCAATATGTTTGATAATACAGGAGGCAGTCATTTACCAAATATACCCAGTTAACACAAAGCACATTAAGGTCTGTCATGTAAAACAAGCATCACTTTCCCACACAGTAAACTTTGTGCTTTTCCCCCCAAATGCAGATATTTGACTATTTGTTCCTGATTAAACCAGATAATCCCAATTCCTCACCAGACACGCCATACGTTACAGGCACTGCATTTCCCTGTGCGCTGATTCAGGATCACTGAGAACTCTACTTCATCTCCAGCCTGCAGCTCTACACCATCTTGAACTTCTTTCACATGAAAAAAGAGCTTTTTGCTGTCACCCACTTCATAGTTAATGAATCCAAACTGAAAAACAGCAGTGCAATTTAGTTCATTTATGTCATTTCAAATGGACACACTATTGCATTTCAACTCCACTTTGTTTATATGTTGTATTAAAAAGGGACAGAGTATAGGCAAGGTTTTCAAAAATGGATGCCTGACATCAGGCTTCTAAATCCATATTTAGACACCTATTAAGCCAAAGGGCATGGTTAGTGTTGCAGCATCATTTTTGGAAGTCAGGCCTCTTATGGTCCGAAATATGGCCTTAGAAGCCTAACTTACATATTCGTTTTTAAAATCGTGGCCTAATACCGATACGGTCATCTTTCTTTTTGGGAACACTTATGTGGAATACTGCATTAAACTGCAGACACTCAGTCTCAGAAGTCTGATAGCAGAAAGAGTCCAGAGAAAGCAAATGAAAGGAGGCAATATATTCAACTCTTTTGAGAGTAAGTATACACAATAAGTGGCCGAAAACCTCCATCAGGTGCTCCTATCGACTCTTAATACAAGAAGCGAATGCCCCGTGAAATTAAGGTGGCAACATATTCCATCCTTCCACCTCCTGCACTCAGCTCTTCCCAAGCAGATTGTGGATTTTACTGCCACAAGATACTTGCATACAGAAAGTTTAGTAGAAAAATAAAAAAGGATTAGACATTTATACGAATAATCTATTGGCAGTGACATTAGCTATGATAAAAACTGAAGGGATATCAGCCCTTATATTTCAGGACACAGCTACGACTAACTACTTGAAGTTGGAACAGACTTCTCCCATAAGAAAAACATCATGCATATCAAATGATTTGAAAGCTTATTTCCAAGATGAGGTAGGATATGGGACTGTCCAGTGGTGCTGTTACCATGGATGTGAGTATGAACAATGACACCATCAACATGTTAAAGACCACTTTGAATTGTTTGCATTAATTTGTGTTAAATTACTATGTATTATTTCAAGACAATGGATTTCTTTGGGACCTGAAAGCAACAACAATCTAAAAGCTAAACATAGCCAAAAGTTTGTACAGGTATCACTGAAATGTAATAGTGCTGGTGACATTTCTAGTTATCAGTCATGTGCATATGGGATACCAGAGTCTTCACTGCCTTGGAATGTACACAGTTCTGTGCAAGGAAGACTTAACTTCAGATAATTAGTTGATTGTGCCTAAACAGTAGCATCACTGCAAAAATAAACTCCTGCAGAAGCTCAAATGCTATTGGACCCTTGAAGAACATAGAAAGTAGTTCATCATCCACATTTTTTCACCCATGTTGCAATGGTGATCCAATATCTGGTTTACCTATGTGTGAAGGCATCCAAATCTGTTTGCCAAGATGCTCTTCTGACATGCTCTCAGAACGGTCCTCACATGGGGAGAGTTTGGCCAGTGATTTGTCCTCTTTGATGGACAGATTGAGGTGCAAGCAATTCAGGTCTCTGTGGAGCTCCTCCTCTCCTTCTGGTCATGCAGCACTGCTACCAACATCCTTGCTGCAGAAATTGTGGCTGAGTTGTGCTTTCCCCCAATTTGGTAGATCTCTGAAGCAGTGAGCTCCATTTGTTTTGACAACATTAAAAAGGTGCCCTCCCCTCCCCTGCATATAGCAAATAGGGGTAGCACAGTCACATCGCTGGAGGGGCGGGGGAAAGAGGAGATATGCTCCTACACTCAGGTGCATTTTGAACCATGTAGTCAGAAATTTTTACAAGCAACTGCTTGCTGGTTGCCACTTTAGTTTACAAACTTTCTACGGAGGCACAGGGCATCCGCCAGTCAAGCTATTTGTTGCATCCAATTTTAGAGCCTATCCAGTGTGGTCTTTCCAAAGTTTTCAGAGTTACTGTTGTCATATTTGTCAAAGATTTTGATTACAGAATTAGCTTCGTCAAATCCTGTTAGGACCTACCTCAAGTACTCAGCAGCCAATTCAGTGAAAGTGTGGAATGCGTCTCCAGCCATTTGTATGACAGCCATGGGCATTTCTAATGTACACCGTGGTTTCTTTGTTGCATGCTCTTAGCTCTTGGATTTTCAGCTTGAGCTTCCAGGTGATGCCCTAATTCAGTTTAGTCTGACCTTTTAAGGGCTTGTCTACACTTAGAGCACTGCACCATGCTGCACCACTGTAGCGCTTAGTGGAGACCCTACCGACACAGACAGAAGAGATTCTCCCATCAATGTACATATTCCATCTCCACAAGAGGCGATGCTATGTCAATAGGAGAAGCCCTCCCATCAACACAGCACTGTCTACACCAGGGGTTAGGTCAGTATAACTATGTCGCTCTGGAAATGCTACACCCTCCACCCCGAATGACAGTTATACCAATGTAAGTTGGTAGTGTTGACCAAGCTTAAGTGTTCCATCAGCATGGAAGAGGGGCAGCGGCACAGGTCAGACTGTGTGACTAACAGTTGCCATGGAAACATTATCTCTGCATCTTGTGAAGGACAAGGCTCTGTGGAAAACAAATTTCTGGACTGACAGCTGCTGTGATTAAGTCCTTCCCTTGCCAGACTTAAATTCAGTCATCTTGGCCATGCCAGCAAAGTGTTTTAATGACAGATTTATTGACTGGGCTGAAGAAGTGGTGTGTCCCATCAGAATCAAGTACACCTCTCACAAATCTCTATTTGTTCTTCAACATCTGGTATTTTCAGTAGAGCCTGTTGTAAATCTGAGGTTACATGCAGTCCAGTACATAAGTTAATAAGCACCTCTGGATGGGATTCAGAGTCAAATGGGTTTGTCATATTGTTGGTGACATGGCTGGTCAAGAACTGTACCATGCTCTTCATCCCTCTTCAGTGCAAAGGTAAGGACTTGTTTGTGGACTGTCCTCACTACTTCTTGTTAGGCCACTTCTCTCATACCTTTTGCACATTCATAGTATGAAGTTGTGTACTGTCATTTCTAACACTAATGACTTGTGCATAAATGTCAATTAAAAAGCTAGTTTCTAGAATATTTTAAAGACTAGTACTACATGCCTAGGCAAATTACAAATAAAAACCTAGCAAACAGGCTAGAAACTACATTGTATGTACAAAGCTTACAAATGGAGAAAAATTACATTAGGAATTCTCACATTTACATCTATTCATTATGCAGTACAAAACTATGGTGCACAACCGATAGCTACTGGTGCACAATCTTAATTGTGAGACTGATCTGCTCAGCATGTGTCAACTGAAAATATAATCACTGTACAATATTCTGACAACTAAGATGTGATATGAAAACAGTTCATGTTATCAACATTTGCAGTATTCTATTTGCCATTTTTGCCACATGCTAAAGTTCTTTTCTGGAAAAGAATACCTGTCCTTGCAAAACCAATACAAATCTTTCAATACACCATTGTTTGGTAGCTTTGATCAACACACACATTAAAGTACTGAAATTAATAACAATAAACTGCAATCCATCATGTTGGAGTGTTTCTGGAACTGTGCACAAAGTCACTCATTTTGGGTACCATTGTTTCATCTTCCCCAGAGGCTTATGGCACCACTTAACAGCTCTACATATTACCTCATCTAAACGTACCCAAAATAAGCTTTCAAATGATACATGATGTGGGTGTGTAGTGTGGGTACATTAAACTCCAAAAATACGGCTCTTTTTAGAGAATTGCCGCATGCCTACTGAAGCTGAATGATGCAAGCTCCCATGACTCCTTGACATAGGGAACTGTGACTGGGCACATGGGATAACAGAATAAATGTTGCTGTGTAATTTTGTTTTCCTTCAAAATTCAAGTCCCAGTATTTCAGATCTTCACAAGTTAGAACCATTTGACGGTCACTCATATAGTAATTAGGAGGTCTTTCCTAATACAAAAACTAACTACCCTTATAATTAAGTTCTGGAATTTGTTGACTGGGAGGCTTCCAAGGGAGGCTCTGGAATCCCCATCATTGGGAATTTAAGAATAGATAGGACAAACATCTGTTTGGGATGGTCTAGGTTTACTTAGTCCTGCTCAATGTGGGGGCTGGACTTCATGATCTCTCAAGGCCCTTTCCACCCCTGCATTTCTAGGATTATGTGAAAACTCTTGTCTCAAAGAAGAATCCACTAACCTGATCTTTCACACATTCCACAGTGGCTCTGCGGAAAGGTGTAATGTTACAAGCCATCGTCTGTTCATTCTGACCAAGGACGCAGAGCTGGAACTTGACTGTCTCCCCCTTTTGCAGGCAATCGCCCTTGTTTGCCATCCCCACAATTCCAAATGGATAGACCTCTCCTTTCATCTCCCCTAGCAGAGAGGGAAGGAAAACACAGTTTAAGATCTATTTCTGTTCCTTCATGAGGAAGTATTTTGAAGTGTTTCTGCATTGGACACAATGGTTTTTCTAGCTAGAAACTCGAAGAATTAAAAAGTTTACATAAGTTGCTAGTTTATAGGTTACTACGCTACAGCCAATCTCACTGTCAAACTACATCAAGTGTGAGCTGAACAGACCCATTAAAAAAGTAATCTCCATTTTACAAACAGTATGTTGGCACTTTAATGCAGAGAAGTGCTGAGTCAGGCTTGTTTCTACTTACCATCCTCCATGACCTCAATCATTCCCTGGTATTCAGTCTGTGTGGGATCTACACTCCGCAGGGGACGAATTACTTTACCCGTGTAGACAGTTGGATCAGCGTCCTCAGTAGCACCATTCACTGTAAAACAGACAGTACACACTGTTTAGATTACATAATTTGGAGCCTAACCCAATGAGACCTTTACCCCTGATTGGGGCCATTTGATAACACTGCAATATTATTAGCAGTTTCTGTATTCAGCACAATACCTGAGACACACAGAATCTAGTAGAGGGATGGGCAAGTGTTAATCAAGAACCCAGAAGCTTCTAGAAACTGGATAGCAAACCAAAGAGACAAAGGATTCTCATTCTACCCCATGACAGCCTATTCAGGAAGGCTGAGTGGGTTAGAGCATCCTGAGCCATTCTAATCATTCCCATGGTAGAAGACAGGAATCTGTGATGTCTCCACAGCATCACTACACTTAAAGCTTTGCAGACACCGATGTCTGATCTGGCATTCTATAGTTTTCATTTCATTTTAAATTCTTCCTACAAGAACCAAGGCTACTCAGCTGCAGCTCTCTTTTCTGGTGCACTTGATTTATCTGCAGGAGTAAAGAATATAAGTATGGCTGTACTGGATCAGACCAAAGGTCCATCTAGCCCAGTATCCTGTCTTCTGACAGTGGCCAATGCCAGGTGCCCCAGAAGCAATGAATAGAACAGGTAATCAAGTGATCCATGCCTTGTCCCTCATTCCCAGCTTCTAGGCTTACAAATGGAGAAAAATTACATTAGGAATTCACACACATTTACATCTATTCATTATGCAGTACAAAACTATGGTGCACAACCTATAGCTATTGGTGCACAATCTTAATTGCGAGACTGATCTGCTCAGCATATGTCAATTGAAAATATAATCCAATTCCAATATATTTTTTTGAGATAGGGTGACCACATCTGCACACAGTATTCAAGATACGGGTGTACCATGGATTTATATAGAGGCACTATGACATTTCTAAATGCTCTTTTGTAAAGCATTTTTTTCTTCTGCTTAACACAACCATGACTTCTTACTCACATGTTCTTTCCACCCTGATCTTCTATTGCTCATCATTTTATCACTCTCTCTTCTATGCACTGAATTCCCTCCCACTCCAAATACCAGGGCAACAATCCTTTCCTCAAATCCTTTCGAGAGACCTATTTTTGTTCGGAATCAGCCCCCAAAACAAAATGAACAGAATTTAAAAGTTTGAGGAAAGTTACCCAACAACTCTTCCTCAGGGCCTCACACAATCTACTTTATGCCCCTCCTAGACTAAGCTTTTCATAGCATGGGTTGCCAATTGTCTTGTACAGTCACAAGCACGTTGTCAGTATTTGGTAGACAAGAGTAATCCAATCATGATACAACTCAGGCAGCATACTCTAGAAGCTGGAATCAGGTAAGGGCCACTATCTTTGAGCTGTTGCTGTCTACAGACTGTTCTTGCTTGATTAGCTCCCACTTCTCCTGACACAGAAAGAGCTCTTTGAGAGCTGCTCACTGAGGGATCTCTCCCCTCTTCTTAGAAATCCTAAAGTGATCAGCCCAATTCTGGTCTGCTGTGCACCATCATCACAATTTCTGTAATCGTGTTTGAGATGTACTTTAGACCAGAGTTCCACTAACCCAGGACTCCTTACAAAATTGCAAGTGCCCTTTTGCTAAGAGAGAAGTTATTGAACATAGTTTTACCTGCATGTGTTTTGTTCACCTTTTCTGCACTGACTTTATTTCCTTTGCCTTTTGACAAGCTGTATTCCACCATGTCCCCAAGTTCCAGGCTATCGACATCACCAGAGAATTCACTGCATGAGAGAAGTTATACACGTTCTGCTTTAGTTACATGCTCATCATGAAAGCCACTCAGCAACAAAGTGGAAGGGACAGAACCTTTACACTTCAGCTGGCTCACCATTTTCATTACTACAAGACTTTACAGTTTGGATGCAAGCACTTTGCTCAGTGTTTACAGATTATTTAAGTCTGCCCAATAGCCATTTTCCTCTTCATATAAGAAGTTTACAGTAATCCATTTGGCTAATGGAACAGAATGAAATAAATGATGCTTCCCATGAAGCAGGTTACTGTCAGTAATCCAAGTTCAGGGCATGAATAACTAGACTTAATCTGAACCAGCAACTGTTAAGATAATGCATTAAATTCTGTATGAAGGATAGACAAACTGAGCATCCCTTAAATAAACCCATGTTAAATGAAACGGCTGTTCCAAATCCCAAGAGTTTCCCAGCTCGTTAGAAGTCAGGACTGCATCTCTGATCAATTCCCAAGTTCTCTGCTGGGCAACTTACCTGATGTAGGATATTGGTTCCTTCCCATTACACATGCTTGTCAGAGTGTCTTCAACCTGCTGGCAGGCAGTTAAGACTGATTCAGAAAAGAAGTCGGTCATTCCCATTTCTCCTAAGGGAAGTCCTCTCACAGAATACTGAGAGCATACCTTTGCACCAGGAGTCTCAACCTGCATAAGCCACCACTAATGAAGCTCTAAAAAAGTACAATCCTCTAGCTGTAGTTATACTACTAATCTACAGTATAATCTCTGAATACTTAAGATATAGGATGTTAAACAGCAAAGCCTGCAGTAGCCCTGTGGAAGTGGTTAATGAGAAGTTTCTCAGATATTTGAACTTATGCACATGATGCGTAGAAAACAGATTAACACTCAGCAATATAAAAGGGAGTCACTCACCTGTAATGGAAGAAGATCTCCTTATCATGATTGGCCGTTTCAATAAATCCAAAGTTATCTTTCAGGGTTGCCACATACCCCACAAGCCTCTTGGAGCTGTAGTTGCGACCAAGCATTCTGACAGAAACTGCTGTCTGCGAACCTGTTCTCTTCACTTCACAAACACTGAATTCAACCTGTTTGAGAAAGAGAGAGACTTGTCAAAATGAAGAAAAAAGTAACTTTCGTATTTATTTTATTAGAAGAGTTAATGAAATGTCTGCACTCTGGGGAGGAAGAGAGAAAGCAGTATTACTCCAGCCACTGCTCTTCACCCAAACAAGGTAAAGTTATAACATCACACAAATGAATAAACTAAAATAATTGGCTACAATACAAATGTACGGATTTATCAAACCTTTGCATTTCTGATCTTATACAGATCAAAAACATGGACATTGCTTATAGAAGACCTCAGGAAGCTGGAAGCATTTCAGTGACTACTATGCATATGATGGTTTGATTTTTATCAGCAATAGGTATGTATTACTCAGATTTTAAAGGCCAGAAGGGATCACCATGATCATCCGGTCTAACCTCCTGTATGTATTGCAGGCCAGAGAACCTCAACCACCCACTTCTGCAGGAGGCCCATAACCTCTGGTTGAGTTACTGATGACTTCCAGTTACAGAAAAATCCACCATTTACTCTAGTTCAAAGCAACAAGTGATACAATGCTGCAGTTCCTCCAATATTCCTGGATGGAGATTATACAGGCCTGTGGATATGGTCCCATTGTTTGAGTTTGGCTTCCACCTCAGATGTGGTAATTTCTACTTCCTTATCCCTCAAGTCATCCTGACACTGCCCCCAAGCTCCTCACTATCCCTGTTAAAAACTGAGAAAGTATTTGTTTAGGAGGTGGCCCAAATCTCCACCCCATCCTCAATGCTTAGCACTCCCATTTCTTTCTTTTTCTTCTTTAAATATGGCTAAAGAATCAGCTTTAATTTCCTTTGCAAGGTCCAAAGATGCTTGGCTTTTAGCAGTTCTCACTTTCCCCCTATACTTTAAGGCAGTGGTATCCAAAGTGGGGTGCGCAAGAGGATCCTTGGGGGTGCGCAGCAGAAGGAGCGTTTTTTCCTTCATCCGAGCAGCTTTTTTTTTTTTTTGGGGGGGGGGGGGGGTGCTTTGGCAAAAATGGTAGAGCCAGCGCGGCAGGGGGTGCGTGCTCAAAAATTTTTTACTGATGGGGGTGCGTGATCAAAAAAGTTTGGAGATCACTGCTTTAAGGCCTTCAAGAGGTGGCGTTCCTTGCTGATCCATCCATTCTGCTTTCCTCACAGTAACTTGTTTCAGACGCTTTTTCCATCCAATTTGATCTGCAATCCATCCCTACGAATTTTTTCTCCTTGCTTGGGATGCAGGCTTCCGGATACTATTAAGTTGCAGAAACTAATTTCAAGCCTCCTCCAACATTCAGATCCCCGAGTTATTCAAAATCAACTCCACTTCCCTAATTCCCTTAATTTTTTAAAGTTTGCCCTTTCAAAATCAAGGACCCTAGTTGGAGACCTATTCTTGTTTATCCCTCCACTTAAACTGAATTAACTCACGATGACTCGAACCAAGTTTGTCCTCTACAACCAGTTCTTCTGAGGTCCTCAAGACTTAACAATACTAACCCTAAAATGGTTATGTACAAGCACTATCCCAGTGGAGCCTCTGTTACCGTTCTCTCTCAAGTGATTTTGACCCAGTTTCCATTTTATCCATTCCATCACTGCTACATTTCTGTAGTCTACCTCATCATTAATAAACGGCTACTCTACCACCCTTGCCTTGTGTCTTTTTCTGACCAGCACATACCCTTCAATACCTATATTTTAGTCTGATTACTATTCCACCCTGTTTCCATTATCCCCATGATATACGGTTTCAATTCCTACACCAGTAGTTCTAGTTCCTCCGTTTGTTACCCAGTGTCTTTGCATTGGTGTACAGACACCTTTGTTGTTTCTGCTTGGCTTCACCCATATTCCCCACCCAATTACATACTCATTTTACTGCCAGTATTGCCTACCTGTTACTGTCATCATATTTCCTCGTTATCCATTTGCCTATCCTCTGTTCCTTTCCCCCATTACTGTATCATCTGAGTTTATTTTCCTCCCTCTCAATATTAGCATCTCCCAACCATCTATCCTGAACTCCTAGTTTAAAGCTGTTCTGCCAACCTCCATCCCAGAAGTCCATCCCATAAGAACTGTCCAGAAATGCTTCCCAGTGGTTAAACATCCCCAAACCCTCCTTATACCACCACTGCCTGAGCCATCTATTGATCATCATAATCTTGTCCCGCCTTCACACACTTCCTCTAGGGACAGAGAATCCCAATGAGAACAGGCCTTCAGAAGACTGAAGTCACCGTCTGGCACTTTTTGACCATATACTCTGCCTCAGAGATAAAGTCCCACACATTCAGCCCTCAAGACTGGACTTGAGCTCAAGAGAAGAAATTACCTGGCCACGGTCTGATGGCAGCCACATAATCGTCCATCATTAACTTGGTTGCATCGGATCAGTAATAACCCTGTCAAGCCTTTAGACACCTGGAATAAAGCTATACAGTGTAGCCACTGACACCAAGTGCTACGGACCTTTGCTAAGTGCATTCTTGATGACTGCTCTTCAAACATTTGCCCATTACACTTATATCTACTTCAATAGGTTCCCTTTGGACTTCCCTTACTCCATTTGAAGCAGCAGGTGAGCAGCTACTGCTAAAGGCAGGCTAACCACGTAGCATCATGTATCAATTCTCTTACCCACATACAAGGCATAATTTCCCTATAGTTCACCTGTCTGTCCTACAGTTGTGACACTCAAGCTTCTTGAGGATGGAGACAACACTGTCCATTTCAGTTTAGGTCTTGTGGGGAGGAAGGGGGTTATTAGCTTGAACAAACAGTATCTTCATAGTATGCCATCCGAAGACCATCCGCTCTCTGTACCTGGGATTCCTTCCAGATCTTCATTGGTCCCTGCCTTTTATACTACCACTCACAGTAAGAATAGCTTCCTACATACCATGAACAAGCAGTCTCCCTCTCCTTCAAATCCACTTTGCATAAAGTCTTCTTTCATCCATCTCCTCTTGGACAGTCCTCACAGGAAAACATGTAGACATTTGTCCCATGCATATTAGACTGAATTAGTATCCGCTCTTCAGGAACAATCTCTTACCATTTGAGCACCCTTTACATGTATGATGCCATATAAGTAATTGCTTTACTGGTAATGTATAACTCTTAGATGAGGCACACCTTAAGAGCTTCAGAAATATCTTCTGTATAATTGGCAGGGGGGTGGGGGGGGAAGGCTATTCACCAGGTCTGGTTGAAGAAGTGTTCTGAATACCAAAATGGGAAAGGGAATACATTACAGAAGAGTAGAGTAAAAAGGAAAACAATTCACACATTCTTCACTCCTTTCTGAACTAGTCTTTGACTGCAATAGCTATGAAAAGCAAAGGTCACACTTTGTAGCTCACAGAAAGATCATATATATATTTTGGGAACTTAGTTATATTGCCTTATCTCCTATCTGAGGGTTAGTAGATCCTTCCACATCCTTTGCCTGATAAGGAACAGTCAGTTTCTCTCCACAATCATCATACGCGATTATTCCCTCTTCAGCTTCCTAAAGAGAAATAGCAAGATTCATTATGAAGCAGAGACTAATTGATAGATGCATGCTTTTTAAGTGCTTGAGTCAATACAAATGCAGTTTATGTAACATGTTTTACAAGATAGCTGTCCAGTACTCTGTAAAGGCAATAACCAAATGGCAGACATAATTCAGAACCTGAAAACAGGAACAGTCCCAAATTTTATGCTATCAGTTAAACACTGTTTACCTATACAACATTTTTGAAATGGGCATGTGCCACCATTTCAAATAGGCATTTAGCTGAAACTTAAGTAGCGAGCACTGTCACTTTTGATGGTGCAATTTTAAACACTTGGGAGACACGGATATGCCTACTCTACCTCTAGGTTGTGTTTTGGCAAATTCACGCATCTTGGCAAACCACTACCAGAGGAGAAGCAACAGAGGGTCCTGTGGCACCTTTGAGACTAACAGAAGTATTGGGAGCATAAGCTTTCGTGGGTAAGAACCTCACTTCTTCAGATGCAAGACTTGCTTTTTACAGATTCAGACTAACACGGCTACCCCTCTGATACTTGATACCAGAGGAGAAGTTTCCCACAAGTCTCTTAAGACAATTATCCCACACAAAACTGGAACTAATTTTTTCAGCTACTACATCCCTTCTGAGAGCCAGAAGTTGCACTTCTATTATTCTGCTTCAGCCAAATACCATACCAGTTGTTTGGCTGACTTTTACTATTAGCCATGCAGTACAGTCACTCATGAATAGGCAAATATTTCCAGAAATTAAGTTTAATACATTTTGTAAGTGTATCCTCAGTTCGAAGCAGAACCCTAAATAGCTAATGCACACCTAGAGAAACAGCATTACCTTTTCTTTGCTTTTATTTGGGCTAGTGGCTTTGGCAGGAGTGGCTTCTTTTTCTATAGTGCCCACAAAGCGGTGATCTGATTGGCTGTGGAATGAAACTGTGCCCTTAGGAAGCTTCTTAATCCTTATAGCATGATTTCTTTGGGCAGACAACATATCCTGGAAAACAAGACCCACAGTACTTTAAAATGAACACAATACTTGTATTAGTATTTTAAAAGTTGTAATTTTACTCACAGGAACCACAGTAAACTCTACTTCATCTGAAATGTGGAGCTGGTTTCCATCCAGAATTTCACTGAAGTGAAAGAACATGCGGGCATCCCGGTCAACACATTTAATGAAACCAAAGCCATCTCTCATTGCTGCAATCACACCCTGGGGACACACAAAGATACAGGACACCTTGTCAGTTGCTGCAGCCAGTGAAAAGTAATTAGAGTTCTTAGATGTCTGTCTGAACATAGCTGCACTTGTGGGATGTATAATATCCTTAGTGTATGGCTAGAGCATTATAAGAATGATTGCTGGTACATGCACATGCTCCCTTGTAGATCATAGTACTCAACCCCAGGGACAAGAGGGATGCAAAACAGGTTCAACCAGTTTCTTTTGCATCTCAAAGTCTTTGAAAAGGGAGATGAGCGTAAGTATGGATCTTTATATGCCATCACCTAGAAGAGTTACAGTATAAAGAAGCATCTTTCTCCTTTTCAGAATTGCTGATATAGATCCCATTGTGGAAAACTAGCAGTAACAACTCTTAGAGGGTGGTCCAAAGGACAAAAGTAATTCCAAATTTCCAAGACATCACGCTCAAAACCTGTCTCTAAGCTCTGCAAGCAATGGACAGAAGTCCTAAGACTCAAGTGAGGAAGGATCAGTAGTCTGTGTAAGAACTTAATAGGATGTACTATTAGAGGATTCATGCACAACCGTAGTTGTATGCAGATACAGCTACCAAGTGACCCTAACAGAACTCAGGAAAAGTCTGGAACATTTGACTGAAACCAAAGATTATATTTTCAGCTTTAAAGCATATGCTTCTCTTGTGAAAGATTTATGGCTGCGTAGAAAGATTTATTTATTTTCTCATTAGCAATCAGTATCTGACCTCATGACTAATGCCTTGATCCCAGCTGCCAGAAATATTTGATCTTGGTGAAGAACCTGCCTGCGACAGGACCTCCACATGAACTGGCAGAAGAACCAAAGGTTTGATGCTAGCAAAACTGAGAAACCGAAGTTGAAGTTTAGTACGTAGCTGGGAAGAAAAAAACATCCCATAAGAGACTAGATCCCCACTGTCTCTAACAAAGTAGGGACTCAAAATACATTGTTTTTACAAAGGAGACATTTGAAGACAAACAATCCCTTTGAGAGACTTCATATTCAACATTGCATTTTCAGCTCAGGTAGGCTCCCAAGGTATTTTCTTTGCTTGAGCTGGTCAAACAGTATTTGAACACAAGTAATTTAGGTCTTTCTGTATGTGAGTAATTCCTGATTTCTGTCAAATAGTTTGGACTAAGTTCAGACCTTGAATACTTTGTGAATTGTTCATTACAAGTATCCACTCTCTGCAATAAACAGCATGCAACTGGTCACGTGGTATCATTTCTACTCTGTTACTAGAAAAGAGACTAACAGGCCAATGGTGAGTAATCCAGATCTGGGGAGAATTTCAGGAAACATGAAACATTTGTGAAAACTTTCATGAGTGCCAGTTGTCATCCAGCTACTCAAACAGTATGACCAACAAAGGAAGAGTGAGTTATTTAGCAGCAAATATTTTTTCTTTAACAAGTCAATTAGTTCCAGGTCTTTGTTGAGTAAATAAAATGCTACTCAAACAGCTTCTTAACATGGATACCAAGAGAAAGCTCCTCCTTGTCCACTTCTATAATATATGGAAAATGCATGTCAGGACTTACAGCAGATGAAAAGTTCTTTAAGGCAGATCACCTAGAATTTAGTATATTTTATGGTGTCTGGTTGGATTCGAGATGCTGAATTATATGGTGGCCCAAGCAACTTCCCCAAATTATGTTGAAAACCACAGTTAATTCCTTTTCAACTGTCTATAGGGATGAAAGGCACCCCCCTCAGCACACATTCTTTGGTGTTGTCCACCACAGAGTCTGAGCTCCTGAAATCACTAGGGAGCATAAACTGTCCTGTGAAGAAGAAAATGAAGTCTTTTAACCGGTTTTCCATTACACCATATTGAAGGTGTCACATGTGCAGGAAGCCTTAGGAAGAACCTTATGTAGCAGTCAAGTAGATCCTGCAGCAGCTTTTACCTTAAGCTTCAGGAATCTATCCCTTGGCAAGTATGCTGTTAGAGACTTTGCATCCAAAACAGCTCTCTGAATTCCACTGTGAATTGGAGCAAACATGGAATTTTTTATGCTTAATTCTTAAACTAGAAGGAGAGAGCACGCACAGTTTGAAGAGCTAAAAAGTTCTTATGTGGATTTAGAGAGGAACAATTGGGGTTAACATCAGTTTACAGAGTCTGAACCTCAGGGCGAGTGGATTGATTTAAAAGTCGGCAAGCAGGAAGCCTTAATTTAAAATACAGTAGAACCTCAGCAATATGAACTGACTAGTCAACCACACACATCATTTGGAACCAGAAAAAACACAATCAGGAAGCAGTAGAGGGAAAAAAGCAAATACAGTATAGTACTGTGTTAAGCATAAACTACTAATAAAGGGAAAGCATTTTTCTTCAGAGTAGTTTTCAGTGAAGATGTCAAAAGATGCATTAGAATATATCAACTTAAAGCAAAAAAAACCTCAGAACAATCCTGATTAAGCCATCATACACCCCCCCCCCAGGCCGAGTACATGCCTATGTACACAAATCCATTAAAAAAAAAAAAAAAAGATACTTGCCATTTCTCTAGCTTCAGTAGTAAACTGGAAAGTATTGTGAAGAACTTCAATATTGGTGGCTCGTTCCAATTTGTCACGTCGATCTGTAGAAATGTTGAATCTAACATGGTCACCTTCCAGTAGTGTCACCTTGGATTTTGTATCTTTGTCTCCAAATGGAAGTTCCTTCGGAATCACAAAGTCAACTTTGATGCGTCCAGGCAATGGGTCATTCTAGTGACCATGTGGAAAGAAAATTTTTTTTCATGAACCAGCCATTCCTTCCAGACTGTAAACTGAGCCTTGTAAGAAATTAATTAGTTGTACTTCAACTGACTATGAACTGGTCTCTGAGTTTTCCCGGAAGTATTGGTAAGTTACTACTTAGGACTTCAGACCTCAGACCTCAGATTTACATATGGGAACACTAAGGCCTGGTCCCCACTAAGCCCCCACTTCGGACTAAGGTACGCAAATTCAGCTACGTTATTAACGTAGCTGAATTCGAAGTACCTTAATCCGAACTTACCGTGGGTCCAGACGCGACAGGAAGGCTCCCCCGTCGATACCGTGTACTCCTCTCGGCGAGCTGGAGTACCGGCGTCGACGGCGAGCACTTCCGGGATCGATTTATCGCGTCTTAATCAGACGCGATAAATTGATCCCAGAACATCGATTGCCTGCCGCCCGACCCTCCAGTAAGTGAAGACGTACCCTAAGACAGAGATGTTAAGTGACCTTCCCAGTGTTACAGCAATTCAGTGGCTTATGCTGCCTGCCGCCTACATAAAACTAATAAGACTTCAGCTGTTGCCCCAAAACAGAATTAACGTTTTCAAGCACTTGTTGAATAAGAATGTCTACCTGTTTCTATATTCAGTCTTCTGACCTACAGATGGGGTAGTATGTCTAATGTAGGAATCCCTTTAGCCTCAAGACAATAATAGGAAACTGAGATACCTTCTATGATAGAGTACTTTCTTGAAGAAACAGAGCTACAGCAACACAAACTGTTCTGAAAGGTAAGGTACCAAGCATACACCTATTAGGCTTTCCTCAAAAGACAAACATCAAATCAAACGATGTCTGCATTTAGGACCTTGGATGTTGTCTGGGTTATCACCCACAACAATCCTCAAGGAGAAAAGAAACAAAAAACCCAACCCCCAAACTTTTCAACCCAGCAGCAGATGAAAAGATCTTTCTCCCCTTTTGTCTCTCTCCTTTTAAAAGGCAGGATTCTCCCCTCATCACAGTCCCTTTCTTTAGCTCACATTTCTACAACAGTTCTTTACATTCAGATGATAGTTTTTAAACATTCACATAAATATGTGGAGTCACCTTAACACTTGTTCTTTAACTTTCCCCATTGGTAGCAGCCACTACAGATACATGCAGTGATTATATAGTAACATAATAGCCATAATAATGTAATAATTTTACTTTGAATGATGTTATGGGACTACGATGCCAGAGTCTAAGCTGTGCTGTTGGAGATAAAGCCCTCATTCATACCACTCTACAGCAGTATTTTCATGTTTCAGCATTTGTGCTGAAGTGTACGAGTAGCACTATACAATTCGGACTAGATGAACACCTTTCTTCTATTTCAGACATGCAAGTGTTGGGAAGACCTCTAGGAAATATTTAAATTTACCTGATTTTTGTTGGGTACTTTTGGGATTACTTTGGTTACAGTCCCATCAAAATGTTCAATGCTGATATCTTCAAAAATAACAGTTCCTTGAGGCAGTAGTCTTACATCTGTTGCGACTTCTTTACCCTATGAACAGAAAGTAAATCAAAACAAAGATGGAAGCGCTATAAGTTACTAGGAGACTCATCTTTTACATATATTTGAATCTTGTCTTCAATTTTACTGGATTTGATCTTACATTTCTGTCTTTGATTGTAAACTCCACATCATCACCAGGCTGTAAGGCTTCTAAGTCACCTTTAAATTCACTATAGTGAAAGAATATCTCCTTTACGACATCGCCCCTTTCAATAAATCCAAAGGCCTCCTAAGAGAACATACAATGTTTAGCAAATAGTCAACTGTCTAAAACACCAAGACAATAGCTTGTACTTTGAACTCTGATAAAAAGCAAAGTTCTCAGATAAAACCAAGCAATGAGAAAAAGCCAAATAAAATGTTACAGACTAAGTGTGCCCCCAGATGATCTACAGCAGGGGTTCTCAGGACAAATTTTTTGGTGGCCTCAGAGTGCAGCCTCCAACTCTTGCTGGTGGCCGCTCTCAGTTTTTCTTAAACTACTTAAATATGTGCATATACACATCCAAATCATTGTAATTTATTTATTGCAGTAAGTCTGTTGTGAAAAGTGATATTAACAAGCATACAAGTATTGCTTTTCACAGCAGAATTACTCAGCCCTGTCAAGCCTGGGGACAAACTAAGCCCTGGATGGGAGGTTTGGTGGAGGCAGCGGGGACCGGGGTAATGGGGGTGGGGGCCCGAAGCCCTGTGGCCAGAGCCTGCCTCCCCTCTGCCCTGCCACCCCAGGGCTGAAGCCTAAAACCTGAGCCCCATCACCCCTGGGAAGATGGGGAACTCACCAGCTGCTTGGTCCTCCAGCATTGTGCCCCAGGTGTCTCCACAGGGAAAGCAGGGCCCCAACCACTGCTGGCGGCCCCAGCAACCAACACCAAGACAGTGCATCCTGGAGCAACAGGGCGGGGCTGCCACCTCCCTCCCTCCCCCCATAACTGCCCAGGAGGCTCTGACTGCAAGCAAAGCCCCTGGTGGTCGCATTTGAGAAATGCTGAACTACAGCTACTGAACCGTTCGTATAAAGATATTTTTGAAACTTAAGACACACATAATGGGAAACACACACATTACTACAGCCATCTTAAAGAAAAGGAATAGTCAAGAAAAGTAATTGTGTTAAACTGTTAATGGATCAAGTTCTGAAGTGTTTAAGTGCCCTCTGTGCCCAACCTTTACTATGTAGAGCATATACATATATTGCTCCTTTCAAACAGCTTTTAAAAAGTTAAGAGTAAATTCTGCTTACCTTCATGGCACAAACTACTCCTTGACAGCGGGCTTGTTTCTTTTTCAATAGCATAATGTTACGAGCACTTACAGCACCAGTACTAGGAAAAAGGGTAGATTACGATGACAAAGTAGACCTAAGCAGTGCCTCTAAACAATGAGACAAATTTAATAATCGTATCAGATTTAATGCAGCCTTCTTATTTGCTATTTGACTGGGCAAGGTAGAGAAAACTAGAACATGCTACTCTTACCAAATAAACCTAGAAATTTTAAGTAAAGGTCTATTAGCGAATCTTTTCTTGCTTTAAATATACACCCATTTGCAATTTAAGATCTTTGAACTAAAGCAAGAAATGCTAGACTTTTATGTTTGAGATTCGATAGATCTTTACAGTACTAAATATACAAGATACTTTATCATCAAGTTTAAAAGTAATTACATCAGACATATGGTGCCTTTGGCCAACACTATCAAACAGTTTCAAGAATTCTGGTAAACAAGTTTTGATCTCTAAATCTTGTGTGTAACCACTAACTTCTATGATAAATTGAAGAATTGGTCTGAATTTAACCAGACGAAACTATATACATACAGAGCTAAGTACTACATTTAGGAAGGATAAAAAAAAAAAAAATCAAATGCAAAACTACAAAATGGGGAATAACTGACTAGACAGTAGTATTGCTGAGAAGAATCTGGAAATTATGGAGAGAGGGAAATCAAACAGTCAATGTGATACAGTTGCAAAAATGGCTAATATTCTGACATTTAACAACATGAGTGTCATAAGTAAGGCAAGAGGTAATTATCCCACTCTGCTCAGCACTGGTGAGGCCTCATCTGGAGTACTGTGTCCAGTTCTGGGTGTCACATCAGGATACATGGGGACAAATTGGAAAGAGTCCAGAGGACAGCAACAAAAGTGATCAAAGGTTTAGAGACCTTTTAGGAAAAGTAAAAAACCAGGTATGTGTAGTTTTGAGAAAACAAGACTGAAGGAGGACCCGATAACAGTCTTCAGATATACGTTAAGGGCTGATTCAAAAAGGACTGATCAGTTCTCCACGTACACTGAAGGTCGGACAAGTAGTAATGGGTTTAATCTAGAGAGGAAAATTTAGGTGAGATATTATGAAAAACTTACTAACTATAAGAATAATTAAGCTCTGTAATAGCATTCCAAGGGAGGTGTGGAATCCCCGTCATTGGAGGTTTTTAAAAAACAGTTTGAACAAACACCTGTCAGGGATGGTCTAGGTTTACTTGGTCTTGCCTCAGTGCACATGACTTCTCAATGTCCCTTCCAGCCCTGCATTTCTGAAACACCACATTGTTAATTCGGTGTGTAATCAGGAAATAGAAGTATCAACTTACTGTTTATTTGTATCAATTACAAAATTTATTTTATCTCCAGTTTCCAGCTGTACATTTCCATCAACATCCTCAGGGGTGTAAGTCAGGTAAAACACTTCCTGCAAATTAAGGTTCACTAGCATTACTCTATTTGCAAAATGCAGCCGTGCTTTAAACAAGATTAAATATCAATGTGGCATTAATTTAATAAATTATTTCCATTTCAAGTTACATTATTTCAACATTTGTGAAAAGTTGGAAATTGTGAAAACGTTGCATGCGAGAACGTTTTGGTTCCTTGGTGCTCGTGGTTTTGCTGAGTCCATACCCAGCAACTTGAGGAGTTGAAAGGTTTGTACACAGTATTGCCATTACATTTAAGTTGATTTCCAAAGGGTAAAAGAGTTAAGTCCAAGAAAATAAAGATCCTATGAACAGTTAGTTGTTAATATTAACTGACATTAAATCATAATCATAACTAGTAAGAATCTATAACTAGGTCTTTAGTTCTACATTAAATGCTTTAACAAAGGTATTATGGCAGAATAAGTTGTCAAAAACATATGGAAGTCAACAGAGGTTTCTATATTTGTGGTAATTAGTGTTTGTAGTTCTTAGAAAAAAATTAAGACTGGGTGACAACTGCAGTTTAAACTCTCTACTTCAAAAACAGTGCCAATTTTTAATTTTTTTTTTCTGTGTACAGATCACACTGGTTGGTCACTCAAAAGTTTAAGTAAAATACATGAGTTTTACCCCATTACGTTCGTAGCATACACTCCCTGTTGGACTCTGACCCGGGGCAGCTGGAGATTTACTCTCTAAATTGTGAGGAACAGCGCACACAACCTACCAGTCAAAAAAAAAAAAAAAATATCCATTGCTAATCATTTCAGGAGCAGCACTGTGCAATACAAACTGAACTTTAATATCCTCTACTACACACTCAGGGATGCACTTTAAATGTAATCCACAAGAGGATGCCATGCTGCAAAGTTTTAAACTCACAGTACTTCTGTTGACTGTAAGAAGTGTTTGGGGTTAAATAAAAGCCCAAACTGAATCTTCATATTTTTGCCAAAGTCAGATAAAAAACACTTTCAATTTAATTGAAAAATTTATGCAACTAAGATTATGCGTGCAAAAATGGGATTTGTCCTTTTGTATTAGAGTAAAACGGATATAAATTTGCATATAGAAATTAGACATCACAGCAACTAACTTGTCCATTTATTCGCTCTTCAGGTAAAATTTCTGGTTTTATCTTCACCAATTTAACAGCAATGGGTTTTCCAGTTCGGCGGTCAGAAGATACTTCAAATTCAACATCATCTGCAAGAATCAAAACCATAATAGTGACACAGGACCCTCCAGATCTATGTTTACATTAAAAATTAAAAAAAAAAGTCAAAAATAAGAGAATAAAAGGATGAAACAAAAAAAAGGGGAGAGAAAGGAGAAACACATGCATACAGTAATGACATTTATTAGCTCTACACTCTGCTGTCTGAACACCACAAGTGAATTCTCAACTCCCTTACTACTGTTGGAGGTCATTTTGCTTGTGGAAGTTTCTCCTGATAATACTCAGTTTATTCGCCTCTTTTGCTAGTGATCTAAAGGTCTGTGTTTTAGAGTCTTGCCACTTCCAACCTAATTTTAATACCTTCAGTTGACTCAATACCAGACACCAGGTTCCATGATAGATGCGTTGTGAAATTCTGTTTTTAATCTTTACTGCCAGATCAAGCAGAATTGTGGGGGAATAATGTCTCCCTACTGAAATAAGGTCATCCACCCCTAGTGCAACTCCACTGAAATTAATGGAGTACATCTGGGAATAACAGGCTGTGGACTCATGAACAGGGGGAAGTAGGCAAAAGATGTATTGCTTTTTGTATATAGTTTCCCTATCCCTACCAATTAAATTTGTCCCAGCATGACTCCTTCTCAAAGGTAGCCATAAAACAGTATCACTGACAGAAGACAAAAGCCTTCAATTACCCAGAATTTTCTCTTTGGTTTTCCTTTCTACTGGGAGATTTCTGATTCAATTGTCAGTTTAACCAGTCAGAAGTAACTGTATGTGTCTGTAGGGGTGGTTAGATGTATCAGAACTTTGTGTTACAAGGTATAAGACTGCAATTCTCAATTTAGAATGGAGAGAATCTTATTGGTTGACTTATTACCTCCTACTTTAAGCTCCTGCAGGTTGCCATTATACTGTGAACAGTGGAAGAACAGTCTAGCTTGCCGTTCTGAACACTGAATGAATCCATAAGAGGTCAGCAGTTTTTCAATAACCCCAGTTTCACGCAGTGCTGCCGAAGTACCATTGGGGTACCCGTTGTGTCCATTGTTGTGGAGAAGGTTTGGATCAAAGCTCATCTATTTAAAGAAATGAAAGGTAAGCTATAACTATTCCAAAACAAAGTTTCTCTTCCCCACCCCTGAAAATCTTATGCCAGTGCATGATAAGTATAATAAATATGAAGCGAAGAGCCTGTTGAATTTTATGAAAAAGCAACAACCGACCAACAAATAGAATTTTGGACAATTCTTCATGATAAAACATCTCTAAAATGGTTTAACTTAAGATTGTAATACTCAAATTTAAGAAACTAATAGATTTAACAGAAAACATGCTGTAATGACTACATAAAAATAAAGTTTGCTCATCAAGTCAGATTTCATTCCAATTTACCTAGACTTTTTTTTTTTTAAATTAAATACTGTATTAAGAGCATCCTCAGTAGAAGAATTCTTATATTCACTGCTTTACATTTGACAGTCTTAAACTAGAATTAGCATCCAGGTAAAATATAACCTGGTTTCACTGATGAAGTTGGTCATTAAGGAAATTAGGCAATATTAAGATTCTTCCCACATGGAACCAATAAATATTTATAAGGCTTTTAAATAGTCAAATTTTATTTGTGTTTGCGCATTCATTTGGTGACTGTCAAAGTTAAAGTTTTAGATAACCAGTGAAAAAGTTTAACCTGATTGTCATAGTAATTAAATGTTGGTTGGAGCCTGGCAGAGCTTTTAAAAACTTCATTGAATAATAATGGAGTTAGAAGGAAAAAAGTTAGATTAATTCAATCATCCTTTAATGTTTCTCTATAAGACTCTTCTTTAGAGAGAGAGAGAGAGAGAGAGACAGAGACAGAGACACACAATTCTGAAATGCATTAAAAGAACTATTTCTTTAGATTTATAAATATGCAACGTGGGAGTCCTCCATAAGAATCTCTTATTCTTAACACTTTGATACTTGGAAGTAGAAGTGTGCTATTTATGTTTTAAAAGATGACCAAATTAGTAGCTATTATAAAGAGAAGGTCCTAACATTACAAGAAACCATGAACATCGTGCAATTCACAGAGACCATTCAAGACAAAGGGCCATCAACATGCAGTTTGAGACACTACATTTAATGTTTTCAGTTGTTGCAGTTTCCAATGTATCTGTTTAAGAAACTGATTGCAGGTTTCCTTTTTGTTCTCAGATACCTATATATTCTGATCTGTCACAGCACCAGAGTAACATTCAAAACCAGTTAACATTAATAGGGTTAAAAGGCTTCAGAATAGCTTGTATAATGGCAATACTTTTTACTATAGAACAGAGCATTAGGCACTCTGTGTACTCAAATCTATGGTTAAAGCAGTGCATATTAGAGTTTGCCGGCCAGAATGAAGTTATTGATCTCGAGGCAGGTAGCACAACTCTGGCTGTAAATTTCTTAAGCCACAAAACAGTAATGGATTTCCTGCTAAGTAGAATGGACAGTAAGCCTAGGGCAATCAAATGCCTGCAAGGGCCAGCTTCTGACTCTCTCTCAAAGAGAAACTACATCAATGCTTTGGGTGGTGGCATAAGAGAAGAGTGACATGATTTCCAGTCTGGAAGTTATTGCTAACCGAGGGGTACTGTGCTTGCTGCTTCTCAACAGGACTTCACTTGGAACATATTTGTTACATACTGGCTTTTTAAAAATGAAGGTGTGTCATGTAAGGGTGTCAACACAGACCACAAGTGCTGTTTTAGTTCTATGATCCATCCCAGCCTCTCATTTTATAGTTTAAGATTAAAGGCTGATTGGGTAGCTCATACCAGGAAATAGTCAAAGTCAATAATATACATCCCCACAGGATGTACTTGGACCAAGTGGCAGTTAAATACACACATACATACATAGCACCAAATAAAGTGGGGGGGGGGGGTGCACGGGGGTAGGGTAGGGGAGGAGAGAAAAATGACATCTTCATGTGGTAAAAAAAGTTTCTCAAACAGATACAGGAAAACAAAAAACAGCTAGGATTTCTAATTGGCTCAGAAGGAATTGGATTCTTTAACTTGTTAAAAGGTTTGATATTAGAAAAGTTGAAAAGGGAGAACGTATGTGCAAAGTTGTTAGCCCCTAAGACTCCCCATGCTATTAAAACACAACAGATGTATAGACTGCTGCCCTGACTTACAGATCTCTGATACAGGGGGGTCCTCTTCTGCTTTTTAGACCCAGATGAGGTAGAAGATGAAGAGAAAGGTAAAAGAAGAGAAGGAAGGGGAGCTGCAGGAGGGGGGAGAGGATCTGATGACACAGTATAATGGTTCTCCATCTCATACAGCTGTGATAACATAGTACAATATTATAACTAGTCAATATTTAGCACAACTTTAAACACACGCAAGTCACTGTTAGTCAAGTCCATATCCTATAAGAGGTTAAACTAATTAGAACTTCACACAGAAATATTAAACCCACATTTCAGTTGTTTGCACAGGTTTACTGAATTGTTTTCAAGAAAAGCATACGTGGCTACGTTTCTAGTCCTGCATTTCCATTTTCTTTCCACTCACAGGCTTGCTCAAACTAGCAGGAGCATAGCCAGATCCTACACAAAAGCTAGAGGCCAAAAGGGAATAAACACTGGCAGGAGTAGTGTATAGAAGTACCTCTATAGCAGAGGTAGTTATACATGGACTAATTTAAAATCCTCTAAACTGCAATTATAATAGCAGTTGCTAAAAGTCAACTCAATTCAAAGCCCCTTCCATCTTCAAACTTCTTCCATTGTACAGTATGCTCCTCACTGAAAATAGGACAGGTAGTGTTTTATTGTTCCATTTTAAAGGGAGAGCAGCACAGGTTAGTTTAAGGGAAGCAGTAGTTATCACTTCAGCGAGATTGAACCTGACACTACCAATAGTTGTCAGGGGACCTGATATGGATCCCACTGAAATCTGTGGGAAGTTTGATTTAAATGGGTACATGATCAGGGGTTTGCTTTGTATCTATGCCAGTGAAGAGCTCCCCCAAATTAAATCCTGTAGAAATCCTGCGTCTAGCAATACAAAACTCATAAATTGGAATATCTGAAAGTTGAAAGACTAGTTAAGTCTGAGAGAACCTACAATTTTAGGAAGGCTTGAGTGTTTCTCCTTTCCCATTTTTAACAACTTTCCATGTCTTTCATTACAAGAGCTTCTCTGTGAGAGAGAGGGCAGAACATAGACAGAAATCCTGAGAGGTGCTGAGCACCTGAAAACTTCCATCTATTCTTACTGGGAACTGCAAGTGGTACACTCCCCACAGGATTTGGTCCTTCATGTAATGTCAAGAGCAAGCTGAACCCTTCTACTGCCCAGGATTTTAACTGTTCTCTGTTTGGTACAGTACAATGGCTAGCAACTTTGCTACAAGCCTTAGTTTAGGCAGTTGATTTCTTGTCAGCCATACTTAGCATTTTATTAAAAAGCCTTGAAGCATGTCATAGAAAGATCTGTTCTTCCATGGAGCTAGGGTACAAGTGAAAATACTGAAAACTAATCATTTATGGTAAATATTAGATAAAAATGCAAATATTGAGTTTTATAAACAGTTGCTGTACAGTCAAGTTAACTATCCCAGGTTTTGTTGCCACCACATTAAAACTTGTAGCTGAATAAAAACAAGTTTGGATAAGTAAAGTTATATGTGGGGCAGGACACTTTCCTTCTCCTGCGAAAACAGTAACTCCACCAAGCCGCTTCAAAACCATTTTTACTATTTTCTTGGGACATCCCAAGTGACGGGAAAGATTTCATATGCAGTTACATCAGAATAGGAGAGATTTTTCTGCTACACTGGAATTTTTAGAGCTTTCTGATAAGTCATAATGCTGTATGGATTCATTCTTTTAAGTAAAAAGAACAGGAGTACTTGTGGCACCTTAGAGACTAACAAATTTATTAGAGCATAAGCTTTCGTGGACTACAGCCCACTATGCATCCGAAGAAGTGGGCTGTAGTCCACAAAAGCTTATGCTCTAATAAATTTGTTAGTCTCTAAGGTGCCACAAGTACTCCTGTTCTTTTTGCGGATAATGACTAACACGGCTGCTACTCTGAAACCATTCTTTTAAGTAACACCCAAGAGTGAAAAGCTTTTAAGAAACCTGACCACTTTACCTGAGTCTTGTTCAGACTGATGCAATTTCTCAACTCAGTAATAACCAAGGTTCATAACTTCTATGACTGAACAAAATGTTTCAAACAAATCAAGCATCAAGAAATACATCAACTAAAGCTTAACACAAGACAGTTACATCCTCAGTTTAAATATTAGCAAATAGTACAAGCTTTAGAGAACACCTAAAGAATTTCTAGTAGCTATGCCAAAATGTACTAATACATGATATAATGGAGAGAATATCAAATGCACTTACCACTACAACACTAGCTCCAAAGGCAAAATTCTAAAACTACAAGAAGCTTCAAAACCAGAATCTTGGTATATTCAGACAGATGCTCAAAATATCTTTATTCCTTAAATGTTACAATGATCAGAATGCCCTCCACAGTTCTACACTGTAGCAGAGCCCTCTGCCATAAGCCTAAACCAGACCAGAATTTCAGGCTTTGGGATACCCACGTTCAAAGTGGTGCAACCCCTAGGGCACCTTCCTTTGTGAGGCAGACAGCATCAAGGGAAGGCAACACCTTTAAGTATTCCCTACTGATTGGCTTTAACAGCCATCAACACTAAAATGTATTTAAAAAAGAGGAGCTGGTGTCCTGCAAATGGTCAATAGTGAGGAAATGGTTGGGGGAAGGGAATGAAATGGTTTTCAAACTGAAAACAGCTCAGCAACAGTATGGGTGAAGCAACTAACCTACTTTGAAAGAGCTATAGTGAGGGTGGCAGACACCTCACATTGATAAAAGGGTCCCAAGTTTTATGAAATCCATTTGAAAAATGGCCTCTGCATGCTTCTGAAGAAGAACTGCCAGTAAACGCCATTGGAACTAGAGGTATTCAAGTGTTACAAATATGCAAAAAAAATTATAAACTACATTCAAAAAAACCTCAACTAACAAGGTAAAAACACTTTGCTGTAACTTCTCTTACTCAAAGGAAGTTTTTGCATTATATCATTTGAGCTAGTTTGGGTTTAATGTTAAGACTATTTCTAGAACAGTGAAAAAAAATTACTGATTGGCCATTAGATGATAAATTCAGTCCAATAGGAGATGCAGTGCCCAAGGTTGGCACTAAGGTATGCAGTAGGGGGAGAAAACAGCAAGGAAAATTCAACAAGTTCTTTCCAAGTGCTTGACATATTTCTACGCCTATTTCAACTTAATTTTATAATGCTGAATAAAACAAAATCAAATAAGAACCTTGTCAATTTACATGTGCCACTTATCCAGAGTCCCATCACAAAAGGTGCTCGAGGCAACTTCCAAAGAAGAGGCCAGATCAAAAAAAAAAAGTTGGAATTGCTGTACTAGTCTACAGAAGCTTGGATCGTTTTTTGCAATGCAGAAGCCAGATGCTTTTTGCTAGACTGGACCCATGGGTACTCTCCAACTCAGGAGTCCACTACCAAAAGAAGTCATCTTGTACGTCTAACCTGCCAGTTTACAGAAGTGGGGACTATCAACTGCAGCAATATCAGTATTTGAGGATAAATAGGAATTTTATTAAAAAAAAGATACCCATCTAAAGCATTAGAGTAAACTGATTTCAAGAGAAACCTGGAGAAAATTGTAGAAGCTTTGAGAAATGATTGCATGCATTTACAAGATTGCTTTCCATTACTGGCCAAGTGACCACAAGCTACAAGTGACAATTCTTAAAGAGACTCCATAAATAATTTTAAATGGAAGCAATCGGGTTCTGTTAATTCTACCCTCATACATTTGAGACCAATAAACACTAGTCTAGGCAATAGTGAACATTTGTTAACAAGTTTTGTGTTATATTCCAAATAATTGAAGGATTTAGTTCAGAACCATTTATAACTGTTTAATAGAGATAGTACATGCACCAACCTCGCAGTGATATTCAAATATTGCACTTTCAGTAGTATTCGCTGATTCTTCTGTTTCAGCACACGTTTCAAAGTACGAAGACTGCTATTATTAAAAAAAGACAGCGAGAGGAAAATGATCTATGAAGCTAATAAAGAATATAACTGCTGCTGCACTGGGGAGTTTCAGTGCAGCACTGGAGAAAACAAAGACTACTAGCAGCGTTGGGACGTGCTCTTTTGAAGCTGTTGAGTAGGCACAAACTTCTTGTTTCAGATCAAGTGTTGTGTCTTCAGTATAGGTTTACTCTTCTTTGGTCTTGTTTTGTTGTTACAATGTGGCGTTTTCCTTTCCTGATCTGAACTTGAAGCAGCAGTTTCAGGTGGTAAATTCTGTTCTGTTACACTTCATACTGGAAAAGAAAAAAAACAAAACAATACACACTAAGTATAATTGGAATAAACATATTATAAACCATAAATTCCTACCACCAAGGACTTTGCCACTACCTTAATGCTGCAGGTTTGTCCCATGTTGGACAAGATTATCTGCTTTTATAGATACACTCTAGTTTTCCCATTTTTGGTCTTAGATTCCCAAGAGGATCCACCTCCAAACAGGGACAGAACAGAAACATTTCCAACTCATGACAGCCTCTGCAGATGCAGTAATGCTTTCCAAGAAAGCTCCAAATTTTATTACATATAAAAACACTGCAACAGTAACCTTGCTTTGATCGATACCAAGTGAATGAAAGGGGTAGTTTATGTAAATTTGAACCTTTTCTCCTAAACTGTTTATATGATCCATTTGACAGCACTTTATGTCTAGTCAGTTACACCGTTTAATCAACAAGCCTCCCCTGCTGTTGGTATGGGTCTTTGATACAACCAGAAACTTAAAAAAAACCAATATGGTCAGGGAGATATACGTGCAGGTCTAGTACCTAGAACTACTTTGACTTTGTATAAAACAAAATTGCTTTGCAAAGGAGGGTGTCCCTTGAATCTGTCATTGCTGTAAGTGAACAGCCTGCATATTCTGACACAACATAGACAAGTTGTACCATCATTTGTCATTTTATGACATTTCAAAACCTCATTATGCAACACCTAGAGCCAATGAACGGCATAATTGTACTATTAGACTATTCCACTCTGTAGTAATGACTGGGCATTACAATCCTTTCTGAAAACGTACTGTTTCAATTTCCACAAGCAGAGGGCTTGAAACAGAAACTGACATCTAATACACTGGACTACTAGGTGAAAGAAACCATTGAGGGCATAAGTGTACTGGCTTGTGTGCAGGATAGAAGTGTGTTCCCTGGGTAGGAAAACAGTGAAGTTACATATCACGCAACTGGTTGAAACACTACTCATTGAGTAGTTATCAATGGCTCACTGTCAAACTGGGAGGGCATATGTAGTGGCATCCCACAGGGGCCAGTCCTGGGTCTAGTATTTAATATTTTCATTAACAATCTGGATAAGGGAATGGAGAGCATGCTTATAAAATTTCCAGACAACACCAAGCTGGGAGAAGTTGCAAGCATTGTGGAAGACAGGATTAGAATTCCAAAGGACCTTGTCAAATTGGAGAATAGGACGGAATTCAACAAGATGAAATTCAATAAAGCAGTGAAGTAATTTGCACTTAGGAAGCAAAAACCAATGGTACAACAAAATGAGGAATAACTGGGTTGGTGGTAATACTGCTAGAAAGTATTGGGAGGGGGTTAAAGTGGATCACAAATTAAATGTGAGTCAGTTGATGCAGCTGCAAAAAAGGCTAATATTCTGGGGTATATTAACACAAGAGTTGTAAGTAAGACAAGAAAATTATCCCACTCTGCTCAGCACTGGTGAGGCCTCAGGTGGAGTACTATGTCCAGTTCTGGGTATCACACATTAGGAAAGGTGTAGAAAAATTAGAAAGAGCCCAGCAGACAGCAACAAAAATGATCAAAGATTTAGAAAACCTGACCTATGAGGAAAGAAAAAAATCAGGCTTGAGAAAAGAGAATTGAGGGGCTACCTGATAACAGTCTGCAAATATGTTAAGGGCTGTTAGAAAGAGGAGTGTCATCAATTGTTCTCTATGTCCACTGAAGGCAGGACAAGAAATAAAGGGTCTGATCTGCAGCAAGGGAGATTTAGGTTAGATATTAGGAGGTTCTGGAATCCCCATCAGAGGTTTTTAAGAACAGGTTGGACAAACATCTGTCAGGAAATGTCTAGGTTTACTTGGTCATGCCTCAGTGCAGGGGGCTAGACAGGATGACTTTGAGGTGCCTTCCAACACTATATTTCTATGATATTCCCCACATCATCCAGAGGCTGAGGACAGCAACTCAGCCTGAGTGCCTTCTTTGAAGCATCATTCCCCCTTTCTCCCAGCAGGACTTGAGAAACCATCATCCACTGTGAAGTATAATAATGACTGAGTCCACACAGATTTCAGATTATGGAGGAGGAATCTTAAAATACCGTACCAAGAGGGAAATTTTGATCAGAAACTTGTAAGACAACCCATAACTGTTAACACAACTATGCTACTATGGAGATACAAGAGGGTTTCAGGTACTGCAGAAGCACAAGGCCTCTATGCAAATAGCTCTGATTTAGTGGATCCCTGAAAATTTTATTTCAGGGATCCACTGAAAACCTCTTAAAAACCTCTGATGGGGATTCCAGAACCTCCTAGTATCTAAATAAATCCACAGAGCCAGAGCCAGATCCACAAGGATAGACTCACTGTTTTGTGGCTAGAGGCCCCCCAAAGCACTAAAGCACACACACACACACACCTTAGCACTCAAAATGAAGGTTTTTTTCAGATATACACAGTCCTAGTTTATCTCAGTAATTTTCCACATAATTAAAACACACCAGCAGTACAAGTTTGCATCTCTCTGCATGATCCAGCCTGGAAAAAAAAAAGACTTGATTTTTGATGTTTCTTGAAAGTTTAAGCTTATGGCCATATCCTTAATGCTCCGTCAGGAACAGGGAATTTGAATTAACATTTTGGTGAAACATGGGTGGGTCTCTCTCAGCTCTGCATTTCATCCAGCTTGTCATAAAAAGCTGAGAATGTGCACCAAATTTTGAAGTTATTTACAAATGTTTCCAAGCATTAGGTTTTTAAAATTTCTCCCCTCACTACACCCACACAACACCTGCAACAAATCAAGCTATTTGAGAGATGCAGAAGAGAGTAAATTGAGAAGCTTTACCAAAATCAAGTGACAGTATCCACTTGCCCATAATGTACAGAGACCATGTTGTCTTAAGGAGGGCCAATTGGTACTATATGACATCATCAGTGAAAATGGGGCTTCATGTCTCAGTATGAAGATTTTATACTGACTTGCTACAGAAGACAACGGGGAAACTTAAGGGACACAATAAGAATGGAGAGAACCTATTGAGATTTGGGGGTGGGGGGAGATGCCTTGCAAACAAGCCAGGATCCCCTTATTAAAATATTTTGAATCCAAATTGCCTAGCACACTATTGGTACTGTTAAATTAATGCTACATTAAACACTTTTTAGCCCTGCAGGAACATGACTTAGTTCTTTCATGAAGCAATTCAAAACATTTCTTATCCTAATTACATGTCTGCCTAGGGCTAATTTAATTAGATATGGAGAAAGTTTTAGCATATACTTCCATTTCATAATTTTGGTTTGATGTAGAGATGAGTTTACCATTCTTACAGTATTGAAAAAGGTTTAGTCAAGATTCTAAGTTCTGTCTGACTCACCAAAATCTGAATTTGTGTCTGCCTCAAATTCTTTACTTTTCAACTCAGCTGCTATAAATACTCCTCCCAGCCATAAACACAGAGCAGCTGCCCAGCCCTCGTCACACTGGTCTCTGCATTTGTATATTTACAGCAGAGAGGATTAACTCAGAGACAAAGCTAAAGCTATGCATGTTTTGCAGTTTAAGGTCTTTCAAGTTTTAATTAATTTAAATAAGAGGGTTATTAAGTACTCTGCACATGCATGTTTTCAGTTCACCAGAATCAAAAAAATTGCCAGGCTGCAGCCACAGCCATTTTCTGTTACATCCCAGTTTTGAAACAATGGGTATTCTCATGTAGTTTCACACAAGGCAACAGATGGGGTTAACACACCATTTGTTTAACTCAAATGTGTTTATTTAGAATATATCTTAAGAGAACAATGCTGCCATGTTTAATGGAAATTGGATGTTACATTTTTAGCTAGCAAGCCACAGCTCTGAAGACATAATATTAATAATTATTTTATAGTAAGGTTTCTTTTGGAGATCTTTCAAATATTTCATTGTTTAAGCACCTATCAGCTAAAGGTAACAGTAAGAACTCCAGAAAGCTCCATAGGATATCCACAAACCTGGGCCAATGAAGTAGCAATTGTCAGATGCCATTACTCTGAAGCTGAGATTGTTTAAAAGCATTTGAGAGAGAAGGGGGGTAGAGAGAATCAAGACAGAGGTTGAAGTGACAAATTTGTTAGTGGGCCATGCAAGTGAACAGATGTATTTAAAAACAATTCAAACTGAAACAAGGGTAAATATTAAAGCAAAGTTAGTTTTTTCCTTTAAACTGGTTTAGAGCTAGCCGGTGTATCTTGCAGAATGACGTTATTACACCAGACAAAGAACAGAATCTGATGCATCATTCTCATTAGCAGGGCCCCCACACCAGGGCCTGCAGCAAATCAAGTGGCCTATGCAGACATTTACAGTGTACTGTATATTAGGAGAAACTATTTCACTAGGAGGATGGTGAAGCACTGGAATGAGTTACATATAGAGGTGGTGGAACCTCCTTCCTTAGAGGTTTTTAAGACCAGCCTTGACAAAGCCCTGGCTGGGATGATTTAGTTGGGGATTGGTCCTGCTTTGAGCAGGGGATGGGACTAGATGACCTCCCGAGGTCTCTTCCAACCCTGATATTCTATGATTCTATGATCCAGGCGCATGTTAGGTTGGAGGGAGCAGCAGCCTCCCCATCCAGGCCTCCAAACTGGCTACAACACATGCTACTTTGCAGCAAGATGGTGGCGGCTGTGAAAGACTGAGGAGAAAAA
The DNA here is from genome assembly GCF_011386835.1 of Chrysemys picta bellii. NCBI lineage: Eukaryota > Metazoa > Chordata > Testudines > Emydidae > Chrysemys > Chrysemys picta. Next base: position 12,532,410 of record NC_088794.1, on the reverse strand, counting down.
AAACCCAGGGACGCCCTGGCTTGGGGTGGTGCCGAACTCCTCAGTCCCGGACGTGAGGAGCAGAGAAGTAGCGCAGTCCTGCCGGGGGCTTAGCGGAAGCGGGTGAGGGACTGGAGACCCAGAGCGTGACAAAGCATCGGCCCGGGCGGGCGCCCCTCCCCGCAGACCTGCTCAGGCAGGCCGTAGCCCCATGGGTCCGCCGGCCATGACGGCTCCCCGACGAGCCAGCAAGGGCCAGGCCTGCGACCCTCGCCGCATACAAAGGGGGGGGGGGGGGGGAGAGAAAGGAAAATGGCGGCTGCTCCCCCACACACAAAGGAAGAGAGGCCTGCGTTCCCTCCCGGGCGGGGCTGACTGCGCGCTGCATGCCGGGACCTGTAGTTCTCCCCGGCTCCAGACACGCAGCGGCCCACACTCCATTCCCCAGAGCCCTCGGCGGGCCCCTCATACAGCACCTTGGAACCTATCGTCCTCCCCGCACCCAGGCCCCACTAATCCAGCACCGCCCAGGCCTCCATCCCCCAGCAGCCCTGGCAGGCTGCCCTGCTCAGTGGCACTCGGGAATTGTAGTCCTGAACCTGCCCAGGCCCGCGGCCCCACGCAGCTCGAACTACACCCCCAGCAGTCCCCGCGGCAGGCCGCCGCCCACTGCACGCTGGGACTTGTAGTGTTCTCGCTGCTCAGGCCCCATCATCGGCCCACAACCCCCGGGACCCCAGCAGCTCCCGCGCCGGCCGCGGCCTCTCGCGCCGGGCCCCATCGGCCTATCCGCGCCTCACCACAGAAAGGGCGGGGGAGGGGCTCTGCCCGCTCGGGACCGTTGGGCGGAGAGGGCGATGGAGACGCGGGCTCTCAGGCCGCCTCAGCCCCTCCCGCCACCCCTCAGAGCTCACGGGGCCCGCCTAGGCGGGTGCGGGCGCTCCAGGGCCGCGCCTCAGGCCGCACTTACCCCAACAGCTCAGCGCCCCCGCTCCAGCGCCGCCATGAGCAGCACGGCACAGCACGTAGGAATAAATCCCGGGCTCTCGCGAGAGACCCGTGGGGAGGGGCCGGCAACGGAGGAAGAGACGCGCGTGCGCGCGGGGAACCCGACTCACGGAATGAGGGGAATGCGCAAGCGCATAAAGCCCCCTCGCTGGGGACAATGCGCATGCGCACATTTCTCCCCCCATCCCCGGGGCAGGGGGCGATGTACGCTTGTGCGGGAAGCGAAGCCAACGGGCGAGGTGTTAGGGCCCTAAGCCCGTGACAGCAACTGGTGGTCGCGCGTGCGCAGCCCCGCGTGCCCAGGTCCTTGCTAGGGGGCGCCCCGCGGGGGGGCGCGAGGGACCCCAAGGCCAGCCTGCATGGCGAGAAGCGGCAGCGCCCCCTAGTGGCGGCGCGGGATTCGGGCACGGCAAAATAACCCGGCTTTCCACGTGCAGGGCGTGTCTCGGCGGAGTGCCAGCCACGCTGCCGGCATGGGCACGCCGGTCCTGCTGCGGCGGGACCGCAAGACCGCCCGTCCGCATCCCGCACCAAGCGCCTGCTCCGCTCGGCCCCTTCAGAATCAGCAACAATCCCCCAGCCTCACAACAGCCCCCTGGCTCTCTGCACGCATGGGCAGGCAGGGCTGGTGTGTTTTACACCAGCTCAAGACTCGCGCCAACAGGCTTAAACGAGACAGTGCTTAAAACAGCATTCGCTCTAGATTATGGCTTCCAACTGTGCTCACAGCAATGAAGTTAATCGGTCTAGCTAACTGTAGGAAATCTTTGTGAAGTTTTGCTTTTCTAGAAAAGAGGCAGCTCCAATTGTGTAACATCTATAGTTGACAGCATTCAGTTCTAAGCATTTGAAAATTATTTACAATAACTTACAAAGCCACAGAGTGCTCTGCTATCCAGGATGAAAGTACTATTTCAAAATAGCCTTTCAGTGTCAGTCATGAGACCTTAAATTGCTGATCTTGCCCTACGCAATAGATCTATTCCTGGCAATGTCCATACTGTGTTACAGACAGCTGTTCTACTTTTTTGGATTGTTAACAGGGACACGAGAAGCAGCACAACAAGTAAACTGCAGGATTCCTTTGCTCACATAAAAGCCTGAAATAACTCCAAGAAATGAAGCATCAGAAAAAAAACAAAGATACTGATGCTGGATGGATTTGTCCTGTTACTCTGTTAAGGGTCAGAAATGTTCAGACCTGAAAGCGAAAACAAAAACACTCAACAAAATTATTAGGAATAGAAATAAAGATTTGATAGCTGTTCCCTATAGGTTTTTTCAATTGGGCCCTACTTTGTCTAAAGAGACATTTCAAAGTTTTGGGAGAAGGGATTGTATCCTTTCTCTCCGTGGATTAAAGTGCTAAGCAGAAAGCAACAGGAAGAACAAAGTGGTCTTTCAGATGTGGATAGCCCGTTTAATCTTGTGTTGATAGGGAGGGGGAGCAGGGCTTTTCCATTGTTGGCCCCCGTTACACAACTTCCACCATCAATATCCATAAGAGCACTTCACTCTTACAGTAAAGCTACAGTAGGGGAGTATATGGTTTCCTACAATATAAACATATGTAATTTTACCAATTCACAGCCCTGGTATTACAGTAAAACGCATCATGTGCTAGAGGTTATGTGGACATATAGGAATACAGTCCTGTACCCCAGAGAGCTTGCAACGTAAAAGCATTCAGAGAATGTTCCTCAGTCAAATCTGACAGACAGCTGGAATTTCTCAGGAGACATTGCTGCAGATACAATATGTCACCCTCTCATAGAAATCAAAGGCCACATTAATGGAACTGTATCAGGTGGTAGCCGTGTTAGTATGTATCTACAAAAACAACAAGGAGGCCAGTGGCATCTGAAGAAGTGGGTTTTTTACCCGCGAAAGCTTATGCCCAAATAAATCTGTTAGACTTTAAGGTGCCACCAGACTCCTTGTATTAGTGGAACTAACTCCTTTTTTCCCTTTTCTTATGCAAACTGGATGTTTGTGCACAGAGCACTCATTTTTGTTTTGCCTCTGTTATAACTTCTAAATAATTAGTCAAAGTAATTGCATTGCATGGGGTTACAAGTGTTAGTAGATAGCCATCTATATAAAGCACAGTCACATGGTAATACTTCAAGAGATTTATTTCAAGAAAAATAAAAAGCCAATATACATACTTGATAAACCTGAGCTGTAAAGAAAACTGTTTCAAGTCAGCTGACCGCTTAGAGCAGGCAAATGAGAAAGAATTATCGTAGCACACCACAGTAACACTAATTTATTCATAGTATCTCCTCCCTTAGAATATTTACAGTATAAATCAGAATCAAACAAACTGAGCACATATCTGCTCATTACAGGAACTCATTTGACACGGAAAGTGGCACTGATGGCATATTTAAAGGCATAAAGCTACAACTGGTGCTAAGGAAGTTTCTACTAAACTTGAACCAGTTCTACTAATTAGTCTATGTTTGTATAGCACAGAGTAGCAGCAGTTTTCCTGTCAATTCCACGTTCTGTACTCAGGATCCCAGTTCCTAGTGGTTGCAGTATGGTCATACAGGATGTAGAAAGGTGCCAAATTATTGCTCAGCACTTCCATTGGGGAAGATCAATTGTGGAAAGTGAAGCAACAAGGAGGTATTTTGCTCTTGGACTGAAGTTCAGGTGCTGTGATGAAAGGTTGGATTTTCAACAGTTAGGCACCTAACTGACTGACTTCAATGGGAGTTAAGCCCCCTTATGCTCTTCTGGAAATCCCTCCAACAGCAATAAGTCACACTCACTACATTTAGGGTCTCAGATTCTACAGTGAACATTTATGTTTAGAAAAGTGGACTAGCAGAAGTACTCATTAAAACAGCACCCTCTTGACTCCTCTTCCTAGTAAGGATTTCAGCGATGACTGTCTGAGAAGGCGACTGCTGCTCAGCTTCCAATTCCTTAAACTCCACATCTTAATCAAGCTGTGGTACGACCCCGTGTCGTGTCATGAGGTGGAATGCATTTACGCCAATCTCACAGCACACGTTGCCATAAAAGCAAGAGCCATGATAAATAATTACTCTGTTTGCTGTCTGGTCTCAAAGCACTGAGTTCTTCAGAAAAATAGCGTACTAGGTTATTTCATTTATTCTTCAACTGAGATGGAAGAAAGGAGAAGAGAATTTTTCTCCCATTATTTTCCTTTCCAGAAAGCCCTTGTCTCTACCCAACTCACACTTGCCAAAGATGTCCTGGGGTGAGGGAAGGAAGTCTCTTCCACTCAAAAACATAAGGCCTATATCCGTGTCCAACAGAACCCTCACTCACAGAAGAGGATGAAGTAATAAGTACACTCGTGTTGGAACTGAGAGGTTTAGTATTAATTCATGAAAAGAAATCTTTTGAATTCTTGCTAACAGGGATGGAAAGCCTGCATTTAAAAATTGATTGTTTCTGGATTAAGACTGATGCTTTTAAACATTACCTAGTTTTCTGGGCTTTGGGTGTGTTCACTCCTTCCAACACAAGAGCTAGAAAACATGCTCAACTACAGCTCTGCCATTCTCTCGGTCTGTTTACAATAAAAAGCAGAGAGTCTGTATCTAAGTGACATTGTTAACCCAGCCAAATGCTGTTTGGAGAGTTATTTAAAGCAAAATTAAATGTGTGATGTTTAATATTTACAAGACAACTTCTCCAATAAATGCTTTCACTCATATCTATTAGATAAAAAGAATCATAACTTGTAAAATGCTCTGTAACCACCGATGAAGTGAGAATGCTAAAGTGGATTTGAATTGCTGCCTACAGAGTTAGATGTCTCCCATTGGGGCTGATCCAGAAACATTCTTCATGAGAGGAAACAAACAATTGCAAGGAGTATAGCTGCATAAATGCCTCATTGTTAAGCTGTTGAATACTGTTAATACTGAGCAGCAATGCAAACCATTGCCATCAGAGGGTGACATCAGACAGGGATACCAGGAAACACATGAAGTAATAAAACATAACTAAGATAAAACATTTTCCTGTACAGTGGTTGGTTTCCATAGAGTTTGAAAAGTCAAGAGTTTGGAGAGAGAGTTATTTTGTGGCTTGAGATGCAATGTCAGGCAGCTCCTCTCGCCTCACCTCGATAGTTTCTTTGCTGATGGATAACAGCTCCCGCAGCTCTTTATTTTCAAGCTGCAAAATCGACATTTTGGCTAAAACAGAAATGAACTAATTCATAATTAAATGACAGTACTAAATAGCTCTAAAATACTGAAATTGTGCAGTGGGGAACATCTCTGCACTGGCAGAGTGGGGAACTACATTCTCTTAATTCTACACATACAGACACACCCCCACACACCACAGAAGAACCTTGGGTGAATGGAGAGGCATAGGGGCTGTGCTCTTTATTCCACTTTTAAATGTTTTATTTTGGTGCCCAATACACAAAAATAGTGAGCACAGATGGGGTATCCCTCTGTCTCTTACTTTCTGCTCTTCATGAATAGAAGAAGCATTTCAGAACAGGATTAGTGCATACTATACAAAACAGCAGCCTCTATGAAGTAAAATCCTAGTTGCTGACTGCTACAGAAATATTAAATATAGAAAGACATGTCTTTCTAAAGTTGTTTGCTATTTGGTCAGTTTTTTCTAACATTTACTTACTGTATGCAAAATTTAAAGAGATTGTTAGGATTTCCCTTTAAAAAGCCAGCCTGGGTCATATCCCTGTATGAAGCAGAAAGGATTTCTCCGAATCAGTCAATATCCCAAAACCTAGATTTACCCTTAGTGAGTACAAGTAGGCAACAGGTCCATCCCACAACCAACTTCAAAGCCACACCAAGGTCTTACCTCCAACTGGGCTAGTTTTTCCTGAATTTTACAGAATTGATCATCATCCATCTGAACAGCTTTTCTCATCGCTTCCCCCATCTCACAGATTCTGTCTACGTGATTCTCAATTTCCTGCAAATACATTGAAGCAGGACAATACTATGCTCAGTTCACAGTGACACTGTTTTACATCTTCCAAATACTTTTCCAATAGCTACAAGAAGGACAAATAGTCCTACTTGTCCCTTCTTGAATGAAGTTTAGGATGTATTTTATTAGTTCCTTTTTAAAAATGTAGATTTTATTAAGTTGAAGTTGGCATGGAACTCTGGGTTATTGTTGCAGTGTTTATAGGAAGGAATGGAAGGTGCAGGAGGTTCCATGGCTTATGGAATCAGGAAGGATATTTCAGAGCAGAGTTGTTTGTGGGAAAGGATACATAAAGGTAAACAATAGTGGCAGAGCACAGGGTTTTTAAAGTACAAACTTTATTCCCAACACTTGCCAGAAACAGGTAAAATAATGATTACCGCCCTCCCCAATTTACCGAAGAGTGAGCCTCATGCACTTTTAGGACTGGCTCAGCATCCACATCTTTTCTTCCCATTATTAAATGTAACATCTGCTTCCTGTACTTGCTCATGATAAGTTCCAAAGCATCTTGATGTTCCTCCAAGGAGATCCACAACTCTACAACATACAATACAAGCATCATGAAACAACAATCTTGAAGGGCACCTTCCTCACTACAGTTATATGAGGTTACCTTCCATTATACACACAGACTTAATAAAGGCAAGTTCCTAGCAGGTGTGTAAAATCTCCCACACTTCCTGTTCAATTAAGTTACTTCAAAAAGAACATACTGTAAAGTTTTCAAGCAACCCAATTTCCCTCCACCTAGAATTGCACATTTGATTACAAACTAGAGAGAAATAAACCAATACATTACACTATGATGGAAAAGTTACTGGCCTCAGGACCCTGACGTGTTATTTATGCAGCAAACATTTTATTCAATATAATAGGCTCCAGAGAAGAAATAGCCTTTTCATAGAAGATGGATGCCTTTATTTTCATTGTTCCTCAAGTCATTACAGGTGTTTCCAAAATGCATGTTTCTAAGCTCCCACCTTTAGCACACTTTCTTAACAATAGAACCCCATCAAGAAACTCCACTGAAGGGATTCTTTCTTCTGAGACCGTAGTGACAGGGTTATACCACTTAAGAATTACAAGAAGCTATTGGGTAAAATGTAAAGTCATATTTGTTGGTGATGCCTTACCTTTGCACATACAGTTAAGCACAAGATGCTAGGTATTTTAGTGCATCTGCATTCCCTTTCACGTTATGCTGCTTATAGGTATATAATTTACTATTCTAAAGGCTCTAGGCATTCAAGTGTGAAGAGCACTCATGTAGCTCTAGACTACTAACCTCTGTTTTCCTGTTGCAAGTCTCTGATCTGTGTGTTTTCTTGTGATAGCAAGATGTGAGGTTTGTATTTAGATATGTCCTTCAGATCAGTTGCATCTTCTTGGTACTTGTAAAACAAAGGGACGCTTTTACCAAGGATAATATACATTTGTATAACTCTTTTGGATAGAAGAATGGTGTCTCCCGCACTAACCTTTTCTGATAGTGACGTTCCAATCTCCTTCATGGCTGCCACCCGATTATGGAGGACAGTAGACTGATCAATGAGAGACTCTGCTGCATTATCATGGTCTTTCAGCCTTTCAAGCAAGGTCTTGGCATCTGTTAAGATCTTCTCTATTGTGCAGGTCATAGTGAGCACTGAGAACAAACAGCAGTAGTAGGCACCTGCTTCCCATGTGGGAAACGTGCCCTCCTGTGCCAGGTGAATTAACAGGAGATTGGCCTCTAGCGGGACCTGTTTGGGGAGGCCGGGGAATGCCGAGGACACTATGATGGGGGTGTCTGTCCCCGGCCCGCTGTGTAGGGCTTGCCCCTGCAGTACAGCTGGGGAACTGCCCTAGCGCTGCTGCTAGCCCCTGGGTTGCCAACTTTGGTTGGATGAATTCCTAGAGTTTTCATCGCATGATATTATCTTTAATTAAAGATTAATCTTTTAATTCCTGGAGACTCCAGGACAATCCTAGAGGGTTGGCAACCTACCCCCCCACTCCAACTATGCCCACTGCAGCCACCCCCCAACCCCAGCACAGCCACACCCACCTGCTCCCCACGCGCAACCACACACCCCCAGCCCAGCCACCCCCAGCCCCAGCTCTGCCACCCCCCAGCCCCAGCGCTGCCACCCCCCAGCACAGCCTCCCCCAGCCCCAGCTCTGCCACCCCCCAGCACAGCCACCCCCAGCCCCAGCTCTGCCACCCCCCAGCGCTGCCTCCCCCAGTCCCAGCGCTGCCACCCTCCAGCACAGCCACCCCCATCCCCAGCGCTGCCACCCCCCAGCACAGCCTCCCCCAGCCCCAGCGCTGCCACCCCCCAGCACAGCCTCCCCCAGCCCCAGCGCTGCCACCCCCCAGCACAGCCACCCCCAGCCCCAGCGCTGTCACCCCCCAGCACAGCCTCCCCCAGCCCGGCCACACGCACTCGCAACGCAGCGCGCTTACCCCAGGCCGAGCAGGGCGAGATCCGGTCCCCGCCGGAGGGCGCTGAGGGGACAGGGAGGGGTTCGGGCAGATGCCCGAGGCCGCGGCGATGGACGCTGCTTAGGCCCCTCCCACAGACGTGGGGCGGGGCGGGGGCAAAGGAAGCCCGGCGCGCGGACACTCACCTCCTCAGCCGCCGCTTCCGCGCCCCCACCCGGTTCCGGGAGAAGGCGCATGCGTGGTATCTCCCTAGGACGGGTCTTGGCACCCTCGCGGGCTACGGGCATCTACGCATGCGCAGTACCCGCCCTGGCTTGAGCGCACTAGTGCCTGGGCAGATCTCTCCCCAGTCCTCGCTCAGGGTCCCCCCGGAGTCACTGGTGCAGCGGCCCCCGACCTCTGCCTCCGACCCCACCCTGTGACCCTGGCCCTACCCCCAGCCTGGCGCTGCCTCACAGCCACGCTGGCCTGGGGCTCGGCCCCCACCCGTCAGTCCCAGGGCCGGGCGATTTGAGCGTGTGCAGAGTCGTCCAGCCAAGCCAGGGCATCTTCAGTGGCGTGACGCAGACCTAGTCAGCGGGCAGTTATCGACAATGTGCAGCGGCCTCTCTCTTGCGCCGCAGCTGCACGAAGGGCTGTCACGACGGCCCAGCGATACTGGTTGGCTGCACAGAGATCTTGCCCGGTCCGGAACCTGTTCACCAGGGACCATTGGCGACAGGGCAGTTCAAACCCAGGCGGGCAGATTGTGGGGTCGGCGATGAGGGACTGGTTGGGGATTATAACCGATCCATTCCTCTCGCCAGAGTGTTTCCGCCCTAACATCCTGGCGTGGCGGATGAGACCATAATGGGCGATGTGACGCCAAACGTGCATCTGGTGGTTTAAAAAGGTCATTGTGCAGTGGCAGGCTTGAGTTGGCATGTACTTTCTCCAGTAACTAGCCAGTGGCAACCTCTCATCTGATATGAGGAGGAGCAATATTGCTCAGAACTGGGAGCCATAGGGATGGAGTTGGACGCAGGGTGCTGGAGATGATACACATGGCGGCACGTAACTGCGTATCCACCAGTTTGGTGTGTGACAATCAACTCCAAACTGGTGCGCAGTACTCCACCACCAAATACAAGGTGGCAAGAGCTGATGTCCGCAAAGTTGGAGCACGAGCACCCCATGACGAACCTGCCAGTTTGCTAAGAAGATTGTTGCGCATCTTAACTTTAACTGCTGTCTTCTTCAGGTGGGCATGGTAACTCAATGTGTGGTCTAAGGTCACACCTAGATAGATGGGTTCTACTTCATTCTTCACCTTCTGACCAGGCGCTGAGCCCAGGCCGCTAGGAGCCGGCAGCTGCTGCTGCAGCAGCACGTCGTAGGTGGCTCGTTGTTACAGGCCAAAGCGAGCAACACAAACGAGTTGTCGTCGAACTGCTGAGCGTGCCAGCGATCGCTAAGGCCAGGTGTCTGGCAGGGCATGCCCAGGAGGCAGTCCTGCAATCTCCGGCTTTGCGGGGGTCGCTAGCTGGGTCAGTGTGCAGACAGACGAAACATTTTCCTGTGGTTTTGTTTTATTTCCTTCATTCAGCTTCCTTGCACATAGCATTTTCCAGGTATGATACGGCTGTTAACCAGATGCTGTGCCTTGATGGCCCATGAGATTTTGATAGTTCTTCTGGATGGGCCGGGGACCATTCCTGTGCCTGGGTTTGCAAGTTCAGAACAAACATTTTCAAAGTTATAAAGCAAAACGTACATATTTTCTTATTGCATGGAATACCGACATTACAAGTGAGATTAATGCATGCAGAAGCTTACAAGCGTTTCACAGAGTCTAAACACTAAATACATTCTTATCAGACTAACAGCTATTTTGAGGAAAACTAACATACAGATGAACTGGTCTGAACTCCAGCTATGAGTTTGTCAGTTCTTAACGAATGCCTGTAGCCTGGGCAAGAGCTGGCATCTGGCCTGCCAGCATCACAATGTCATCATGCCTTTGTGTGATGTTATCCCACCTCTGGGTGGTACTCAATCACTCCAGATGTGCCCTGATTAGATGTGTTGCTAATGACTATACGTGGGGCCCTCTTGACACCCCCTTTGGCACTGCGGCCAGTCAGAGGATGTAGGCCACATACTTGCAGACTGGGCCCATCAGCAAGGGCTGCCTGGTTCACTTGTGGACTGGCACAGTGCCCTACCCTCAGCTGTTGACTTGTTCAGACACTGAGACTGACACCTTGACTTGACCACCATCTATGTATAGTAGAACCTCAGAGTTACGAATACTTCGGGAATGGAGGTTGTTCATAACTCCGAAATGTTTGTAACTGAACAAAATGTTACGGTTGCTCTTTCAAAAGTTTACAACTGAACATTGACTTAATACAGCTTTGAAACAACTATGCAGAAATAAAATGCTGCTTTTAACCATTTTAATTTAAATGAAACAAGCACAGAAACAGTTTCCTTACCTTGTCAATTTTTTTTTAACTTTCTCTTTACTTTTTTAGTAGTTTACGTTTAACACAGTACTGTAGTATATTTGCTCCTTTTTTTTTGTCCCTGCTGCTGCCTGATTGTGTACTTCTGATTCAAATGAGGTGTGTGGTTGACCTGTCAGTTTGTAACTCTGGTGTTTGTAACTCTGAGGGTCTATTGTAAATACAATTGTAAAACATGCACGTGCACACACACACAGAGTGACAATGCTGTATCACAAGGATGTACAGTAAAAGTCATAACATGAAGAGTGGACAGCTCAAATGGTGGTGCCTGGGTGGATCTGGTGTGCATCTTCTGAGACATACATCTCAATGTGAGGCAGCTGTACGCACATGATGTCCATGATGGGACAGACTTTCTGGAAATTTCATCATAATGAGTTTGGGAAGTTTGTTACTTCACAAGTGACCCGGTCACACATTTAGTTATGCAGCACATCCCAAACCAGTGCGGATAAACTTTATGTAAGATGCATATATTTTTATTGTATCTGTATATAATTATATATGTAAACAGTGTCTATCACACTGCGGCTCTGATTCCTGATTGTGGCCTCTAGGTGCTTGTATATGAGCAAGTTTGAAACCTAGGATATTGTGCATGCTATGAAGTTACACACCATTATAATTTGTACAGCACCGACATCCTACTCAGTGCTGTTCAAAACAGGGACACAGTCTCTTTCCCCAAGAGTTTACCATTTTGAGGCCCAATTTTTAAAGTCTTTCATGATTTCAGTGGGAATTGCACATGCAGACGGCTTGGATGATCAGGCCTGCCATGTACTTCTGTACCAGATAAGGGCTGGTCACAGGAGATTTCTTATACACACCAGATGCATTCCATTAATCATTAGATCCTTGAATGCTCTTCCAGGCATGGCTGAAGTTAAATAAGGTATTTCATACAATACCACCTAGTGGCTGAACAATATAATACATCTCCCCTTTAAGTTCCACATTCCTACCATTTATAATATTTACACTATCACATGGTTTTTGAAGTTCAATACATATCAGTCTGTTAAGTGTCTCTGAATCATACTGGTTTTCTAATTACATGACCTGAACGTGTAGCATCTTGGTCATCTGGCTGTCAATTAGTTGTAATGATGGGCTGTGGTCAGTCTGGAATCTAGGGTCACCAGACAGCAAATGTGAAAAATCGGGACAAAGGGTGGGGGGTAATAGGAGCCTATATAAGAAAAAGACCCAAAAATCGGGACTGTCCCTATAAAATTGGGACATCTGGTCACCCTATTGGAATCCTCGAGTCTTCTTGTTCTCCCTCTGCCATCTACAGAGTTTACTCTGCTGATTGTTCTTTTTGAGGAACAAACTGTAGATGTTGATGGTTTCTGTTGAACTCCGTTGTTAGTCTCGATTACATATGATCTGGGCGCTGAATTCTTTTTCATCATGACAGCTAGAGTTATCCATCCTTTTTCTCCATCCAATTTGACATGAACATGGTCACCATATTCTAGACCTCGCAGTTCTCTGAGTAACATCAGTTATAAAAGTGTTCATAAACTCTTTTAGCCTTTTTATCTGATTTGGCCACTCTCTTCATGTCTGGCAACGTTGGAGATAGATTCTTTTCCAAAGTTGGAACAGCAGTTCTGATTTCTCTTCCCATCAGGAACTGTGCTGGATTATATCCAGTAGTTGCTATTGGGGTTGATCTGTAACTCAGAAGAGCACAGAATGGATATTCCTGATGTAGGGTTTTATTAGCTATCTATACAACTCTCTCAGCCTCTCCATTCACTTGGTGTTAAAGTGCTCTGCTGATAATATGATCAAAATCATATTTAGTTGGGAATGACTTAAATTCTGCTGCAGTGAATTATGGTCCATTGTCCATCACATGTTGTTCTGGAAGACCAAAGTGAGAAAAAGTGCACTTCAGTTTCTCGGTAACACTGCAACATCTTATGTCTTTAATTACATTATTTCTATATACCTGGGAAAATAGTCCAGTACGACCAGATAATGATGTCCTCTGATTTTGCATAAAGCTGCAGCTAGTCTCTCCCAAGATCTCTTTGGTAGAGGTGTTTGTAAACTGTATGGTTCAACGTTGTCTCTTAAGTTGATTTATACTGGATCTCCTTTCAAAAGTCCAATATCATCAAATCCTCCAAGTTCTTCCACCTGTCTCAATAGGCCCATCAGGGTGGCCACACTGCATCTGAGAAGGCTGGTGGTCTTTGATCCTTTGATCACATGCACTCTGAATGCAAAGCTTTTGTGTTTGTATGTTATTTCTGTGGTGAACTGAACTCTGCAGTTCAGAATACTTCCAGGATTAGTCAGAGTTCTTTCAGGTGTCTTAAACTATGGGAGGGTTGAAAGTGATTGTAAATCCCTTCTGAGATAAGAACATAAGAATGGCCATACTGGGTCAGACCAAAGTCCATCTAGCCCAGTATCCTGTCTTCTGACAGTGGCCAGTGCCAGGTGCCCCAAAGGGAATGAACAGAACAGGTAATCATCAAGTGATCCATTCCCTGTCACCCATTCCCAGCTTCTGGCAAACAGGCTAGGGACACCATCCCTCCCCATCCTGGATAATAGCCATTGATGGACCTATCCTCCATGAATTTATCTAGTTCTTTTTTTTAACCCTGTTTGAACCACAGATGACTGAGAAGTCAGCTCCCGAGTCAATTTTAAAATCAATAGTCTTGCCCTGAATATTCAGTTTCCTTCTCCAGGCAGGCTGTATGCCATCACACATCATAGATCCCAGAAACAATGGCTATTGATTGTCTGTAATATGAGTCAACCTCCTAACTGCTTTGGTGTGGCAAACTGATGCAAAATGTTCCTATTTCATGCATATGTCATACTGTGTGCCTCTGGCTAGACATGCATCATCTCTTGCATGTAGGCTGGAATTTGTCCCTCTTAGCCTGGGAGTGCTCTCTCTTTGCCTCAGGCTGTTTATGATCATGACTTTTAACACTCAAATGTCTGTATACAGCCTAAGATAGTTTCAGGTTTTTCAAATTTGTCAGGTTGCTCTAGGTTTTGCTGTTTCCAGCTCAGAATACATTGCTCTCAATATAGCTGTGGAAAGAGTTAAATCCCTCTTGAACCGTAGCTGCTGTGAACGTTTTTTATCTGGTAACCCAATAATCAACCTGTCTCTGATATTTTCATGTTTTGCATTCCCCAAATCACAGTTTTCAGCCAATGTATGCACGGCTCTTATAAAACATTCAACATTTCCCCCTCATTCTTGAATTTATTGGGGAAAACATGCTCTTTCATAAACAACATTTCTCTGGGGTATAAAATATGCATCAAACATAGCCAGAAACCTTTCATGGTCACCTTTGTGACTGTTTTCAGTGAAGTCAAAGGATTGAAATATATGTTCTGCTTGCTTCCCTCTAGCATAAATTAGATACCTGTCTATCTCCAGCTTCTTTGTGGAGTTTGTTTGCAATTCAGAAATCTTGCAAAATACTGCTTCCAGTCTGTCCGTTGTGAAGGTTTGTCAAAGCTGAAGTTCTCTGGGGCAATGATGAGTGACATGTTGATGAGATCCTGCAACCTTTGTTGCTGTTCCTGCTGTTCCTGTTCTTGGTTTACTCCTGACACCATGCCATGTTTCTCTGTGCCAGATATGGACTGGTCACAGAGCTTGCACCAGGTGTTTTCATCATAAGATCCTTTAATCAGAGGCGCCAACTTTCGTTGGTGGCGGTGGGTGCTCGTGCCTCCCCGACTCCGCCCCCTCCCTGCCCCTTTTGGACCCCTCCCCAAATCCCCACCCTGTCTCCTCCCCCAAGTGCGCCGCGTTCCCCCCTCCTCCCCCCTCTCTCCCAGACTTGCCGCACGAAACAACTGTTTCACGGCGCAAGCGCTGGGAGAGAGGGGGGAGAAGCAGGACTCAGCGGCGCGCTCAGGGGAGGAGGCGGAGTGGAGGTGAGCTGGGGCAGGGGTGGCGGGGTGGGGAGCTGCCGGTGGGTGCTAAGCACCCACCAATTTTTCCCTGTGTCAGCGCCTATGCCTTTAATTATCAGAGGGGTAGCCATGTTAGTCTGGATCTGTAAAAAGCAACAGAGAGTCTTGTGGCACCTTTAAGACTAACAGATGTATTGGAGCATAAGCTTTCGTGGGTGAATGCCTGCATCTGACGAAGTGGGCATTCACCCACGAAAGCTTATGCTCCAATACATCTGTTAGTCTTAAAGGTGCCACAGGACTCTCTATTGCTTTATGCCTTTAATATTCTGCCCGGTATCGGTGAGATTCATTTAAATAAGGTAGTTTACACACAGAGCCACCTAGTGGCTGAACAGTATAATACAGTTTAGCATTCTATTACAACAGGGATGGGCAAACTACGGCCTGCCAGCCATTTTAATCTGGCCCTCGAGCACCTGCTGGGGAGCAAGATCTGGGGCTTGCCCTGCTCTGGCGCTCCAGCCGGGGAGCAGGGTTGTGGGCCGCTCCGCGTGACTCCTGGAAGCAGCGGCATGTCCCTCTGGCTTCTACGTATAGGGCAGCCGGGGGCTCCACTCCGTATGCTGTTCCCACCCAAAGCACCGCCCCCGCAGCTCCCATTGGCCGGGAACTGCGGCCAATGGAAGCTGCAGGGGTGGCGCCTGCAGACAAGGCAGTGTGCAGCAGAGATGCTTGGCCGCGCCTCCACGTAGGAGCCAGAGGGAGGACATGCCGCTGCTTCCGGGAGCCGTTTGAGGTAAGCACCGCCTGCACCCCACTCTGCAGGGTTGCATAGGTGTAACTCCCAGTAGCATTGTGAAAATTATGTGGTGACGTCCTTGCATAAAGATGACCCTAACATTTCTCTGGTTTAGTTCATTTAATAGGTTGTGTATTAATATATATATGTTTTGTGATTGAGTCTCTTGAACTAGAAAATGTATTTTCTAAACAAACTCAGATTTCTCAGAAAACAGTTCCTTAGGGTTGTTTCCCTTTCCCCCCAACCCCCATAGGCACTCACTGCAGACATAGCCTTGGAAAGCAGAATAAAAACAAATTAGTCTTTTTAACATGTTTTTGTCTAGAGAAAATAAATCTTAGTGAAAATGACTACAATAAACATTTCCCCTAATTAAGAACATTAGAATATAAGCAATTTTAAAAGACTGTGGGGTTTTTTAAACATAATAAATAAAATTAATCCCTAATGTAGCACTCAGTAAATGGAATTCTATTGGGATGATTTTGACTCAGTATTTACTACTTATGTTGGTATATAATGAATCCCAGTGCCATGCAGCATTGTATATTTGCAGCAGGGCACGCATCCTTGACCCAAAGGGGTTCTGGTTACCTGTTTAAATACCCCCTTAAACACTGTTTGATAAATTCTGGGCTGAGTTCTGTTGATCTATCATCTTATCTAATATTCCTGTTTGTTCCTTTTCACAGTAAACATCCTCCAAGTTAAAATAACAGAATTTCTGTTATGCTGACTTGATTCTTTGTTACTTATTTGCTAAGTGAAGCGACTGTTAGTGACATTTACTGTCCTTGATGCTTAATGTACCTTTTACTACAGGGCTTTTAGCTTTCCATTATTATTACCAAAAATATTACATTTTTCAAAGCATAAGGCAGTTATAGCCACAGGATTCCCATTGACTGTAGTGAGCTAAATCTACAATACTTAAATAAATTTATCCCTTAATGTTTCAAAATCTGTCAACAGAGAGACAGAAAAATAATTTTGAAGGCTCTTTACTGGATAAAAGCTTCTTTATTATCACAGAGACAAATATTCCAAAGGGCCAAGTCAAGAATTGCTGAATAAGACAATTTCAGATCAACAACTGAATTTTAGGATTTTATTACGAGTCAATTAGGTATAGTTTGAGCAGCCATATTTGGAATACTTATACAGCATTTATATAATTAGTAACATATTAGAGTGACTCATTGGGCAATCCTGGAAAATGTAATGTCACTTTGACTACGGTAGGTCTTTTATGGAAGTAGAAACCGGCCTGAGTTTTATAGCGTAGTTTTCTGTTACTTTCTGGGCATTTTTCTAAGTTGTCTTCTCATTGCTGAATGTTAAGCTTGGAATATTTTTAGTATCTGTTTTCCTTTTTCATATTGGGTGAATAAGGTACATTCATGAATGCTCACACATGCTACAGTGATACTATAGGCACTTTATAATTACCGAAAGAGGACAGGTGAAAGACTGATGACACTGGTCTGAGATGGGCATAGTGCCCCTCAGTCCTACTTAAAGCACACCTCTACTGTTCCAGGCCTACAGCTCTATCAATGCATCTTAATCCTGACCTACTGTACACAGGGTTAGGCCAGTCCTAGGCTTCCAACTAACTCTCTCAATTCATTTCTGTCTTGCCCCACAGCATCTCCTGCTGTTCCAGTCCTAACCCAATCTCAACTCTGCTGATGCTGAGGCATCTCAGATCTGACCTGTAGCAGGCTCTGCTATATACTGGGTGTCCTACAGCTTTCTCAGTGCATCTCATTACAAATTGACAGAGCTCCTGAACTGTTATACAGAATACATCTGATATGGTTCTGTGGGGGCAATGGTACATATGTACAAAAAACAGTACTCTGCCTATTTGCCCAGTATAAGGAAGAGCTCATTGGATCGGCGGGTAGCGTTCGATGTATCGGGGATCGATTTATCGCATCTCGATCCGCGAATTGATGCCTGTACTCCACCTCGGCAGGAGGAGTAAGCGGAGTCAATGGGGGAGCCACGGCAGTCGACTCGCTGCCATGAGGACAGCCAGGGAAGTTGAACTAAGATATTTCGACTTCAGCTATGCTAATAGCGTAGCTGAAGTTGCGTATCTTAGTTTGAACCCTCCCGGCTAGTGTAGCCCAAAGAATGTAGAATATAAGGGGGTTAATAGGAGTTCAGTCCCACAGTCAGGAGACCATCTGCAATGAACCATATCCTACATACAGTGCATACAACTTTAAGAACCATTCAGAACTTCAGTGCCAAGAACTCTAGTCTAACTCTAGTCTGCTGAGTCCGCTAAAGGAACAGCTTCACTAGAGCAGCAAGCAGACCATCAGCAAGTCCATTACATTGCAGCAGAGGGCATAGCACCTCTGCTGCAATATAATTACATAGTTCTATGTAATAGTCTTTGTCTCTGGCCTGTCCCATCCCAGGCATCAACAATACCTGGCTTCAAGCCATTTCTCTTTCTGTTGGGCTTTAATGATTATTTATTATTAATTTTTCTGACTTTAAAGAAGATTCAAGGCCTGTCACTCCTGGAGAAGGACAAAACCAAGAAGAGGGGTAAAATGGAGTATATCACTGTTTTAGGTTTCCATTTCAAGAAGTAAGGCATCCCTGCTTAAGATTCTCACTGGCTGAGATATAAGAGCCAAGTGAAGAGAGGGCAGAAGCAGCAAGTGCCTTACGGAGGCCAATCTGCATTCTCTCAGGCTCAAGGATTGGGCTCTCCACTCCCCCAATAGAATATTTTGACAAAAATAATTTGTTAAATTGAAAAAGAAGTGCAGCATAGGAGCAGGGATCCATGTCCCAGAAATACAGAACTCATTTGAACACTGGAAATTCTCATCAGTTGAGGTTTTAGTCTAACACCACAAATGGAGCAGTCCTTTTAAAACTGCAGCAGCAAAGCTTATACTACAAATCAAGTGATGAGCATTGTCTGTACTGTGGAGTCTTCTTTCTAATTCCTTTGGCTTCTTATCACATTGACTCTGTATAAACTGCAGAGAATGTATAAAGTTGGCCTCTCAAACTTTTCAGTGTTTAACTTCAGTTCGATTAAACACTTATGTATGTGTACAAAGTGAAAAATGAGGTTACAAGAGGTTAATGCTTTAATGCTTTTAATAACTCTTAACCACATGGCTGTATTTTGTCAAATAGAACATGGGTTCTACCAGGAAAAGCATGTGCTAGATAGGAAATGATGCTTCCAAAAAGAACAAAAGTGCTACAATGCAAAATGCTTCTAGGCCATCTTGAAAAGTCACACATAGTATTTCTGCACTGGAAATTAATGTAAAGTGTTTTACAAGGTGTAGCTCACAGCATAAACCAGGAAGGAATGGATTTTTTTGGGTCAGACTTGCAGTTTAGAGAAAGAATTCACAAAACAGCCTGGAGAATTCCTCAGCACTGGGCAGGATTGAGGGATTTTATAGAGTCCTGAGTGCAAAACAAAGTCAGTAAAACGAGGGGCAACCTCAAGAACTGGTCCTAGGCGCCTTAAAACAGTGCCATCATGTGTGCCACTCCTCATCCATGGTGCCCCACTGGCAGCCAAAATGTTGGAACTGGGAGAAGTGGAAATAAAGCAAATGTTCCTTCTTTGTATAAAGTATCAGAGGGGTAGCCGTGTTAGTCTGAATCTGTAAAAAGCAACAGAGGGTCCTGTGGCATCTTTGAGACTAACAGAAGTATTGGGAGCATAAGCTTTCGTGGGTAAGAACCTCACTTCTTCAGAAGTGACCCTCTGTTGCTTCTTTGTATAGTGAGTGTCAGGAGAAGGACGAGACAATATCAGAGATGTGGATGGTAGCTGAGAATGACTGAAGAAACTGGCCTCCTCACCACAGGAGATTCTTGCATTTAGTCAAAAACAGCATTAGACTGGCACCAATAATCACTATTAGTGGTGGGATCAGCATGGTACAAGAGACTATGGGCCAAATTCCCTGCTGGTTTAGTTCTCATAGAGTACTGCCAGCAGAAATGGGTTCTGTCCCTGACTGGAAGTGTTTCTCCTCACATCCCTGCTAGTTGGAAAATCCATTAGATTCAGTGGAGTTACTCTGGACTTACACCAATGGAAGTGAGAAAAGAATTAGGCCCAAAAGAAGCCAATTCTTGCCTTGAGGTGCTTACAGGCTGGATATCTCGGCTCACAATTTAGAAATTGAACCTAAAATATAATTAAATAATTATTATATAAATGTAATTTGCAATTTTTGGATGGCTCACTTTAAAAAGCTGTTTGATTATGGTATTAATGTGAAGGGCAGGTAATGTTGTGATTTAATTGCTACTCACCTTGACAAAAACTGTAGCAATTAGCAGGATCCACAGAATTCCCACAACTCTCCACTTCGCTGACTAAATCCTATCTACCCATTTCTTATCCTTATATTCTAATGTGTACCATTGCTGTGCAAAACAGAAATTCGGTGACAAAGGAGTACATATTGGAGGAAATGGATTTCAAAGTTACTAAGAAATGCAGCCCCATTGTTAATCTTAATTAACCAGTTTTGACAAATCTGGAAGAATCACCCATAACACTGTGTAGTTTAAGTTAATGAGTCTAATATTCTTTATATAATTAAAACAAACTTCCATAAGATGGAATCCAGGTTGGAAGAAAAGAAAAACATGATCATTGATAAATGGATGAAATATACATCTAGCTATTTTAGTCTCCCTGCAGCTACACTCCATTCCTGATAAAATGCTGATGGATGCATTCCACAATAATTATTTTGCAGTGCTTAATATAGGGTGTCAAGATACTCTGCCTTATGGAAAGCAAGTCTGAAGTCAGGGATCTCATTGATGTACTTACAAAAACATAGTTTGGTATTGTAATGAGCTGAATATTTCAAATCTTACCCTATAAGTTCATTTAAATTCACCAGCATCACAAGAATTTGTGATCTAGCATTGATTAGGTGTAAATTGGCCACTTGCTTTAATATGTAGGTGCTTTAATATTTTATATGTAAATCCACAAATATCTGTGCATTGTAATATTTCAGGAACAAACCTGGGTTTCTGTGCTTAGATCAAGTACATGAGTGTGGCACAGGGTGTTCCATGGCAGAAGGGGAAGCAAGCCTGCCATTTTGTTAGCATTACTATCCACAGCCACTACTGGAGTCTCAATGCTGAAGTAGGCTCTGGGGCTGTTGTCCCACCGGCCAAGTGGGATAGTGAGGAGGTTTGGCCAAAGGATCTGTATTATCATGGAAGCCAGCTCCCTTATCCCATCCTATCATGGTGCTTCAAAATGACCCCCACGGAACAGCAAAGTTCAGCACAGCTCTGTGAGGTGAAGGGGTGCAGACACCCTATGCAACCTCCCTGTTTCCTATCCTATCCATGCACATTGGGACTGCGCCAGTTCTGCTGCCTACCCAGTTGACCCAGTTTCTGAACACCCACATTTTTGTAGATGGAATAATGCCATTTCCAAAGCTGACGGAGACCTAGGATAGGATTTTCAAAGGAGCCTAAAGCAGTTAGGCACTCAAATCACATTGAAATGTAGCAGGAGTTGGGTGCCTAACTATCTTAGGTAGCTATGAAACACCCAGTCCTCATTCCTGACAGTATAATGGATGAATAGTGAGAATAAGAATAAAACTTTGCTTTTCATGATTGCAAGAGAACATAATGCAGTGTTTTAAGAATAAATAATTCAAGCCCATCTTTCTCCCTGGACTGAGATATTTTCCCACCACTTTATTCTAGGAAAGCATTTGAGAACTTAATGAGAATTTATATCTTCCATTGACATTATTTCTCTATTAATTTCACTAGGAAGATTTCTCTGATGTCTTTGACATTAAACAGAAGAGTCTTCATATTATCTAACACCAAGCCAACTGGAATAAGCTCCAGAGAAGAATGAACACCCTCTAATGCTAAACAGGAGCTGTTCACTGTATCTCAGAGCTTTTTCTCCCTGGGTCATAGCTGAGTAATGGAATTTTTGAAATCTGTGTAAATCCTAGTTGAAAGGTGCTGCCTGATGAAATTTCCATGGCTGAAGCTCAATCTCTGGTTTTCACCCCCATGCTATAACATCAAATTCTGCCTTCTGAAGACTATTCTTCTTTTTGATTTAACTGCATTGTACAAAAAACTACATAAAGGGAAGGTTAAGATTGCATAAGTAAGTGCTCAAAAGTCAGGAAATGCCAAACAAATCTTGTTGCCAGAGCTACAGAAGTGAGCACAAGCCTGAAAGTTGCCAAAGAAGGAAACCACAAGATGAACTTGTATTGCAATCAAAACTATTCCCTCGTCCCAGATTTCAGGGCTTTAGATTATTATTATTTTATGTATAAGAGCAGGGTCTAGAAACCCCAATCAGGTTGGGGCCCCATATTGCTAGGTGCTGTAGACATATAGTAAAGATAGACCCTGGCCCACTGAGCAGGCATTTTTAGATTAAGACAAGATGCAACAGGCTAGTGAAATAAACAAAGGGGGATCAGGTGCCAGGGAGAGGGGATGGGGTAACAGTAACATTTCTCACAGACTAACTGTATGCACCTAACCCTCCTAGATCCTTTAACAAGGAACAGTAACAAAGAATTAAGATCCCTTTGACCAGTGGTTCTCAGACTTTTGTACTGGTGACCCCTTTCACATAGCAAGCCTCTGAGTGCGACCCCCCCCTTATAAATTAAAAACACTTTTTAATATATTTAATACCATTATAAATGCTGGAGGCAAAGCGGGGTTTGGGGTGGAGGCTGACAGCTTGTGACCCCCCCATGTAATAACCTGAGGGGTCCCGACCCCCGTTTGATAACCCCGGCCTTTGACTATTCCTCTCTTTTTCGTAACAATACAGCATGTGGCTAGAACCCTTTTTCTGGTTCTTTCCTCCCCAGCCTCTTTGTAATCAGTAACTTTATATGAGTAAGTGACATCACTACAAAAGCCACCCTCATCCATTCTACAATTCCTAGGGCCTGAGCTGCACCCATTGACATCAGTGGTGAAGGAGTGGGCCTCTAGTCACCATCAATGATTGTACTGCATCATGAAAGGTGCCATAAAGTGAAGAGCAAGCAGTTGAGAGCTTATATTTCTTCAGAGATCGTACTGTTCTGTCATCTCCCCATTCAGGCCATGAAACCCCTAATGTGCGGGGCAGGCAATTATTTTCCTTTCATATGCATTGCCATTTACATGAGCGGCTGCAGAAAATTCCAGAACATGCTGAAGGACAATTTCCATTTTGGCAGATATTGGCTCGGATATTTTTATCTTGGTACATGTGAACTAATCATTACAAGTGCAATGCCAACAAAAATGTATCCAATCAGGTTGAAACTGATTGTCATGCAGAGAGCCAGCAGAAGTGCTTGGCACCACTTACACCCAGAAATCTTAAGTGGAATCTAAGTAGTGTATAGGCTGTGGGGCTGATCTTCTGCACGGGGTGAATTTCACCCCTAGTTCATAGAATTTTGCACACTAGCTTCTGCATGACTGGAAAAATATACCCATACCAGAAACACTGCAAGGACATCTGTACCTTTATCACCTTAATAGATTAATGGGGGCAATTATTCATCCAAGAAATAGGTGAGCAGAAAACTTGCAGATTTCGCAGGTTCCCCAATAAAATTTCTGTAATTCTCAGAACACAGTATATTTGGCATTTATTATTTTTTTCGGTATACCTTTATGCCTGTCTTTATTCCTGTAAAATTGAAAATACATACAGCCAAAATTAGACTATTTTTGATGAACAAGTATTACATTCATTTTTAACTGCTCTCTTTCCCAGTTTTGAACATTTTGCTGCCATCAGTTATGCTTCTTTTACATGGCATATAGTAAAAAAGCTTTAATAGTATAATCAATCATCTTAACATATTTTCTGTCCCACATACAACAACAGTCATTGTGTTGCAATCAACAATGAGTTTTCCAAGGATTCCTGATTGTTTTGGGTTTGACTCTTCTTTTATCATGTAGTGATTTACAGTAAAGAACTGAAACATCAGTATTTTACATTGAAATGGCCAACATTACTATCCAGGCACTGTTGCCCCTATATAACAGCTCTCAGATGGACTCTCAGAGAGTTAGCCAAAAGCAATAGATGACTCCATAATTTCTATTTTATTTTTAATGAAAAACAACAAAAAGTGACCACAGTGATTTGCAATCAAAGTCTCAGTAGCTTTTAAAGGACTATTACTTTTCTGAGATTCTGCCCTTTGTTTAAATTTTGTTTGACAAGTGCTTTATAAATGAGCAAAAGAGGTGGTTTATGTTTCATTAATGAGGTTGATAGTGGTTAATTACTGACGTGGCATAAACAATCCAATGCCAGATCAAGCAGGAAGGGTCAATTATGCAGAAAAGATCCAGCTGGAACAGATATGATTTCCTTTAACTATTTGAATACCAAACCATTTATAGACAAGATCTCCTGAGAACTCGAACCCATAAGAGTTCTGAATTCTATGGTTCTAATTGATGCTGGGCTTGGAACATAAAACAGGATTTAGGAACAGCAACTTTCTGTACAAACTGTCTGCTGATCTCAGACTCCAGAAGACGCTCATCACATTTCTTAGACCATTGAATAGATAGAGACATCTTCACCACATAGGATGGCCTGTAGAAGGGGCCACAATGATGCTAATGAATGAAATGAGGTTGCTAAAGTAGTGTGGCATGACAAATATAAGAGGGTCTTTCAGGTCAGACTCACAGCATCATCACAGCTGATTATTCTTGAATATGAACTTACATGTGCCTTCCATACATTGTACCGTGGTATTTCCAGACTCCAGCTCCTGACGTACACAACGTGTTCTATCAATCTCTGGAGCCTGAATATATAAGTCAAATGAAGTAAACCTTCCCAGTCAAGCAAAGCATGTTCACTGAATTGGGTGATTTCCTTTGCCATCATGCTGTCGACCAGATAGGGTTAGTAGTGTTTTCAAACCTGAGCTATACCTTATTGCTAAACAATTTGTAATCAGTTTATACTGATTATTTGCCTCATATGATTATTTTGATTTGTTTGTTTGAATTAATTTGCTGTGTTGGGAACTAAGATATGCTATCCAGATTGACTGGTTCTTGTGAACAATCTATAGCAAAAAATGAGAAAAGTTGTGGCTTTGTCATAGCAAAAAAAAAAGTATAGAAATGAGCAGCTAATCCTGTGGTAACATCAAAAACTGCTGTTGTAAATGTGAAATGTCAGTAAAACCAGGGGCACATATGAAATGTGACCTGAGTCCAAATTTAAACCATCTGATGCTTCCTCAACATCATATCAGGCAGGGAGTAGGAGAATCATGATGCTTAATGAGAGAAGGCCCTGAACCCCAAAACTCTTATATTGTACCCTAGGAAGTCCCAAAAGCCCATTGCTGTAATAGCTAAATCAACAAAAATCTTTCAGAATGGAGGAGCTTTGAGTTCTTTCACAAAAGTGAAATTGGTATAAAGAAATATAGCTAAGCAACTGTTCTCTAAGACTGCTCAACTGCAATGCAATATGCTAGAATACAGAACAGCACCGTACGGCAAAAGTGTGCATAATACAATGTAGCACAAATTATTCTGGTTAATTGAATGAAAAAAGTAGCACTAACTTCTTCATGGGCAGTTAAGAATGCCAAGGTTCAGATTATGCAACGTTTTATAAATGAAAAGAAACAACAGAAAATCACTACAAAAGACCCACATACAGAGATTTCCTAAACTTCTCTGGAGCCCATTCTGGAGGTGTGCACATCAGAATTATGTGCTGTTAGGATCCTGAGTGATCCTGAGCTGTAAAATTCTAGGTATGTTCAAATTATAAAATACACAGCCATAACAGCTGCCTAAGTGCTTACAAACAAATGGCAAAACTATAGCCAATGTGTAGTGGAGACATGGATTAATCTTCCTGTACAATACAGCAGCACAGTATGTTAAAATTAAAATATGTAGAAAAAGTTTAATGTTTACATAGTTTAGAGACACTGGCCTCACATAAAGTTTCCAAATTCAATTTATTATGGCACATATATATGTTAAAATAATACTATTGCAGTGCTCTCTTACTAAGCAACGTATGTTATCTATTAATGTGCAGAGATGCCAGTGTTAAGCAATTAAATTAGGAGAATGTCAAACTCTATCAAGAAAGCAAAATATTTAGTAAGCTGCCTAGAGAGAACTCTGGGAAAATATGACGTGAGACTCCCAGTGGCCTCTGTCCCTGATGATACAGTTATTATTTGATTTATGTGGACTTGCAGCTGCCCTTGCTTTGACCCTAGGAAGGGCTGTGTGGGAAGTTTGTGTCTCAGATAGGCTGAAGCGTTGGTCTGCAGAGTGTCTGGAGCCTAAGTGTATGCAAAGAAACTGATAAATAGGGAAAAGGCCCAGTTTGCTCCAGCTGGAAATCAGAAAGTTGAAGTAACTGCTGCATCCTCACAGACCCACTCTAGGAAGAGAGGGCATTCTCTCCAGAACTACTGTATGTAAGTATTTTATTCAGTTCTCTAAAATCTTGTGGATTTTACAGTATCAGTCTACACAAAAATTAACTGTGCTCTATTAAGATATTTGCAGTTTAGAACACTTTTGTCATCTGATTTTTAAAATGCTGATCAAGGAACAATAGAAAAAATTATACCTTTTAAATAAGGTGTTCTTTACTGCCAATCATTTTGTTTTAGGAGTATTAGACATATGTAAACTGCTTTGGTGACCTACAATATACTGGCCATTCAAGAGATGCATTTTTCCCTCCTGAAGATAACAAGGAAGTGCAAAATTCAGTGCAATAATAATCAGAAGTATTTTAGTCATATAATTATTATGCAATGGCAGCTTCTAAGCCCCAAGGATTCTGTGTGACATTCAGGATTAGATTTGGTGGTAAAATTAATCCTGTGTCTGAAGTACAAATGTGTCTGTTAACTGTGTAAAAATTTAATTAATTTAATTGTTGATGTCCTTCTAAACTAACTTTTTTTTAGTGGTGGATCCATTTCAATGTTACCCATTCTCAACAAACCAGACAGGCAGACATCAAAGCTATACAGTTATAAAGGACCTGTCTCCCTTTATTTTTCCAATTAATTTAAATTATTCCTTTTAAATAATTACACACATAGCAATTATTTAAAAATAAGTAGCAGAGATTACAAAATCGTCACATACAAAACTATCCATCAATAGGATAAAGCAATCCCTGTTACGGAAAGTCCCAAAAAAGACACCATACAGACAGATGAACAGAGCAAATACCATTTACGGGATGGGGGGGTAAGCTTTCCTCAGAGAGCAGTTTGATTTGGGATTCTTCACATATTAAAAAACAAAAATCCAAAATAAAACAAAAATCCCCACCAGAGCTCATATTATTAAAAGGCCTGATTTATGCAGCACTATGTTATCTGATTCTATTAGCTTTCTTTGCAAAATGAATCCACTCTTAGTTTAATCACCGATGTGGTTAGAGGATTGCCTTTTGAGTGCAGCCAAATATACTGCCTGGGATATCAGAATATAATAGCCAGTGAGAGTGGCTGGTAACTTCTTGTCAATTCTTGGTTTAATTTTCATAACTTCAGAAAGTACAACTCCCACTCCGGAGACAAAACAAAGCTGGAATCAAAACTGAGATTGAAATCCACTGCCTAATTCGTGTGGTTGTTCATTCATGCTTTCTTTCCCAGGATATAGGGTGCACTAAATAAATCTAAAAGACCTTCAGCTCAAGTTCCTGACATTCCTTTGGAACAAGAAATTTCCCTTTTGACACAACTGTCAAAATATTTACGATAGATGTTAATGTACTGTCAATTCAGACATTTTGAAGAGCTCCCTGGAGGGTCTCCTTAAAGAAATATGTTCCACATTGTAATAGTTATCATAATAAAATTATGAAAAACAACATAGCATCTTCTGCCATTAATAACATGAAAACAGATGCACAGTATGTCTTCAGTTTGTATACGTGACTTCTGGTAAGTGACTCAGATGTTTTTGTGTCACGAGTTCATACTTTACTTTTTATACATTGATGAGTTTACCATTAAAACGTCACTTTCCCTTCACTTTTGATAAACTGAAGATGACTGACAAATCCTTTGATTAGGACTAATAGCTGAATATTCCTGAACCTTTGTATGACACGCAAGATTTACAGTGGATGGATAACCTACTGTTTCAGTAGATGTTCCAGTTTACATTTTGTCACCTGATGGAGATTTAATACTATCAAAAGTAAGGTTAGAAAAGTAAAACAGTATGATTTTCAGATGTGCCTATGTTACTTAGGAGCCTAAGTACCATTGACTTTAATCTTTGTCAATCAATTAGGCAATTCTTAAAAATTTTCGCTAACTCATTGTGGAAAGGACATTTATTTCTTTTATATGCTTCCTAATAACTATGAAAAAAGACTTTCCATAGAAAAGGCTTAGCATCATCAGAAACAGTAAAAAATGAGCAGGGCATAATGTGTATCTTTATATATGAAAACTCACCTTAAAGCAGCCTAATTAAGGACTAAAGTGTTGGGCCCTAAATGTGGCACTAATTGTGATCCTAGATAACTGATATGATTGCTCTCATTAAGGTGTGCATCACAGTTCCCAGTCTAACACCCCGTTTTCAGTCGCAACTTTCAGAAATGTTTACTTTTTAGGTTAAAATTCCCCAGACTTCATCTCTGTGCAAAGGTGATTTTTTTCTCTTTTCTTTTTAAAGTGTAAGTAATAATGGTTGAATAAGAGAAGTGTGTGTGTAATATTCTTTTTCCATTATAAAAAAAATGGTTGTAACTCTTCTGACTGGGGTAAAACATTAAAATTTGTCAGAGAAACAGCTGTCATTGAGGAAAAGAGCTTTTGAGTGTTCTGGTGAAATCTGGTTATGATTTGATCAAGTTATGATACTTTGAAAATTGCATGCGGAGCAATTGAATTTTTTTTGCTAAGTTCAGCATGGGCAACTAAGGAAGGCTGTGTTCTGTATGTATGCATGCCTAACTTAGAGTATGTGAAAGGAATACTGCAGGTAGACATGTGGGGTGAGGAAATACTTCCACAGAGTTCTTGGTTCAGTCCCTCCAAACCTCGTAAACTGTAAGAGATTAGAGACAGCTGCTGCACCCATTGTAGATGTGCATGTAGGTGCTCTGCTCTGAGGCACCACAAGAACTCTGCACTTCATACGATTTGCAGGTGAAGGCCTCATTCTTGCCGACCTGCTCAAATGTGAGAGAGAGAGTTTATAGATTCCAGTTTATAGCATATACACATGGTATTGTCAGTTTTGCAAACCAGCAGAGCTTTAATGTCCTGGAGATTGAAGTTCCTTCTTTTAGTATTTTTTCTATTTTCCATATTTTTTATTTACTACTCACCCCTCCAAGGCAATTTTATACCTGAAAACTATATTAAAAATGGTGTCTCAAAGTCAGGAAATTCCAGTTCCTTGTGCATATGCATCATGATGACAATATACAGCCTTTAGTTAATTCTCAAATAAACATGTGGTTCTTCATTTTAATATAATTTTGATTGTTTTCTAAAGTGAAGAAATACTCCAGTTTACACTGACCCAGTGTAAGCTGAAAATTCAGCGGTCACAGCTGACATTCACATATATAACTGTGAACATATAATTAAGGCCCCTGGGCTAGAATCACAAAGGGACTTAGTTATTGCAGTGCTTAGCAATCCACAGACCTGAGTTAAGCACCTAGGCTCCCTATATAATGCATGGGGAGAGTTGGGTGTCTCAGACTAGGATCCACAAAAACCAACATGCTGAGCAGGGTGCTGCCAAGTTAGCCAATAGGAAATGCCAAGGAAAGGGGAGCGCGCTAAGCCCTAGCCTTGCAAGGAGCTAGGTGCCTATCTCTGTAGGGATTCTCAGCTGTGAATCTTCTCCTGGAGTTAGGCACCTAAGTTGTTTTTTACATGAAATGTTGGGGGCAGGAGGCAGTAGCAGCAGTAGTCCTCTTATCTTTAGCCCAGTAGTTAGGACCCTCAACCAGCAGGTGGGAAATCCAGGTTCAATTCCCCCATCTACCTGCTATGGAGAATGGATATGAACTTGGGTCTTCCACTTCTCAGGAGAGTGCCCTAACCACTGGCTGTGTGTCTCTCTCTCCGTTTCCCCTGTTAAAGTTATACCACTTTGTATACATAATTAACTATGTATTGGGTCAGAGAGCATGTCAGACTGACTCTATAGTCCAGTGGTTGGGGAACTCAGCTAACTAGAGGAACACCCCAAGTTTAAATCCCTTCTCCACATCAGGCAGAGAAGGGAAATGAGTCTAGGTCTCCCACATCCTGGGTGAGTTCCTTAACCACTTGGTTATAAGGGAGGCTGCCATCTCCTCCCCCAGCCTGGCTGTTTTATGTGGGGTCAGGCATGCTCTGATTATGCATACTGTGTTGCATCCCGCAGGGTAGATAGACAGATGCCTAATTTGAGTATCCCACTGGGGCTTAAGTGTGAGATAGGCACCGTGTGCTTAGACTGAGGCAGCTGTGGGTATGCTCATTAGCAGAAAATTATGTGACTTGGGAATTTAACAGTGGAAATATAGATATATAGGAACTTAAGGTGCCTCCAGGGTTAGATGGCAGCAGCTGAGCAAGAATTTTGAGGATCCCCGTGGTGCCTAAATGTTGGCACCTATCTCCTCTTGTGGAACTAGCCCCATACTGTAATGCATACAACACAAGATGATAGAATTAAAGTTGAATGTTCAATCGTAATTTGGCATTTCCTAACTGTGGAGAGCTTTGCTATGCAACCTTAATGTTCTCATGTCATTTTTTGGATGAAATATAGAACATAATTTAACTTTTGTTTCTCCATGACCTTGAAAGACCATCACAAAGAGCCCAATCCTGAAATCCTTTCTCAAGTAACACTCATTTGAGTCAGTGGAAACTTTGCCTGAATAAAGACTAATTCATTATATCAGGATCAATTTAATTAATCTGACACATTACAGATGTGAATGTGGGTTTTGTATGCTCAATTTACATTTTTGATAGACTGGATCAGTGTAACTTTATTTTACTTTGGAATACTTTTTCACATAGAACAACCATCAAAAGGATGTTGGAAACACACACATCAGTTTAAAAAAATGCATATTTACCGAAGGAAAAAATTTAGACTTTGTCCATGCCAAATTGATCTGATTGATAAGGCCCCCACCCAGGATTCATTGAGTCACTCTCTTTCAAACAAATATTTACTAGCAGAGATAACACAATGGCAGCATTCCAGCCTCACAGCACCTTTTCTCCTTGTGCTGGTGACATGAGTGGAAAGTTTTCTATTCCATGGATATGTCTATGCTGGGGGAGGGTATTAATGTATATTTTGGGAGAGGAGGTATATGCCTCAAGATATGGCTTCAGTTCAGATTCCCTGGAGTCATAAAATCATCTTCTCAGGTACAGTAGATAAACTATTCCATGTACCCTGCTGTGACCATCTTTCAGGTGAGCCCTTAAGATCCAAGCTCTTATCTGCTCTGCAGGAGTCCTTACTGATCCCATGATGCCGTCATTTTCTTTCAGAGTACAGATATGTCTACATTGCAGAGGAAAGTGTGCCTACCAGTTTGGGTAGGCAGAGAGCCACATGCTAGCTTTGCTCAAGCTAGAGCATTAAAAATAGCAGCATGGATGTTGCAGCATGAGCTACCCACCCAAGTACAAGCCTGCCTGACCCTGTGGATCCAAGCTCAGGTGGCTAGGCCATGCTGATGCCCAGGCTGCAATGTCTACACTGCTGGTTTTAATGCATTAGTTAGAGCAAAGTTAGTCTGTCTCCCTAGGCTGGGAGTAGTGCTCCAAGCTGCAGTGTAGACATACCGTAAGAGTTTAACCTAGGATCTCCCCCAAACCATTGTGGAGCATACTATGTGCTTGGTGGCTGCAGTGCAATAATTTTTGTATCAACTGTGAATTTCTTTGGGATAAAAGTTTCAGTAGAAATGTAAAAAGTGCATCTCTCTTAGGGTTCATCTACATTTGATCTTGGGGATGTGATTGAGGCAAAGCTAGTGTGAGTACCTCTGTGCGAGCTGGGAATCACATCTCCCAGCTCAAATACAGATGTATCCATAGTGTGAGTATATACTATATTCTTTTTCTGTAGCACATTTCAGCATTTCATACAAGTTTTCAGTTACAGCATATGTTTTGTACGCACTACATATTTTACATAAAGTTTATTTTAGAAATGTTTTAGACATTTTACATTTTTTTAGACAGGCATTCCTTGTATCCCTCCTCCCGTGAAGTAAGGTGCCTCATTAATCATGAGTCCAACTGTTCAGTACTTAGAGAGAAAATTATGATGATTAATCAACTTTAGAAACTTCTAAATATTACCTAAAATAGCTTTACTGTGATGATTTCAATAGTCAGAAATGTGGCTTAATTACAGTATTTTCAGCCCAGTTCAGTAGGTATTAATCTGAAGTTCTCTAGCATGCAGCATTTTCATAGGTGTTAAAGCCCACATTATCCTGTTGTTACCTAAAATAACTGCTGAGTTTTGGATTTAGCAAAATATTGACTTTATATTTAATCAAATCCTGTAATTCTTTGAAAGCAACTTCACAGTTAACAGAATGAGCTTTCATTTATGATATTCTGTGACGTATAAAATAGCAAAATCAACATCACAATTAGTGCTAATTTGCCACCCTTGTCTGCTGTCTCACCCCCCTACTGGTCACAAAGCTCAGCAGAGGGGTCAAGAACCAAGTGAGCCATGGAGAGTTAACGTCCCTTTTCATCTCTACAGATGGTTCCTCCTGAGCTGAGTTGAAGCATATTGGCTGGGGACAGTGCTGGCCAGAAGTTTGCACTGCCACTGCCCATCTTGTACTTGCTCTGGGGATATGCATAGAACTTCTGAGTCCAAGGCTGTCAGACTGGTACTTTTCATCTCTTTGACCCTCTGTACTCACTCCTATCATGCACTTTTTATTTTTACCATATGATCATTTGCCTTCTTCATCTTTGTCATCCCTCCTCTTTGCTAAAGGAGAGACTATTAATATCTTAGTGGTGAGGCCCCCTTTGGAGCCTCACCTCTTCTGGAGAAGTCAAATTGACTGGTACCTTTAATCAATGCAGTTCCCCTAATCCTTTCCCACTGTGGAGGAAGAGAAGGACACTAAGGCTATGTATGGCAGCTACACCAGACTTTAGGCTGCAGTAGTGGCTTCAGAGCAACTCCACTGCTGCTATGAGATTAGTGTTGGAGAATATTAATCCTAGGCTAATTATTTGGAATGGGAACATAGTTTAGAGTAAAATCAGCGACATGAGAAGACTTATAAATGAATCCTCAACCCTGTTCATTAGCACCAAGACAGTCTGAAATGCTGTAGACTCACAGTGACTTTCCACCTATCTGCATTTCTCTCATAATTCGCAAATGGCCTCATTATCTGGAGATGTTTCTTTTTTTCAGGGCTGTTTAACCTGCCTCCCACAACAATTCTTTCTGAAGTAATGTTTGTCTTCTTTCTAATGAAAGCCTGAGTCTTGCCTTTTGAAGTAACTGGCAATGTTCTACTTCCTCAGATTTTCCTCTTAAAAGCCCATCATACACCAAAGTGAATGAAACAGTGGGAGCTGGAGCAGAGTATGGCAAATACCTTTGTAACTGTATCTGATGGGTACTGTCTTGCTGAACCCAGTCAATATTATGGTGAGTAAAGAAAAATGAAAGTATTATGAAAACTCAGATTGTCTGCAGCAGTTACTCTTTTCTTTTGGTTTATTATTACAAAAGGTGCCTACCTTAAAGATCTAGGCACTTATACATTCAAATGGGGAATGATAAGCAAGCATGTTTCTAGTGAGCTTCCACAGGGATCAGTTCTTGGCCCTATGCTATTTAACATTTTTATTAATGACTTCAAAGAAAAGGTACAGTCATCACTGATAAAAAAAGTATGAGATGATACAAAAATTGGCGGGAGTGGTAAATAACTAAGAGGACATGTCACAGATACAGAGCAATCTGGATTGCTTGGTAAACTGGGCACAAGAAAACAATATGTGTTGTAATACTGCTAAACGTAATATCTAGGAGCAAAGAATGTAGGCCATACTTACCGGATGTCATGTGGGACTCTATCCAGGGAAGCAGTGACTGAAAAAGATTTGGGGGTCGTGCTGGATAATCGCTGAATATGAGCACCCAAAGTGATGCTATGCCCAGAAGGGCTAATGTGATCTTTGAGTGCATAAAGAGGGGAATCTCAAATAGTACTAGAGAGCTTATTTTACTTTTGTGTTTGGCACTGGTGTGACCCCTACTGGAATACTGTGTCCAATTCTGGTGCCAACAATTCAAGAAGGATGTTGATAAATTGGAGAGGGTTCAGAGAAGAGCCACGAGAATGATTACAGGATTAGAAAATTTGCCTTATAGTGATAAACAGATTGAGCTCCTTGATTCTATCTTAACAAAGAGAAGGTTAAGGGGTGTCTTGATTACAGTTTATAAGTACTTACATGGGGAACAAATATTTGATAATGGACTCTTCAGTCTAGCAGAGACAGGTATAACATGTTCCAATGGCTGGAAGTTGAACTTAGACAAATTCAGACTGGAAATAAGGCATAATTTTTAACGGTGAGGGTAATTAACCATTGGAACAATTTACCAAAGGTCATTGCAGATTTTCCATCACTGTACATTTTAAAATCAAGATTCAATGTTTTTCTAAAAGATATGCTTTAGGAATTATTTTGGGGAAGCTCCAGGGCCTTTGTTATACAGGTCAGTCTAGATGACCACAGTGGTCTCTCCTGGCCTTGGAATCTATGAAATAACCAGTGAGAGATATTCAAAATTCATTAAAATAATTCAGGTACAAAAATCTGTGCATTCAGTGTGATATGCTGACCATCAGTTTTATCGCAGGGTTGCACGGAGCAGTTTTTTTGTTGTCCTCTGGCACACAAAGGTTAAAAGTCTAGATGTCATTCAACTATTCCAGACATACTGTAAAGGCCCTATGACTATTGCTTCCGCTCCAATGTGATTGTGTAATTGAAGTTAGTATCTGGTTCTGGATGAGTGAACACTAAAGTCCTGATCAAAAGCCCATTTAAGGCAAAAAGACTTTCAAGATACTTCAGTGCTCCTTGGATCAGGCTTGAAAGGTAGACTGAAACATGATACATAATGTACTGAAATATGCACACATATTCTTAACAAGAGGAAAGAACAGGTTAAAGAATATTCAGATAAACTAGAAGCATTCAAGTCAGCAGGGCCTGACGAAATTCATCTTAGGGTAGCTAAGGAACCAGCTGAAGCAATCTCAAAACCATTAACAATTATCTTTGAGAGCTCCTGGAGGGCGGGTGAAGTCCCAGAAGACTGGAGAAAGGCAAACATAGTACCTTTCTTTAAAATGGGGAACAAGGAGGACATGAGGAATTATAAACTAATCAGCCTAACTTTCATACCTGGAAAATACTGGAACAAATTATTAAACAATCAGTTTGTAAGCACCTGGAAGATAATACGATAAGGAATAGTCAGCATGCAGCTGTCAAGAATAAATCATGCCAAACCAACCTAATTTCCTTCTTTGATGGGGTTCCTAACCCAGTGGATAAGGGGGAAGCAATAGATGTGATATATCTTGATTTTAGTAAGGCTTTTGACATGGTCCCATGTGACCATCATAAGCAAATTAGGGAAATGTGGTCTACATGAAATTACTGTAAGATGGGTGCACAAATGTTTGAAAGATTGTAAGCCAGGAGTAGTTATCAATGTTCACTGTCAGATTGGGAGGGCGTATCTAGTGGAGTCCTGCAAGGGCAGTAATAGTACTATTCAGTACTATTCAATATTTTTGTTAATGACTTGGGTATTGGAGTGGAGGGTATGCTTATAAAATTTGCAGGTGACACTGCGCTGGGAAGGGTTGCAAACACTTTGGAGGACAGATTAGAATTCAAAACAACCTTGACAAATTGGAGAATTGGTTTGAATTCAATAAGATGAAATTCAGTAATGATAAGTGCAAAGTACTTAGGAAGAAAAAAATCAAACGGACTACTAAAAATGGTGAATAACTGGCTAGGTGGTATTACTGCTGAAAAGGATCTGGGGGTTAGAGTGGATCAGAAACTGAATATGAGTCAACAAAGTGATGCAGTTGTGAAAAAAGCTAATATTCTGTGGTATATTAACAGGAATGTTGTATGTAAGACATGAGAAGTAATTATCCCACTCTAGTCAGCAGTGGAGTGGCCTCAGCTAAAGTACTACATACACTTCTGGGTACCACACTTTAGGAAGGATGTGAACAAACTAGAGGGAGTCCAGAGAAGAGCAACAAAAATGAAAAAAAGATTTAGCGACTCTAAACTATGAGGAAAGGTTAAAAAACTGGGCATGTTTAGTCTTGAGAAAAGAAGACAGGGGGGCACCTGATAAGCCTTCAAATATGTTAAGGTCTATTATCAAGAAGACTGATCAACTGTTCTCCAGGTCCACTGAAGATAGGACAAGAAATAATATGCATAGTCTTTAGCAAGGGAGATTTAAGTTAGATATTAGGAAAACTTCCTAATTATACAGGTAGTTAAACACTGGAATGAGCTTCCAAGGGAGGTTGTAGAATCTCCATCATTGGAGGTTTTAAAAACATGTTGGACAAACACCTGCCAGGGATGGTCCAGGTTTACTTTGACCTGCCACAGCACAGAGGCTGGACTTCATAGCTTCTCAAGGTCCCTTCCAGCCCTACATTTCTGTGATTCTTGTACATTTTGTTTCATTTTTAAATCAACTGGAAACATGATAAATAACTGTAAAAACAACTGCTATTACAATGCTGTACAAACATATTAATGCAAATATGACTATATGAAATCTGGGTTACACAGAGAAATATTAAATAAAACATGTTCTGGTATTTGTGGTCTGTTGAATATCAGCTTTGAGATGTGTATGTGATGGTAAAATATGTCACCCTTTGGAATTTCTGAAATGCCCTTCTCTGCTTGTTAATGTTTTTCATTTTCATATATTGTGCCTGGAATGTGTTTTAATACAAAACATAAATGTTTCCCTACTTAAAATGTTTACTTATTTAAGGGTAAATTTTCTGCTGGGCTGATACCCAGCCTCTTTTCTGGAGCTCAACCTTAGTCCACATTAATGAACTACAGGCATAAGTGTGAGTATACCAAACTCTCACTACCTGAATTTCCTGCAATTTAACGATCAATGGAAAATTAAATTACTAATCTACAGGATTCCAGTAGCCCACAATATGACACTGACCAAACACACGAAAAGAATTTACTAAGAAAAATTGCAGGCACCAATTTTTAGGTGCAGAAGTGAAGCTACCCTTCTGAAAATTTCTCTTAATATTGACACATTATAAACATAATTTAATATTTTCAGTATATGAAGTCACAAATTCTTCCACAACCTTTTTGTTTTATTCTCATTTTTTTCATTATCTAGATGTTTTGCCAGAGCACATCAATTATCAGCTGCAAGACTCAGACTTTCAGGCTACTCCTTACTGCCAGTATTCAACTGTTCAGTTTCCTCCAG
Organism: Chrysemys picta bellii; assembly: GCF_011386835.1. Classification (NCBI taxonomy): domain Eukaryota; kingdom Metazoa; phylum Chordata; order Testudines; family Emydidae; genus Chrysemys; species Chrysemys picta. The sequence continues at coordinate 12,495,149 of NC_088794.1, read as the reverse complement.
TGTTACAGTCACAACCTTCCCAGTCACAATACAACACATACAGCCTGGATTCTCAGTACAGTGATGGGCAGTACATAATCAGTAATTGTGAATTAAACAAGCCCCCCTGCATGGTTGCCCATAATGATGATGATGGATATCATGGACTAAAAAGGCCAAGACTAAGTCATTCCTCCTTGCGAATGAAGGGTCAGGAAGAGCTCTGTGTTGTATGTGGGGACAAAGCCTCAGGATACCACTACAATGCGCTCACTTGTGAAGGCTGTAAAGGTAAGGGAGAAATACCATATATACTCGATCATAAGCCGGTTAGTTTATAAGCCGGTTAGTTTATAAGCCGACCCCCCCCCCCCAAGATGGATATGTAAAAATGGAAAATTTTTATGACCCGTTCATAAGCCAACCCTTTAGTTCACGGGTCAGCAAACTTTGGCTCCCGGGCCATGAAGATAAGCTGCTGGCGGGCCGAGATGGTTTGTTTACCTCGAGCATCCTCAGGCACGGAGATAAACCTAAGTAAACAAAGTGTCCTGGTGCACCAGCTGCTTACCCTGACAGGCCAGGACAGCAACCGGTGGGGACATTTTTTGTGGGGGAGAAGCTGGGGGTCAGGGGAGTAACCCCTGTGACCACCCCCCACATGACCCCACCCCTAGCCTGGGATCCCCACACTCTCCCCATCCCATCCCTTCCCACCTTATCTGGGAAGGATGTCTCTGGCCTGGCTGGAGCTGCTCCAGCAGGTTGGGCAGCGCGGCTGCAGGCTGTTCCGGCGGGCCAGACCAGGCAGTGCGGGCGCAGCATGTTCCAGTGGGCTCGGCCGGGCGGCATGGCCACAGCCCGCTCTGGGAGGCGGGGCCGAGCGGCGCGGCTGCAGCCCGCCAGCCTTGGAGCTGCAGCTGCTTCGGAGGCTGGGTGGAGAGCAGCGTGGCCAGAAGCGGAGAGACTCTGGCCCCGCCTCTTCCCTTCTGGCTGTGCTGCCTCTCCTTGCTCCCTCTGTTGGGGGGAGGGGCTGTGTCCCACCTTTCCCTCTGTATACTCGTTCATAAGCCGACTCCCTTCTCTGGTGCTTCCCTTTTTTACTAAAAAAATTCGGCTTATGAACAAGTAGTTTTATTTTGTGATTTAAAAGAAAAGTGCCTCATATTAATCAGTGCAGCATGCTGAAATTCCACATGTGCAATTTTAAATTAACATATTTATGTTAATTTTCAATTGACATTTTGGAGGACAGCTGCAGTCTAGTTGAAGAGTGGAATAACTTATGGGATCCCCTCCTTTGAATCCCACTACTGACTGCTCCTTCTCTGCTACATCAGACTCCATCTTCTTGTCTTTGCTTTCAAGGATCTACATAACTCAACTCTTCTGTACTTATCTACCCTTGTCTCTTTACATGTTTCCCCATCCCCTCCGTTCCACCAATGATGCCAGACTCATCCACTCATTTGTCAGGTATGTAAAAAAAACATCACCACCCTTATCCTTCCCTGCTTCCCCCACTGCATACAAAGTCTTCCTGAGCTTATGTGTAAGACCACTACACTCACCACATTAAAATCCCTCCTAGAGATCTGTTGCTGCTATGAGAACTATAGGTTGGACAAATTCTGGAACTCTCTCATACAACACACACACAAAGCTATTGTTATTCAAGCAATATGTTGCAGTGGACAACTACCCCCTTGACCACTTTATCCACATTACTCCTCTTCCTCTATCTTTTATCTGCCTGCTTGTCTTTTAGCTTCTAAGTTGTTCAGGGCAAGGACTGTGCACCCTTTTGCGTTTGAAAAGTGCCTAGCACATTGTGGAAGCTATCAGAAACAGATAATACGTTATAATACTGGTCCCAGTTTCACATTTTTGTGGAATTTAATTAATATCTATTTTCACAGTAAACATTATGTGAGGTGAAAACTGATTTCACACAATGCTACACATGGCTCTCGGGCCTGGCTGACTTCAGTGAAGTTGTGTCTGCTTATGCTGGTGGTGACTTTGGCTCATAATGCCTATGTATTAGCACTGTGTTTTTCTCTCTCTCCGCTGGACTTGGATTCCTGAGGATCACTGCGATTTTGCATTTATCAAAGTTCCTTCTTCATGGAAACCAACTAATTTCTCAGGAACCAGATAATACAGCTCTAAGAATGGACAAATCCCTATAAAGTGGTGTGGTGCATTCATAAGAACACAGGAATGGTGATATTGGGTCAGACCAATGATCTATCTAGCCTGGTATCCTGTTTTCCTACAGTGACCAGTGCCAGATGCTTCAGAGGGAATGGACAGAACAGTGCATCTATCGAGGGATCCCTCCTTCATCATCCAGTTGCAGCTTTTGGCAGTCAATAGCCATTGATGGACCTATCCTCCATGAACTTAGTAATTCTTTTTTAAACCCAGTTATGCTTTTGACCTTCCCAAAATTCCCTGGCAACGAGCTCTACAGGTTGACTGTGCATTGTGTGAAGAAATACTTCCTTATTTTTCTTTTAAACTTGCTACCTATTAATTTCATTGGGTGACCTCTTGTTCTTGTGTTATGTGAAGGGATAAAAAACACTTCCTTATTCATTTTCTCCACACCATTCATGATTTTATAGACCCCTATCATATCTCACCTTAGTCATCTCTTTTCTAAACTGAACAATCCCCAGTCGTTTTAATCTCTTCTCAGATGGCAGTTGTTCCATACCCCTAATCATTGCTGTTGTCCTTCTCTGTACTTTCTCCAATTCTAATGTATCTTTTTTGAGACGGGGCAGTGTCACAAGGTGGTCTACTCATCACTGGGTGGCACCCCCTTCTGGCAATTCTGGGGATTACCCCCTTTCTTCTATTCCACTGTTGCAGCTCTTCTCCTGCTCACTGAGTCGCAGTATGGCTTCTTTGTGACTTGGCAGTGTGGCCAGGTCACACTGTGATTTCCCCTTCCAGGGGGTCTGTCAGAGTTCCCTTGCACAAGCAGCGTCAGGCAGTCCTTATGCCCGCTGCCCTGACTATATCACTGCTGCAGCAATTCAGGCAGTCTTCCATTCACTGCCCTCCAGCAATACCACTCTGCAGTAGATGATAGGGGAACCCAGGCTTGCCCTCTACTCTGTGTTCCAGTCCTGGGCCCAATAGTGAGCAGTTAAGGTCTGGACTTCCCTGGACTACTTCTTACCAGGCTTCCTCCCTGCAGTCTCCCACACTGTTGTTGGCCTCCTGCCTGTTCCCTCACAGCTTCCTTCTCATTGGCAGCCTCCACACAGCCTAATTCTCCCATTTGCAGGTTAATTGATTGATTGGGCCTACCTGGCCTAATTCAACTCTTTCAAGGCCGGAGTGGAGAGTACATCCCATCACAGGCAATCAGAACTGCACACATCATTCAAGGTGTGTGTGTATACCATGGATTTATATAGTGGCATTATGATATTTTCTGTCTTATTATCTCTACCTTTCCTACTGGTTCCTACCATTCTATTAGCTTTTTTGACTGCTGCTGCACACTGAATGGATGTTTTCAGAGAATCATCCACAATGACTCCAATATCTCTTTCTTGAGTGGTAACAGCTAATTTAGACCCTATTTTAAATGTGTAGTTGGGATTATGCTTTCCAATGTGCATTACTCTACACTTTTCAACTCTGAACTTCCATCTGCCATTTTGTTCCTCAGTCTTCCAGTTTTGTGAGATCCCTTTGAAACTTTTTGCAGTCAGCTTTGGATTTAACGATCTTGAGTAATTTTGTATCATCTGCAAACTTTGCCACCTCATTGTTCACCCCTCTTCCAAGCTGCTAAACATGTTGCTTTTACTGAGTTCTCAGCCTCTATCAGACCTATATTATTTTGCTCATTTCAGTTTTCTTGGAACTACAGTGTCAAGTGTTAGAATGTTGGTTAGACCTCCTACTTGGAATATGGTTTGAGCCATTACTTAAAAATTGAGTGTGGGGGGTTATGCTGGATTCCCTGCCTCTTTTAATAGATCCCTCTAGTTATTGGTAAGGTGCCTATCATTAGAAAGAGTGAAAGGGAGTTACCTTGGTCAAGCACTGGTTAATATTAGGCATAAAACAGCAACAAAAGTAATCAATGATTATTAGATTGTTAGAAAATATTAAAATTTCATCAATCTGATCCTTTCATTATAGAAACACCATACAGTAACTCTTTAAATAACTGAGAGTGGAATTACAAAGATTCCTTATATTCCTTCCCATCATCCAGAATATCTTTTGTTTCTAGGATTCTTTCGACGTAGTATTACCAAAAATGCAATATATAGATGCAAGAATGGTGGCCACTGTGAAATGGACATGTACATGCGGAGGAAGTGTCAGGAGTGTCGCTTGAAGAAGTGTAAGGCTGTGGGAATGTTGGCAGAGTGTAAGTGCTTCACTGCTCCTTACAACTGCAACAAATTCTCTGGCATACTAATTTCCAAAGCCAGTTTCTTTATTTTGCTTTAGGAAGTTTTAACTTTGGAGGGTCCTCCCCTAGGTTCAGAGCATTTGTGGTATTTCTTTTTCCACCCATATTGGTCATCAGTATTTGGGAAATATCCCCTCTAAAGTGATGCAGACTTACTTGTGATCTAGAATTGCTGTGTCAGGCACCTTAACTGAATCAGAGAAGGGTCTATGAAATTGCCATCAAGAGACAGCTAAAGGTGGTGAACTGTGACTGATCTCCATAAGCGTGTTTAATGCTCTTTCATGTTACAAAAAGATAAAAAATAAATTTTGCGCGTGTTCATTCTTCATGTGAAACCCTTATGTTCATATGGTTCAGAGCCTAGGTTAAGAGAATGTGACGTCAGACTGTTTGACTCCTGCCCACATCTAGGCTATTGATAGGAACTGACCGACAAAACACATTATGTTGCTACCATCATAGGCAGAACATGGAACTACCTGTTATCTGAGAACATTCATAGGTAGGAAGCTGCTTTCCATATAGATGATAAGCTACTGAGGTGCCAGACTTACAAAGTCTGCATAATAACACAAGTGTTTGTTTTGAACAGTATAGGTATTTGAACTTTGATAAATACTTTGATACAGAATTATATATCTTACAGGTTTGCTGACTGAAGTCCAGTGTAAATCAAAACGACTCCGAAAGAATTTCAAGCAGAAGAGCAGTTTCCTTTGTAGCATCAAGGTGGAAGATGAGGGAGTAAACAGCAAGCATGTTTCATCCACAACTAGGCCTGGAAAAGTGGGAGATTTTACCTATTTAAAATGTATCTTTTCATTGTAATACATTATTTTTACCTTACCACATATGTATTATCATTTATCTGATTCTTTTTTTTAAAGATCCAAGAGAGGATGGAACTAACTCCAGTGGAACATCAACTTATTGATCACATTGTGGCAGCCCATCAAAAATATACAATTCCCCTAGAGGAAGCAAAGAAGTTTGTACGTGTTCAGAATGAACAGGACACAATACAGATATATTAATTAATATTGTTATATTTATTTTTTCACATTCTAGCAGTGTATTTTGGCAATACCAATGTTTCTAATTTTGCTTTCTTTCTTTTATTCAGCTGCAGGAAACTGCAAACCCTGAAGAGAGTTTTCTGCGGCTCTCAGAGACAGCAGTTGTTCATGTGCAAGTACTAGTGGATTTCACAAAGAGACTCCCAGGTAACTTTTTAAAATAATTTAACAAACTCTTCACCACAAGCAGTATAATTTAGCCTTACTCTAAGAGAAGGACATTTATTTATGTGGCATGCATACTCTGAGAAAAGATATACAGTTCAGAAAAACTATTCAATTGATTCATTATTAATTTTATTTGCAAATGTTAATAATTAGGGACACTCTGGTTATCTTCCCTAGACCTGAGGAAGACCTCTGTGAAGCTCAAAAGCTTGTTCCTTCCACCAACAGAAGTTAGTCCACTAAAAGATATTACCTCACCCACATTGTCTCTCTCATATCCTGGGACCAACACAGCTACAACAACACTGCAAATGACAATTAGGAAGGCCATTAATTCACTAGCATTTGAAAAACAAAGAAGCAGTTCCTTGTTCTTTCTTTCAAGAAGCCAACTCAACATGTATGACACACATTTCACTTCAATAACAGTACAATTCACCACCTTTTTTTCCAAATCCAAAAATCAGACAATATACAGTATGCAATAATTGAGCCATATTTTCTCAAAAATATACAATTAGAAATGCTGTCGCAAGTGAATTATTGTTCATCTTATTGTCTGAACTCTGTTTCACTTTGTCACAGCAAAAAGTGAAGTTACTTTATGTATCAAAAATAAAAGAGGTATACTATAATAAAATAATGAATGGCGTAGAGAAGACAAATCAGGCACTCCCATTCATCCTCTCTTATAATACAAAAACAAGGAAACGTTTGATTTAGTTGAAAGGTGATACATTTAAAACCGATAAAAGGACATACTTTTTTTACACAGTTACAATTAATTTGTAGAACTCATTGTCAAAAGATATTGGGTTTGTCTACAGCAGGAATTTTCACACTAAGTATCTAGCACCGGTACAGCTTCACTGGTGGTAGCACTAGTGGAAAAACAGGAATGTTTACCACCCCGTTAAGTAAACCTGCGCTGATCAGGATTAAGAAATCCTTGCAATTTAACTGAATGTCCCCTTGCTCTTGTAGGAGGCCAAGAGGTGAGTACATGTCTGTGGCTAAACAGAACATCCACAGTTACACCAGACAAGATAACAAATGTATAGGATATAAGTCCTCTGGCTGCAGGGCAGGTTATTCCAAAATTGTCTACTGGTTTTTTGTACCTTCCTCTGAAATTTCTAGTATTGGCCACTGTCATTGACAGAATGGTGGACTAGATGGATCACTGGTCTGATCCATGATGTCAATTCCTATGTACATGTAAAGTATCTAGAAAGACCACAAGACTCTGCTAGCTGTGATTGCTCCTTTACTGCTTGGTACAAGGATCTTGCCTTTGATGCAACTACGGTTCCTACTGTCTCTTAAAGCCAGAGACTAATAATTTTTGGTAACTTATATTGGTAGCCTGAGGCCAAACAGCCACCCCTAATTTTGAATCTTATTGAATACAGGATTTGAAAGTTTAGCCAATGATGACCAGATTGCATTGTTAAAAGGTTCAACGGTGGAAGCAATGTTTTTGCGTTCGGCCCAGATATATAATCAAAGAGTTAATGAATGCCAGTCATCAGTGAGTGAAAGTAAGTAAGTTTTAATGCTAACAGTTGTGTGAATTCAAACAACAGTTTTGTATTTCTTGACTTATTTTTTTCAGCAAGCCTGGCTCCTCTGGACACTGCACCTAAATGGGTTTGTCATTCAAGCATAGAAGGGTTTTTCTTATAATAGCTTTGATAATAATGTCCACCTACCCTTCACTTTTTTAAAAGACCCCAACAAATAACTTTCTTGCCTCTCATTAGCCCCAAAGAGGTACCAGTGCTTCTGGAATGTTTATACAACAGAATATTGTCTGGGTGGGGAGGTATGTGAACTTAACTGTACTGTGTATCCCCTGTATTGGATTTACAAATAGTGTACTCTTGTCTAGGACTCATTTGCAAAACATTTGCAACCCAATGTTTAAATAGAGTAAAATTAAATGCAGAAGTGGACTTTTAATATTGTTTTCCTGTTCTAGGTCATGTAAGATTTTCTGATCATGCTGTGTATTGTCATGTTCAAGACATTGATAAAAGCACTATTTATTCCATGGAAATATCTCACAGTGAAGAGAGTCCAACTTCCACAACTACCACAGGTAGATGAGCCCTCAATACCTCAAGAATTATCATTCTTTTACTAAATTTGCTAATAATTTTGAGATGAAATAGTTTGAGGATTTTAAAATTACTCAAAAGTTTTTGAGAAAATGAATTGACAATGGCAACACAAGTTTGCTCCTGGATTGATTTTTCAATAGTTTGATTTCATTTTTAAAGGTATCACTGAGGAGTTTATCACTGCGCTATTTTACTTCTACAGAAGCATGGGAGAACTTAATGTGACTGAGACGGAATATGCCCTACTTGTAGCAACTATTATATTTTTTTCAGGTAAACTTTCAGATTAATATCAGAGGGGTAGCCGTGTTAGTCTGAATCTGTAAAAAGCAACAGAGGGTCCTGTGGCACCTTTAAGACTAACAGAAGTATTGGGAGCATAAGCTTTCGTGGGTAAGAACCTCACTTCTTCTTGCATCTGAAGAAGTGAGTTTCTTACCCACGAAAGCTTATGCTCCCAATACTTCTGTTAGTCTTAAAGGTGCCACAGGACCCTCTGTTGCTTTTTTCAGATTAATGAAGAAGTAATTATGTTACATATACAAATTAATTTTTTTTTAAATTAACTGATCACTTTCAAATCAAATATGGTCAAGCCACTGTCCTAAGAAGCAAAAAGTGTTTTATGTGTTATTTTGCTTTGCTATACTTTTTCCTCAATGTATAATATTTCTTGAGAGTTCAATTTCGCTAATCATTGCATTTCATTTTATGCCTTTCATTTATGTCAAATCCTGTTATCATTCAAATGAGTAGTCTCACCAAAATTAATGGGACTACTCATAGAAAATAAAGTGATCAGATTTGGATCCCAAATTATGTTAATATACTATTGTTGTTTTGCAGATCGCCCACTCCTAAAAAACAAACAACACGTGGAAAAACTCCAAGAACCCCTTTTAGGTATTTTGTACAAATATTCAAAAATTTATCATCCAGAAGATCCACAGCATTTTGCACGCCTCATAGGGAGGCTTACCGAACTCAGGACCCTCAATCACAACCATTCAGAAGTGCTAGTAACTTGGAGGACAAAAGACCCCAAACTGACCTCTTTACTCTGTGAAATTTGGGATTTGCATTGAACTAACCTATATTACTGTTGTTATACAAATGGCTGATTTTCCTTAAACTTGCAGAAATGCAAACTGTTCAGAAACGTCTTACTTTTATAAAAACATACTAAAATTTTCACTTTTATTTTACATGGCTGCAGCGTCTTCTTCAACAAAAATATTGTATTTAATATCTGTAGTAATAATCTATATTTTAAACAAATATTGGATGCACAAGTCATGCTCTGTTGAAGTGATCCAATATTAAATATATAAAATTTATCTTAAACTTTATTACCACAAATGGGAAACAAAGTAGAATTTAAATCAGGTTCACAGTTTGAACTGAGTCCCCAGGAAAAATACAGTAGCAGATCCTTCATTTAAAAACACAAAAAATCTAATCCTCCATGCAAAGTTGTAGTCTGCTCTTACTTAAGTACTATGATTCTAATATTGCCGTGCCATTAAACTGAAAAGTTAATTTCCTGGGATCTGTTCAACTTGTGCAACATCTTCCTTGCAAGAATAATGTGACCATGTTGGGAAATTTGCCAGGTGTATAATCAAGTGGGTAGCATGTTTGTCCAAAAGGCCCCAGAAAAAGTAGGAAAAAGGATACAGTGGCCCCGATGGACACTGCAAGTATAATGTTATTAAAACTTTTAAAATCTTGGGAAGGCTGGGTGCATAAATTGTCACCTGAATGTGACCCTGGCAGGATTATAGTGCTCATATTTTTACACATGAATTACTCTGGAATGATTTCTCCAAAGCAGATAAGCACAAAATATACTTTTTCAATTTCAGCAATGTAGGTCTTTTTTTCTTACCTACTATGGGTGAAATCCTGTCTCCACTGAAGTCAATACCAAAATGCCAACTGACTCTAGTGGGACCAGGATTTAACTGTTTATTTTTGCCTACCAACCATAATGCAAGTTTTATGGAGGATGTCATAAGGACTCTACATTAATGCTTGAATTCTCTGTTACATTTATCATGACTATAATGGGGTAGAAGATTCCTATATGGATTTGAGGATTCTTTTTCAAGACACCAGTCTCAATTAGAGGCACTCAAATTCATTTGTTGTATAACTTCATTAAAGAAAATGGAAATACAGTGGAGATGAATGTGACTTTTCTCCAACAATGGTCACATTCCGGAGCGGTTGAGATCAATGTTCTACTGCTGGCATGTGCTGTTCCAGAGTCTGCTCCATCTCCCAGCACAGGCTATATATCCCATTTCCTTAATGTATACAAGGACTCCAGAAGCACGCTTTTCCTGCATCAGACATAGCATCATGATAGATTATGTTGGAGGCAGAATACTATGAAGAGTGAAATCCTCCTCTTACTCAGAAGAGCAGAATCAATGGAACTACTTATGTGAGGTTGTCATGGGGTGGATGTAACTCCATGCTAGGCCTGCAACCAAAGGGTGAATACAAGCACTGCCAACCACTGCTGATTGGCAGTCTCACAGCAGCTGGGAGGATAAAAATGCTTGGAAGCAGAAAGGTGGGGTGGCTGCCAGAGGAGTGAGCAGGCTAGAGAAAGGAGCTTCTGGCAGCAAGCTACTAAACAGCTGCCCAAAGACAACAGCACAGGAGGGGATGAACTGACCAACAGGTGAGAGAGCCTGCAGAGATCCAGGGGAAGATAGGAAGGCGCTCAGGGCACTATCTGTTGAAGAGTCCTGATCCTGTTTATCTAGCTTGAGGCCTCTGAGCTGGAACCCCATGGAATGGGTGGTCCTGGGTACCCCTACTGACAAACTTGTGAGTGAAGAAAGGGTTTTCAGACTCCTGGGTATCAGGACTGCTAGGCTGTAAGCCCCAGGGCTGTGCCATACTTGACCAGAAGGGGTGCTGTTGCATGGATCTACCACCTCACAGGTGAACTGAATCTAGCCTATAAAAGGGAATAATTTGAGGGTTATTATTATTATTTTTTTTTTAGTTGTTTTAGAAGATTACATGCTCCCATTGGAAATTTACATCCAGCCACACTCTGGGCACTGCCTATAACTGTGTGTGGGTAGAATTCCATAGAGTCAGTAGTGCCCCCATCTTACTAAAAAGAGAGGAATAAAGAGATGGGGGGTATATAAAGAAGACTATAATAAAATCTTATTTGAAACATTCTACGCAGCCATTAAACATTTCTCACCATAGAATGAATGTGAACTTTCAAATAGTTTAATCTCAGGATTATTATGAAAACAACAACTAACTTCTTAGTGGGTTTTTTTTAACAGAATCAATACATAATAAATGTGAAAGAGGATCAGGCAGCTGGTGTGCATCTCCTCCCACAATGAGTTTGCTATTGCACCTAATCATATATATATATTTTTTTACTCCAGACACTTGTCTAGCTTCATTTTGGAATGTTTTTTTTTTTTTCAATAAAGTTTCATGATACTTAATGGGCAGCTGATTCTCTTGCTAATGTTTTCAAGGTTATGCTAATATTCTGTTAATTAGCACCTATTATATTTTGTCATTAAAATATTTTCATATGGCGGATTAAAAACCATGTATGAATACTTTCATCTAGTCGATATAGACAGATTGAATCAAACCATCATGCATGTGGATCTTTCATCACTTTTGAATTATAATGCAAATAGTGACCACAGACTAAAGATATAAAACTTAAATTTAAGGTTTTAAAGATTTTTTTTTTCAGAAATTTATATATGTTTTTGCCCTATCTACATACTACTAGTGTTTTTTACTATAGTTTGAGACTTTTATTTTGTATGGATTTAGGAAGAGTCAAAGGAGTGCTCTAACCACATAACTTACAACTGTAAGTGGTGTAACTATGTGCATCAAGTATGACTGTTCTGTGGCCTACACTCTGTTATACTGACTAAAACGGGTGGAAAATAAGATATGTAAAGCTTTGAGGCACCACAGCCTCAGACTAAAGGAATGAAGGGAACAGGTGAAACAAACACATCAGACCAAGCAGAGACTATTAGGACAAAAAAGGAAATGGAGATAAAAGAAAGTAAGTGAAGGGAGCTGTTCCTCCTAATCTTTTCCCCCTCCCTACCTGTTTCCATTTCCTCTCCCTCTCTCCTCCTCTAAAATGAGATATAGTAAAGTGAGTACAAAAGAGCTATTTTTAAAGTGCAGTCCTATCCTGAAAAGTAGGTCTGTAACAAGTATGTGTACATTTTAGAGCGGGAGTAGGCAACCTATGGCCAAAGGCGGCACGAGAACTGATTTTCAAGGGCACTCACACTGGCCGGGTCCTGGCCACTGGTCCGGAGGGCTCTGCATTTTAATGTAGGTTTAAATTAAACTTCTTAAACATTTTAAAAACCTTACTTACTTTACATCCAACAATAGTTTAGTTATATTATAGACTTTTAGAAAGAGACCTTCTAAAACAGTTTAAAATGTATTACTGGCACGCAAAACCTTAGAGTAATAAATGAAGACAGGGCACACCACTTCTGAAAGGTTGCCGACCCGTTTTAGATTTTTGTCATATCTCACTTTGAGAATCCACCTGGGCTCTTTCCTCCTTATGCACGATCACCAGTAATAGTCCACTGATCAAATTATGCTCTCCATACCACCTGTGCAAAGCCAGTAGCCTTTAAGACAGGGGCCACTGGATAATAATGTAAGAAAATACAGAGCCCGAGACATTATTTGGCATAGAATGGAAGGCATTAGGTTTGCAGAGGTATTACCAAGAGCAGAAGTGGGCCTGAAGCATTATTACGGGTAATGACAAAGGACATGAGCGGCACAGAGCAACCCTAAGATCCCAGGGAGAAGGTTTGAGGCGGGCAGGGATTCCACGCCACCTTTGCCCTGCGGGGAGTTGCTGCTGCGAGGCAGGGAATAGGGGAGCAGAGGCGGCTGCTCTATCTGAGCGCTACGCCCTTCTCAGGGCAGGCCCCGGGGTCCATCTGTTTCCAAACAAGGCTGAGGTGTGAAGGGGGCGTCCCGGTGTCTTCTGCCCCACCTGCGTGTGTCCACTTGAGCCGTCCACGCGCCGGGGGCCAGGCTGCGGCCAGCGCGCGCCGCGTCACACCGCGCCGGGGGCTCCCCACACAGCCCCCGCTGCACAGTGCCCCCGCCCAGCTGTCCCCGCGCCGCGCGGGCAGCACGCGCCCCCCCCAGGCTCGCGCTTCCCGCCTTTTCCGTCTCCCTCTGGCTCGCGCTCAGGGGTGGCGGCCCCTGTGCCTTTGAGCCCCGGGTTCTCATGCTGCGGGGCCCGGGGAAATGGAAAAAGAAAAGCCCTTTACACTGTTCGTGCCACCCAGGCTGAGCGGCGGCCAAGTGTCTGCCGTGAAACCGCAGGCGAGCGCCCGGGACGATGGATCCCGTCAGGTAAAGACGGTACGAACCAAACGGCCGCTGCTTGGCCGCGGTCTGCCCGGGCGCGGAGAACACGCAGGCCTGGCCCCAGGCCCCCCGCTGCGGGCAGGGAGCGCGTCTCGCGGGGACACGGCGGCGGGTGGCGGGTGGCTGTATCCCCCGGGGCAGGTTTGTGGGGTGAAATGAGGTGCTGTCCGGGGGGAGAGACACGGCTCTGCCGTGTCCTAGCGGCTCGCGCAGGCCCTTCTGGGGCTCGAAGTCCTGTTCCTGGAGAGGAGTTCAAGGCCCTTGTCAGGCACTATAGTGTCAATGTCACTTCTACATTGACGCTCCAGGCCAGCCTAATTGAAGTGAAGTACTTTTGTGACAGTGGTTCTCATCTAGGGTTGCCAACTCTGGTTGGACGTATGCCTGGAGGTTTCATCCCATGACCTAATATTTAATTGACTATTAATATTTACTTCCTGGAGACGCCAGGACAATCCTGGAGGGTTGGCAACCCTATTTCAACCAGGAGCCCAGGGTCCCTAAGGGGGCTGCGAGCAGGTTTCAGGGCCTCTGCCAAAATAAACCAAAGAGCAGGACAAGTGTTAGACTCACAGGAGCCGAAAGCTGAATCCTGAGCCCCGATGCTCCTGGCTGAAGCTGAAGCCTGAGCAACTTAGCTTTGTGGGGCCCCACTGTGGCGTGAGGTCCTGGGCAATTGCTCTGCTAGCTACACCCTAACACTGCCCCTGGCTATTAATCTACTGAAAAACTGTTGCAGTGGACCAGGGAACTTGTATAGCATGGAAGAAAAAGGTTGAAAACCCATACACATACACCGAATAATGCATCTGGAAGGTTACACCTGTTGCACTCTGAAAGCTGCAGGGAGAATTATGGTTGTAGCTAGGCTTGGCAGAATTTGGTTTGTTTATTTTTTTAAATAATTTTGATGGATAATAATTAGTTTTAAGCATTTTTTTCCATTTTTATAGATTTAAAGTTTCATAGTTGTGGGAACCTGAGGGGTTCGACAGTAAATATTTAGTCACAATAGATGTTGAAATTCAAGAAGTTAAAGATTTATAGCCATTAAAACATTATCAGTATCTCATGTAGAAATATACAAAATACAGAAATCAAACAAATAAGCAGTGTTTTTCTTACTTTGCTTATTTATAAATGTTGATGATTATAGGTGGAAATATTTTTTTAGTTGGTTTGTGTGTGCATGCTGAAATTGACGCTTATTGATAATATAATCCTTCCAAGCCTAACTATAGCTCCAAAACAACTAAAAATAATGTTACCAGAATTTCCAAAAATGGTAATATTTCTCCTAAGAACAAGAATGAAAAATTTCATCCCCCCCAATATTGTTTTTTACAGAAAGCTACAATAATTTGAGAACAATGACAGAAAAAAAAATAGATATTCAGCCAACGAGAAATAAAAGTTGCAAAGCCTATTGTGGATAATTTAGAATACAGAAAATGATCCAGGGATTATAAAATGTCAAGGACATATTCAGATATCCTTATTCACCCTGAATAGTACCTTACTTGACAAATAGTCCCACTGAAAGCAATTGGATTATGAACTATTTCGTATTCTGTCAGTCAGTAGTACTAGTTGAGGCCTGCACAAGCTCAATTGTCTATTATTGCATAAATATACATAGGTTCAACATATTATTTTTTCTTATTGGGGTCTCTTATTCAAGTACTGATCAGTTCCAGATATGCTCAGTTTTTAAAAGCATTTGAGATCAGGTATGCTCATATCAGATTTCTATGGTATTTTCTAAAAATGAAAAATTGATTTATAAGGTAAGATTTAGGTTGTGAAATTTCATCACACATTTTCTGAGAATGTTACAGGGAATGGAAAATAAATTTTGAACAGAGCCTTAGCTATAGTATTGTTCTGGGATTGGCACTCCCAGTCTTCAGATATACCTTAACAAACTAATTTTTAAAATTTTCCAGGTTTTTAACAAGTGCAGAGAAGATTATTTTAGTTTGCCTTTTGTAATGACAAGTACACCAAGCCATGGTGAAGTCACAGATCCAGGTAAGGCCAAAATTACATCATCTTGTACAATAGTCTCTTTAAATTTAAGTTTCTAGTTATATGCACTTTTTAATGTCTTCTAAGAAGACACTTCTAAATATTGTAACATAGTTTTAAGCTATTATATTATATGTTATAGAAATTTATTTAGAAAAAATACTTATCAAAATATCTTTTTCAGATCCTGTTTCACAGAAAATAAATTTTTTGCCTGGGGTAGAAGAAGAGGTCAGTTAAGTGTACAGACTGTGAATCTAGTATCTCAGCACCTCACAATCTTTAATGTATTTATCCACACTCACAATGCTCCTGTGAGGTAGGCAAGTAGTGTTTAACACATGAGGAAACAAAGGTACAGTCACTGAATGACAGAGAAGGTCTGTGGCAGAGGAGGGAATTGAACTCTGGTCTCCAAAGTCCTAGGCTAGTACCCTAACCATTAGACAGCCTTCCACTTATACATAGTACAATCTATGGAAACACCAAATAATTTACTAGCATGAACTACTGAAAAACTGAATGACAGTACTGTACTTTCAGCCCATTTCCCCCAGTTAAAGCTTTTGTGGGTGAATATCCATTTCGTCAGATGCACCCACGAAAGCTTATGCTCCAATACATCTGTTAGTCTATAAGGTGCCACAGGACTCTTTGTCCCTTTTTACATTTCTTGTGTGGTGCTCTACAGTTCTTTTTAGAGTTCTTAATTGACTGATATAATTAACAGCACATAAAGACCCTCTACTGCAGAAAAAACATAGGAATTCTTGGATATGCTCTCTGGAGTCCTACTGATTTCACTCCCAATGTCTGGACTTTTGGGCATTGGAACTTGGTATGGGAAACCTAGTGGGTGAAATCCTGGCCTTAATGAAATTAGTAACAAAACTCCCATTTACTCTAGTGGGGCCTGGATTTGACCCTGTGTAATCATCTATGACTGCCAGGATTTGCCTTCAGCTATGTTAGAAGATCTGAGTATGTTAGGATAATTTTCCCTTATTTTTATTGTATTGTAATTATGCCTTTTTTGTTATTTCTTATTCCATGAAACAAATTGGTACACAGTGGTTTTAGTGGCTGCTGTAAGCATTCAGAATAATGCATCAATGGTGCTACCAAATTTAATCAGTTTAAACTTTGGTCCCTAGAGCAGCTTGCTTTGCAATTTATTAAAGAAATATGAATTCTTATGATATTTCTAAGAGACATGTGTAGAATATTTTTAATTAAACAGCATTTCAGATTAAATTGTGAAACCTGTTTCAATAGAATATAGAGACAATGCATGAGCTTTATTCAAAACTCTACAAAGAGGCTGAAAAGATCAAGAGGTGGAAACTGACAGTAGAATCTGAACTGAAGCAGAAGGAGAGAAAACTGCAAGAAAATAAAAAGATTATTGAAGCACAACGTAAAGCTATTCAGGAGTTACAGGCAAGTTTCTGTATAGGATACCTCAAAATATATTTTTAAGAATAAAAACTTTCTGAGTAAACACACATAATTTGGATTTCTGATATAATTTAATATTCAATAATGATTCACAGCTCACAAAAATATTTTAAGCAATTAATCTCATGTGGAAAAAAATGTGACTGTCTAATTGATCCAACAGCTTCACCTTTTTACAAGCAAAACTTCACTTTTTAATTGTAAAATGTAAAAACTTATCCTCTCAATAATGAATGTTTGTTTTGAAAGAAAAAAATGAGTTAATATATACAAAGAAAAAATAAGAATGTAATTAACACGTGGAAATGAAGCTTCTCTGTAACTTGTAAAAAGAGTACAGTGAAACTTGATATGTTTATTCCCTCTTTCATACAAACTGTATCACAAAACATGGTTCAGAGTTAAATATTGCAGTCAGACTGAAATAACAGCGCAGAGAGAGAAAATAAGAGGTATAATTAACAGCACATAAAAATATATTATCAGGTGAGATTTGAAAAGAAATGGAGCTAGATAATAAGTGTATTTTGAATAACTAATTTTTTAATTGTGTCTCTTATAAAATTAGTTTGAAAATGAAAAACTAAGTTTGAAATTGGAAGATGAGATATGTGAAAATAAAGATCTTCTACAAGAGTAAGTAATATGAATAAAATATTATAGAAAAAAATTTCATACTGAACACTTCTCATTTTTATTTATAATTTTAAATAATTGCACTGAAGAAAGACATTAGATTGCAGAGCTTCTCAAGGCAAGGACCTTGTCGTTTTTATATCTGCAAAATACTATGCACCCCTGTAATATTATGTAAATAATAATAATAAAATAGCTATTTCTTCTTTCAGAAACAGTGCAACAAGACATCTGTGTAATCTGCTCAAGGAAACCTGTGCTCGATCCACAGAGAAGTCCAACAAATGTAAATATATTTAGATATTGTTTTACATTTGTAAATGCACACTGCTGCATGGGAGAAAAAGCTTTCTTTCTGCTGGCATGGATTCTAGTGTAGTTTGAATAAATTGTGCATGGCTTATCTCACTAAGATGAAGTTTTCTGTAGAAAATAAGCCATAGACTTAATAGCTATTAGTTTTGTGGTCTTAATTTCAGAGGGTTTTTTTTTCCCAAAGGCAACAAGGTTGTTAAAGAGTTATACATTTATGTCTCCCAACCTTTTCTTTGGCAAATTCATCGGAAGCAACATTGACCTGTTTGGGGCAGCTTGATTCCTAAACAATGCAGAACAAAATAAGTGCATCACTCTAGTATTCTGTACATTACATTGGCTACCCATTTAGACATTGATCCAGGAAGGTATTTAAGCATATGTGTAAATTTAATAGTCCCATTAAATTCAATTTAAGTACTTAAAATTATGCATGTGCTTAAGTATTTTCCTGAATTGGGACTTTAGAACTATAATCTTGAATTTGATCTGGATTAATCTTCAAAACCCTCAATGTTGCTGAACCCACACCACTGGAGAGTTGCTCTGTTTCTCTGGCCTCAATCCTGCACATATTTACACATTTAACTTTACTACTGTGAGTAGCCCCGTTGTTGACCATTATCTTTCATGACTGCTGTGTCAGCTACAAGGGTGAAAGTCTTAAGCGCAAGATGCAGAGATTTTTTTAAGAGTTGTCTCATGGCTTTGAAACCTCTTTTCACAAGAGAAGAGGATGACCTGCATCTTGCCTCATATAGGATAAAATGCAAGACTAAACCTTGCATCATAGCATTCCATCAATAATAAAAATGTAAAAATATATTCTTCCTTCTACAGCAATGGAAGACAGGGCAGAACAAAAAATCAGTATTGATTATGCTATATGGGGAACCCATGACATTTTTGTAAGGTGCTTAGCTACCACAGCAGTGTGATTGGTCACTCTGGCACATTAACTTTGACTCTTTTATCTCCCTTGTGCTCACATCTAGGTCAGGTGCGAATCCTGCTGTATTTTCCTTCATAACATTTCTAAAATAAGATCTTTTCTTTCTGTTCACACAGCTAAAACATTGACATCATCCCCCTTTAGTCCATACAAAACAAAGGTGCTAAAATAATCTTCTTTGCCTGTTGCACTAACTATATCACACAAACCTCTTTGGATCTCTTTGCTGACCAAGTTTTCCATTGCCTCAAATTCAAATGTTTTGTTCTCACCTTCAAGGCCTTTCACAATGTTGCCTCATCTTAGTTATCTGTTCTTGTCGTTTATCACATCAGCCTCATGTTCCCTCGTCTTTACCAACAGTGTCAGTCTTGATGGTCCATTTGACTGATTTTCTCAGAAGTGTCTTCACACTTTCTTCTATGCCATTTCTTACATATGGAACACCTTTCCTGAATTTATCTTTAAAATAACTACCCGCTCAAGACTCATTTCTGCCATGATGGTTGTTAGAAATTGGCCAACTAACAATGGTTAGGTTGAGGGGGTAATCCATGAAGTAAATAAATATATATAAATGCTCGATTCAGAAATATCTAGTTGTATGCGGCACTACTAGCATGTATAATGATGTGACCATATCACTTGACCTCCTTATTCCTCAAGTAGTCTCAGTGAAACAAAGTGGATTTCAGTGGGGCTACTCAAGGAATTATCAACTTTGATCTCCTGCTGTCACTGTGTATTGATGTATCAGAATCTGTTATAACAATAAAAATGATAATATGCTTATACTGTTTGATCCTGGATTTACATCTAGCCTGTCATTCTGTCTGGAAGAAGTGGAATTCAGAATGAAGCCATGTAAACTGATCTGGAATGCTACTTAGATGGAGAATACACTTTTTCTGCATTGCATAACATTTGCCAACAATATTTTTGCAGACATTTTGGTAAAATGATGAGAAAGAGCAGGATCACCATATCCATGTTTTAATTCTTGATGCACTGTGTATTGAAATGCTTGGGCAAAACTTTTTTAAAAATCATATGTAGAATCTAATATGCCCTTGTATATTACATTTATTGCTGTATAGTTATGCATATCCTAAAAGTAAAATTTTGTTCAAAATATTTTTATATTGACAGATGAACATGAAAGAGAAGAAACCAGACATCTATATATGGCACTTAATAATAATATTGAGGTAAGTGATTGATTGTAAGAGGTTTCAAAATACTCTACATTTAAACAGCTGAATTGAGTTGAAGTGAATGCTGAGATTTTCTTAAATACAAACACATTTGTCATTGATCTACAGGAGATTTGGTAATTGGGGGTCAAAGACCGGAGCCAGAAAACAAGCTGGGGATCAGAGACAGGATTGATAGGGCTGTTAGAACAAGGTATAGGGGCAGGAACCAGAGATGAAGCAAGGATCAGGAAGAAGGCAGGAACTTAAAAACAAGGGAAGGAGCAAGATAAGGATAAGGAACAGGACAAGAGTTGAGTGGAACTAGGAATAAGGTTGGATGCAGATTGCAGAAGACAGAGAAGAGTAAGGTCTGTTGCAGCATCATCAAAGAGTCTGCACAGTTGCTCGGACAGCCCTGCCTGGGACACTTCCTGGTGTAAGTAGTGGGTGTGAGCCAATCAGATGGCTCTAGGCCTTGGGCATTCCAATAGGACCTTCCTGTGAGTCCTGATCTTCTAGGACTAGTGAGATACTGCTTTGTCTGTCTTCACTGGTGGCGACAAGGGACTGTCTGAGACCCAGCCCCCCACCCCCCAAACAAACAAACAAAAAAAACCTGGGTTGTAGACCTGCCAAAACTGAGGACCCAAATCCCGGGATCCTTATAGCCCCAGCCTTTATACAGTTTCTTTGGAGTATCCCTATTTTTTGCCAAGCCCTTTGCTTTTTACAAGGGTGAGACCCACAGTTGTACAACTCCGAGGCTGGGCCTTTAGGCGCCAGCACTCTTGATTTTTCTCTGTGGTTCTACAGCAAGTCTGAACAAGTTCAGACTCCTTTTAGAAACTTCCACTACTTTATGGAGCAATATAACCAGTATTTGCAGTGACAGAGGGTAGCCTTTTCAAAACAAGCCGGCATTTATTAGTCAGTTGGAACACCACATTTGAGAGTCCTTAGATCATCACGGAAAACTTAATAGAGTCTATATTTGCAGAAAACAACTGTGCACTGTTCCATGACATCCTTGAATCTATCCTAGTCTCACTCTCTCTGAACCTGTCTCGCTGCTCTGGGCAGCAGCAAGTCTCAAAAACCATTCTAGTTGCAACTTATAGATCAGGGGTCAGCAGCCTTTCAGAAGTGGTGTGCCGAGTCTTCATTTATTCACTCTAATTTAAGGTTTCGCATGCCAGTAATACATTTTAAACTGTTTTAGAAGGTCTCTTTCTCTAAGTCTATAATATATAACTAAACTATTGTTGTATGTAAAGTAAATAAGGTTTTTAAAATGTTTAAGAAGCTTTATTTAAAATTAAATTAAAATGCAGAACCCCTGGACCAGTGGCCAGGACCCAGGCAGTGTGAGTGCCACTGAAAATCAGCTCGCGTGCCGAAGGTGGTAGGCGTGCCATAGGTTGCCTACCCCTGTTGTAGATGCAGCCTTCCTTGTCTCCCAGACAGTTAAAAGTTAATTTTCAGTCATTGGGTCTCCCATTGTCTCTCAAGGGTGACATCCACTTATGTCTCGCTTCTCTGTGTCTGGGGAGAAGTTAACCTCTTTGCACCTAGTGGGTAACAATACAAAGTAAAACTGAGTCACGTGGATTGTTTATAAAAATAAAACAAGAATTCCCACAGTCTCTCCAGCATTCCCTTCCATTGTCACTTGGGCAGCTACTGGTGCCAAGTGCCCAAGTCTTTGATAAGAACATAATTATAAGAGTTTGTTCTAGTCGGTTGGTGGTGTTTTTTTTAACATAAAGAACTTTATTTGAAAAATGTATACGTGTTCATACAAAACATGCTTACAAACATTATAAGGTGCAATACAATTATATTATGACATAAGAATTGAAAATATACACCAGTTTTAAGTACAGCATAGTAAGTAGAGTGAACATTTAGTCTTAAGGCTGGTCTACACTACCGCACTATGCACTCTCCTGTCGTCATAATTACTCCACCCCAGCGAGAGGTGGAAGCTATGTTGGCGGGAGAGTGTCTCCCGCTGACATAGCATGGTGTATATGCCACTTTAAGTCGATGGAAATTATGTCGCTCAGGGGGGTGGCTTTTTCACATCCCTAAATGACTAAGTTACATCAACTTAAGTGGTAGTGTAGACAAACCCTTAATATATTTTGTGGAGGAACAGATGAGTAAATGGAAGATTAGGGAGGTATTAAGTTCTCTTGCACAATTTTTTGTCTGGACTTTGGTATTTTAAACAAAGTAATTGTAAAACTATCAGTAGAGTCTTGCAAAGTACATTTGACCTTAAGTTTTTTTCTGAAGTTCCGTGGGGATATAGTGAGAATTTTGAATATTTGTCAATGAGAAGGGAAAGGCATTTTTATCTGGGGTAGAGAATATGATATTAAAATAGTTAAGTTAAATGTTTGTCTTTTTAACCTTTGACTTTTATTTATTATTTGTACTGTGATAGCACCTAGGCACCCCATGTTGTGCACCAGGGCTCCATTATGTTAAAAACTGTACAAATAGCTAGCAAAAAGATGGTCCCTGCTCTAAAGAACTTACCATCTAAGTATGGAATTACTTGAATTTCTAATTTTTAAAATAATTAGTGTTCTAATAATATTGATTTAAATTAATAGCTGTCTGTTCACAACTGTAACTCTGTTTTAACAAAGTATTTTTTAATCTGGAAACATTACCATTGGCTTATAATACTGCATATTTTTAAATTGTATGTACATTCCTTTTTCATTATAGGAAATCATTTGTCTGTGAACATTTATTGCTATATTTTATTTTTTAGAGAATGATATTGGCTTTTGAAGAACTTCGTGTGCAAGCAGAGAACTCCAGATTGGAAATGTGTTTTAAATGTGAGAATTCTGCCTAATGTTTACAATACTCATAATGTACTCTGTATATGTAACAATCTCTTTGATCCTTGGAGATAGCATAACATGCACTTTTGGCAGGAATGATGGGATTTATTAGAACCAATGAATTATAGGCACACTGTTAAGCATGATTATAGGACATGCTTATGTGGTGGTAAGGGGAGCAGATGCCCTTATTACAGCATAACTTGGTTCCACAATATGGCAACAATTCCTGAGGAAGGTCAACTAGGTTCTAAAAAGGGGTATAAAAGAGATTCTCATCCATTCTTTGTACTCATTTGGCCTAATCTTACTCCCCTTAAAGTCAATGGCAAAACTCCCTTTAATATACTGGGAGTAGGTTTGGAACCTGTATACTTGTAATACTCTAAAACAGTGGTTCTCAACCTATTTACCATTGTGGGCCACATCCAATGCTACCTCTGTGGCCCTGAGGATGTCACATGGGCCGTAGCTCTGTGCTGATTGGGCCGCAAGCGGGCCGCAGGTTGAGAAACACTGCTCTAAAAGCTTGAAAATAACATTATTCACCAGAGAGATAGGGAGGTAATATCTTTTATTCTGTTGGTGAGAGAGACAAGCTTTCAAGCTGCACAGAGCTCCTCTTCAGGTCTAAGAATTGTACTCAGAGTCACAGGTTCAGCTAAATACAAGCGGTGACAGATTGTTTAGCATAAAAAGTTAACACACATCTCAAGGGACCATTGAAGGTGAAGTGCCTGTTAACACCACCCCAGTTATTGGGGGGGTAAGTAGGTTACAGATTGTTGTGATAAGCCATAAATTCAGTCCAAGATTTTTAGAATCTAGCAAAATTATGAATTTAATCTCCCAGGTTCATTCTTTGAAGGTGTTATGCAGGTTTCCAATGAGGATGTGGACTTATAGGTCAGATATAAAGTAATTGCTTTGTGAAAAGTGTTCATGCACAAGTGATAAGCAAACACCTGTCTGGGATGGTCTAGATAATACTTAGCCCTGCTATGAGTGCAGGGGCCTGGACTAGATAACCTCTCGAGGTCCCTTCCAGGCCTATGATTCTATGATACCATATTTTTTGTCTTTTATCATTTTTCTGTGAGAGTTAATTTGAGTATAGTGATTGTCTTGTTTCACCCACATAGTTGTTGTTGGGGTATTTAGTGCATTTTCCAAACCCAAAGAGTGCTGTATAGCTCTAAAAATCTCTCTCTCTCTCTCACCAACAGAATTTGGTCCAATAAAAGATATTGCCTCACCCACCTTGTCTCTCTAATATACTGGGACTAACATGGCTACAACAACACTGCATACATTTATTTTCCTGTCATAGAATCATAGACTTTAAGGTTAGAAGTGACCATTATGATCATCTAGTCCGACCTCCTGCATAACGCAGGCCACAGAATCTCACCCACCCACTCCTGTATCAAACCCCCAACCTATGTCTGAGCTATTGAAGTCCTCAAATTATGGTTTAAAGACTTCATGGTGCAGAAAATCCTCCAACAAGTGACCCTTGCCCTACGCTGCAGAGGAAGCCGAAAAACCCCCATGGCCTCTGCCAATCTGCCCTGGAGGAAAATTCCTTCCTGACCCCAAATATGGCGATCAGCTAAACCTTGAGCATGTGAGCAAGATTCACCAGCCAGACACCCAGGAAAGAATTCTCTATAGTAACTCGGATCCCACCCCATCTAACATCCCCTCACAGGCCATTGGGCATATTTATCGCTAATAGTCAAAGATCAATTAATTGCCAAAATTAGGCTATCCCATCATACCATCCCCTCCATAAACTTATCATAAACTGGGGGGGAGGGATAGCTCAGTGGTTTGAGCATTGGCCTGCTAAACCCAGGGTTGTGAGTTCAGTCCTTGAGGGAGCCATTTAGGGAACTGGGGTAAAAATCTGTCTGGGGATTGGTCCTTCTTTGAGCAGGGGGTTGGACTAGATGACCTCCTGAGGTCCCTTCCAATCCTGATATTCTAAGCTTAGTCTTGAAGCCAGCTATGTCTTTTTGCCCCCACTGCTCCCTTTGGAAGGCTGTTCCAGAACTTTACTCCTCTGATGGTTAGAAACCTTCATCTAATTCAAGTCTAAACGTCCTGATGGCCAGTTTATATCCATTTGTTCTTGTATCCACATTGGTACTGATCTTAAATAATTCCTCTCCCTCCCTGGTATTTATCCCTCTGATATTTTTATAGAGAGCAATCATATCTCCCCTCAGCCTTCTTTTGGTTAGGCTCAGGGCTGGCTCTTGGCACCAGCGAACGAAGCAAGTTCTTGGGGCGGTCAATGGGAAGGGGCGGCACATCTGGGTCTTCGGCAGCAATTCGGCGGCGGGTCCCTCTCGGACCGAAGGACCCACCGCCGAAGTGCCGCCGATCGCGGCTTTTTTTTCCCCCCTCCTTTGCCGCTTGGGTCAGCAAAAAAGCCTGAGCCGGCTCTGGTTAGACTAAACAAGCTAAGATCTTTGAGTCTCCTTTCCATTCCTCGGATCATCCTAGTAGCCCTTCTCTGTACCTGTTCCAGTTTGAATTCATCCTTCTTAAACATGGGAGACCAGAACTGCACACAGTATTCCAAATGAGGTCTCACCAGTGCCTTGTATAACGGTACTAACACCTCCTTATCTCTACTGGAAATACCTCACCTGATGCATCCCAAGACCGCCTTAGCTTTTTCCACAGCCATATCACATTGGCAGCTCATAGTTATCCTGTGATCAACCAATACTCCGAGGTCCTTCTCCTCCTCTGTTACTTCCAAGTGTTGCGTCCCCAGCTTATAACAAAAATTCTTATTAATCCCTAAATGCATGACCCTGCACTTTTCACTATTAAATTTCATCCTATTACTATTACTCCAGTTTACAAGGTCATCCAGATCTTCCTGTATGATATTCCGGTCCTTCTCTGTATTGGCAATACCTCCCAGCTTTGTGTCATCCACAAACTTTATTAGCACATTCCCACTTTTTGTGCCAAGGTCAGTAATAAAAAGATTAAATAAGATTGGTTCCAAAACCGATCCCTGAGGAACTCCACTAGTAATCTCCCTCCAGCCTGACAGTTCACCTTTCAGTATGACCCGTTGTAGTCTCCCCTTTAACCAGTTCCTTATCCACCTTTCAGTTTTCATATTGATCCCCATCTTTTCCAATTTAGCTAATAATTCCCCATGTGGAACCATATCAAATGCCTTACTGAAATTGAGGTAAATTAGATCCACTGCGTTTCCTTTGTCTAAAAGATCTGTTACCTTCTCAAAGAAGGAGCTCAGATTGGTTTGGCACGAGCTACCTTTTGTAAAACCATGTTGTATTTTGTCCCAATTACCATTGATCTCAATGTCCTTAAATACTTTCTCCTTCAAAATTTTTTCCAAGACCTTGCATACTACAGATGTCAAACTCACAGACCTGTAGTTACCTGGATCACCTTTTTTTCCTTTGTTAAAAATAGTAATTATGTTAGCAATTCTCCAGTCATACGGTACAACCCCAGAGTTTACAGATTCATTAAAAATTCTTGCTAATGGGCTTGCAATTTCATGTGCCAGTTCCTTTAATATTCTTGGATGAAGATTATCTGGGCTCCCCGATTTAGTCCCATTAAGCTGTTTGAGTTTGGCTTCTACCTCGGATGTGGTAATATCTACCGTCATATCCTCATTCCCATTTGTCATCCTACCATTATCCCTAAGCTCCTCATTAAAGACTGAGGCAAAGTATTTGTTTAGGTATTGGGTCATGCCTAGATTATCCTTAATCTCCACTCCATCCTCAGTGTTTAGCGCTCCCACTTCTTCTTTCTTTGTTTTCTTCTTATTTATATGGCTGTAGAACCTTTTACTATTGGTTTTAATTCCCTTTGCAAGGTCCAACTCTACATGGCTTTTGGCCTTTCTCACTTTATCCCTACATGTTCTGACCTCAATAAGGTAGCTTTCCCTGCTGATCCCTCCCATCTTCCACTCCTTGTAGGCTTTCTGCTTTTTCTTAATCACCTCTCTGAGATGCTTGCTCATCCAGTTTGGTCTACAACTCCTGCATATGAATGTTTTCCCCTTTCTTGGGATGCAGGCTTCTGATAGTTTCTGCAACTTTGACTTGAAGTAATTCCAGGCCTCCTCCGCCTTTAGATCTACAAGTTCTTCAGTCCAATCCACTTCCCTAACTAATTTCCTTATTTTTTTTAAAGTTAACCCTTTTGAAATCAAAAACCCTAGTCACAGATCTATTTTTGTTTATCCTTCCATTTAGTTTGAACTGAATTAGCTCATGATCGCTCGAACCAAGGTTGTCCCCTACAACTATTTCTTCTAAATGGCATCCTGTAGTGGAGCAGTTGCCCCACTCCTACAGAATAGGGGATGAAAGCAGCCCTGGAGAGGGCTACCAATGCAAAAGGCTAGGCTGATTGGGAAACAGCCATAGCTGGGGCCACGCCCCAATCAGGCTGCAACTGGCCCTATAAAAGGGCTGTGAGCCAGGAGCTCAAAAAGGGAGTCTCTCTCTCTGGCTTCTGAGAGACAAGGACCTGGCTGCCTGCAAGCTGAGAAGGGTACCTGAAGTGGAGCAGTGCTGGGAAAGGGCAGAGGGAACTGGGGAGCTCCAGCCTGATAAAACCTCAGGCTGCAGGCCTTGAAAAGGGCCTATGAAAAGGTACTGGGGCTGCAGAAGGGCAGCCCAAAGATAGGCAAAGGCAGCAGGTCCTAACCCCCACGTTGCCAATGATGAGTGGTTTACAGACTGCAGTCTGCCCCAGTGAGTGGGGGCTAGATGGTGACTGGCAGTAGCCACTGAGGCAAGATGGATAGAGGTTTGGGGTTCCCCTGGGTGGGGGGACCTAGATTGTAGCTTACTGCTGGGGCAGAACCCTGACGTAGAGGGGCACCGGGGTCCAGGAGGGACACGGGGGCCAGCGACAGGCAAGACACCGGCCTGCAGAGGGCGCTTTGGGCTGGAAGAGCTAATTCCCAGGACGACCAGCAGGAGGCGCCGTGCTCGTGAGTCGTCGCCTTGCCACACATCCCCTCTTGTTGGTTCAGCAACTACTTGGTGAAGGAATCCATCAGCTATCTCATCCAGGAAAATCTGAGCCCTATTATTATTACTAGCACTTCTCCTCCAGTCTATATCTGGGAAATTAAAGTCTCCCATGGTCACACAATTCCTATTAGTATTTACTTCGTTAAAAACATTAAAGAGGTCTCTATCCATATCCAAATCGGATCCCGGCGGTCTATAGCACACCCCAAGCACTATCCCAGCGGAGGCTCTAGTAGCTTTCTTCCCCAATGTGATTTTTTGCCCAGACAGACTCTGTCTTATCCATTCCATCCCTTCTTACTTCTTTACAGTCTACCTCATCATTGATATACAAGGCTACTCCACCACCTTTGCCTTTATTTCTGTCTTTCCTAAACCGCATATACCTTTCAATACCTGTACTCCTGTCATGACTACTATTCCACCATGTTTCTGTTATCCCTATAATATCTGGTTTCACGTCCTGCACCAGTAACTTTAGTTCCTCCATTTTTTTTTTTTTTTTACCTAGGCTCCTCGCAGTGGCGTACAAACATCTTAATTTTTGCTGTTTGGCTTCGCTCACATTCTTTACTCCATTAGGCACAGACATTGTACTGCCAGTATCACCTATTAGACTGGTATCTACACTACCCTTCTTCCTTATGTCCATTCTCCTACCCACGGCTGTATCCTTTCTTACTTTGTTTTCTTCCCTCTCAATGTTAAAATCCGGTGTGGAGATTACCTGGACATCTCCCCCAGATTCCTAGTTTAAAGCTCTCTTAATCAGTTGTGCCAACCTCCATCCTAGAAGTCTATTTCCCTCCCTACTCAAGTGAAGTCCATCCTGAGGAACAGTCCTCTGTCCATGAATGACTCCCAGTGGCCATACATCTCAAAGCCCTCCTTATAGCACCACTGCCTGAGTCATCTATTGATGGTCATAATCTTGTCACACCTTTGTTGCCCTTCTCTAGGAACAGGCAGAATCCCACTGAAGATCACCTGAGCCTCGATTTCCTTAAGTGTCTTCCCCAGCCTAGCCTAGTCTTCCTTGATACGTTCCAGCGAGAATCTAGCCGTATCATTTGTTCCCATATGAAGGACAATCAGTGGATTCTTTCCTGCTCCCATTAGGATCCTCTTCAGCCTCAGGTCCACATCCTGTATCTTAGCACCTGGCAGACAGCACACCCTTCTGTTCTCTGGATCAGCTCTGGTTACAGGCCTGTCTATTCTCAGTAAGGAGTCCCCAATCACGTAAACCTGCCTTTTCCTGGTGATGGTGCAATTCTCCGGTGTATCCCCTGTTCCCTCTGGCTGCAAGTCCTCTCGATTCCTATTCTCCCTTGCAATCCTCTGTAACCCAGCCCGTATCCTCCTGGGGCTCATATTTGGTGTTATCTCCATTGACTCTTCCCCTCTTCCTATAGGACTAGCTGCTCTTCTCTTCTTCCTTGCCCTCTCATCTTCAGTGACCATCTGCTGTGCCCCTTCTTCATTTTCCAACTCCGCAAACCTGTTCCTGCGCTCTATTTCTCCTTCACTAGCCCATCTTTTCCTCTGCCTGGTTCTCTTAGTCACATGCATCCACTGTCCACTTTCCTCACCTAGCAGTCTCCCCTCAGAGTTCTTTTGTCCTGCTTCCATCTGCAAGTCTGAGCTTTTCCCTTCAGCCTCCTCGTGTCTTTGCTCCATCATCTGCTTGAACCCCCTTCTAAACTCAAGCAGAGTGTCCACCTGCATCTCCAATCCTCTGATCTTTTCTTCCATCAGCTCTATCAGGTGGCACTTCATGCAGACAAAACTCTTTTCATGTACCCTCTCCAGGATCATGTACATGCCGCAGCTTCCACATCCAGTCATCTTTATTGTGTCTTCCACTGCTTGGGTCACTACCCCTGCTGCCTCTGTATCTGTCATAGCCTTCCCACGTAAATCCTGTTAGTCCATGAAACACAAACCAAACCAAAACACCACCACCCACAGCAAAGCAAGCCCCCAACGAGCACCAAAACACTGCCAGAACACCAGACACTCCCTTCACTAGCCTGTCTATTCCTCTGCCTTCCTCTTAGTCTTCCCTTGCAAACTCCCACTCAAACTCCCCTGTTTACAGCTCTGTTTGCTGGCTCCTGTGCCGCTGCAGCTGTCTGTGCTGCTGCCTGTCAGCTTTGTTCTTGTTTTAATTCTGTTTTAGGGTTTTGTATTAGTACATATCACCATAAGCATCTTTCAGACACTGTTTTTCTAATTATGGAGCCCACCCACAATGGCACTGCTTGTTTTCTGTAGTTACCTTCTTGATATATGATGAAGCTGCACTGGTTTATACCAGCAAAAAATTTGGGCTCATTAATTACTTATTTACACTTAAGTCCCCAGCCTTGCATCATTTCTATACATGAAATTCTCATTGACTTCCCATTTTACATAATACTGGAATAAATCTGTAGAGAGACAGTGCAAAAAATATTTTCTCTTAATGGTTCATAACTTCAAACATAACTTCAGCAGTAAATCTATAATGAAAAAGCTATACAAATATACATATATTTTAAAATAATTATATTTGATTTCTTGAAGTATATTTAGTTTAAGTACTAAGTATTCACTTTATTTTATTTCTGAAGTAAAAGAAGCAGCAGAAAAAGTAGAACAGCTTGAAAAAGAATACAAAATGGAAATAAATGTCAAGGAAAAGCAGGTTTGTTTAGTGTAAAGTCCAATTTGTACATTTTTATTTGGAAATATAATTTGCATTATATGGAGCAAAAATTTCAACTAATTTTGATTGATTTTTGTTGTTGTTGACTAATTTAGTTGGAGTGCAGAAAAACCAAAATAATTCTTTAAAAGGTGCTTTGTCTGTAAAAGATTTTGTACTTTTGAAGGATGAAAATTATTATTATAAGTGATATTTAAATTGTGTGCTTTTTGCTTTGTGGTGTTTGAATTAAAATGTTAATGGGAGTTATATGCTATTATTTTTTTCACCACAAAGCACCATAAAAATAAGTACTGAGTTCTGACAGTCCTCATATTTGAGCAAGGTTCATTCCACATCTGCTGGTGAAGAAGAGATGGGGGAAGGACAATGATGCAGAAGCTGGGAGGAAGGATCAGGAAACAGATCAGACCAGGGACTGACTAGAGGAATACTGAGACTAGAAGAGAGAATAGGGTGTTGTCATGGTATTGAGGGTGCCAAGGAAGGTGGGCAGATTGTGGAAACTTGTGGTGGTGGTATTAGGAGTGTAATCAATAGTATGGAAAGAAGGTTTTATTTCTTTATTTTTTTTTAATCTGAGAAGGGTCAGAAGTTGGACCTGTTGGTTCATGGGGAGAATGGATCTGAGGAGTGTCAAGCAGTCTGACCAGGCACTGGTGTAAGTGTAGGAAATGACAGCAGGAGACTACTTGAGAGTCTGAACGGATACTCCATTCTCCCTAAATATAAGTTTCTACACCTCCATCCTGTTGGAACTTACACTCTAGTTTTGATGGCAGATCTGCTGTCTCTAGACTGCAGCACTTTTTTTTGGTGGACATTTGGTTAATGCCTCCCTATTTTTTCTTGAGCAGTATTCATTTTTCTACAGTTATGTAATGAAATCCTAATCCTGCGTATAACATACAAATGTGAAAATAATACGAAGTTAGTAGTCTTTTCTAGACCTTGTTATTTATATATTGTAATTGCTCTTCACTTCATTAGCTATCAGTTTTGACTGTGCAAAGTGGTGAAAAAGACAATAAAATGAGAGACATCACAGTTCAGTTGCAGGAATCAAGGGATAAGATTATTGATTTAGAAGAAGCAACAGGTAACAATTATAATCCAAATAGGATAATTTGTAATAGTGAAAGAGACAGAAAAGCTAGAGATTGATCATGGTGGTTATTCTTTTGCTGAGCACTGATGGAAATTGGGGCCTTGCAGATCACTTTCCTGTTTTGAAGCGGGAATTGGGTATTTTGTTAGTGTGATTTGTTTGTTTACCAAATGTACACAAGTGCTGTTTCCTTGAATGGAATTGGTAACAAACATCGGATAAGCATATACTTTTTGTAGAAACCTCAGGTAAGGTGCCCCTGTCTCAGTCCTAAGAAGCAGTTGTCTTGCTCTCCTCTCACCCCAGGGAAAATCTCAAATTGCTAACAAACCCAGCCGCTTTTAAACACATCCTGTGTCCTTTTTTTCCCACCCTCAGCCCCTGCACATTACACCTGTGAAACCCTTAATCCAAGGCTACTCACTGAGACCACGTGGCCTGGAAAAGTGAGCCTTGGCATTGTTCACCTGCTTCTTAGTACAAAGGAGTGTCAAAGCTGTAACTGCCAGACCAGTGCTTTAATCCACACAGTCTCTTTAATTATAGACTTATAGATCAGTGACACCCTAATGGACAAACAATTAGCACCTTATGCCATAACAGTATGTTCAAACTTTCATCTCTAGGGTCTGGTCTACAATTATTTATTATTGTATTAAATAAGAGCCCCAGTCATGGACCAGGACCCCATTGTGCTAGGTGCTGTACAAACAAAAGAAAAGATAGTCCCTGCTCCCAAAAGTTCATAATCTAAGTATAAAATGAGACAACAGATGGATACAGACAGATTGATGAGAAAGAACAAGAACATTGAGACACAATGTTGTTCAGCATGGTAGGCTGTTTTTGTCTCAATACGCCAGCAGTTTTTGTAGCGGTATAATGGACGCATAGTTTTTGTACCGATGTAATAATTTGTTTCGGGGGTGTAGTTATTATTATTTGTGGTGGTGTTTTTTTTTTTACTGCTAGTGTGGACACTCTTATACTAATATAGCTTATTCCATTATAGGAATAAGCTATACTGGTATAACTGTGTCCACACTGTGGGAGGAGTTCCATTTTAACTATCCCAATATAGCTAAAGGGTACAATTTTTGTGTAGACCACCTTAGGTCACTAGTTACTGAAAGTTGTTAGTTTCCAGCAGTTGTTCAGCAGCCAATGAAATAAATGGTGGCTTCACTCTTCTCTATTGGACATGTTTCCACATATCCAAAAAATACCATTACAGATGGCATTAGAGTTGACATTCTTGTAGGCAGGCAAAAGGCAAAGGATTGAATGGAGTTGGAAACTGAACTGCTTTTAGAAGGGGTCTTCCATTTCATGGTTGAGACATGTCGATGAGTTTTTGAGTGAAACTTGCAAAGGACAAAGAAAGGACTTCAGTCTTCTTAACTGTTAATCAGCCATTTTTAATTAAATTAAATACTTCTTAAAAATAGTGGTATGTTTTTAGTGATTTTGACAAAAAATTATATCATTTTATCAGTAATGAAGTTATTTCTGTTTCCTTCGCTTTGTAAAATTGTGGGGAGAGTCCTAATTCGTTGGGTAGATGAGGAATAATTAATATTTATTTTTGAGGGTTGTAAGTTTTATAGTTAGGTGTTTTTTTATACCATGTTGTGCCTAGGATGGGTACATTTAGTTAAATTTTATAAATAAAATATATATAAAGTATGATACTCCTTGTATTTTATATTTACATAATGAAAAGTGATATGTATGCAGTGCTGTCTCATGTCTCTCTTCTAAACCGTTGAGATAGATACATTATTTAAATGGCATATATCGTACAAATTATTGTAGAGTACAATCAAATGTATTGTTTGGTACATGACATAATGTTTAGAAACATTAGTGTATATCTTATCTGTAACAATTGTCATTTAGAACAACAAAAAGAAATGTTAAAAGAATCACAGAGCAAACAGAAACATTTGATGGGAGAACTGGAAGAAGCTAAAGTTTTGCTGCAAAAAACAGAGGTATGACTTGCTCTAACTTTTTTTTACAAATCAAAATGTAATATAAATAAGGTAAACGTGTAATTTGTACAAGCAATTGTCAGTACTTTTCATCCAAACCCTGAATTGTAATTGCTTGCTACTACACATTGTGACGAGTTGGACCCCCCTTCTGGGATGCCACCTGATGTACTAGGATTTCACTGAACCTCTCCTTCTCCACCAGCCTGGGTTCCCACTCCCTGTTTTGCTGAATTAGGCTCCCCGGCCTCTTGCAGCACACACACACACACACAGGTAGGGCCACACCCAGCTACAGCCAGACTGAAGTCAGCTCTGTGTGAGAGGACTCCCCCAGCACTCACGTGCACACCCCTTTTGGGAGATAAACCCAAAATAATACTGTCTTGCGCTGTGCAGATTTTTTTTATACAGTGCAAGCTTATAAAAATCTGCCCTCTTCCTCAATGTGAAGAGAGATGTGCACGACTTCTCCCCCCCTTAGAAATTACATAAACTGGGTTTAATAATAAACTAAATAAGTTTATTAACTACAAAAGGTAGATTTTAAGTGTCTAAAGGGATAGAAAACAGAACAAAGCAGATTACCTTAGTAAATAAACAAAAGTCCTAAACTGAGTTTAACACACTAGATAGGTAGGATACAAATTAGCAAATTCTCACCCTGTGTGATAAACAGGCTGGCAGATTCTTAAGGCACAAGTTGCCTTGGCTTTCCCAGGTTTTCTTACACAGGCTAAAAATCCTTCCAGCCTGGGACCAGCACTTCCCACAGTTCAGTCTTTGTTCTTCAGGTATTTTCAGGTGTGTTGTTGTAGGGAGAGTAAGGCCACTCATGTTGTCATTGTCCCTCTTTTATATCTCCCCCCCCCCCACTTGCTGGAAAGCTTTTTTGCTGTGACCTGGGTCAAACAGTTCCCATTGTGTAGAGCTATCTCTGAGAGGTTTCTATTGCACACAGTTCCTGGGGTAATCCTTATGCTTGTGTGCATTGTCTTCAATAAGCCACTAACATTATTTGGCCTCATCCAACGTAGCACATTTGAAATACAGAGACATGGTCAATATTCCCAGCTTCAGATACAAAAATGATACATGCATACAAATTGGATATACACATTCAGTAAATCATAACCTTCACAATGAGACCTTATATGAGCCATCTTGTATAAAGTACATTTCAGATATGTCATACCTATATCATAACCACATTTCCATTAAGAATATGGGGGGTAACATCTTACACATATTTACAACAAATTTTATTTTTTTACACTTCTTTCTATTTAGACTGCTCAGAAGAGTTTAGAAACCGAATTACGGACTGCAATGAAAACCTTAATTGAAGTCACTGTAGAAAAAGAAGCACAAATGGAAGAACTTAAAGAAACTAGGGCTTTGCATGCCTCAGTGGTTGAAGAATTTGAAATTGCTGTTTCTAATTTGAAAGAGTTGCTGAAAAGAGAACAAAATAGGTTAAAAAATTATTTACATTTAGAGTGAAAGGATGATCTTGCGATTTAAGGCACTAAACAGTGTTCAGTTCCCAGCTCTTCCGTAGAGCTTTCTGTGTGACCTAGAGTAAACTATCTAATCTCTGTGCCTCAGTTTTCTACCTGTAAAGTATCATCCTTAATTTCCCACATCCTTTGGGGTTTTTTTTCTGAATAGTTAGCTTTTTAGGATCGGTTCTTTCTTTTAGTGTGTCTATGTTGTATTTAGCACAATGTGTCCCTAATCTCAGTTGGGACCTGTAGGCAGTACTGCAATAGAAATATTCAATAATAATAAATGTAGTGATATGGACATTCAGTGGGTATATAATAGTATTACTATTTAGTGCTACTTAATGTTCTTTCATTTCATTTGTTATTAAAATGTTTGGGTTTTTTTGCAAGAAGTAATTGATGGTAATCAAAATTAATCTCAGCAAAACTAGAATTTGATCTATAAAGTGGGTATTTTATTCAATTCTTTTAATGGAGTTTTTCAGGAGATTGACTGCATTGCACTATAATGTCATGTCACTAGTAGAAACTGTCTCTCACATAAATTGGTGTAAATCTGGAGTAACTGCACTGACTTTTCTATGGTTACTCCAGATTCATAGTGGTCTAAGGGTAAAATCTGGACATGATTTTTTTTTTTTTAAATGTAACATTTATTTTAAAAAAATCTAAATGTTGGGAACGTATCTTTTTATCAATTTATTTTTAACTAATTTTTTTTAACTACACCTCTATCCCGATATAATGAGACTCGATATAACATGAATTTGGATATAACGCGGTAAAGCAGTGCTCCAGGGGGGCGGGGCTGCGTGCTCTGGCGGATCAAAGCAAGTTCGATATAATGCGGGGTTTTTTTTGGCTCCCGAGGACAGCGTTATATCAGGGTAGAGGTGTAATTTTATTATGCCTGGTATTCAAGCAACATGTTGAAAGAATGTTTGTTACTTAAATTTCTCACAGCTTACTTGCCTATATGCATAGTATATTTACCTATCTGCTTGTTAGCAGGAAGAAAGACATATTGTATTTCCAATAGAAATATGACTGACTTTTCTAGTTTAAATCCTACATGGAAAAATATTGTTTTTTAATTATGCTTTTAAATAGATTGAAGCAACTTGAAGAAGAGTCAGAAATACTTGCCTCAGAGCTCCAAAATAAATCTGTTGAACTGGGTAAGATTTGCCAAAAAAGGAATAAGTTGTTTTGCAAGAACTGGTTACAGGTAAAAATATCAGTATTAGTTCTCTGAGAAGGTTGGTGTTATCTGTATAATACCCACTCCAGTGTCTTGTATTTTGATTCATGATGTAGTATGTGTATGATCAATGTGTGGGAGATCCTCTGGTGGTGTAATGTTGATGAGTGCCTGTCTTTTTTAGACTGCTCTAAATTATACTGAGGATCGGTTCCAGGATTGAGGAAGTAGAAAGATGACAACATAAACTACCTTTTCTTCTTTTTCCCAGATCCCTTGCGAAGCAGAATTTGAATTGATCCAGAATACTGGCCCTAAGATTTTCATTACTTTAATATTATTATAAATAAATAAATAATATATATATATATATATATATATATATATATATGCCTATGCAAAAATATTTCTGCCAAAAGGTGTTTTTGAACTGTTTGTCTTGAATATTAGCAATCATTATTTGTGATGTGTGATTGGTGTCTAAAAAACAGTACTACAGAATTTACTTCCTGATTGAATAGCTGCAACTTTTATTAAACAGGAGGAGGAAAATCAGTGAGATTTCAGGATAGCCATGTGAACACTTGTGGTCCAAATCTTTGTGCAAGAAGACATTTGCATAAGTATTCTAAAACTGGCTTTCTCTGTACATTCTTGCAAACAACAATTCACTTATAGATGTGTATGTGGAAAACATAAGTAGGGTTGTGAATACCACTGAAGTGAATGATTTAATTTTTATTGAAATGTATGTTCACTAATACTTTTTTGAAGTATTTGTCCAGCTCAGCTTTCAATTAAGTCATGTTACCAAGCTATAATTTAGAGCAGAATATAGCCTTGAGTCAAGATTTCTGGATTTGGGCCAGTGTCTTTTTTAACTTCATAGAAAAATATATTCAGTGGTAAAATATAAATTAATTTTCATACATGACTTGAAACTAAAAATAAAAAGGCAATATGTTTGGCCCTGATTCAGCAAGATACTTCAGTACATTTTGTAATTTTGAGCACATGCAGTGCCAATGAAGTCAATAAAGCTACTCATTTGTACAGAATTAAGTACTTTATTGAATTGGGGCCTAAAAAGCTTTTGAGGGGGAAAACAATGTTGATAATATATAAAATTGTATCCATTTTGTATTATATCTTTACATTGTATTTGCTGTAGAAGAGATGGCCAAACTAAAAAGTGACAAAGAAACACAACTTGAAGATCTGACAGAAGCCTTGGTAAACATAAATTGTCCTACATGTTAATAGTCTAAAGCAGTGGTTCTTAACCTTTACTGCAGCCTGCACCCCTTTGGTTCTCAAAAATATATTCTCGCACCCTTTATCAAAAATTATTGAAGTAGGTCAGTTCTTTAAACCTAGATATATCATAACTATAGAATGAAAGAGAGAGAATTATATATTTATTTTAATTTCACAGTTAAAATTTAACACAGTAATCATTACAAATGTATAATGTTAATAAATACATAGGTTTGATGAAACAAAGTAGTTGTACTTACATGCCTATGCTTAATTTGTGTTTTCGATGATTTACCTTCTAAAAAAATCTGGCATGTCTCTCACCCCCAGAAAGGGCATCTCACACCCCCAGGGGGTGCGTGCACCCCAGGTTAAGAACTTCTGTTCTTTTTGCGGATACAGACTAACACGGCTGCTACTCTGAAACTGGTCTAAAGACATTTATTTTTTGTTTGGGGTCCAGCGTCCCTTCTAGAGGCTTCCTAGAGACCCATATCAACCATCTCCAATCTATTCAAAAGCTGCCACTAAACTTAACTTTCTAACCGATCATTTAGACTATTTCACTCATCTCTTTTGAAGTCCCTGAATACTACTTCTGGTTCCCCTTTGCCCAGGCCTTCCACAACTCCACCATAGCCTACGTCTTGGACTTCGTCTCTTATGTTTGCTTCCTGTGTATGGCTATGAAATGATAGCCTTGATGCCCTATTCATTTTCTTCTTCACTTCCATCCTTTCGCATGCCATCTCTTATGGATGGGATGACCTAGTCTTGGTATGCCAAGCATTCACCCTGTCTTCATTCAGATACCTTTCTAAATACTCATTTCTTCCATGAAGTTTGCAAACTCCTACCCCTGTTGAACTCCTCTGACATTACATTTGAGGCTGAAGTGTGAAATGAATTCCAATAATAATTTTAAAAAATTATTTAATGCCACCTTCTGGGATCTCCACTGTGGTCGGTTTTTTCTGTAACTTTTAGTTTGTAAAACTAGAATGTAAGTTCTTTTAGAGCGACTGTCCAAATAAATTATGCCCAAATAAATTTGTTAGCCTCTAAGGTGCCACAAGGACTCCTCGTTTTTTTTGCTGATACAGACTAACACAGCTACCACTGAAACCTGTCTATTTTGGTGTTCAGTATGGATTGTTAAACTTCTAACTTCACACAAAAAGTGCTATAGAATTTTGAGAATATTATGTTTAACAAAGAGCACGTCTACTTTTTGAGCTGGAAGGTATACATTTCAACACAAGACATACTTGTGCTTTTTCTGATCAAACTAATGTGCTACAAATAGAGTGCAGCTGCAGTGGCATGAGCAGTAGGTGGGGCTAGCCACTCCAACTACTTACCTGTCCAAGAGGCCAGGTATATGTTCAAGGCAACTAGCTGCTTGCATTGCCACGGCTACCCTCTTATTTTTAGCATGCTAGTGCGATTGGAGCTAATGTGTGTGTGTGTGTCTCCTCAAGCTGGAATTTACACCTTCCAGCTTGAAGCATAGACAGTCTTTCATCAAAGTACTCACGCTAGGGTATCCTATATATTTTTCACATTTTTACAGACATGGTGTGGGATTGCAGGAAGTGTGTGAGCCTTTTGTGGGTGCTTACAGACACTTTTGAATTTCCCATTGGAAATACTTCAGTGGAATTACATTTTCTCCCTACGAGGCACTATTTTTTCCAGTATGTCAGGCATAACAAGGAATTGCAGTTCTACCAACCTTTTCCCCAGTGAATCATTATGGAAGGGAATGACATATAGTAGAAATTTCCCTTTAGGGAAGTACCTTCAGGAACTGGTGCTGATCCTCTAACAGAGTGTGGCTGCTCTGCAGCACTCCTTGCCTGGGGTAGCTCTGTAGTACTCTGCCTCTGTTTCCCTCTTCTTCAGAGCC
The DNA here is from genome assembly GCF_011386835.1 of Chrysemys picta bellii. NCBI lineage: Eukaryota > Metazoa > Chordata > Testudines > Emydidae > Chrysemys > Chrysemys picta. The sequence goes on along the minus strand of NC_088794.1, from coordinate 12,455,724 downwards.
TCTTTAATAAACTCCACATACACAAGCTGGTACTGGAGATGTGGCTTGGCCCTCTGGTCAAGTCACAAACAACACCTTCTGGGGTAGCAAAAGTCCTATTAAAAAGTCCATACAAACAAAATGTTTTTTTCTGCCCTTTGTGGGCTTCTCTTCAGCTTATTTTCTGAACCCTCTTTTCTGCTGCTTTCTGGGCTACTTTTGAGTCTCTCTGGTACAGAACACTGTCTCCCAGGCTGGTTCCCCGGGAGTACCTGGCCTCCTGCCTTGCCTGCCAGCCCTCAGCTCTTTTGTAAGGCCCATGTGTCAGGCTGGGAAGGAGCTAATTAATTAGGGCATTGGTGGAGCTGGTCACATCCCCTCTTACAAGGGAGCCAGTCATCTGTGACACTGCCAGTATGAATTCCTTAAATCCAGTAGATTCTTATACTAGTGCCAATCACTGTATTATCTGAGTACTCTTAATTTTTATTAGATTCGCATAGTATGGTTCATAGTGGATTTCATGGTCCTCTTTCCATTCCGTCATCTGTGGGGTTTACCCAGGCATGGGCTGGGAGGCACTTCCAGCATTGACATTGAGTGAGGGCGGGATGGGGGAGAGGGAGTAGTATGTATTCTTTGTTGTGTAAAAATATGACTGAAAATAACCCATATACTTACTAAATCTTCTCAGCTTACTGGTACATTTTAAAAGATACATTTTAAAACATTTTCCTTTACTATTTAGGAGAGGTCAATAAAACTTCAAAAAGATTTGGAGCAGCAGCTAGTGTGTGAACAATCAGAAAAAATGATATTAATAAAAGAGAGAGAAATTAGGGACTCTGACCACTCAGAGTTTAAGGTTAGACCATGTGGATTTTCTTGTTAATTGTACTTAAAATTTCATTTTATTTATGTTACCTCTTGAATTAACTATTTCAAAAGTTATAGCTAATTTTTGTCAATTTTTCCCCCCCAAGGGAAGTTGCTTTTCTTTGAGAATCGCCTGTACATAAGATTCTCATTTATAGTGATGCGCATGCCCAGCTCACAGAGGTTGGCAAACTGTAGATAGCGGTGCCTGTTGGGGCACTACAAGTGCCCCATTATAGACAAAACCTTCAGGGGTCTGAAGCTATAAAAAGGATTCAGGGCCCCAGTTGCCACAATTCCTTCACTGGAATTGTATCCCACATCATTCGATCAGGTGGGGAGGGTTCTTCCCCTTAGAACAGACTGAGGGGCCAACTAGGGTGACCAGACTTCCCAATATTATTAGGACCGTCCTGATATCAGGGGCTTTGTCTTATATATGCTACTATACACAGCCCAAGCCCTTGCAAAGTGTCCTGATTTTTCACACTTGCTATCTGGTCACCCTAGGGACAACTACAGACCCTATGAATCCTAGATTCGGCCAGCACTGACTCCTTGTTACAGATCTGGTTAAGCTTACCCTGCTAGGCACTCGACAGATTGCAGTGAGGGGATGCAAAAACTGACTCCCACATGCCTTTAGTTTGCTGGGGTAGGGTGGTGGTTAGCATTGTCCCTAGCTTTGGGCATTTAGGCATACACTCCAAGTGCAGATTTTGTGTCTGACAACTCCTGGCAGTGGGGATGCTGTGGTCCAAATGCATATCTCCTGAAACGAGTGCCATCTCCTGCAAGCCTCCCCAGCAGCTCTTGCTTGTTCCCTAGAATCCTATTGAATGTGTTAGCCTTGTGTTTAACCCTTTAGGGGCATGTGATAGTGAAAGCCATCAGTCAGATTGTGCACAGGATTCTAAAACACTTACTCTTTACTTAACAGCATGGGAGAGAGGCAGATTTATACGAAATAATAAATGCACATATTTGCGTTTTTCTTGCCTCAATTTTGTTACCACTTTGAAGAGTTTTTTTGGGCATGGGCAGAGTCCTCTGCGGTGTCTGGGATCCTTCTGTCACTACACAGCCTTTCTAGGTCAGCTAACTTTCTCTGATCTTGGCTGGTCCCACAGTTAAACTGGACCATCCCAGCTCCTCCCCACGCCTCCTCCCAGGTGTCATCCTCACTGCTGTCAAAGTTTCCTGTTTGTCTCAGTGAGCCTGTCACTCATGTTATACGGCCCACCAATAATACCTGGTTCCTTTGCTACTGGGGATTTTCCACTCCCCCTCTCTGGAGAGGAGATGGAGGGACTAGCTTCTCCCAGCCTGTGCCAACCTGTTGGCCCAAGGTGTTTCCACCTTAATAGGCAACAGTTTAAGGTTTAATGATTGACTGTTGCTCTTGGTCTGGCAGAAAATGGTGGATTCCACATCCACGTTCCATGATACAACAGTTTCATAAGAACAACTTCATAATATCAACTAGAATTAATAAATTGTACATAGACAGATTCCCCAAATCATTAATGTAGTCTAACTTGGTTGCAATGTATATGTATTTATTACACGATGTTACTTATGGTCCTACATTTGATTGTGTAATTAGAAATTATATTAAAAAATATGTTCACGTATACTAGGGTTGAATTTAGCCAATTAAGCGTATTCTTCATATGTCCAAGCCCTAATTTTGTAAATTTTGAGCTCAATGTTCTTAAACAGGAACAAGTTCAAGAACTTTTATCTGCAAAGAAACATCTTGAGAGCACTATTGAAAAATTACAAGAGAGAGAAAAAGAGATGAAGGATATTCTTCAAATCAGAGAGGTCTGTAGAAAGGGTGACTTTTTTCTCAGAAATATCTTATTGATATAATGCGCTTGAATATCCTGATTAGTGACTTACAGAAATTATTGTGCATGCAATGAAATTAATAGACAGCAGGTTTAAAATAAATACAAGGACGTACTTCTTCACACAATGCACAGTCACCCTGTGGAACTCGTTGCTAGGGGATTTTGTGAAGGTTAAAAGTATAATCGGGTTCAAAAAAGAATTAGATAAGTTCATGGAGGATAGGCCCATCAATGGGTATCAGCCAAGATGGTCAGAGATGCAATGCCATGTTCCAGGTGTTGCTAAACCTCTCTCTGACTGCTAGAAGCTGGGACTGGACGACAGGGAATGGATTACTCCATAATTATCCTGCTTTGTTAATTCTTTCTGAAAGCATCTGGCACTGGCCAGTGTCGGAACACAGGATACTGGGCTAGATAGACCATTGGTCTGACCCAGTATTACCATTTTAATGTTCTTATGAGTTTTTACATTACAAATATTACATTTAAAAATCCAGGAAAAGAAATGTCCTGTCAGGAACCAAGGAGGCTCTCCTCTGCAAGTGCCCTGGCAACCCGGCACACTTCTGATTCCAGCAGGGAGAAGAGTTGGAAGAAAGTTGACACTGGCATCAGGAGTCCTAGAACTGATGGGTACTCCAGTACTGCAAAAGAACGGTTATTCACGTTCTCGTAACTGTTCTTCAAGATGTGTTGTTCGTGTCCAGGGTCTTAATTAGCGGTAAGACAATATGGGAATGGCCCAAAGGGGGCAGGATGTCTACCATAGAGTCTGCATCATCCCTAACTACTTCTGCCTTAATGCTCAGACCCTGTGCGACCCGGCGGAGCAACTGCTGCAACATCCTGGAGTCTTCCAGGGCTGAGGCAATGGTAGAGCCTGCAAGCGCCTCATCTGGGGAAGATGAGGAGGCGGCCACTAAGGGAGGTGGTTGTTCCCTTCCATCCCCGCCGGAGGAATCACATGAGCCAGTGGGGACAGTGATGGTCTGGTCTGGTCTTGGTGTTGAGAAGCGCATCAGCGTCGACATCGCCCCCCAGGTCGGTGCCAGAGGCACAGTTAGGTAGTGTGTCTGCGCCATGGTGGTCATTGACATTGGTGCAGGCAGTGTTGATGGCAGCGTCGGTGCCTTAGCAGGGGCCGGTGCCACAGTCAGTGCCAAGGGTGCTGTTGGTGTCGTGACCTGAGCCCCTGGAACCGAGTGCACTGCCGAAGGGGCTGCTGCTGTTGGTGCCGACGTCAGCAATGTTGACTCAGGTGCCAGCATCGACACCCGGAAGTAGCTGCTCAGCCGTGGTGGGACAAACGTAGCAGACACAACTGAAGTGGCACCCAAGCAAGGGCCTTGTCTCCAATCCTGGGCTTGGTGGAAAGTCCATGGAGTCCAGAAGGGCAACTGAGCTGGGTTCTGCCATTGAGGGGCCCACTGCCTCATTTGGGACCTCCTATGGTGCCTGGAGGGATGACCTTCTGCTCCCACTATAGTCGGAGCGGTACGAGTCCGACTCAGAAGCCTCGGAATATGAGGACCAAGGTGGCGCCGCACCTCTTGATGTGGAGCGTTGGTAGTCTGGGGACTTTGCTCCCTGGATGGAGGTGCTGGCATCTGTGGTTGGCGACGGGGAACAGCGTGTTGTTATAGCCGGCTTTTCCTTAGACTGCACAGTATGGGATGGAGCCTGCGATGCCAACGTCTTCTCCTGTGTGGGCGGCGAGAACAGTGCAGTGAGTCTGAGCAGGTCCTGCACTGCCCCAAATGCTTCAGGACTTGACGGAAGCGGCAGGCTCTCTGAGGGGTTCGGCAAACATGATTGGTCCAGACTCGACTGCCTCGCCTCAGCAGGTGTCGACATGGCCACCCCTTGCGTCTCAAAGCCGGGGCCCGATTGTGGTGCTACTGATGGCTGGTCTCTGGGTCTAGGTATTGGGGATCGACCCCTTTCAACCCTCTCCTTTTTCTGCGCTGGCGACTGGGACCCGTGCCGAAGGCTGGAGTGTCCTCAAGACGCTCCATGATGGTGCTGAGGCTCCTTGGGCACGTCTTTCTTTGGTGCCTGGTCCCTTGAAGAGGGCGCCGGCACGCTCCACACTGAAGACAACGTTCTGGTGGTAGGGTCCCCGGAGTGGGGTCCGACTGTGGTTGAAGAGCTGCCTCCATGAGGAGGATTTTAAGCTGCTGCTCGCTCTCTCTCAGGGTCCTTGGTTGGAATTCCCGACAGATTGTACAGCGGTCTTTTTGGTGACCGCCGCCCAGACATTGTAGACAAAGATGTGTGGGGGGTCACTCTTTGGCATGCATTTCACTCAGTCCTTGCAGGTCTTGAAACCCAGGGATCACGGCATGCCCCAGGTGGCAAGGAAAGTGGGAAGCAGGAGGGAGAACCCCCGTAACGGAACTTATGACTAATTAACTAGGTAACAACTAAACTAACTGACTAAACAAGAAGAATACAACGAGAGTGGAGCTGCTAAGCTACTTGCTGGAGCAAGAGCCAGGGAAGTTCCAGCTACCGTCACTGGCAGTCTGAAGGAACTAAGGGAGTGGCGGGTCAGCAGAGCTCTACATTGGGCGCCATGAAGGCGCAACTCCAGGGGGCGCCCAGGCCAACCCTACGGCGGCTGCTAAGGGAAAAATCTTCCAGCTACTGTGCACGTGCGCGCGCACACCTGATTGGAATTGACATAAACATTCTCTCGAATAGGAGAACATCAGCACTGACACTGGAAGAGAGAAGCCCAGGACACTTTGAATCCAGCACAGAGGGCTTGAAGCTGCATTTGCAGCAGTGAAAATCATGGGTTCCCTGGAAGGAGGTCTCTAAGTCCAAAGACATATTACTGAGGCATTCCAGTTCCAGAGACAGTGGCAGGGCACCAATATCAAAGAAAGCCAGAGAGACTTTGGCACTGAGATACCTTCAAGCCCCGACCATGACACTGACTAAGAAATCACTTCAGGCACCAAGGTTTGAGGGTTTCACATTCACTGTGTCTCCCACATCGACTCAAGCACCAATATTGGTACCAGTACTGACCCTGGTACTTGTACCAGCACCATCCTTGCTGGACCCACACCTGATGGCACCACCATTCCTGAAGAAGATTTTCTCCTTTTTCTCTCCTGACTACAACAGCAAGTCCTCCTCAGAGAAACTGGAATGATACCCTAGGAGATACCCAAAGGACAATCAGTACCTGGCCCTCTGCAAGATGGTAGTGAATGGACCACCCACAACCTAGGCAGTATCAATATGAGATGCCACCATGGCTGTATTGCCCATGGGGCCTGCCATCCTATCAGCCCTGGAGTCACTTCCCGTGGTAAAAGTCTCCACGAGGGGGAGAAGGAGATCTTGCTATCTGTTGTCACTTCCCCACTGGAATTGGAAGAGCAGGAAGGAGAGCCAATAGGGCAGGCTAGGGAGACGCTCCAGTTTCCCTCAATGCCCAGGGAATTCTCTTCCTCACCTGATGAGGCTATCGATCTGGCCCTGGTGCCAACAGTGGATGACTTTTGGGTATTCCAGGAACTTTTGTCTGAAGTTGCAGATACCTGGGCTGTCAAAACAAACATAATCCAAAAGAATATCCATAAACTATTTGACATTTGAGTTACATACTGTCCACAATAATTGCCTTACCTATTAATGACAGTTTGTACTCTGCAAGCACCTTGGAATACCTGAGCCTCACTCCTTCTGACTTCAGGTTGAAAAGTGGTATTAAGTACCACTGAAGAGGCTCAATCAGTTCTGTGCACACACTATCCCAAGGTCACTCTTACTGGTGTTTACAAGAGAAAATAAGGCCTGCCAAAGGACAAGAATCCAAAGAAACTTTTCAGTTGGAAGGCATACTCTTTGGCCTTCTTGCAGTTCCTCATGGCAAATTAAAAGGTGTTATTCATGAAATACAGCTTCTTGGTGTGGGAAAGTGTGACCCCCCCATTCCTTTCCAAGTTACTGCAGGACTACAGTGTTGAACTGAAGGATGAAGTGAGAGAAGGGCAGATGATAGGCAAAGTGGCATTACAGGCAACCATGGATGAGTTGGACACGGCCACCCAGTCCACAGCCATGGCTATCACAATGCTGAGAGTCTTGGGTGCAGGCGTTGGGCATCCCCAAAGAGGTCCAAGGAACCATTGAAGATCTGCCACGTGAGGGGATGGTCCTATTCAGTTCCAGGACAGATTACATAGACTATGGTTGCTAGACATCAGGGCCCTGGACTGGAACCTTGAGTAGTGGGCTGACCCATGTTCCCCTACCAGCTACTGGGGAGGTAGCTCTACTGCCCAGAGTGTGCTGAAGACTGATTCAGACAGTTAGTCCAGAAGGACTTTGATACCCTGAAAGAGGAAAACTATAACTAGAGGGCCAAGTCATAAAGAGGATGCACCCTGAGTCATGAAGAAGGAGCAATTGAGTCCAGCGAGAGAGAGAGAGAGAGAGAGAGAGAGAGAGAGACCATGGGGCAAACAACTGAAGGAGGTGGTGTCAGACTGGTTGAGAGCTAATCCCTAGATAAGCCACAAGGAGGTGCCCAGCAGTGAGTAGCAGACTCCATGACAGGACTTCAATATATTATTAACAGGATTGATGGGGGGCCTCCCCTTCTTCCCTTTGCAACCTGTTTCCTATACCACCTATCAGTGAATATTGCCTTTTTAGTAGCCATTACATCACATCAAAAGGTAGGGGAGATTCAGGCCTTGAGGTCATGTCCCCGTCTACAGTATTTCATAAGGACATGGGTACTCTCAGGTCTTGTCCCAAGTTCCTGCCTAGAGTTGACTCAGAATTCCAGAGGAACCAATTTATCTGACTTTCATTTTTCTTCCACAAGTCTCACAGATGAAGTTAAACTTTGCACACTTGATGTAGTAACAGCACTGTCTTTTTACATTGACAGAATCGTTCAGAGAAACACAGATTATTTGTGGCCTTTGCTGATAGTGTAAAGGAGCAATTTATGTTCTCTCAGATTGTCTAAAGTGGGTCTCCAGCTGTATAGGGACATGTTATGATTCAACCAGGTTAAATGCACCTAGTCTCATTAGAACTACAGCTCAGGCAGCCTCTGCTATCCCAGTCAGGCAGCCTAATACAGGCCAGCTGTGCTTGTTAGGTTGACCAAAGACTGGCTCCGCTGCAGACCCTGATTCCTGACAGTGCCCCTGCCTCAAAGGCACTTACTTGGGCCTGTTTTTTTCTGGGTACTTCCAAAGAAACTCTCATAATAAGTCTCGGGTTTGGATGTTCTCTGCCAGTTACCAAGACTGCTTGTCCAGCCTGTAGCCTTTCCAGTCCATCAGGTACTGGAACCTTTCCCTAACTTGTTGAGAGTTGAGGATTCAATGGACAAAATACTCCTCTTGTCTGCAGACTGTTATGGGTGGCAGATTAGAGCGGTTTGGGTATGGGTTCCTGGTGTAAGGTTCTAAAAGTGAGATGTCAAGTTTGAATGTATCTTCAAGGACTTGGGCAGCTGTAACCTGAAGGTCACTGGGTTCATCTGTTCTATAATCTTGAAAGACTCAGATATTGGTAGTCTAGTTCTTCTTCGAGTGCTTGCTCATATCCATTCCATTAGGTGTGTGCGCGCCGCGTGCACGATCGTCGGAAGATTTTTACCCTAGCAACACCGGCGGGTCGGCTGTGGAGCCCCCTAGAGTGGCGCCTTCATGGCGCTGAATATATACCCCAGCCGACCCGGCGCCCCCTCAGTTCCTTCTTACCGCCCCTGACGGTCGTTGGAACTGTGGAGCGCTGCTTAGCTGTTCTCCACTTTCCCTAGCTTTTATTGTTGTATCATAGTTGTAGTTATAGTTATAGTCTTAGAGTTTGTTGTAAGTTAGTTAAGTAGTTGTAAAGTTGTTCTAAATAGTCCAGGGGGTTAAGGGGGTCGTCTCCCCCCTTTCTCCCCCGGCCGCGGGGCCGGGCTCATGCCCAACGCTCCCGGCTTCAAGCTGTGCGCCTCCTGCGCTAAACCTATGCCCACGAGCGACCCGCACGAATCTTGTCTGAAGTGCCTGGGAGAGTCACACCAGACAGACAAGTGTAAAATCTGTAAGGCCTTTCGTCCGAGAACGAAGAAGGAGCGGGACTTTCGGCTCAGGCAACTTCTGATGGAGGCGGCTCTTAGCCCGGACGCTCCTTCCACGAGCAAGGCCCCGGCACCTAGCACCTCGGTGCGCAGTGCCCCGGCGGCACCGGCTGCGACGACCACGCGAGTGGCGTCAGACAAGCCTCCCCGGCACCGGACCTCGTCGGCACCGCAGACACAGCAAGTGCCTCGGCGCCGGTCCTTATCCCCAGGGCATAAAAAAGCCCATAAGACGGGGACATCAGTGCCGAAGACGCCAGCTCCCCCAGTGTCGGGGGTAGAGCCGCGTCCACCGGTGGAGCAACGGAAACAGTTGCCTCCGGCACCGTCGACTCCGGCGCCGAGGCCGTTGAGTCCGGTGCAAATAGCGTCTCCCCCCAGGCCGGCGGTGATACAGTGCCTCCCGTCGACTCCAGAGACCTTCGCGGCGGCGAGAGACTTAATAGCTCTCACGGAGCCGGCACCGCCTCAGCCACCGGCACCGACTGCACCGTTGACTCGCCCGGTCCAGTCGAGGGGGAAACCTGCTTTGATGCGCCCACCATCACAGGGGCTGGAACCTCGGCACCGGTCCAGGTCCCGAAGCAGGTCCCCACGCCGCTCGCAGTCCCGGCGCCGAATATCGTCTCGGCACCGGTCGTACTCGCGGCCAAGATCTACTTCGCGGCACCGCTCTACGTCTCGGCACCGCTATGATCGTCGGCACCGATCAACGTCGAGACGTAGTTCTCGGCACCGCTACGGTCGGCGCTCGACGTCGAGGGGTCGCTCCCGGCACCGGGCATACTCCAGGTCCTCGTCGAGGTCCAGATCCGACTCCCGGCACCGACGAGGTCATCGGCACCGGTCGCGGTCCCGGCACCGATCGCCGGCACCGCGCGGAGATAGATCATCTCCGGACCGGCACCGTGCGGCACCGCAGCCCACCGGGATGGTTTCATCTCTCTCGGCACCGCCATGGCCGTCTAGATCGGTGTCTCGCTCCTCGGAGGACTTGTCGAGATCGGCATACCCCCCTCAAGGGCGCGCCGATGAACAAAATTTCGGCCACTGGCAGGAGATGGCAGAGGACCAATCTCATGGACCATCTCACTGGTCGTTTTGGACCCCGTGGGCATACCACCAAGAACAAGGGGCTCCAATACCATCGACCTCTCGCTCGGGTCACTCGGTTAGAAGGGCCCCAGAATCCACCATCTCTCGGCCTCCGCCAGGAGGCATGGAGGCTTCGGTGTCCACGCCACCCGACACCAGGGACCCAAGTGCAGGTGATGCCCCGGCCCAAGAGCAAGGGGATCAGGACCCCCCCTTGGATCCGGTACCACCGGAGGCATCCTCTTCCTCCTCTCCGGACGAGGCAGTGGCGGGCACTTCATGTACGGGTCCCCCTCCGATAGATCTTCGGGCTCACCAGGATCTCCTGCGTAGGATGGCCCGTAATATGGACCTGCAGGCGGAGGAGATAGTGGAGGTGCACGACCCGATCGTGAACATCCTTGGAGCAGATGCCCCATCGAGGGTGGCGTTACCTCTGATCCGCACGATCCAATCGAATGCGGATACGATATGGCAAACTCCTGCCTCCATTCCACCCACAGCGAGAGGGGTGGAAAGAAAATACTTTGTCCCCTCTAAGGACTATGGGTACTTGTACACCCACCCCCAACCGTGCTCACTGGTGGTGGAATCAGTGAATGCACGAGAGCGCCACGGCCAGCAGGCTGCAGCGCCTAAATCAAAAGAGGCTAAGCGGCTTGACCTGTTTGGCCGTAAGGTCTACTCAGCCGGAGGGCTACAACTGAGAGCGGCGAACCAACAGGCGTTACTGAGCCGCTACAATTTCAACTCCTGGAACTCTATGGGGAAGTTTAAGGAGTTGATTCCCCAAGAGTCCAGGGAAGAGTTTGGAGCCATGGTAGAGGAGGGCAAGAAGGTGGCTCGGACCTCCTTGCAGGCCTCCTTGGACATTGCAGACTCAGCGGCGAGGACCCTGGCTTCGGGCATCGCTATGCGCAGGATCTCCTGGCTTCAGGTTTCGGGTTTGCCTCCGGAGCTGCAGCAAACCCTACAAGATCTGCCTTTTGAGGGGCATGGATTGTTCTCGGATAAGACGGATTCCCGCCTGCAGAGCCTCAAGGACTCGAGAACAATCATGCGCTCCCTGGGGATGCATGTTGTGGGCCCCCAGCGCAGGCCATTTAGGCCGCAACCTCAGCGCTTCTACCCCCCCCCGCCTCGTCAGAGACAAGACTCGGCCCGGAGGCGAGGGCGAGGTGGTAGAAGAAGGTGGACCGGCCCTCAACCCGGCCAGAACCAGGGGCCACCTCGACCACCTTCAGGCCCCAGGCAGAACTTTTGAAGGTGCGGTCGAGGACGGCGCCCCAGTCATCCCCCAGGATCCAGCCCCCTCCTTTCGGGATCGCCTCTCCCACTTCCACCGTGCTTGGTCCCTTATAACTTCGGACCGTTGGGTCCTCCGCACGGTGGAGAGGGGATACGCTATCCAGTTTTCTTCTATCCCCCCCTCCTCCCCCCCTTCCCCGTCCCTCTTCAGGGACCCTTCTCACGAGCAACTTCTTATACAGGAAGTTTCTACGCTCCTCGCTATGGGGGCCATAGAGGAGGTTCCAGTGGAATTAAGGGGCAGGGGATTCTACTCCCGTTATTTCCTCATCCCCAAGTCCAAAGGAGGTCTGCGACCCATCTTGGACTTGCGCGGACTCAACAAATTCGTAGTAAAGTTGAAGTTCCGCATGGTCTCTCTGGGGGCCATTATCCCTTCCCTCGATCCTGGAGACTGGTTCGCCGCCCTCGACATGAAAGACGCATACTTTCACATTGCTATTTACACGCCTCACAGACGCTTCCTGCGATTCGTGGTAAACAGGGTGCACTACCAATTTGCAGTCCTTCCCTTCGGCCTATCCTCGGCCCCACGGGTGTTCACGAAATGTATGGCTGTCGTGGCAGCGTACCTTCGTCGGCAAGGGATACAGGTGTTCCCGTACCTAGACGACTGGCTGGTACGCGGTCGCACCAAAGAACAAGTTCGCGATCACGTCCACATAATAGTGCGCACATTCAACAAGTTGGGTATCCTACTCAACAAGGACAAATCCACTCTAGAACCTACCCAGAGAATAGAATTCATCGGTGCGGTTCTAGACTCCAGACGCGCACAAGCCATCCTGCCAGACAATCGTTTTTGCACCATCACGAGCCTCATCCAAGGACTCAAGGCCTTCCCAACTACCACGGTGAGGTCATGCCTTACCCTGCTGGGTCACATGGCTTCCTGCACGTACGTAACCAGGCATGCCAGACTTCGGCTTCGCCCACTCCAGACCTGGGTGTCATCAATATACCGCCCACATCGGGACAGCCTGAATATGGTGGTCACAATCCCGAACTCGGTCCTGACCTCCCTCACATGGTGGCTAGATCACAATGTGGTTTGCGAGGGGATGCCGTTTCACGCCCCACAACCCTCTCTGCACCTGGTCACAGACGCTTCATCTCTGGGTTGGGGCGCCCATCTCAACGAGCACCATACCCAGGGCCTGTGGACTGCACCTCAGCTAGCCCTACACATCAATGTTCGGGAACTGATGGCGGTGCGCCTGGCGTGCCAGGCATTTCTCAATCTCCTACGTGGCCGCTGTGTGTTAGTTCTCACCGACAACACCACGGCCATGTTTTACATCAACAAGCAAGGAGGAGCACGTTCGTCAACTCTATGCCAAGAGGCCATTCGCCTGTGGGACTTCTGCATCGCCCACTCAATCCATCTCACGGCATCGTTCCTCCCTGGAGTCCAGAACACTTTAGCGGACCGACTCAGCAGGTCCTTTCAAACGCACGAGTGGTCTATCCGTCCGGACATCATACATTCCGTCTTCCAGAAGTGGGGGTTTCCCCAGATAGACCTGTTTGCATCTCGAGACAACAGGAAGTGCCACGTGTTCTGCTCCCTGCAAGGTCGAGCCCCAGGCTCCCTCTCGGATGCGTTTCTCCTTCCCTGGAAAGACCACCTGTTTTATGCCTTCCCTCCGTTTCCTCTGGTCCACAAGGTACTGCTCAAATTGCGCAGAGACCAGGCACAGGTGATTCTGATCGCTCCAGCGTGGCCGAGACAACATTGGTACACCACGCTGCTGGAACTCTCGGTTCAGACACCGATCCCGCTTCCGTTGTATCCGGATCTCATCACGCAGAACCACGGCCGGCTGCGTCACCCCGACCTGCAATCACTCCACCTCACGGCGTGGCTGCTCCATGGTTCACCCAGGCAGAGCAACAGTGTTCACACTCTGTCCAACAGATTCTGCTGAGCAGTAGGAAGCCTTCAACACGGACCACATACTTGGCCAAGTGGAAGCGGTTCTCCTGTTGGTGCGAGCAACGAGCCACGTCCCCATTGCACGCACCTATTCCTCTTATTTTGGAATATCTCCTCTCCCTAAAACAGCAGGGGTTGGCGATATCTTCAATTAGAGTTCACCTGGCCGCTATATCGGCCTTCCATCCAGGGGAACTCGCGTCCTCGGTATTCTCTAACCCGATGGTCGTTAGATTCCTCAAGGGCTTAGACCGGATGTACCCACAACAACGTCAGCCCGTTCCGACGTGGGACCTCAACCTGGTTCTCTCCAAGCTCACAGGTCCTCCATTCGAGCCACTGGCCACCTGTTCACTTCTGTACCTATCCTGGAAGACAGCCTTCCTCGTAGCCATCACCTCAGCAAGGCGCGTTTCTGAACTCAGGGCGCTTACATCCGAGCCCCCTTACACAGTTTTCCATAAGGATAAAGTGCAGCTTCGTCCACATCCTGCCTTTCTCCCTAAGGTGGTTTCTCCATTTCATATCAACCAGGATATATTTCTCCCGGTCTTTCACCCTAAACCACATGCTTCTCGCCAGGATCAACGTTTGCATTCTCTGGACGTACGCAGGGCCCTGGCCTTCTATATTGACCGCACAAGGCCCTTTAGAAAGACGACGCAACTCTTCGTTGCAGTGGCCGACCGAATGAAAGGCTCACCGGTCTCATCACAACGCCTATCCTCCTGGATTACGTCTTGCATCCGGACTTGCTACAACCTGGCAGGTGTCTCAGCACCCCACCTCACCGCTCACTCCACGAGGGCACAAGCTTCCTCGGCGGCTTTCCTGGCGCAAGTTCCGATCCAGGACATTTGTAGAGCTGCGGTTTGGTCGTCAGTCCACACGTTTACAGAACACTATGCACTAGTGCAGCAGTCCAGGGACGATGCTGCCTTTGGATCAGCGGTTTTGCACACAGCAATGTCTCACTCCGACCCCACCACCTAAGTTGGGCTTGGGAGTCACCTAATGGAATGGATATGAGCAAGCACTCGAAGAAGAAAAGACGGTTACTCACCGTTGTAACTGTTGTTCTTCGAGATGTGTTGCTCATATCCATTCCAAACCCGCCCTCCGTCCCCACTGTCGGAGTAGCCGGCAAGAAGGAACTGAGGGGGCGCCGGGTCGGCTGGGGTATATATTCAGCGCCATGAAGGCGCCACTCTAGGGGGCTCCACAGCCGACCCGCCGGTGTTGCTAGGGTAAAAATCTTCCGACGATCGTGCACGCGGCGCGCACACACCTAATGGAATGGATATGAGCAACACATCTCGAAGAACAACAGTTACAACGGTGAGTAACCGTCTTTTTGGTAGATCAGCTCAATTTAAGGTTCTGGGCAGAGAGCCCAATCTTCTCCCCCTACATCCAGATTAGCAGCAGCTTGACCATCTTGGTCTGAGGCTTCTTTAGGGGACTGCAGGTGTTCTTTGAGCTGCAAGTTAGGTGGGAGACCAAATCTGCAGCAGCTGCCGTACTGGGAAATTCACAAGTAAGTGTGAATGGAAGCAGGGGTGAAAGCCCTAACTTGCAAAGTATGGACTATTTTGCGTAGCACAGCAGGGGAAGCCATTAACATTGGTGGTAACTCAGGAAGCAGTGAAGATGCTACTCCAAGATTTGATTGACCTTTTCCATTTGCCCATTAGTCTGGGTGATAGGTAGACAAGGTGAGAGACTTGATGCCAAGGAGTCTGAGAAATTCCTGACAAAATCAGGAGCTGAACTGAGGACTCTGGTCTGATAAAATGCCCATTGGTGACCTGTGGTAGCAGAAGATGTTTTCCATGAAGAGCCAAGACATCTCAACCCGTTCTATACTGTTCCTACTGCATGAGGAGCTCTCTTCTTGTTAGGAGGTCAGTGACAACCGGGATTATTGGGTGTCCCTTGGGAGTGTGGAAATTTACAGTGAGGTCCATTGATATAGTAGACCAAGCCTGCGGAGGTGTGGGCAAAGGTGGGAGGAGACCTCAGGGTCTTGAACTTGGGTTTTTGGTATGGGTACAGAGGTCGCAGGACCTTATGTAATTCTTGATGAAAGCTTATTGTCTTGGCTAGTAGAAGCTCCTTGAAACTGGATTTCAGGTCTTGAATTGGCTAAAATGCCCTGCAGGCAGCAAATTGTGGCATTGTTTCAATACCTGAAGCCTAACTTATTCCTCCAGAACAGAAATACAACTCTTGTGGTAGAGGAGGCCATTTTGTAGTCAGAACTCTGACTCAGGTTGGGTACCCACATTGTTCAGAGTCTGTCGGATCTGGGTTGTGAATGTGTCGTTGGAGGGCAGGGAGTAGATGGAGAAAGTCAGACTGCTGTCAGTCATCTTGTTGACAAAGCTGGACACCTTGAGCATGGTGGCAGAGAACTCATCGCCTGCTTCAAGATAGATGCCTTGTCCCACAAAGATAATATCTTCCCGTTTTTGTCACCAGGTGATAACTTACAACAGAGGCAAAGTGAGAAAAGAAGAGAGACCAGTGGATCTGGCAATGGTTAAAATGTCTAGCAATCCATAGGTATTCCAAGTTCTGGTGGTCTGTCAGGACTTTGAGCAGGAACTGGGCTGCTTCTAGAGGTGTCATCATTCCTTGAAAGCTGCCTTAATAACCAATAGCCCCTTATCCCAAATATCATAATTTTTTCCCCACCAGGGTTAACTTCTGAGAATAAAAGGTACAGGGGTGGAGTTGGTTGCAGGTGCCCATGTATTGAGATAGTATTGCACCTGTGGCAAAATTTGAGGCATCCGCCTCAATCGTAAATGGTTTAGTAGGATCTGCATGAATTGGTGCTGAGGTGAATGCCGATTTTAGTTGATCAAAAGCCAATTGAGCTGGTGTGGATGAGGTAAATCAGGTCACTGTTCCTAGGATCACCATTTTGGGTGCAACCAGTGTTAGAGAATCCTTTAATAAATTGCCTGAAGAGATTGGTGAACCCCAGGAATCATTGCATACATCCTTGGATATGGCCAAGTCGGATATTGCTGCCACCTTACGGGGGTCCAGGGTGAGTCCCTCGGGTGAGACAATAAATCCCAAGAATTCCATTGTATCCTTATCAAACTCACATTGCTCTTGATTTGCGTAGAGGTCTGGCAGAGTCTCTCCAAGACAATGCACATGTGATGATCATGGAGATCCTGACTTTCGGAGAAAATGAGGATGTCATCTAGAAAAATGACAACAAATTGGTCCATCATGTCCCTGAAAATGTCATTAAAGAAATGCTGGAAGGTTGCTGGGAATGTTGCACAATGCAAAATAGCATGATCAGATGCTTGAAATGGCCAGCCCTGGTATGGAATGTAGTCTCCTACCCAGATCCTTACCAGGTTGTAAGCTTTGCAGAGGTCCAACTTTCCGAAAACCTTGCCAGAGCAGTCTTTCAAACAGCTCATTTATGAAAGGGGTACCAGTTTTCAGAGTGTGATCTTGTTCAGAGCATGTTAGTCCACACAGTCGGAAGATTCCTCCCAGTAGCCTCAACCAAGCAAATGTTTGAGAGTCACCAAGAGTAGAATCCATGTGGCCAGTCTCTCAGAGAAGAAAGAATGGTAACTTACCCTACAGTAACTGCGTTTCTTTGACATGTATTGTGTACATGGATTCTATGACCTGCCCTCCTTTCCCACTATTATGGAGTTCTGTTTCTCTGGGATTCTGTATTGGTGATGGAATGGAGGGATGGGTGGGTGTGCTCTGCTCTCCTCTTTGTAGCACATCCCTTGCATATACATCTTAATAACATATTATGTATTCCTCACTGAAGGCGCTATCCTGAATTCCTTGTAATCCCAAACTTCCATTGGATTTGTGAGGAGTGCATGTGCCCACCCATGCACCCAAACAAAACACTTATGGCCTGGTTACTCCGGCTGTGCGCTAGGGAGAGGATTGGCCTGGTGTGTATCTATGAAATGTTTTAATACAAACATTTAATATCTCATAGTAGTCCATATAATGCTATATAAATATAATCTGGCTAACAAATATCCATAGGTTTATTTATTATGAAGTTTTGGGTTGTCTGTTTCTTTGCAGCAGTATTCATAAACTATATATTATAAATGCATAAGCACTTGTGACATTTTTTTCTGCAGAAAGAAGTACATGATTTGGAAGTACAGTTAACTGGTGCCATGGAAAATGAGCAGAATTGTTTAAAACAGATTACAGCACTGAATGCAGAGCTTGAAAAAGAGATGTATGACTTTATTTTTAATTACATTACCTTTAAAGTTGTTGCTCCTTTTAATGTATATTTAAAATATGTGATTTATTTTCTAATGAAAAATGTAACATTTATTTTGTTACATACTAATTGCAAAAGGGTACAATGTATCTCTGACTTCACACTTGTCTCTGCTGTCTCTCCCTCTTATTGGTACCAGAGCACAAAGGGGGGAAGCGTTAGGTATGGAAAGGGATTGTCTTCAGGAAGAACCATAGAAAACTGCTTAAATTGTAACAAATGTCAATTTTGAAGTTTGTAAAAAATAAATCAAGGTGCAACTGTTGCTGATACCTCAATTTCCCCCCCCCCCCATTCTGGTCCTCAGAGTATTTTTCAGTAATGTAAAAGCTGAATAGACTGCCACCCTCCTCTTCCCCTCCACAACAGTGTTACTATATTTATCTGTGCATTTTAAAATTAGATTAATACTAGTATTCGTATTTACAGCTGGAGACCCAGTTTTAGACAATCTGAGAGATTATTAGTATTTATATTATGACTGAGGCCCCAATCAGGATCAGGGCTCCACAAGCTGTGCACTGTAGAAATATCTAGAAGAATCCATAGTTACAGGCAACAATTTTATAGTCTTATTTCGAATCATAGAAATGGAGGACTGGAAGGAACCTAGATGGGTCATCTAGTCCAGTCCACTGCACTGAGGCAGGACTAAGTATTTTCTAGACCATCCATGACAGGTGTTTGTCTAACCTGTTCTTAAAAAAAGACCATTGACTGAGATTCCACAACATCCCTACTTTCAAGGTATTTACACGCCAGATATGCTAAGCATTTGTGTACTCCTTCATGCTTTGGCCACCATTCCAGAGGACATGCTGATGACGCTTGTTAAAAAAATAATGCATTAATTAAATTTGTGACAAGTCCTTGGGGGAGTATTCTATGTCTCCTGCTCTGTTTAACCTGCATTCTGCCATGTATTTCATGTTATAACAGTCTGGGATGATGACTCAGCACATGTTCGTTTTAAGAAAACTTTCACTGCAGATATGACAAAATGCAAAGGAGGTACCAATGTGAAATTTCTAAAGATAGCTACAGCACTCGACCCAAGGTTTATGAGTCTGAAGTACCTCCCAAAATGTGAAGGACAAGGTGTGGAGCATGCTTTCAGAAGTCTTAGAAGAGCAAAGCTCCGATGCGGAAACTACAGAACCTGAACCACCAAAAAAGAAAATCAACCTTCTGCTGATGGCATCTGACTCCGATTATGAAAATGAACATGCATCGGTCTGCACTGCTTTGGATCATTATCGAGCAGAACCTATTATCAGCATGGATGCATGTTCTCTGGAATGGTGGTTGAAGCGTGATGGGACATATGAATCTTTAGCGTCTCTGGCACATAAATATCTTGCAATGCTGGCTACAACAGTGCCATGCGAACATTTGTTCTCACTTTCAGGTGATATTTTAAACAAGAAGCGGGCGGCATTATCTCCTGCAAATGTAAAGGAACTTGTTTGTCTGAGCAATTAGCTGAACAAGAAGTTGGGCAGAGTGGATGTGTGGGCTCTAAAGTTTTACATTGTTTTATTTTTGAATGCAGTTTTTTTGTACATAATTCTGCATTTGTTAAGTTCAACTCTCATGATACAGAGATTGCACTACAGTACTTGTATTAGGTGAATTGAAAGACTATTTCTTTTGTTTTTTTTTACAGTGCAAATACTTGTAATCAAAAATAAATGTAAAGTGAGTAGTGTACACTCTGTATTCTGTTGTAATTGAAATCAGCATATTTGAAAATTGTAGAAAACATCCAAAAATATTTAAATAAATGATTGCTTGATAGCTCTACTGCAAATACATCTCAGAATGATGTTCGCTTTTTAAGACAAGATGTATTAAGTGTATGTAACAAACTCAAGGGAGGAGGATAAAGATAACAGCAATAAAAACATATGGTTACATAGTCTAGCTGTGTACATAAGTTGGTAGTTCAAAGTCATTTTAAATGTATAGATTAGGTAGATATATCAGCGTGCTAAGCAGTTAGTAGAATCAGGGCCTGAGCGTACAGAGATTTGCATTCTGTACAGTCACTGAAAAATAATTGTACTCTAAGGCAAATCTGCTACCTGTTAATCCAGTCAGCATGCAGGGATTTACATAACCAAAAACTAACTCTACAGAGGCGAGTCAACAATTTTTCAGTTAGCCTGTATTCAAGGAGCTTTGTCATGGTCTGATTTGAAAGGGAATTTGAGAATACAAATAAATTATTCCTCTTGTCTCCCAATTATTTTAATAGGCTGCAGAATGAGGAACTAAATATGAATTGCAATAAGCTTTTATTAGAAAAAGAACAAATAGCACAAAAGAAAAGTGATACTGTCACAGAGCTCAAGAAACTACAAGAAGTTCATAAGGCAAGTTGAGAAGTAAACTTATCTTCTTTTGGAAGACACTTCTTACTTAAAATAAAATGTGATAAAGCATATTGTATATTGAAATATGACACATGACCATTTTCATGATATTAATTAATTTTGAAACAACACAATTTTTGCATTTTAAAATACAAATGGTGAAATTCACCCTAGGTAGAGGACCAGATGAAAGCATATGCACTTCTTTGTGCTGTCTGTCACTACACGGATTGAATTTCACTCAAAATAAATAATTGATTGCATGCATCTTTGTTTAGGATAACAGAAAGAAAGAAGAAAAGACTAAGAAGCTAATAGAAAATCTTGAAGAAACAAACGGCCAGCTAAGGGAAGAAAAAACAAATATATAAGTAGCATATTCTCAGAAAAAAGTCTTGATTCCTTTACCATTAGATTTTGGTGTTATCCTTTTTTATGTATAAATGTATGTAGGCATTGGCTTCTATGACTTCAGATTAATATATTTGTTTTCAAGCTGTATGTTAATGAAATAGGTCTTACTCTCTCTGTGGTGATTTTTGGGGCACCCAGGACTGAGAGTCACCTTGTTACCTTCCTTCCTGAAGAGGAGGAGGTAACAAAGAAGAGTCTTGCCTGTGATGGCTGGGTGGCCTGTCAGCCATGCAAGCACTCGCCTGCAGGCTCTGCCAGGCCCTTTCAGGTGTGCATGAATTCCTTTGGAGCATTTCCCTGTGATATCCAGTCCCTGACTCTGGTTACTCACAGAAATTCCAGATCCTCTGCTCCCAAAGGAGTAGCATACCCCAGTTTACCAGTTTTACCTTAAACCCTCCTCCTGTATAAGATACAGCATTGTAATAAAACTAAATAAGGTCTACTTAAGAAAGGATAGCGATTCTACTAGAAATAAGAGTATTGGAAACAGATGGTTACAACTAAATCATAAAACACTAACCTAGGTCTACACTTGTTAATATTTACTTTTCCTATCTAATAAAGTAGGTTGTGTTCCCCCCCCCCCTCCCCAAGTTCAGTATGTTGCAGAGCTGGCTGGTTTCAAAGGAACATGGCTCCAATTTTTCGTGAGATCAAGCATCGTCCTCAAGATGTCTTCTCAGTGAAAGAATACCAAGTGCCTTTCCCCTTCTGTGTTATACTGAAACAGTCTTTTGTCTTCATTCATAGACAGGGTGATTCTCTGTCTGTTGTAATGTTCCTTTTTTTTACCTCCAGGTGGTTTTGATTGTTTGTGATTGTGTCTGATGGTTTTCCATTGAAAGTCTTGGGATGAAGCAAGGCTAGATTATTGAGCCCTGCATTACATCACTGGCTAACCAGGACAGAATGACAACTCCAACCTCCTCAAATGAGCCATTGTGGAGACACATTATCCTCTGGTGATGAACTTCTGCTTCAAGTCCATAAAGCATACTGTCCATACAGTTCATTAAATATTACTCACACATTCATCTTGTAATGCTCGAGTCTTGATAAGTCATGAGCTTTCTATAGGTACCTTATGTGTTACTTTTGGGTAAATATCCTGCAAGATGTGTGGTCTAGTGAGCTTGTCAGGTTTGAGGTGAGAATTGTTTGCAAAGAACCGGGGACCCTTTGTTTGTGTCACATTCTCATTTACATTAAGACTACTCTGGCAGTACAGAGCCATGAAACTGCTATGACAATAATTTACACCCACTTTGTATTTGTTAGTTATGTTCTTTTTGTAATTGCTGCACAGTTTATACCAAGAACTATACTGCATCATTCATTTTCATCTAAGACAGAAGTTTGGATTTTCAGTTTTCTGAGGAAAAACCCTTTAATTGTAGAGGAAATTTAAAGAAAATAGCATATACAAAGTTATTAGTTAAATGTGGAAAAAATGAGACATAACTATTATGGAGAAGAGGATTCCTATTAAATTTTACCATCTGAAATGTTGTATATTTTGACAAGTCTCATTGTTAATCTGCCTTCCATAATATGGATTTAGATATTATGGAGATAGATGCATTAAAATAATGTAGATAGAAAGATAAACTTATTGGATGCATAGGACTTTCTAGGTCTGTGAAAAATAAGTACAACTCTGAAGTGAAAGTCTGGGCCACTGCCCTGTATCTTTTAGGGACATCTTCAAAGATTGGCATAAACCACCCTTAATATTAGCTATAAAGGAAGCTGCTTTTCTCGCCTTGAACTAAGCTGTGATTTTTTTTTTTTTAGCAGTGGTGAAAGAAATTTTCAGTTTTAAATTAATTATTTACTAATACTTATTAATTTGGCATTTAGAAATGACTTGGAGTCTCTGAAGGAGAAGATAAAAAAGAAAGATGAAGAGGCTAAAACTAAACTGGATGAAAGTGAAGAAAATGTATGGGATATATACAATGCTACATCTTATTATGAAAAGCTATAGCAGTAAATGTCTGAGCCAAAAAAGGTATCCTTAGGAAACAGATGTAGGAGAGTAGGAAATAATAGCTGTGTAGGAAGGGGCTGGCTGTGATGCTTTCCACGAGTACCCAGGGTTGTGAGGCTTCTATCTACCCCTTAGAGTGAGGAAGTCTTGACTGTGCCTGTTGGGGATCAGCTCCTTGACTGCACTGGCCTCTGACAATGCAAACACTATCTTCCAGGCCTCCTCAGGCCTTGCAATCTCTCTGCAGGTTAGTGATAGGAACACACCAACCCCCAAGTCCTCCGACTTTCCCTCTGGACTGCCCAGCCCCTGTTCCACATTCACAGAACTCAGCTGTGCTACTCAAAAAGGAATAATACATTCCAATTTACAGTTTTAATTCAGGATCACCAGTCCACTTAATATACAGCACTTAGATATATTTATAGTGAAAACAAGAATAAGTTTATTATCAAACAACAGAGATTTAAATGATACAAAATCAGAATATTGGAAACAAATGGTTGCAGAGAAAACCAAATCATAACATGCATTCTAGAGCTTACACTTCGTTGTCAGATGTTCGGCTGCGTGCATGTGTTCTTTCTGCATGCTGCTCTGGCTTTGGCCAGATAGCCAATACAGCAGGCTCTGATCGAACTGACCAATAAACACAAGACTTGGTTTAGTAGCAAAGGCACCCAGCCAGGTTTATTGCCAACAAAGCACAGTGCTCATGCCCTTGCTCAATGGTTACAGGTACACTAACACATGTATGCCCGTGACAATGGACCAGCTCAGGCAGTGGTGGGACTTTCCACTGCCCCCTAGGCCAGACAAAGGGTTAAAGCAGGTATCCCAACATTTATAGACTAAGACAAACAACCTAGGGTAAACAACTTATCCATCACCTTACATGTTTCATGACATGTTTATTATCTCCCCTTGTACTTTTTCCTGATGTTTCAGACAAAATATCACTATTCATTACTTTTGTCAAACCATTTTATCATGTGCTGGGTTGGGGTGTTCTTGTACTGGCCTGCTGGAATGTGTTTACATATTCAGTGTGTTTTAGCAATGGTAGCAATACTGGTGCCAAGTTTGTGTACCGGACACTGACTTCCAGGCAAGCATCTGCTTTTGACAGGGCTTAACTGTTGCTCACAGCATAACTTTTTCTGATTTTGGTTGAGACCTCAGGCCTTGCACTAGGCCTATGCTTCAGGCTCTCTCTTTCTACTACACCCTTAACTACAGGACATTCCTCTGTCTCCTATAGGATAACTTACCCAAAGTCCTTTCCCTAGCATTTTAAACCAGGACCTTTCATACAATCAAGCTTGCTGGCACCTTGTCTTCACAGATTGAAGGATGCCCAAATGTCTCTGCATCACCAGCTGTACCAGACTATCACTTTGATCTTCACCTCAAAACAGGGGTGTCCCCTAGCTGTTTACGTCTTACTGTTCATTTCATTCTGAAGTCTCCACAAGCCCTTTGTTAGCATTTGACTCAGTATATTAATAGACTTATATTGTAAGACCTGCAATACACCGTGATCCATCAGGGAAAAATGTCTCCCACTTCCTGTCTGTAGAAGTTTGTCTCAAGGCACTGTACCTTTGAATGACCTGCCTTTAACTACAAGGCCTAGAGAATGTAATTTTCATCATGCATAACACCTCCCATGTTTTCCATATGTATGTCTCTGAATGATTATAATGACCAATGTGACCCATGGTTGTCTGGGGATTAGATGAGATTTTAATACTAGTATGTCTGGTGTGGAGGATTTTTATTTTCTTATTATTGTTTTCTGGTGCATAGAGATATATCTTGGAGCATGCCAAACAGTCTCTTATGAAGTTTTACTGTGAAATTAAATTAGATAAAGACACCCAGAACAAGGGATGGTTGCTTGTTTGTTCTGTAAATATAAATAAGTAGCAGAAGAAAACTAGCTGCATATTTTGGGGCAATTTGTGGTAAAATTTATAATAATAATTTAGCCAGATTTTAAAATAATGTATTTCAGACTAGAAACATTGGAAGTGAAATTTCAAGAAAGGAAAAGCAACTGAAGATGCTAGAAAATAAGGTATGAGAGTATACTATTATACTATGAACTAGAGAGAACTTCAAAAATTCTTTACAGTTTTAAAGCATTAGCTGCAGTATTTCATACACAATTTGTGAACAGAAAAGAGGTGATTATGGTTCCCTACTACACATTTTTGCTCTGCTCTAATTACAGCTTTTGATGGGCTGTCCTACTACAGTTCTACTTGGCTAGCAGTAGACTATCAAAACCATTACAGATTTAGTGCTCTAAATCCTGATTCAGCAAAACACTTAAGCTTGTATTTATGTCCCACTGAAATCAGTGGGATTTATGCCTGTGATTATAGTTAAACACATGCTTAAATGTTGTACTAAATAGAGAGAGAGTTGAGCATGTGCTTAAGTGTTTTTACTGAGTTGTGGCCAAGAATAGTTCCAATGAGCATCAGTGAGGTTAATCACATTATTGAAGTTGAGTATGCTTAAATGCCTTACTGAATTGGGACCTATGCAAAGTCAAATGCAATTGTTCTTAAAATATCAATCAAATAAATTAACAAATTCTAAAAAATAAATTATTTTGCAATGATTCATTGTTTGAAATCTCTCTGTTTTTAGTTTAACAATTTAAAGAAACAGGTTGAAAATAAAACCAAATACAACGAAGAACTGCAGCAAGAGGTACGTAGACTTTTTAAAAGTTACAGGAACATGGAATACGTAGAAATCCAACTGCATGTGTGTAGAGCAATACTGTTCAGTTTCTGGTAGGATTTTAAATAGATGAGGAGTCTTTGCAAATGTCTATGAGATTACATAACTGGTTCTCTTTTCTATGATAGTCTTAATTCAAGTCAAATCTAAAGAAAGTTTTGTCTTTACAATGGTTCTTTTTAATTGTAAAACTTGGCCTACTTTAGTGAAAAGTAATTGTAGAAAGAGTATATGTATAATGAATTCTGATTATTTTGTATTTGATACACAGTGTCATCAGTATACTTTAAATAAACACTTGAGTTATGTCAGTTATCCATCAGTAAGAGAAGAAAAATCTGAGCTCAGATTGTCCTCTCTTGTTAAAAGCCATTGGAGTCGACTTTTTGTGAGGAAATCTCATTGAAGATTTTTTCAGAGTTTCCCCCATCTCACCCTACAAGGGGGCAGAGTTGTCTCCTTGTAGAAAAACCATCCATAAACTTGGGCCATCTGCTTGGAGCCTCTGTATCACTGCATCAGGTCTGGCCCTCTGGAGATTCCTTTGTAGTGCAGCCTGGGGCTGTATTAATTTTTTCATGGAAGTTCCACAAGCAGGAGGCAGAGATGTTCTGCATCCTGCTTTTTCCTCCTTTCTTCCACCCGTGTCACTCACATGAACCTTGAACCATGTGGAGAGTTTTCCACAGTGTCCACAAAGGATAAAAAAGAGTTATTGAAGTACTTGAGCTCTCCTTCCACAGGGAGGACTTTTCCATGCACAAATCTTAGGGGGCCTGATATGGGACGTGGATTGTAAAAAATTTTTTAAAAAGGGAGAGGGTACTGGGATTAATCTTTAGCCTCAATTCTGACTGTTGTGTGCTGGTGAGGTAGTTCACAGTATGCAGAAAACTGCTGTAAATGGGCAGCTGAAGTTTACCCTGCCTCAATTTGCCCTGTGTGTTTTACTAATTTTAGCTGCTGAAGCAGCAAAGCAATTCTCCAGTATGTTAATAAAATAATGTAAATGTTTAAATGTATCCCTTTAGTCTTTATTTTGGTTTTAACAGAATAAAGTGTTGAAAAAGAAAATTGCAGCAGCAAGCAAGCAATCCAGTATTTATGAAGGGAAGGTAGGTGTATACTAAATATTTCTTGTAAAAGTGAAAGACAAGTAGTTGAAGAGCATGAGTCTGTCCTTCAGTCCCACTGAAGTCAATAAGATTACTTATGTGTTTAAAAATTAAGCAAGTTTAATTGTTTTGCTGGATTGGGGCCAAAATGTTCAGCATCTTGTTGTATCAATCTATGATATATCGGAGACTGTCAGCTCCCCATTGAAATCATTAGGAATTGAAGTTTCTCAAAATATTACAGCTGATGCTCTGCACCTCACTGAATCAAACCTTTAATAAGAAATTTGTGAAATTGTATCCACTGTTTCTAGGACAAGATTTCAAGGGTAGTCAGACTTCTAGTGCTGCAAGCACCCATGCACGTATTATCTTTTTGGATCAGTTAATACTTTGAATTAGAAGTTGGCCCGGCTTGCAATATTCAGATATAGCATTCCAGTACTACAATATCTGTGACCATATAAGAACCTTTATGGATAGATAAGCACATTTTTATTTAGATTTTAGTTTGGCTCATTGCAGAGATACAGGTCAGCAACAAAATTCAAATCCAAATAGGAGTTCAGAATCTCTCTTTACTTTTAATTTGGTCAGTTTCAGTTTTCCTGAAAAATAAAGTTATCCAGGGCTTGCTTCGGTATCATTCAGATCAAGGAAATTGTCCCATTGACTTGACTAGGAGCAGGGTTAAACCACAAATGATTTGTTCATAAATGAGCATTTTCTGTGTGCATTGTAGTTGGTCAGGTCAGCCAGACCTGAAGAGGAACTCTATGTAGCTCAAAAGCTTGTCTCTTTCACCAGAAGAAGTTGGTCCAATAAAAGATGTTACCTCCCCCACCTTCTCTCTCTAATATCTGGGACCAACATGGCTACAACAACAATTTTAAAAATACATTTACATACTTTGACAGCAATATAACATTATTTATGCTTTACTAAAATGAACAAAATAATATAAATGGTTTGTTTCTCCTTCTGAACTTCTTTTCTCTAGCATCTACTGAAAGTAGCACAAGACATTTCTCTCTAGCCTAATTATTCATATGCATATTAACTGGTTATATGTAATTTGTGTGATAATTTATTTCTGTCATAATATATGAGCTTTTGTTTAAATATTCTAAGTACTTAATTTTGAATAAACTAATTTTACTAGGGTGCACCCTTTTAATTCATGTCATGGTTTCACTGAAGTCAGTTCCCAGTCAAACATGCATATTGTTGGCCTCTTCCAGGCATCTTGCCAGCAAAATCAGCAGTTCAAAAGAATGTTTTAACAAGTACAGTTCCTTTCATAGAAGTTTTTATTAATAATAATAAAAACTTACTAAGACTAATGGGCCAGGAAAATTCCCTGTTCTTCAGTCAATTCTATTATAAATGGAAATTATAAAAAAACCACAGGACTAGTTAATTGTCTGTGGCCGAAGACTACACAGTACTGCTTAGGATGAGGATTGCAAAGGTGGCATGGGAGTCTAACTGTTGCAGAGCCCTGCTTTGCATAGCTAATCCCCTCCCCCCCAAGAACAGGAAGAGTACAAGAATGGAAGATTATTCTGTGGCTGCACAGCTCTAGGAGGAAGTCATACTGCCAGTGGATGAGTGTCCAGGGAATAGCAAGCATGGTCTTATTTCCTTGTGAATTTTAGGACATCATGTACACTTTGGGGGGCCCTGTCCTCTCAAGTAATCAGAAACCTCGCCCTCTGTAGGGGATGATGTCTTGGAGACAGTATTAGTTGAAACTCATTAAGTTCCACTTTTCCTTTTTCATATGTTTTTCAATTGGAGGGGGTGATTTAATTGAAATTGTTGTTGCTATTTTCCCAGTAATTAGGAAAAAATGTGAAAGGCCATAGCTCAGATCCTTGTTTAAAAAAATTTGAATCTTGAATAGAAGGTAAACTGTCCCAGTACAGAAGTTGATCCAATAAAAGATATTACCTCACTCATTTTGTATCTCTAGTACAGGATAGGTAATAACCGCTTAAATGAATCAACATATATTAAAATTTACTCCTCAATGGTTAATTAAATGATTTTGTCTTGTTAAAAGGTGAATACATTACAACTAGAGCTCGAAAATGTAAATAGGCAACATAAGGAAACAATTAACAGCTACCAAAAAGAAATCGAGGCAAAAAACATAACAGAAGAAAAACTTCTTGAAAAGGTAAGAATTACTAAAATTTACTGTTTCTTTGGATTCATTTGAGTAATTTGATAATTTATCCAATGTTTAATGTGTTTTGTAAAGTTATTTAGGGCTGATCCTGAACTCCCTCCACATATTATTGTCCTGTGGACACCCGTGACCATATGGGGAAGCTGTCTATATACAATTTATGACTTCTGTGTGAGATCATGAATTGTATGTGTAACTCCAACCCTCAATTTGTAGTAAGTCAGTCAAGGGCTGGGAGAAGTTACAGATCAAACAAATTAAGTCATTAATGTGAATGAATCCCATTCAAATGGGACCATTTTTTGGACAATGTGATGGCTGAAGCCTTGGAGAAACAGTTTTCTCTAACTTCTCTGCAAGGGGGTTTGAAAAGTGGAAAATTCCCAAAGAGCAAAACAAAGTACCAAGATGTTAGTGCTAGTTTTTAAAAACAAAGAATCTGGGAGGGTAGGGTCAGACAGATGAAGAAAGCCTGGTGCAGGAGAGAGGAACAAAGACACAGTGTTTTGGAAGGAGAGAGGACTTTCTTGACTTTGGGGGACCAGCCAAGGTCAAAGGAAACCAGCATGAGGAAAGAGAGAGCGACTCTATGATTTGGAGGAGAAACTATGGGCAGCAGGAGGGGGCTCCTGGACACCCTAGAGGACTCTAACCAAATCCCAGAAAACACTGAGGAGGAAACTGAAACAGGTGAAGAAATTGAGACAGGGAATAGCATATAGATGTGTTTTATTTTGCATGATCTGAATTTCTTTTGTGCTAATATAAAAAGTAATTACTTTAGCAATCCCTTTTGCAAAGCCTGTCTGTGTTTGCTTCAACTATCATGAGTCCCTGAAGAGAAACTAAACCAGAGTGCCCACGAGGTTGGAGCTCTGAGAAGGTGTGTGAGTAAGCTACTGGGGAGCCTAGGGGTGCCAGTGCTAGTTTTCAGGGCCTAGGAAGTTGGACCATGGAGTCTCAGCTTGCCAGATAGTTGTTAGCAGTATATTTGTAGCCTGAAAGTGTGCCTAGAGACCCAGAGTAAGAGACAGGGAATGCATGGACTTTGTTCAGATTCAGGAAGCATAAGAGCACATGGATCCAGCGTGGTGAGACCCAAACACAGCACCTGGTGAATGTCTAGTAGGGGGAGTTAGGCCAGGGCCATGACAAAGTCAGTGGAACTGCTTGTGTGTGAACTACACATACTGGTGATTATAGGCTTTCAGCTTTGAGTTCTTAAGTGAAAATGTTCATATTTGGGTCTCTAAAGTTAGGCACCTAAATAAAAATTAGGATTTAGCGCGTCAGTTTAGGTATCCAAGTTTAAAAATGTAGGCCTTAGTTTGTTAAATTGCCTTTCAACTAATGTGCATTCTAGTACAGGAATTTTTAAAATAAAAAATGTTATTTTTAAAACTAATTGCACAGTAATTTTTTGTGCTAGAAAGTACCAGACTGAAATAAAATGAAAGTGGGAAAAAAACGATGATTTTAAAGTATCTGTTTTACAAATTTTTGCAGGGCAGCCAGGCATTTTTTAGTCTTCAGTACTGTAGATTATAATATCACAAAGAAGGAAATACTCCAAATCAATTGGTTCATTCCATCCATATTACTGTAATTGTTAGAATAACTTCAAAATGTATCTTGTGTGTTTCATTAAATGAATAGCTGTGGTTTCATATTTGATAAAATATAAAAATGGTCAGACAAGTCCATTGTGGAAAAAGCATTTCTTTTAATGTATATATAGTATTTTAACTTTTTATATATTTTTAGCTTTATTTTTTGTTACTTGATGCCACAAAATTTTGCCTGTCTTACAGTTAAAGATAAACTGCAACAGTGCAAGCACTGCAAGTTAGCCATATAAAGAACAAAGTGGCTTTTGAGCTAATGGACTGTCATAAAAACTAAACTATATGTAGCGTTGGGGGTTTCATTAAAATATTGCATTCAATGCTGCTCACAAATTAGAAGAAAATACTGTGTTATTAACAGGTGGAAAAGATGAGGTTAATAGCTGATGAAGCAGTAATACTGCAGAAAGAAATTGATATTCGATGTCAGCACAAGATAGCTGAAATGGTAGCACTTATGGAAAAACACAAGGTAAAATTATTTTGCTAGTTGTATATGTACAATACATGACATTATGTCTGGAATCAGTAAAATTGCACAAACCACAAGTATTAGGAACTAGGAAATGGAGCTTTATTATAAGGACATTGATCTAGGAAAATTAAGCTGGAGATATGATCAGTTTCTTAACATCTAACAAGAAATGCATCAATGACAGGAGGCATTTCTTCACTATCTTAACTCCTAAATATGTAGATAAGCAGAAATTATACTACTACTTGTAACAAAAGTATTTGGCAATCCCTAATACTGTAATACTAGTTGTGGCAGAGATGCAGCTCTCCTAGAGCTGCTTTGGGGGTTACAAATATTGAGGTATTATATTTGCATACATTTTTATGGAAGAAGGGAAATACGGACCTTAATGATCATTTAGAATTTTGAATATTCCCCTGTCTGTTCTGTGGGAAGGATACTGAAAGGATTTTCTGGCATTTCAGATTCCTTTTGGTCCCATTCTCCCACCCCAGGTTTTCTTTCAGTGTTAATTCGGACCCATTCTTGTAAGGCCTCTAACTTCTCAGTGGCCCTAGGTAGTTCAGTTTAACATATTTTAGTGAAGCACTCTTTTTAAATGGATATGTTCATAAATGATACTTGCTTCAGTATAACCAGCCTTTACACATAGGTACATTTGATTCCCCACAAAGGACATAAAATGCTTTAAAATGGCCTCACAGAATATTATTGCATAGAGAAAAAGTGTGAGTATCATCTGTGGAAAGAGTTAAGATATGTATCATTGAAGCTTCAAACTAGTTTTGTGTCTAAAAAAGTTAGTAATCTTTTGTAACTTCTGAATAAAGAATGAATGCTAGCTGGTTTTAAGTGATAATTTTTATTTATCGCACTTATGCACATGACTCTTTGTCTGCAGCATCAATATGATAAAATGGTTGAAGAAAAAGATACAGAATTAGAACTCTGTAAGACGAAAGAACAAGAACAAATGTCAGTAAAAAGATCCTTGGTAAGAGCTAAACCTTAATAGTGAATAACTATGAGAAAATTAAAAGAAACTGCTGCAGATGAGTGACATAACTAGATAACAATTTTTCCTTTTTTACTGTTTATTTTTTCTCTGTTTTAGATGTGTACTTTATATTCTGGAACTGTACAATGAAGGCTAGCCCCCCGATTTCTGTGTGCCATACTTGCTTATTATTGTTTTTATATGTGTTACAGTATAAAGTGTTTTAAATGAAATGTAAGCAAGTGTACTTTCCTGTCTACTTTTCTCCTGATGGCCTCTGAATGATTTCACCACTCTATCTGATTAAGGAACTTTTGTATCAAACAGTGTGCCATTTTTTTCCTGGTAATAATATGCCACAAATAACATGAGAAAAACTGCTTGACTTGAATAGTCCTGTCCAAATATTAATAGATACATTTCTCAATAGTTCTTGATCTGTTGAAAAAAATAAAAACAACCTCCTAGCCTATGACTGCATTAACTTTTCTGTGCCCCTCCTTTACCTGGCAAAACCCCACTTTGGGGAATGTTCTGAGAGCAGTCACCAAGTCATTGAGGAGTCTCTGACAGTGTAGCCTCAGCTCCTCAACCCCCTCAAACCCAGTGAGGGGATTCTCATGGAGATTTCCTTCTTACAGGACTTTTTCACACACATTTCCATGGGAAGGGGTTGATCCAAGTCTACAATTTAACTCATTCATGCTGAACATACCTGTTCCTTAGATAGGAAACTCCATTAATTCAAAACATCCAACTTAACCGTAGGCCTGTAAATGGCTTTGTGTTTGAAGGTACCCAGAGTTAATTTTTAGAATTAATTCTGTCATTAAAATAATGCAAAGTTGAACAGTATAGTAGTATATGACAGATGCATTTATTTGAGTTTTTAAAAACTATTTTCTTTTTCAGTTTAACAGAAAATTATTAACTCTTATCTGATTGTAATTTTTAGGAAATTGAGCTATCTCATGTGAAAAGTGAACTATTATCCCTTAAGGAGCAGCTTAAAATAGAGGTTGAAGAGAAGGTATGTCTTGTGGCATGACATTTAAAATTTTTTGGCTTAGCCTGTGGCTATATCATTTAGTACTATGGAGGAAATTTGGGTTGATTCCTCTCTCTCAGGACTTGTGTACACTAAAGAGCCTTTGTGAGTATAGATATTCTGGCAGAGCTATGCCAGCAAAGCCCCCTGGTGGAGACAGGATATGCTTGCAAAAGGAGTCCAGCTGGCATAGCACTCCCCCAAATAGCATTAACCATGCTGACAAAACCAACAAGGAGTCCAGTGGCACCTTAAAGACTAACAGATTTATTTTGGCCTAAGCTTTTGTGGGTAAAAAACCACTTTTTCAGATGGTTCTTCTTCTTTTACCCACAAAAGCTTAGGCCCAAATAAATATGTTAGTCGTTAAGGTGCCACCAGACTCCTCGTTGGTTTTGCGGATACAGACTAACATGGCTACCCCTCTGATACTATGCTGACAAAGCACTCTTCTTTCAGTATAGTTGTGTCTACACTGGGGGTTTTGCCACCATAGCTATGTCAGGTAGAGGGGTTCACTTTTTCATACTCCTAACCCACATAGCAATGCTGGCAAAACTTTGTAGTGTAGACTAAGCCTCACTCTGCTCTCAAGAGCTTGATGTGCTCTGAAGTCAGCATGCTTAGCTGAATTTAAGTCAAATTCCCATTGAACTACATGGGTCCAGGATTTCACCTTTGGCGTCTGAAGTAATCCAGTTGCAACTCTACAGAAGTTTTCTATACAAGAGTACAGGCATATGAAAAATGAAATTATGTTTTGGACCCAGACATTTTAGCCTTTCCTTATCCAGATACAAACTGTTGGAGGAATGTTTGATGGTCTGAATCTTAGCATATGGATTGCTGAGCTTGTACCCTACCTTTTATTACAAGTTCAAGCACTCTAATGGAATTTGTTGCTAAATGACTCATTCTAGCACAAGACCAGAACTGGCCAAACAATATGCAACAAATAATCTCATGAATTTAGCTTCTTTTTTAGTTCATGAATTATCTAAAAACCGATTGCAATTTTTATTTATTTGCTCACTATTCACAGTTGTTCAGTAGATTACTTGTGCAAATAAATTCTCTATTCATGTTGTGTAATTGTCAATGGACTGTTTAATGGGTCTGTTTATGTGCCTAAGTGCTTGCAGATTCAAGCCCTTAGTGAATAAAAGGGATCACAAATATTTGACAGAAAATTCATGAATACATTTTTGCTGTATTTACCTGACTCTGAAGAGGACAAAACTCCCTATGTGGCAGAACTCCATAAAAGTAAATGAATGAGAAACAGTCTGAAATAAAAAAAATCTTACTGCATAAATCAAAAACAAACAGTAATGAAAACTGGGTATGTAGGGACAGTAAGAGATGTATCCTTTCCCATATATAATTAAGATAAGTTAGTTAATTCTTATTTCCACTTTTTTAATATCTACTGAAGTCTGAAATGTAATTAAACGCTGCTTGTATATTGTTGTGTGTGTTTATAACTGAATGCTGAACATGTGTACTACTCCATTATTGTACAGAAGATATAGTCAGCTAAAATATTTGCAAATAGAGCATTTACTGTATCTTACACTACTCTGTTTTTTAAACAGGAAAACCTTGCAAGAGAAGCAAAAGAAAATGCGGTTTCTGAAAAAGAAAAAAAGCATAAGGTGGCTTTTTACTTTGATTTTTATAAAATGTTATGATTTGTGTTAGCAGGCATGTATAATTAAACTAAGGTTTCATACTAACTGAAAACATTGGCAAGTTGGCATTTATTAATATGTTATTGATTTTTAATATATTTTCATTTATTATTATTTTTAGAAAATACAAACATCCTTTATGGAGACTCCTAAAACCAGTTTAAAGCTTGCCTCTGCATCAGTTAATTCAAAAAAAAATTCATCCCAGAATTTCACATCTTTTAGAGAGAACAAGTTGGAAAACAAAGAAATGTCTTCTTGGACACCTACTAAAAGTGTCTTGGTCACTCAATCATTAAAGGTCTGTTGCTTATTGGATAGTATATTATTTCCATGTTTTTGTTTTTATTTATTTTTTAAAATGTACTTTTCATTTTATTTTAAGGGCCCATGCTGATCTAATTGTCTCCGGAGACACTTTTTCACTTTTGATTAAGGAAAGCATAGGTTAAAAAAATTTACAGTATTTTTCATGTGCGTATATTGGGGGATATTTAGGGAAGAACAAGTTTTTGAAAAGGGGAACAGGGCTCCAAGATTCTATTCCTGACTCCTGCTAGTTGTGTGATCGTGGACAGGTCAGTTCACTCATCTCTGCCTCAGTCTACCCTTCAGTAAAATGGGGCTAGCAAAATCCATTTTACAGGGCTGTTGTGAGGCTTTATTTAATTATTGTCACAAGAGTTTTTTGACAATCTTGGTGGAAAAGTGCTGTGTGTCCTGCACTGCAGAAATGTTTCTAGTAAGTAGCAATAAATAAATAAATAAATAAATTGCATGGCTATAATAGCATTACAGTGTTCATGGCTGTTCTATCATAGCCATAAAATAGGCTCTTTTTAAAATGTGAAAAACTCACATACAATTTTTACAGCATTTGAACTAATACAATTCAAATACGTAAATAACTAAGGTCAACTTTATGCTGAATACATCTATAAGAATTTAAAATCAGCAATAAAGTGTACTATTTAGAAAAGAAATCTAAAACCCTTTTCTCCTCTTCTGATAAATTTATAATATATTAAATTTTACCATAATAATAATTAATAAATAATAAACATGAAGGAGAATAAAGTGGCTAAGATGGTAAGTGTTAGCGTACTGTCTTCTGTATAATTCTTCGTTAAATGTGTTAACTATGTATTCATATTGTATACATTATGAGGTAAATCCAGACCCTTCTTCTGTGGTTATGGTGTAGTTCTGCAGTACAAAGTGAGGAGCCCAGAGCCCCTCTCCTGCCCACCCCCAGCCTCCCCACCCCAGCCTCAGGTCGCCTGAGCACTCCCAACCCCGGAGCATTGGGCAGATGGGAACTGTGGCCTCCAGCATCCCCAGTGCTGGGTGGCTGGTGGCACGACCCGGAGGGCCAGGCAGGCAGCATGGCTCCTAGCTCTCCCAACCCCAGAATGCTGGGGGCAAGCGGGCAGCACGGCCCCCAGCCCCAGAGTACCAGTCGAGTGGGCAGGCAGCACGGCCCCCAGCCCCAGAGTGCCAGGCAGCGCACTCACAAAAGTAGTCCACTAGCCTCACTACTTAGATCTGGCCTATCTTGG
Source organism: Chrysemys picta bellii (assembly GCF_011386835.1). Taxonomy (NCBI): domain Eukaryota; kingdom Metazoa; phylum Chordata; order Testudines; family Emydidae; genus Chrysemys; species Chrysemys picta. The sequence continues at coordinate 12,420,013 of NC_088794.1, read as the reverse complement.
TAGATACTTTCTAAAGCCAGTAATAACGGTTTCAGTCATTTTAAGACAACAGCCAAGGATCGCTCATAAGAAAGCCAGCAGGTTTTTCCAAGTTTTTTGAACTTCAGTCCTAGTGTATCTTCTATTTGTTTCCAAGATGTTCAGTCCTTTTGGACTCTTGCTGAAAAAAGAGTATAACAAAGCCATTCAATTTATGGCTTTTTAATGTCTTTTGAAGATTCTGCAGCTTGTATTAGCGCTAGCTGGACTAGATGGCCTCTTCAGTGTTTATAGGAGAGATTAGGGTTACACTTTTCTTTGAGTAAAGCTTGTACTCCACTGTGTCTTCCGGAGAAGTTTGTAGGTCCATCAAATGCACAAGCAGCCATCTGTTTGGGGTCCAATTTACAAGCATTTAACTCTTCTAAGATGTCACAGATGCAGCTGATGTCTTCTATAACCTGAACATCTAGAATGCATCTACTGGCCTAGCATGGACATCAAGATAACATACGCAACGACTTAATACTTGATGCTATTTGCATTGGTGCATTCATCAGCCACGTATGCACATTTATTGAATATGGTGAGAGAGTTCTTCACTTTTTCAACTGCTGAGTCTTTCACTGTTGCAGCCCATGTTTCTAGACAGTCAGCTGAGTTTTTTGCAGAAAGATAGCAAGCATTTGCCAGTCTTATTCGGAACTAGTGTCCAACTTCAGGGTTAATAAGTGACAATGCACTTAACATTGGCCTCCAGTTTGTAGTGTGTGGTATCTCTTGCTTAAATAGAAAGTATGATGCAACAGCCATGTTGGTTCACATAAACTGAGTTGTGTCTCCAACATTCTTAACAGCCTTATTAAGTACTTTTAAAACTGGGTTTGACAGTAACTGGCTCATAAGGCTTTCTGCATGTTGATGCGGTCCAGAGGCATGCTGTTTTGCAGCCTTTTCATGTAGGTTGTCAGTATTGGCTCTGCTGATCAGTCTGGCAAACCAAGCTCCTCCACTTTTACTATATAAATCCATGATATGCCCACATTTTGAATACTGTGTGCGGTTCTGGTCACCCCATTTCAAAAAAGATATATTGGAATTGGAAAAGGTACAGAGAAGGGCAACAAAAATGATTAGGGGGTATGGAACAGATTCCATATGAGGAGAGATTAAAAAGACTGGGATTTTTCAGCTTGGAAAAGGGATGACTAAGAGGGGATATGATAGAGGCCTATAAAATCTTGACAGGTGTGGAGAAAATTAATAAGGAAGTGTTATTTACCCCTTCACTTAACACAAAAACCAGGGGTCATCCAATGAAATTAATAGACAGCGAGTTTAAAATAAACAAAAGGAAGTACTTCTTCACACAATGCACAGTCACCTGTGGAACCTTTTGCCAGGGATGTTGTGAAGACCAAAATTATAACAGGATTAAAAAAAATAGATAAATTCATGGAGGTTAGGTCCATTAATAACTATTAGCCAGGATGGGCAGGTATGCAACACCGTGCTCTGAGTGTCCCTAGCCTCTGTTCGCCAGAAGCTGGGAGTGGATGACAGGGGATGGATCACTCGATGATTCCCTGTTCTATTCATTCCCGCTGAAGCACCTGCCATTGGTCACTGTCGGAAGACAGGTTCTTCTTCAAGGAGTGTCCCTATGGGTGCTCCATTTTAGGTGTTTGTGCGCCTCTGCACTTCTAGTAGGAGATTTGCAGTAGGTGTGCCCCAGTTGGCTGTGCACACGCGATAGCCGTCTCTCACCCAGGGCCGGCTCTAGGTTTTTTGCCGCCCCAAGCAAAAAAAATTTTGGCTGCCCCCCACCCCAGCCCTGTGCTCCCCCCCGTGCTCCCCTGCTGCCCCAGTCCTGGGCTCTTCCTCCCACACCCGCACCCCCTGGGCTCTCACACACCCCCACCCACACCCCCTGCCGCCCCAGCCCTGGGTCATTGTTAACTTGCTCCCAGGGCGGGTCATCAGCATCCCGCTCATGACACTAGCAGGAACGGAGGCTGCATCCACCCGACTCCTTCCCGGCGCCGAGGGGGGCCCTGACTCCGCCTGCTCCCCCCTCACCTCCAGCCGGTATGACGCTGGCAGGGTCAGGGTAAGCAGCGGGGCTCTCAGGCCACACCTCAGCCCAGGGTCCCTCCAGCCGGGACTCCTGCCTCCAGGACCGGCTGGGAATTGGGAGGGCAGAGGTGGGGGGACCGCCCCGGCAGGGGGCTGAGGAGCCGGGGCAGGGCAGCCTCAGAGGGAGCGGCCGGCGGGGAACGGAGCCCCAGAGAGTGGGACGTGGGCCCCGCATGGCAGCGCCCCGGGCACCTTTCCCCTCTATGGCCCCTCTGCTGCTCCTGGCTGCCCTGCCGCAGCCCCTGGGCGGCTCGGGCCGTTTGGCCCAGCCCCGGCTGCGGCACTTGCAGGCAGCTCCGTGCGCCCCGCAGGGCGGCCCCCAGACCAAGTGTCCCGTGCTCCACGTGTCAGAGCCCGCTTTGGCCACCCGCTGCGGCTCTTCCACCTGGACTTAGGCGTCAGCTTGGAGGCCAAGACAGCGTCTACCTGGGTGAGCGCCCGCAGAGCTGCCCCCCCCCCCAAAACCAACCAACCAACCAAACAAACAAAAAAAGGATGGCCCGAATGCCGCCCCTGCAAATGTGCCGCCCCAAGCACCTGCTTGCTTTGCTGGTGCATAGAGCCAGCTCTGCTCTCACCACTCCGAGCAGCTACCCAGCGTGTATGGACAACCACCCCCCGTTCTTTCTCTACTGCCATTGGCTTCGGTCGGAACAACAACAGCGCCCTCAAAAATCTTGCTATTCCTTTAGTTCAACCCTTGTAGTTTTATCCTTTCTTTATTTACTTCTTCCTTCATTTTTTCTCTATTGAAAAAAAAAAACTCCCCCCTTTTCCCCCTTCTCCGGCGGAAATCTGCCTCACAGCCCAGAGGCACTTGGAAGGGACTATTCCCATTCCTTATTTGTGAACAGCCTCTTTGACATGCCTGGTTCTACAGGTTTTAAACTCTGCCTGACCTGTAGACTGTCAATACCAGTCTCAGATGGTCACTTGCAGTGTGTCCGTTGTCTGGTAGAGCAAGACATCGCACAGAAGTGCCACCACTTAAAAAAGCTGACAGCGAGGACTAGAAAAGCTAGGGATCTCCAGTTAAAACTTATGATGATGGAGAAATCCCTTCGACCTGCTTCTGATCCTGAGCACAGGACCCCTTCCTGCTAGCACTCACCCGCGGCGGCATCGGACATGGGATCGTCTTCAAAAACAGCTGCAAAGGACCCAGTCCCGCAGAAAGCCACAAAAAAGCGGTCTCACTCCTCGCCTCAGCAAGAATCACCTCAGTAAAGGCGATCTCTGATCACCAAATCTGCTCCAGTACCGTCGGCACCCAGAGCTCTGGACCGAGAGGCACTGGGATGGCCCAAGGAGCAAAAGACCCCCCGCAGTCTAGCTCTAAGACAGGCACACTTAACAAAGCTAAGCCTGCTACCTTGGCACCGAGCAGCGCAATGGTGCCACCTCCTGCACCAATACATTGCAGCAAGTCTACAGCACCGGCGGCAATCACAATGATTTAGAACCAAAGCTTTCCTCCTCTGTTGGCACCGAGCCTACCCGTGCTGCAGCAGTTTGTTAGCCAGGCAGACCTCTTCAACACGTCTATTCCAGGAACGCCTCTCTTTGTTACTGACGGTACCCCATTGTACTAATACACCTGCTGGCTCAGCCCCTTCTCTCTCCAGTGATGAGGAGGAGGAAGTAGGGGAAGGAATGTACACCCCTCACCATTCCTCTCCCAAACCTGGACCCTCACAACAGCAAGACATAGCGTGGCAACCTCCGCAATGGGTGCACCCCCTATGGTCCTCCTACCGAACTGGCCATATTGGGAACCATGGGCGTTATACAGAACCCAGAACATGCAGCCCTCCAACCCATCCAGGTTCAGAACACCAAGATTACAGAGATCACCTTCACCTTCTGCCCCAGCCTCCCCAGAAGCTCTCGAGGAGGAAGCAGAAGCAATTGAAGAGCCACCAGATGGTGACACCATCCCACCCACCTACATCTCCTCTTCGTTTCCTGACGAAACAATAATGCCTCCTCCACCCACATCAGGCGATGACTTTAAATCCTTCCAGGAATTATTTAAACGAGTGGCTGACTCCTTCGACCTTCCCTTGGCAGAGCTGCTGGAGACACAGCATAAACTGACAGATGTTCTCCATACATTTCCTACTGCCAAGATTGCACTACCCATCAATGCTGCTATCATGGACCCGGCAAAAACTGTCTGGCAGACACCAGCTCCACCTTCTTGTAAAAGATCAGACAAGAAGTACTATGTCCTAGCTAAGGGAGCCGAGTTTTTGTTCACCCCCCGTACCCTTAATTCATTGGTGGGGGAGGCGGTTATTCAAAGGGGAAAAACAACATCTGGCTAGGACCACTCCTTATGATAAAGATTGGAAACGCCTACACCTCTTTGGCAGGGTAGCCTGTTCCTCAGTGACCCTTCAGTTTCACAAAGCAAACTATTCTGCGTTACTGACCAAGTACACACGCAACATTTTTGCACAAATGACAACTTTTATTGAACATCTTCCAACAGATAAAAAATAACAATATAAAGCTAACATAACAGAAGGCTCCCTCATTGCCAGAACAGCCTTACAGGCTTCCTTGGTCTCTGCTGACAAGGCAGCCCGCTCCATCGCCACATCCATAGTCATGTGGAGGACGTCCTGGCTTCACCTTTCAGGCTTCCCCAAGGACGTTCAGGCGACGGTAGAGGACTTACCTTTCGAAGGTAAAAACTGTTCGCGGAAGGCACAGATGCAACCTTACACACACTCAAGGATTCCCATGCCACATTAAAAACCCTAGGAATATATGCCCCTTAGAACAAAAAGAAACATGGCAGATTTTATACCCAACACTTCCCCGTATGCCCAACCTCAAAGAGATTATGACCAGCGCTGCAAACAACGTCAGATGAGATGCCAACAAGCCCCAGAGCAATCATCGACGTCTCAACCATCCACTTCCAGACAAGCATTTTGAAGTGTTGGTTGAGGACACAAGAGCCCCACATACTCCACTGCAGGTCTAAGCACTTAGACCTGATTATCCGTGATTTCAGTTCTAATGGTCACTTAACAAACCAAAAGACTCTCTATGGAGCTGTAACAGGGTCAGCACCCATCTTTCGTGGGCATCCCCTTTTCTTTGGCTAATAGTGCCTGCAAACATCGTTCTTTTCATGGAGGGGCACCCATCTCTCATGGATGGCCTCCTTTCTCTTGGTTAGGTTTGAGCCTGCTTTTCTTTTTTGGTCTTACATCAGGCTGGTGCCTGCCCTCACAAACACCCCCCTGGCCGCTGGTTCTCTTGGCTGGTCTTCGGCAGCTCAACTCTCCGGCCAAGCCGCACACGCTGTCCCCCCTTCTGGGGTGTACAGTCCAAGTTTCTCAGCCCTGGTATGGGGCTGTAGCTCTAAGGCTTCTTCCCTGAGGCACTGCCTTTTTCAACCACCCAGCTGGGGCCCATCTTGGTAACCTCAGCTGGTGTCCTTTTCAGCAGCCCTCCCAGTCTGAAACCAGACCAGCACAGCCCATCTTGGTACTCTCTCCTGATCTGGCCAAGTCCAGAGCTCAGTCCCCTGGGCTCAGCCTGCCCGCATTGACCTTTTCATGGTCCTGCTGCTACTCTATCCAGCCAGCCAGGCACCTGGTCTTTGGCAGCCTTCACTGGGCTCAAATCTGTCTGGTGAGCTCTCTGCTTGTCTATTAAACCCTAAGCACCGATCTGTCCACATGACCTCATTGCTTCCAGCCCAGCTCCTCTCATTCCTTGTTTTCCTGGTATCCCCTTGTAGCAGGGTGCTGGTGCAAAAGCACCCAATTTGCCCCTGCCCGGTCAGCTCCAATCAAGGAAAGCAGATTGGAGCTGATGGAAAAATCCTAATGCCGGCCTGAGGATTGGCAACACCTGCTGGCCTGACAAGCCTAGGGCTATAAAGGCTGGGAAGGAGCCAGGGGGCAGCCAGGGAGAAGTCAGTCAGGAAGGGAACTGGAGGCCTCCTAGCTGAAGGCTGACTGCCTGTAAAGGAGGTGACTAATCCTGTAAAGCTTGTATATAGATAGACATTGGTGATGGGATAACCTTAAGTAAATAAAGTCACGGGTGTTGCACAACCCTGAAACTTCTCTGAGCCTTATAGGGGGCCACAAGCGGGCCCCAGGAAGAGGGGCAGGTCATGGACTCCATAACAATCCCTGCAGGGAACATGGGCCCTCTGACTCCAGTTCCACTTACTATGATTAATCATCCCTATTTTGCACAACATTTTAATATAATAATTAAAAAACAAATAATTGATACCAAGACCCCTACCCTGTATCCCTTGAACCAGAGGTTGCTAGCACATAGTCGAGTTGGAGTCTTGTCTTTACCACAGAATCTGCTGGTTGCATAGTCTTTGAGATAGTTTGGTCTCCTCAAGAGGCAACCACACCAGAAGTGACCTATCTCTGTCTTCCTGTTATCAAGTCTAGCAAACTCACTCTCTCTTTCGAGTCTTTGCCCTCTTGGTGTGGCCTCCGGATGGTTCTCTGTGATTGCATTATGTGATAATTTATGTATTTCTATAGGCTTGCTCTGGGTGTTGTATCTCCTGGTTCACAAATGGCTCTTGTTCTTCAGATCATTTGTCCCTCTGGCATAGTCACCTCATATGACCTTCGTGCCACTGTGACCCTCACAACTCCTTTAGTCCACTCTGTCTCGCTAATGTCTGTGTCCTTACAGGAGTACCTGTTATGGAGGAGAGTCTAGGAAAACATGGGCCCTCTGACTGCAGTTCCACAAATCACGATACAACTCAGACTTCGTACTCTGCTCTGGGTTTGGCCCTCCATTTATGAAATTAGTGTAACAACATAATCTTAAATATTTTGGGTTTTTTTTCTCCCCCAGACATATACTGTGAAGACTCCTCCAAAATATAAATTGCAAAGAGAAAGCATGAATCCACTTTCAGAAGAAGACATGAAGAAAAAAAGAAAAGTGCTTTTAGAGCTGGATACTCACTCAGATAGCTCAGAACACAATGACCTCCTGGTAAAAATTTCAAAATGAATAGCATCTATCACTGTTTATTCTGTCTGCACTCTTTGCTGTATCTCAGAATGTGTGTCCACCATTCAGGATATCATATACTGTACAAAATAAAAATATGTATGTGTGTGTATATTTAAGAAGTAACTTAGATTGTTAGTTTAGGTGTACATAATCAATAACTCTAGAGTCTAGAACATGATCAGGGCACGTCTACAGAAACATTATTATATATTCAGTTAATCATTGCAATTGCACTAAATAATATCTCTGGCATTTAACTGAATGTTGTTGAATTCATCAGGATGTATAGTAATTTTTTAACATTATTTTTCATGATTGAATGTTAATAAATATGGTAGCATAGAAAACATATATAGTTTATTATGTCTTTGATTATGTAACTTTCTTTTTAATTTAAGAGCATAGTCTCAGAGGAAGAAATGTTTAAAAAGCTGTACAAAAATTGTCCTCAAGCTTCTCGCTTATGTGTCATGACACCAAACAAGGTATCATCTTAACTTTACTTCAGATCAGATTGCATACTTGAAAGATTTGGTTACAAAAATAAATGGATAGTTTTATTTTTGTTCTTAGATATCAACTCTGTCAACCATGAAATCTACTGGTGCTGCACTGAAACTTACAGCTATGAAAAAGATGCGAGAGACTGGATGGACTGCAGTTTCTAAAATGGACAGGAAAAAAAAAATGAAAGAAGCTGAAAAACTCTTTGCCTAAAATTAAAACTGAGCAATCAGTTAGGAATTTTCTGTTCATATAAAATCTTTTACAGTAGAATTTATTAATCCTACACAGTTAGCACTTGCAGCATATTACTGGTTTAGGGCTAAATCCTGGAAGTGCTATGTTTGTGGAACTCCTGTTGATTTCATTGTGGTTACTTTGTTCCACCACAACTTAGTCCTCTGGAGGACTCTTCACATTGGGTTTACACCATCATAAAACAACATAAACCTGGGAATAAATTTGGCCCATTTATGTTTTGAAAATTGATAGGAAAAAATAATGTATGGTGTGTTAAAATGGAAAAATATGTTGCAAAATTGTTTGAAGTCATTTCAATAACATCCGTTTTTGTTCTTTTAAAGTTTACTGTCACTTTTGCAGTATCTTATCCATAAGAGTATTGTTTTATTATTATTGATATTGTTGAACTACATTCATTTAATTGAATACTTATATTTGAATTCACTTCTTTTTTGTTCTTTTGATGTATTCTTTACAAATATTCTTTTAAAGTAGTTGGTTGAGGCATTAGCCTGGTTTTCAGTTTGTAACAGTATTGAAACATTTAAGTGTTGAACTTCTAACAATATTGATTCAAATCTTATTTCTTTTGCTTTTTGGGAATCTAGTTTTATAATAAATGCCATATGTAAACTTGTTCTTTCAGATTACTGAAAACACACTTTCCAAATGTCATTAAACGGTTAATCTGAAAAAAGTTCGAGAAAGTGTTAGGCTAAATAACAAGGAGTCCGGTGGCACCTTAAAGACTAACAGATTTATTTGGGCATAAGCTTTCGTGGGTAAAAAACCTCACTTCTTCAGATGCATGGAGTGAAAATTACAGATGCAGGCATTATATAATGACACATGAAGAGAAGGGAGTTACCTCACAAGTGGAGAACCAGTGTTGGCAGGGCCAATTCGATCAGGGTGGATGTAGTCCACTCCCAATAATAAGGTGGTGTCAATTCCAGGAGAGGCACCTCCTGGCTAAATGCTTACCTATAAAATGATGAGCTCATCAGTAGTCAAGGTAGCACCAAACAGGTCTTAAAGCAAAAATGTTGTTCATATTCAGGTAGCAGAGAATTATCCTAATTTGATCTCTGAATGTAAATAGATCCACAAATATCAAGGAAAATAAAAATCTTTGGATGAAACCTTGGCCCCATAGAAGTTAATTGCAAAACTCCCATTGACTTCACTGGGACCAGGATTTCACTCGTTTTCTAGAAATTATTATTATTAGTTTTTTTTGTTTGTATTATCATAGCACCTAGGATCATTAGTCATGAACTAGGACTCCATTGTGCCAGGCAGTGTGCAAACACAGAACAAAAAGATGGTCCCTGCTCCAAATAGTTTATAATCTAAGTATAAGATAAGAAATAGATGGAGAAAAGCAAACAGGTGAGTACATGGTCAACATGATAGACGGTGGTCTCAGCACATCAGCAACCTAATTGTTGTCAGGGTTTTTTTGTATTGCTTGTTTGGTTTTTTTTTTTGTATTGCCTAAAAAAGGAGTTTAAGGAAGGCTTGAAAAGATAATTCAGTAGTTTTGTGGATGTTTATGGGGCATTCCTCCCCAACTGAGAAGCAGAATGGGAGAAAGCATAGAGGTGCTTGTTTGAAAATTTAACAAGTGGGTTATGGAGGCTCATATCATAGGTTGATCAGAGGCGGGAACCAACATCTCCATAGTGGATGAGAGATAAGTACATAAGAATCGCCATACTGGGTCACACCAATGGTCCATTTTAGCTCAGTCTTCTGTATTCTGACAGTGGCCAGTGCCAGATGCTGCAGAGAGAGTGAACAAAGCAGAGCAGTTTATTGAGTGATCCATCCCCTGTTGTCCAGTCCTAGCTTCTAGCAACTAAAGGTTTAGGGACACCCAGAGCACGGGGCTGAATTCCTGAACATCTTGGTTAATAACCATTGATGGACCTATCCCCCATGAATTTATCTAATTCTTTTTTGAACCCAGCTGTACTTTTGGCCTTCATAGCATCCCTTGGTAACAAGTTCCTCAGATTGACCCTGCATTGTGTGAAGAAGTACTTCCTTATGTTTGTTTTAAAAACAGTTGCCTGGTTCTTGTGTTGACCCTTGATTCTTGTGAAGAGGTAAATAACACTTCCTTATTCACTTTCTGCACACCATTCATGATTTTATAGACTTCTATCATATCCCCCCTTAATCATCTCTTTTACAAGCTGAACAGTCCCAGTCTTTTGAATCTCTTCTCAGATGGAAGCTGTTCCATATCCCTAATCATTTTTGTTGCCCTGCTTTGTACTTTTTCCAATTCTAATATATCTTCTTTGAGATGGGATGACCAGAACTGCATGCAGTATTTAAGGTATGGGTGTACCATGGATTGATAAAGTGGCATTATGATATTTTCTGTCTTACTATCTATCCCTTTCGTAATGATTCCTAACATTGTTAGCTTTTTTGACTGCTGCTGCTGCACATCAAGCAAATGGCTTCAGAAAACTATCCACAATGACTCCAAGATGTCTTTCTTGAGTGGTAACAGCTAGTTTAGAACCCATCATTTTTGTATGTATAGTTGGGATTATCTTTTCCAATGTGCATTTCTTTGCATTTATCAACACTGAATTTCATCTGCCATTTTGTTGCCCATGCATCCAGGTTTATGAGATCCCTTTGTAATTCTTTGCAGTCAGCTTTGGATTTCACTATCTTGAGTAATTTTGTATCATCTGCAAACTTTGCCACTTCCCTTGTAGGGTGGTAATAGGCTGTGAAGTGTAGACAAGTAGCCTTTCTTTGATGCTTTAGAGAAGGAGGAGCCAATGGAGGCATGCAAAGAGAGAGTTGACATGGTGAAAGTGAAGGGTTAGGAAAATGATTTTTGTAGAAGCATTCTGAATGCATATGAGCAGGGCAAGGCTAGAGAGAAGGGTCTTGCAGTAATTGTGATATAAGTTGATGAGAGCCGATTCAAGAGTTTTAGCTGTGTGGGTGAATAGGAAAGGCTGTGTCTTAGGGCTTGTCTACACTGGCAATTTACAGCGCTCCACCTGTCTCGCTCAGGTCTCGTGGAGGTGGTTTTTTTAGAGCGCTGGGAGAGCTCTCTCCCAGTGCTGCGCTGCGACTATACAAGCCACGTTAAAGCGCTGCCGCGGCAGCACTTTAGTGTTGCCATTGTAGACTAGCTCTTAGAAATGTTATGCAGAAAGAATCTGCAAGTTTTAGATATAGCCTTGTTTTGAGGACCTAGAGCCAGGTTTGAATCAAATACAACACATGGGTTATGGGTCTGAGTGGCAGGCAAGATACTACTGATGTCTTCAGTTAATCAAAACTCCCATTGACTTCACTGGGATCATCATTTCACTCTGTGTCTAGAAATTAGGCTGCAAACTTTGGTCCTGATATATTGCCTATTGAGCAATGACGCTTATGTCATTATAACTGTTCCAGTGCATAAAGCTAAAGCAGATAAACATTTAACAGAAGGGGATTTAAAAGATGTACAGTATCTTCAGAATGTTGTGACTGGAAGGTAGGGAGTGTCCCAGTTTCTGAGTAGTTCATTTGCAGGCAGGTTTTTTTTTTTTTTACAGGAACGTAGTGACTTGACACACAGAATATTGTGTTCTATTCTAATTTTTTTCAGTATGTATATTTTTAACAGATATATTAGAAGGCAATGCACAGACCCTCTTATAACACAGACAGCAGCTGTTTCCTAGAGACTAATCTCTCTAAATACTGTAAAACTCTCTGTTTTAACCTTTGCCAAATACATTAATTAATTTTGTAGAGCCATGTATGTGGGCTGTGACTCAAAATGAACTATTCCCCTGCAATCAGTTAGTTTGTTGACAGTCAAAACCACCTATGGATATGGGTATTAGTATTGATACATCTGTAGTTGCTTTGCAACAAAAAATTAATTCCCCCCCCCTTAAATATAAAATGTGAAATCCTGGCCCCATTAATTTTGCCATTGACTTTAATGCGGCCCAGATTTCACCCAGGGCTCCAAGTATCTGCTATTAATTACCATTTCATTTCAAAACAGACAATTGATAGTTTGGAGTGCTGCCATTTTTGATCTATTCAAAGGTACCTACATTCAGAGACCATTCTAAAATGTGAACCTTAATTACTCACTGAGCTTGCTAGGGAACTAAGAATAATGGTCGGCCTGTCTCTTTTATGACCCAGTTATAAATCCATGCATTTAATAATTTTGCAGCAGTAAGATTTAAAATCCATGTTTAACCTTTACTAATCATTTTATCAGGTTTCAGAGTAGCAGCCGTGTTAGTCTGTATCCGCAAAAAGAACAGGAGTACAGGTGGCACCTTAGAGACTAACAAATTTATTAGAGCATAAGCTTTCGTGGGCTACAGCCCACTTCTTCGGATGCATAGAATGGAACATATATTGAGGAGATATATATACACACATACAGAGAGCATGAACAGGTGGGAGTTGTTTTACCAACTCTGAGAGGCCAATTAAGTAAGTGAAAAAAAACTTTTGAAGTGATAATCAAGCTACCCCAGTACAGACAGTTTGATAAGAAGTGTGAGATAGATTCAATGTTTGTAATGGCTCAGCCATTCCCAGTCCTTATTCAATCCTAAATTGATTGTATCTAGTTTGCATATCAATTCCAGCTCAGCAGTCTCTCGTTTTGAAGTTTTTCTGTTGTAAGATAGCCACCCGCAGGTCTGTCATTGAATGACCAGACAGGTTAAAGTGTTCTCCCACTGGTTTTTGAGTATTATGATTCCTGATGTCAGATTTGTGTCAATTCTTTTGCGTAGAGACTGTCCGGTTTGGCCAATGTACATGGCAGAGGGGCATTGCTGGCACATGATGGCATATGATGGCACATTGGTAGATGTGCAGGTGAATGAGCCCCTGATGGTATGGCTGATGTGATTAGGTCCTATGATGATGTCACTTGAATAGATATGTGGACAGAGTTGGCATCGGGCTTTGTTACAGGATAGGTTCCTGGGTCAGTATTTTTGTTCAGTGATGTGTGGTTGCTGGTAAGTATTTGCTTTAGGTTGAGGAGTTGTCTGTAAGCGAGGACAGGTCTGTCTCCCAAGATCTGTGAGAGTGAGGGATCATCTTATCCTGAAAGGTGCTCTATACTACTATCATTATTACTACATTATAAGTGTTATGGTGGTGACTGAAATCTATCAAAGGCTGGGGAAAGTCCTTTATAATTTTCCCCAGATAAAATTTCAAGTCTGAACTTCCCAGGTCTGGCGCCAAATGGTAAGTATTCAGCTTGAAGCTCATCATTGTCCAGTACAGTCATATTGGGGTTATAAACCCTTGGTGCATCATATAGTCCTCCTGATATCATCAGTGTGTCATCTGGAGTAGTGTATATGTCATCTGTAAAATATTGAAAGCATTATTAAACATTATTAAAGTACTATGGGGAGAAATGTAGCATAGTCAAGCAAATCACAAGGTCTAAAATCTTCACTGGGCAAAGATGTTGTCACGTTGTACTACTGTTTTGTGTATCTGTGGATTGACTGTATATGTTAAAGTAAAAATGGAAATATAAACAAGCATCACTGTTCCAGGCACTAATCCAAATCGCATAGGAGGCAAATGAAAAATAGCAAATGAAAAATTAGCAAATCTACTACTTTATAATCTATGTTTTGGTTTGTACATTCTTCAAGTAGTAAAGTGGTAGAAATTATCTGTTTCTAACAAATTGTGAAGCTGATCAGAGTATTAATAAAATAACCTTAAATAAAAGAATAGAAGTACCAGAAAACACTGAAAAAATGCCAGGTTGTTTTGGGTGAGTGGCATTGAAAACGAGGGGGGGGGGTATGATAAATGTAGAAGTACTTTGACAAATCTTCACATGTTTTAACAGGGAATATTTTCTCAGTCAAGACCTGAGTGAGAGACCACCCAGATGTGTCATTTTAATACAGAATTTTATTAAATCCTTAATTGTCAGCCAGTTGCTCTTTCAATAGTCCATGAAAGATGTTATAGTAAGTACAAAAAATATTACTATTATTACATGGGAATATGGTTTATTTGTATCCATTTAGTCAGGAAAATAGAATATTTTTAGAAGTTATAATTTATAATATTGAAGCATTTAACTATTGAAGCATTGATGCATTTACCTGTGCATTTTTTATTTAAGTTTTTAGACTAAATTCTGCTTGGTTATCCCAGATCCATGTTATGTGTCCAGTCCCATTCAAGTCAAGAAAATTGTGTTATTCTACCATTATCTGCAAGAAGTATAAGCTGCACAAGCATATCTCTAGCTGTCATTTTCTCAATGCTTGTATGTATTAGCTATACAAAGAACTATTTGGATGATTCTCTGTCAATGGCTTTTTAATTCAAATTTATATTAGTGATTCTGTTGACTTCAATTTATTAGGCATATTTGTGATTCACCTCCTTTAACTCAGCTAATTTATACCTGAAGTACATACACATCATACATTTGTTATATTACATTTTATTTTGTGAACTTAATCCACCTAACCAGTTCTCGGGAGGATATAGCCTTTCAGAACCTGATCTCTAAAGCATCTCACCAATTAGAGATAGGCACAGTTTGAAAACTATAACCTCATTGTACCTGCAGATACTAAATAATTACTTGTTTTCAGTAAGTGACCCTAATTACCAATGAAAAATTCTGATAAAATGAATTATCAAATTTATTATCCAAAAATAAGTTGCTGGTGTTGAAAGTGTAGTCTCATTTGCATTTGTCACCACTGCTATTGTCAGTAGAAGACAAAACAATGATACAAAACAAGGACTAGAGATAAAAAGAGCACTGAGAGGGAAATCTTTCGTAATTGTTCTGGGGACTTTCTCACTAATGCGTCCCTATTGTAAGCTAAACAAATAAATATATTGGAAGATTTCCAGATTTATTTGTAGGATAGTGTGCCCGTACAAAGGATTCTTTGGCTTGTTACAATGTCATCAGCCGCTCTGAAAATTCTTTCTAATTATACACTGTGGCAAGATTAACAAGCAGATTTTTGCCAAAACAGTCACTGGCTGTCTTTTCAGTTACCACTTCATTTAAAGTTATGGAACTATAAAACTTCCATTAATGAAATATGCTCCAGTGGATGTAAGCCAAGATTCTGTAACAAAAAGCCCCTCGTACCCATATACTTTCTTGCTTTCATAAATGGCAAATATTATTTGCTGCTGTTCCTACTGCTATGGAAGCACTGGTGCTAATGTTGACACTGGGTGAGGTGTGCATGTCATGCATTCTCTGGCCTTGTCTTTACTGCTGAAAAAGTTGTTTTACCTTGGGGTAACTAATAGGGTGACCAGACATCCCAATTTTATCGGGACTGTCCCGATATTTCCTTGTTTGTCCCGCGTCCCGACCAATGTTAGGTCAGGACACTGGACAAACAAGCAAATACTCCGGAGCCCAGAAGTGCTTGCACCCCCCCCCCGCCCGACTCCGCCCCCCTCTTTCCCCCATTGGTTCCCTCCCCCAATCCCCGCTTCTTCCCCAGGCTCGCCATTCCTCCTCCCTCCAGCGCTTGTGGAGGGAGGCCTGGGAGACGCTGGGGAAGCGCGGGGCCAGGGTGAATGAGAGTCTGGCCTGGCCCCAACCGCAGGCAGGACTCAGTCGGGCGGCAGGGAGAGTAGGGGGGCGGCCTGCGGGACCTGAGCGGGACGGGGGGTCTGGGGCCTGCTGCCCCCACTCCGGGGCTGCCCGCGGGACTGCACCAGCTGGGCAGCCAGCTCAGATGCGACTGGCCAGGGGCTGGGCACGCGCAGCGTGCGTGCTGCTGGGTCCCCGCAGCAGGCCCAGGCTCGGGGGGTTCGGGCCTGGGCACCAGAGCCGCAGCCGCCAAGCTTAGCCATTGGCTGCTTCCTCCCCCCACGGCAGTGGGAGCTGCAGCAGAGGCTGCTCCCGAGTCCCGCTGCCCAGGGGGGGAGAACAGCCGCCGCCTGGCCCCGTGGGCCGCCCCCCTACTCTCCCTAATGCCCTACTGAGTCCTGCCTGCACTCGGGGCAAGGCCGGACTCTCACTCACCCCGGCCCCGCGCTTCCCCTGTGTCTCCCGGGCCTCCCTCCGGCGCTTGTGGAGGAAGGGTGTGTGTGTTTGTTTGTTTTTTTGCCCTGCTCCCTCCTGCCACGCCCCCCCCCCCCACATCCTGATATTTGACTTGGGTGATCTGGTCACCCTAGTAACTAAAGCTATCTTGATATAAACACAGTAAAAATGGGGCACTTTGGTTTTACTGCAAGGTAAACTAGGTGAGGTCAATGCCAGATTGGGGTATAATGCTAACCTCTCTAGTTTATCTTGCAGTAAAACTAAAGTGCTCATTTTTTATTGTTTCTCTAGTCTGAATTTGACTAGCTGTTTTAAGCATCTAAAGATGCAGATACTTGCCTAATGGTGTTTTTTTTTTAAAGCGCCTAGGCAGGTTAGATGTGTAAATACCTTTGAAAATCTGGCCCTACGTGTTTAAGGATTTTTCATTGTTGCTGTTTCATTTAACATAATTAATTTCATTTAAACATAATACACACACACAAATAAATATTAAGTATAATAATATACATTCTGGGTGAAATTCCAGTTTCAAAACCCACCTGCCTAATAGTCCACAACAGTTGTAATTGGAAAAGATGGTAAGTTCTCACTTCCTGCCCAAAAGTCACATCTTCAGCAGGTGTAAATTGGTGTATTTCCACTGAAATAATTGGAATGATACTGCTTTACAACCACTGAAGATCTGGCACTTAGACCATTGTGTAGCATTACTTTACCCAGTGGTTCTCAACCCGTGGCCCACGGGCTGCTTGCAGCCCAGTCAGCACACAGCTGCAGCCCGTGTGACACCCTCAGGGCTATACAGGTAGTATATATATCAGGGGTCAGCAGCCTTTCAGAAGTGGTGTGCCGAGTCTTCATTTATTCACTCTAATTTAAGGTTTCGCGTGCCAGTCATACATTTTAACATTTTTAGAAGGTCTCTTTCTATAAATCTATAATATATAATTAAACTATTGTTGTATGTAAAGTAAATAAGGTTTTTAAAATGTTTAAGAAGCTTCATTTAAAATGAAATTAAAATGCAGAGCCTGCCGGACCGGTGGCCGGGACCCAGGCAGTGTGAGTGCCACTGAAAATCAGCTCACGTGCCACCTTTGGCATGCATGCCATAGGTTGCCTACCCCCGATATATATTGTGTGGATGCAGTCCACATAAGACATAGAGAGCTGCAAATGTGGCCCACAGTGGTAAATAGGTTGAGAACCACTGCTTTACACAGTTAAAAAGTTACCACCTTCTTCCTCAGGGGTTGCTGCATTTCATTACTGGGGGAAGTGGTTGTCTTGAATAAACAATTTGTAATGTGCACATGTAGAATGCATGTTTGTTATATGATACAGCTTATTAAAAATATGCCAACCTGTTTCAGAAGAGGTGTCATATAGTGGGTGATGGGAATACTGAGCTCTTCTCTTCCTGTACTTATCAAGACTGCATATGACAATTGCTAGAACAGCAAATGTGAGGATGCTGCTGAAAATAATGATCAGAATGGCCTCTGAATTCGTTAGATGAATTCCTCCTGTTTCAATAAAATAATGTAGAAAGTTGTTCTTATTTCACAGCTACAAAAACAACAAATCTCAATCTTTAGGTTTCAATATGGCAATACAGAAGGTTTTCATGTGCTAAGTATTAAAGAGACAGATTCAAATTCTAACCTCTCCCTTAAAAAACCTCCCTAAAATAGACTTGAATTGCCTTAACCTCCAAGTTGCCATGGGACAACCCAACAGCAACGCACCCAAGATGCTATGTTTATTCAAATGAGTCTTGTAGTAAAGTCTGGTTATTTTATTATTATTGTGGTGAATTTTCAAAGTAAATGTTTCAGTTTGGGTTTGACCCTTCCAGGTTTACTGTAAATATATAAAAGCAAATCAAAGATATAGCACATGGTCAAAATTTATAAAATCAGGGTACCTAAAGTTAGTCAACTAAATCCATACTTAGGTGCCTAAATTAAATTGACCTGATTTTCACAGCGGCTGAGGACCTGCGGCTTGCATTGAAGGCAATAGGAATTGTGGGTGGTGAGCCCTCTAAAAATCAGGTCATTTTGACGAAAGGGCCTAAATAAGGATATAGTTATCTAACGTTAAACCACCACACTTTAAAATGTTGGCTTACGTGATTATTTGTCTTTGTTATGTTGCTAGCATAGATCCCCAATACCTGTTCCATCAACCTGTGTCTACTTTTCAGGAGGCATGGGTGGCCCTCTTTCTCATACTCCTTGACACCTTGGCTCAGTATGTCTCTTTGTTTCTGTTCTTTCCTGTCTCTGTTTTCCACCTTCTCATCTTGAATTTTTTCTTTTCTGTGTAATTTTCAATCTTTGGTTTTCCACTAAATTTTTTTTCCCCTTCCCCTCCCAGGAAGACTCCTTCTCCTCAAGTCCTCCAATCAACAGAAGTCACATACTTTTGAGTGTCCAATGGTAGCTCTTGCAGCTGAGCTGAGTTCATGGGAACAGAGAAGAGAAACTTGAGCTGATGGTCTGTTCCCAGGACCTGAGGCCCTGACCACGTAAGCTGGGAGGGAATGTTGGTGCCCAGAAAGCAGCTAACGCTGGATACTTGTTGACACATTCATTGTGTGTACATGATGAACCCCAATGCCTGATGCAATTGCTTCTTTCCAACAACTGGGTGCATACAGTGAACTAGTCTGACACCACAGGTTAGGAAATGCTGCCATAGAATCTAATGACACCTACCTGAAGCGTGTGTTATAGAAACTGAATCCAAAGCTTTGCTAGTATTTAGTTGTGTGGCTGTAGAAGACTGAGCTGTTGGTTTCAATGTGATTGCAGACATTCTGGGATTAGAATCTTTATCAGTTGCTCGATTAAAGGTTGAAACTGTAGGTGATGTCACAACAGTGTTGAATCTAATAGTAATATCTGAAGGGCTGCTAGTGTCTGTGTTGAGGGGATGTAGAGTGCTTCGTGCAAAATGTGACAAAGTTGTTAAAGCCAATGAACTAGTTATCTTTGCTGTCATGGCAATTGTATTCCCACTGGAACTTATATTCTGCACTGTGGTTGTATTAACTGCTTCTTTATCTGAAATGGTGGTCATTACAGTACTTCTAGATATGGTTGTATTTCCAGATTCATTGGATGCTGCTTCTGTTTGCATGTCTTCATTCACGGGGGGAGTCTGATCTGAAGCCTGAACAGAAAACATCACTACTGTATGACAAATCAAAAGGAGCTTGACACACACACGTTGTGTTCCATCCATTATGGCTTCTCACTCTTCCTGCTCAGCTGAAGATTTACCCTTCTCTGTGCAAATATACAAACAAACAAAGCCATGAAGATAAGCAAAATAGATTAACTTAGTATCAGTGGGCTAGTTCCTGCAGGAGTTTTGGGTGATGACTGTGACAGTAGCTGGGCTTTATTACTTGGGATTTGAGGGCTTGCTTGTCTACGCAGGGACACTCAGGAAAGTAAAGATGAATTAAGTTAGTAAAGTTAAAATTAATTAAGGTGTGAAGTTAAAGCAAATATTCTGCAATATTCACTTAAAATTAACTGTTTCTGCAAATTTTCTTGTCAGTAATATTCACGGTTACCACTGAACTTATTTTCTAGATTTGCAGAAAACAAGGGTGGGCGGGGTGAGGGGGGGGAGAAGGGAGGGGAGGGTTGAAGGAAAACAAAGTTGAAGGAAATTTTGTTACAAGTGTGAACGAATATTAATGCAAAATTGTTTGCAATACTCAGCTAGTTTCTGTGTTTACCATGGGTTCCTGTTAAAATATTTAACTGTCAATCACTGTAGTTTCTATTATTATCACCTACAAGCCTTTTTTTAAGCATGGAAAATTGGAACATTACCTATTATTGCAAAATTATTAGCTTGCTTTTATTGCTTTAGCCCAGAATGCCAGTATTTTGGGATTTAGATATCAGGGTTTTTTTTGTTTGTTTATTTGTTAAACAATAGAATAAACTAGAGTTGATAGAGTACCTACACAACACTACACACTGTAAGTCAAACCAGCAAGTTGTCTTAATAACTGCAAAGAAACCCCAAATTTACAAACTCCAAGTGAAATATCAAACACTTTTGGAACTTAAAACTAAAGTGCAAACCAAGCATGTCCAAGTACTTCCGGGTGACTCGTAGCTGTGAGCCGACATTAATGACGCAGTTACATTCCACACACTTTGTATTCTCTGCCTTAGTGTTCAAAATAAGTGGAAATTTTAAATGCCATACGTAAATATCAAATCAGAACAAATTTTATCAAAATAATACTTTCGGAACTCACCTAGCCTATGAAACACGGTGGCACTTGTACCTGCAGGTAGTTCTGAGTAACAGATACACTGTCTTAGCATGTTCCTGTTTATTCAGACTCTGGAATACACTCCGTGGAGGGCAGGGTGAAACACTGAGGTGTCTCTATGGTAACCAATGGAGTTGCAGTGGAGTTTCGAGATTAGTCAGGGATAACTGCACTAGGGTTGGGTTCACCTGTCTATGAATCTATCCAGGTCACATTACAGGGAGGTGTGTGTGTCACGCTAGCAGTTACCAATAACTTAATTTCACAATAGTTTTAAAAAGCAGCTTTTGCAGACCTAGAGACAATTTTAGACTCTTGTAAAGAATATATGTAGCAATCCCTTCAAATGTTTTCCCTCAGAAGTGGTGTAGGTGTTTAAATCTTCTTGCTAATAGCAATACCATTCTCTGATCAGAAGCAGTGAGTTTTAGAAAACCTATCCGACATGCATGATAATTACAGTAAAGGACAAATTAAACCCAGAACAAAGATAATACTCAATGCAACTTCTAAATACAAAAGGACTAAAAAAAATTAAGGTACAGGAAATAAATGAAAGTAATAAAACAAGACCCAGGAAAAATGAAGCTCCATTATCACTAGACTCCAGTGGCTCTTTCCTTCTTGTGGGTGTCGGTATTATACCCAATTCTTGACTGCCCATTTCTTCAGCTAAAGCAGATTTCTCGGCTTTCTCTTTGTCTCTAATTGCCTGTGTTTTTGGAGTCGCATTTCTTGGAGATCAACAGTAAAAATTCAGAATTGGGGAAGGATGTGAATTTGATGATCTGCAATGTCTTTTCCATCTTTCACGCCTATGTTACTCCGAAGAAGGTGCAGAGATGAAAATCCAGATTCTCATTTACACTAAGATCACTTTATATCATTGATAGCACAAAGGGGCTTTAAGATGGGAATAAATTATAGTTAGTATAAAAGAAAATGATTCTCAGAATCTTTAGGTGAGCTGGTGCTTGTAGGTTGGAAGTAAAAAGCAAATCTGACTGCATGTTCTCTTATTTAATGTGACACATTGGGGTACATGGAAAGATAATAGGCTAAGTTCTGCTCTCACTGATCCTGAAGCCAAAGGAACAACTCTGGGTTTAGGACAGTGTCAGTGGTAGTAGGTTTTTGCCCAGTGTGAGTGTCCTGTTTTCAAGGCCAGGTTTCTTCTCTTTATCCATCTCATATGCTAGCTCTCTGGGAGAAACACAAGTTTATCACAGAGCATGAAGCCTTTTGGGGGGCAGGTTTCATCCATATATCTACCTTGGATTCGGGCACTAAATCAGCCCTTTTCATTCTGAAAAACCCTCCTGCAAAAAGGCCACTGCTCTTGGCTCATTCTCTCAGAGTAGCGCTATTTATATCTTGGATGCGAAAGAAAAGGAAAAATGAACTTACCAGTAGAATCCCCTTCCTGATTTAAGAGAACATCCCTTACCTGTGCTAGAATAAAGTACTAAATATCCTCAAGCCTATTAACTGACTGAACATAATAATTGTTTTGGCAACACTCACAGGTAGGTAAATCATTAACATGCCATTGTGCGTTCATAGTACAAGTGGGAAAGAGGACCTTTCGTTTTCCCAGGTAGTTCAGGTCAAACTGCGGCACCTGAAAAGCAGTGGGTAAAAAAATCATATTTGGATAGATAAAGGGCTGACATACAGCTCTACCCCGATATAACGTTACTCAATATAACACGAATTCGGATATAACACGGCAAAGCAGTGCTCAGGGGAGGGGAGGGGCTGCGCACTCCGGTTGATCAAAGCAAGTTCTATATAATGTGGTTTCACCTATAACACAGTAAGATTTTTTGGCTCCCAAGGACAGCGTTATATCGAGGTAGAGATGTACTACAAAATGACTGTCAAATTTTCACTGTCACCGTGTCATTTGACAACTTACATATCAGATTGTAATTAAAACTTGTGAACAGCAGTCCAGTTGAAATAAACACATGAAATCCAGAATGGCGAAAGCAGAAAATATTTTGCCATGTTTGTTAACAACTACATTTAGCAAGGCAGGTTGAAGATAAGTTTGGAAAGTTACTTAATTTATAATAAAACCCAATTTGAATAAAAGTTGGTATTTTTATTTTACAGAGACAGTAATATAAGTTTCCTACCATTGTATTAATTTTTAGACAGAGTTTTTCAAATAAATGTTGGTATTTGCATTTCAGTTCAGAATAGTTTATGGGGCATAGATAACCTAAAAATGGAGCATACCTAAATTGTCACAGAGGGAAATGCATAGAGTGCTTCCAAAGCTCTAAGACACCCACTTTCCATTGTTCAACAGCTTGTTTTTTAGTTTGTTAAAAGGCAACAAAATTAAAGGGAAATTTGTTTACACATTGTGCTACTAATTTGTAGAACTTAATGCCACAATATGTCATTGAAACCAAGATCTTAGCAGCATAAAAAAGGATTAGACATTTATATGGCTACAGAGCACATCCACAGTTGCATTACATGGGTTAAGAACAACCATACCGGGTCAGACCAATGGTCCATCCAGCCCAGTATCCTGTCTTCTTACAGTGGCCAATGCCAGGTACTTCAAAGGGAATGAACAGAACAGGTAATCGTCAAGTGATCCATCCTGTATCGCACATTCCCAGCTTCTGGCAAACAGAAGTTAGGGACACTTCAGAGCATGATTTTGCATCCTCGCCCATCTTGGCTAATGGCCATTGATGGACTTAACCTCCATGACGTTCTTTTTTGAACCCTGTTCTAGTCTTGGCCTTCACAACATCCTCTGGCAAAGAGTTCCACAGGTTGACTGTGCATTAGATATACTTCCTTTTGACTTACTAATGTGGATTAGGAAGAAACTTCACGTATGGGCAGGTTTCTCCCTAATTACCCGCTAAGTGGTTTCTTGCACATTCCTCTGTAACATTTGGTGTTGGTCACTGTCAGAGATGGGACTGGACTATATGGACCCCAGTCTGATCCAGTCTGGAAATTCTTGTGTTTTCTAATCCATTGAAACATGTAATTGCCCTTTTTTAACCGATATTATTCTATTCCCTTTGTAAGGAATCAGCATAAATAATAAGGCTGAGTAGTGTGAGTATGAGATACTGACTAGACAGAGAGTGTGTGCAGACAGAGAGTTGGAAATTAACGGAAGTATCACTCAGGGACATCACAGATTAACATTTCTACAATAAAGAAATGTTGTAATCTTAGGAATCAAGAAGCCTCTCTGAGGGGAATTTTGCTCTTTTTCACATTGTGATGGGATGTATGCCCCCCACAGTTAGTGAAATGGTTAACGTGGGTCTGCAAGGCTAATCAATCCATGTTGTTGCAACTGAAGGGTGGGCCAGCCCCAATTACAGATGAGTCCCAACTTCAGAATGAGTTAGGTGGTTAATATAAAGAGAGGAAGCACAGACTAGAAGGAGGCTTCAGGGATAAATTCTGCAGTGTTTCTTTGCAAGATTCCCAGTTGTATCTCAAGGCAAGACAGCAGATAGAAGGGTAAGAGGCAATCCTGGCTTCCAATACCTGTATCTGCCTCTGATTTCTAGTTCTGAAGGAGAGATGAACATTCATTAGTACTTCCAGCTTGTCCTTCAGAAAGGGGTGTAGTGTCCTCTCCTTCCCAAATACATGTGCACACAAAATACCCAAAGATAGGACACATTCCACTGAAGTTCAATGGCTTTTATGAAAAGAGGGGGTCAAACTGCAAGTACCTTGAGATTGGTGCATAAGAGCAATAGAACTTCACAGGCTCAGCCTTCTCTCTGGACAGATTAATGTGCAGCAAGAATGTTTTATTGATAGCAGATCTAAATACATACTAAAATTACAGTTGTGATCAGTGATGAAAAGTTGGGTAGACAAGGCTAAAACCTCAGTTCCAGTCATTCTGGCTGCACACTGTGCTGTTCTGTATAAACAACAATAATTAAGCGGATTATGTTGTATTTTCAATATCTAAATGGAGATAGTTATCATATGCTATGCAACGAAGAGAGAGTATTAGTGTTGAAATCCTTGGTTGGTAAGGAAATACTGCAGCTAATCCTGGAAGCGGAGGAGCAGAACTGTGATCTGTGAATCTTTGATTACAAAAGATTAGAGCTAGAAGGAAACATTAGAAGAGATTACTCTGAGAGCCTGCGATGGACAAATGGACTTTGAAAATTCATCAGCCACAAACATTTTAAATGTGAAAGCTAATGTGTCTGTCTCTTTGCTAGGATCTTATTTCCCTTTGTCACTGGAGCTCTGCATTGGGATGGTACTGGCAACGATTCCCCCACCATAACTGTGATCCTGTTCCTGACATTTTTCTTCTGCTCAACCACCTAAACTATCCCAATACTTTGGGATCTAACTGCCTTGTTGCTAAATGTTGGCTTTGTCTCCAATTCCAGTATTATCTGCAAACATGGATATTTTTTTAATTTAGGGTTACCATATTTAACAAATTAAAAAAGAGGACCCTCCACGGGGCCCGGGCCCTGCCCATTTCCCACCCCCAGCCCCGCCCCAATTCCGCCCCTTCCCCGCCCTAACTCTGCTCCCTCCCACTCCCAGCCACGTGAAAAGGGCTGCCCGAGCACTACCGGCTTCACGGTTTGCCGGGCAGCCCCCAGACCCTGCGCCCCCGGCCGGCGCTTCCCCAGCGCAGCTGGAGCCCGGGAGGGGAAGCGCCCAGCCGGGGGCGCAGGGTCTGGAGGCTGCCCGGCAAACCGTGAAGCCAGTAGCGCTTGGGCTTCGGGCAGCCCCTATGCCTCCGGACCCTGCACCCCCGGTCGGGCACTTCCCCTCCCAGGCTCCGGCGGCGCAGGGTCTGGAGGCATAGGGGCTGCCCGAAGCTCATAGCGCTCGGGCAGCTCGGCTCTTAAACAGAGCCGAAGAGTCAGGGGAGGAGCAGAGCCGCCGCGGGAGGGGAAGTCCCCGGCCGGCATTTTCCCGGACATGTTCGGCTTTTTGGCAGTTCCCCCCGGACGGGGGTTTGATTGCCGAAAAGCCGGACATGTCCGGGGAAAACCGGATGTATGGTAACCCTATTTAATTCCAAAACCCAGAATCTTACCTATAATAGTAAGAACAGATTTACTCACACTGATTTTGGGCTAGCCCACTCATAACACCTACAAAGTTTTCTGTCATTGCTTCCTTTTGTTAAGCTAGCTTTCCATGTGTCTCCTTCCTCCCACTTGATATTCTCTTTCCCGACTCTATCTTGACATTAGGCATTGGTCTCTGTTGTAGATCCTTGTCAAATGATTCAGTGAATGCCAATGTATGTATAGAATGTCTCTGGCCTACCAGAATCTCTCTGACAATCCTGCATACGAAACCAAATATTTTTATCCCTTATTTGGTTCCTTCCATTGTGATCACCCATAACATTTCTTGTGTAGCAGCAGCACAGAGGCTTTCACTTCATGAAAGTGTAGATTACTGATGTCAGAGAACTACTTGTTTTGGTTAGCAGAAAGGCTAGAGATAAATAATTCACAGTGTGACTGACTGTCACTGAATGCAGCTGAGAGCTCGAGGGCTGCAGTGGCACATTGAGAATCTGTATAACTGAGCAGGCACCAGGTCAACAGTGGGTCAGGAGGCGAAATGGATCTACAGGAGTCTTAAGAGTAAACTCTGGACTCTACTGGACTATTCAGGGAGATGCTTGCAAAAGCAGCCTTGTGAACTTATGGAAATGCTCTTAGACCAGCAGGAATCAGAGAGGCAGTCAGCCAGGGACCTAGCTGCAGTGAGAGGAGCCCCAAGTTTAGAGAGAGGCCCAGGGTGAAAGGGAACTACACAGTCCAGTGCACAAGGGAAGGCTGCACACCATCAGTTTAATGGCTCGTGTAAGTCACTGGAGAAAACAGCAGACTTATATCCTGTCGGATGAGGCCTCAGGTACTTCAATGGTACAGGCAGAGGATTGAGCCCAATGGTAGCAAGGGTGAAAAAGTCACTAGTCGGGACATTGAGTTGCAATGAACAAATGTACCACAGAAATACCACCAGGCACAGTGATGAATTATGCTCCACTGCTCTTCATACACCATGGCCGGCTCTGTGCAATGGCGTCCTGTAGCACTGAATTTATTCATGGAGTTCAAGGTCATCTAGTTTGTCCTGTATAACACAGGGCAAAGAATTTCACCAAATTATCCCTGTATGGAGACCAATAACGTGTTTGACATCCATTCTTGATACAAAGACATCAAGAGATGAAGAATCCACCACTTTCCTTGGTAGTTTGTTCCAATGGTTAATCATTCTCCCCTTTAAAAATGTATGCCTATTTTTAATTTGAATTGTTCTGGCTTTAGCTTTGAGCCATCAAATCACCTCCATACTCCTACTCATTGCTCCCATTTCTACATCCAAGGGTCACGTTAGACTTTTTTGCCACAGTGTCAAACTGAGAGCTTAGGTTGCATTGTTTGCCCACTGTCTCCTTTTCAGAGTCATTGCTTTCCAGGAACAGTCCCCCATTCTGTAGGAGACATTTGCTCCTAGATTTCTGACCTTGCATCTGGCTATATTAAAACACATTTGTTTGAAAGGGACCAACTTTCCAAATGATCCAGATATTGCTGTATGACTGCCCTGTCTTCATCGTTATTTGCCATTCCACCAATTTTTGTGTAATCTGCAAATTTTATCAGTAATGGTTCTTTTTACTTTTACTTCCAGATCATTGATGAAACTGTTGAAAGCAGTAGCCTTAGAACAAATCCATTTGTAACCTCTCTAGAAACACCCTCCATTTGATGGCGATACTCAACTGACAACTGTTGTTAGTGTTGCTAGTGCTGCTGTTCTTGGAGCATCTGTGTATTCTGCACCAGCGTAGACTGTTGATTCAGCACACCTCAATGTTACTCCTAAAGAACGCCTGTAGGCTCAGTTCAATGGCGAAGGCTCAGCAAAGGTTTATTGTCAACAAAGCACGGTATCAGAGCCCCACATACCAAGCTGCAGGTTCACTAATGCATTTTCTGCACTTTATTACTTCCAATTTAAATTGATTGCTACTTGATTTCCCTTTTTCCATTTGTTTATATATTTCTAATTGCTGCCTTTATTTCCCCTCTTAACCAAGATGGGCTTTTAACCCAAGTTTTCCTCTTTTGTGATTGTAGAATTGTGGCTCTTTTGGACATGTAATGAACTCTTCTTAAGCAACTACCAATTTTCATTCATATTTTTGTGTCTAAAGGTTTTCTCCCAGTCAGTTTCACTCATAATATTCTTCAGCTTTGGAAAATTATCCCTTTTGAAGTACTTAGCATATACCTTTCTGGTTGGGTCTGTCCTCTTATTGCTCATACTAAATGTAAACAGCATGTAATATGGTGAGGGCACATTCATTCCTTATCCTTAAGGGTTCCTTATGTCAGGACCAGCAGATACAAGCACAACCCCAACAGCCTGGGGTCCTATATGTAAAGGACGTTGAGATCTGTGGGTAAAAGGCACTAGTTGCTCCCCAACTGCACCCTTTGCAGGTATGCTGTGAAGGTGACAGGTGTCAGATGCCAGTGTTTTGACTTGTGCAGGACTGGAAGAGGGACTCTAGATAGGACAGGTGTCTATGAAGTTTCTGCATCTCACTGGATTTTATCTCCCCCTTACCACATTTTGGAGGAAATATGTTTTCTCTTGCATTGACCTTTTCTATTTCTGGATCTCAGTAGAAACTCCAGTGTCCTTGTGCATGCTTATAAATATTAGATTTTCTCAGGCAGGAACTTATTCCCTGAGACTAAAGTTTTATGCATGTACACTCACATGTATAAAATATATGTACCCACACAAACAGTATATGTAGTTACATTTTAATTATATCAGGATAAGAAAGAGTTAAATAGTAATAGGAGCAAAATATTATAATTTTACTGCTGAGGCAGCATGGACAGATGTTACTGAGAGTACAATTAATACTACACTCATACCCTTAAGCCAGAAAGAGTCATACCTAATTCCTGGCAGGTTATATAAAGAAACCCATTATTAGAGACCCCTGGGAAATGAAGGGGGAGGAGTAAAAAGTGTTTTTTCTGACACTATGGTATAACTGAAGGACTACCCCAGGACAAAGAGACATGTGCTGCAGTCTGAAGTCATGGCAGTGAGGTAACCTAATGTGCCAGTGAGTGGAGTAGCTTGGCACTAGTCTGGGCTAACTGGATCCCTCCTGCCCAACTCACCATGTGCTCACCAAAGTCAAGTTAATCTTAATTGTATTGTATTTCTCATGTCCATGTAAATGGAGAACTGGGCTGTTGCTATGTGATATGTTATGGATCAGATTCATGAAAACTTAACGGCTGCTAGTGGTTACTGAGGATGTGTCTGGGATGCTAACAGTGGAGTAAGAACCAGCAAAGCACTAAGGACAAAATAAATGAGATGGGAAGGCAGGTTGGCTACTGATGAAGCAGGAGAGCGCAACAGCCCTACTATAAGTGAGAATGCACACGTCTCATCGAGGCCACGTCACGTGCAGCCACGCAACCCCCTTAGCCACCCAGACTGCTTCCCCAGGATCTGTCCAGTCTCCACTGGGACCTGAGCACTCCCATTTCTAGACATTCTTCAGACATAGTTATTCTGTATGGTGCTTCTAGCTATGCTGCATAGAGCTGTTTATAGAGACTTCATTCCCATTGGATATGACTAACTTCTGAGTCATTTATTGCCATCAATCTTTTGCAAAATAGGTTCAATGCCCAAATAATGTCTGTATCTACTTGTGTGGGTAGATTACAACTCCTCCTCCCATGTGAAATGGTGGAGTGACTGAGGGAATTTTTTCAAATTAACTACAGTTTGAATCTTATTAATTTTGGACTAGATTCACAAAAGGACTTAGGCATCTAACTGCCATTTTAGGCAACTATATTCCAGAATGAAGCCCTACCGGGATTCACAAACCCCATGATCTGCCACTGAAGCCAGTAGGTGTCACAACTTACTTGGCACCTAAATTTTTGCAGTAAGCATTCTCTATGTGCCTACATTTCTGCATGTGCACTGCAGCCCCACCCCAGGCCTCCGGATACCTAGGCCCCAGAATGATGCATGAGCTGGGGGAATATAGGCATTCCTCTGCCAAAGTTGCCTGTGGGGGTTGATCCATTAAGTGTGGTCATAGCTCATCTACTAAGTTGGACCGCTATAGGGGAGCTTATGTAAAATGGCTGGGTGGCAGAGAGGACCTCCCTTCTAACTTTCAGCTTGCTGGTTAGAGTACTCAACCTGGATGTTGTGAGATGTCCCCCCTCTACCTGAGAGGGAGAAGAGATTTGAACAGGGTTGTACTAGCATTCAGGTGAGTGCCTACACACAAGGCAAGGGGATATTCTGATGTGGGTCTCCATCAGTCTCTGCTGTTGAAGCTGTTCCATTGTGAATAAATAATTTTAAAAAGTCATTGGAACAGGGAGACTAAATCCTGGGTCTCCCAAGTAGCGCTCTAACCATCAGGATAGAGAGTCATTCTCATGCTTGAGATCTTTCTTGCTCTGGCCAAGTGACTCATTATTTATTTATAGTAGAACAGGTTCAACAGGACAGACGGAAGGAGCCCCCCCATATCAGAATATCCCATATATAGCAGGTGAGTGGGGCACTCACCTGAGAGATGGCAGATCCTTTCTCACCTCAGGTGAAGATAAGGCTTGAGCTGGAAATCTTTCATATCCCAGGTGAATACCCTAACCACTTGCTAAAAGTTATGAGGGAGCGTCTCCTTGCAAAAATGGTGTAGTCACCTAACCACAAGAGAGAGTTTGCAGCTGAAAATCCCAAGCAAAGCGAGGTGCTGAACTTCCTGAGTGGAGCAGAGCTTAGGACACCTCCCTCTTCTTGGAATCTCCCATTGGCTAATTGAGATGGAGAACTGCCTAGCATGCTAGCTTTTGCGAATCCCATTCTGGGATGCCTGTCTCTCCCCATTCATTGTACAGGGAGCCCCAGTGCCTGACTTAGACTTCATTAATCCCAGTGATTTTCTAGGCACCTGAAAGTTAGATGTGGTGATGCTGAGTGGCACCATGCCTAAGTTTCTTTGTGAATCTAGCCCTTTCTGTGCATGCTACTGCCTCTCTTTGTTATGTCTATCTGGTTTCTGGTCACACTGCAGCCAGTGGGAGCCAGAATTAAGTCCTTCTCCAAAATAAACAATTAGGGAAAAATAACCATCTGTAATTCCAATAGCAGCCCTAGTTCTAAGCATCCAGGCTGGCTATATGTCCATGGTAGTCTTTTTGTTGTGATGTTACTGTCCTGTGTAGTCACTAAACTCATCAATAAAATCTTTTTTAAAGCAACATTTGGTTTAAAAGTCTGAGAGGAAAATGAGTGTTAAAGTAATTAGATTTCCAGTCCCAGTTTCCATGTGAGGATATAATTGGAACATTTGTTCCAATTACATTTGCTTTATAGTTCAGTATGAATTTTCAATAGATAGGTTTGAGATAAGAAAGCAGCAATTCAAATGCAATTATATAAACAGTACGCTCAGCCTGGTATTAGCTTGGAGAGTATAAAGCACGGTGAGAGCTTGTGCTAGGTCACAGCCTCTCCAACTCCACAATGCAGACTCAGGCTCCTGTATTGAGGAAAGATTCAGCTGCCAACAGGTTGGTCTTTGCAAGTTCAGCATTGTTGCCGCTACTGGGTGTTGTAAACTGGACAACATAATGGCTTTGGCTGGAGAAACTAGACGCTGAGAGAATTCAGAGGGTGATGTCCATAAATTTGTAGACACTGTCAGTTCAACTTTGTACTTTGGAGGCTGTTGAGCAGACCTTGGAGCTAATAAGAGCTTCATTCTAGGGATCCCTCAGCATGTATGGGAAAGGTCAGCAGCTCTGGTAGATGGTTGATTGAGTTGAACTCTTTACTGATCTGTCATTTGTTGTCATTTACAAGAATGTTACTTAATTACTGGCAGTGTGCATATCTCGCCAGCTCCAGTCAGTGGGCCTCTAATTAAAACAGCCAATTGGAGTGTCAGAAATGTGATGATGTAGTCTGTCTACACAGCCATTTCTTTTCATTCTTTCACCATTTTATAGGACTCGCTTTCTTTAAAGCCAATGGGATTATTTTAGGTTTTGTGTTTGAACTCTAGAGCTCATTGTTTCTTTCATGTGTCACATTTCTTAGATCCTTTAGTAGGGAGGGTTGGGGAAACTTCCTGCTATTTTATTGTATTAGCATTTTAGGACTCATTAACAGAAAGCTCCATGTAATGGGATTTAATAGGAGGAAGTGAACATGAGATTTGCCTCATTGTTCCATGTTTTGGCACCCTGCCTCTGGCATCAGTCAGTACTATTTCAAATAAAGGACTGAGGGTAGTGGAACTTTGTCAGGTTCTTGTTAGATATAATTTCATTGTCTTTCCCTTTTGTGAATAATATAACTGGTTCCCCAGTGGCTTTTCAGAACATGGCAGAAGGTCAGATCTAATGCTTTCTCCTTTGATATTTTGTCTTTTCATCTAGCATGAGTCCCATCTTTCTGATGTCCCTTCTCTTTGGCCTGACTTTTGGGCAGGCAATGTCTTTTTGTGCGCCCACTGAGTATATCATCCACGTGGAGAAGAGAGAATGTGCCTACTGCCTGGCCATCAACACAACCATCTGTGCTGGATTCTGCATGACACGGGTACCAGGCACTATTCTGTTCTAGGCGGGTGCTTCTATTGTGCCCACTGCTGTGGTATGAACATCTGAGCTCACTCATTACTTCCTCTAGAAAATCAGCGGGACAAACCATTCATCTCTTACGTTATTTACAATAGATAGAAAATCACACACTTGCCACATTTGGCAAATCATTCAGACACAGAGGCGATGAGGGGAGGGAGGAGAAGCATTCTGATGGATCTGGTGCCTATAGCAAAAATGTTGTAGTAGAAGATTGGCGGCTGCTGCTCACGTTGCAATGGCTTCTTCTCCTATGAATTTGGGGGTTAGGAGGGAAAAGAGGTTCTTCTCCCACTTAATGAGGGACAGAATTTTTTTTAAATTACTAAGCGAATTGTTTCAGTAACTTCTGCCTCATCATGTGTGCAGCTGGTAAGTCAATGCACTGATCACAGTGATGGCAGCACAGTGTGGGGAGAGAGGTGTCTCTTACATAGGCAGGTCCCATGCTACCCTTAGAGCCAGCACCTAAAATTCCACCCTTAAACCAATAGGCAGTCAGTGCAGGTCACGGAGCTCTGGTGTCACTTGTGGGTTTACCTCTGAGCCAGGCAGCAGGTGCAGCATAATGTGGAAATCTTCATAGAGATGTGGAGACTATTCACATGCAGATTTTCAGTGAGGGATCTCAGTAGAACTACACTAGAAATGCAGCCATTAGTCTGCAGGGAAAGATAACTGCCTTCTGAACACAATCAGAATGACTCAGGGAGGTCTTGAGTCACTGGGTCACTTGTGTATCCTTCAGTAAAACAGAATAACATCTCTCTTTTTTTTTTGTAGGACAGCAATGGTAAGAAGTTGCTCCTCAAAAGTGCCCTGTCCCAGGATGTGTGCACGTATAAAGACCTGGTGTACAGAACAGTGGTACTCCCTGGCTGCCCACGACACATCGTCCCCTATTACTCTTACCCAGTGGCGACGAACTGCAAGTGTGGTAAATGTAACACTGATTACAGTGACTGCATTCATGAGACAGTCAGGACAGACTATTGCACTAAACCACAGAAGTCCTATAATGTGTGAGCTTATTACTGAATGAGGTAGAAATGTACCTTCTGCCCCACAGTTAGCTAGTGGCTATCTATAACTGAATCATGAATAAAATTGTATTTCACAACAGATCTGCAAGTTGGTCTGTAGCATTTTTTAATCTAAAGGAATCCTAGCAAATTTACTGTTGTATCACCTTGATAGGACAAAGCAACTGCAACACTGGAGGGCACTGGTGGAAGTGAAGGGAGACAAAAAGGATAAAAATAATTGGTGTGCAGGGAGGAGTTAGGCATTGCTAGGGGGATGCGCCCTGGCCTATTGGATGATGTTCTAAGATGTGGTGATGCTGCTGTGTCATCTCCAGGCTCAACACCTGATTGTGATTATTTATTTTTGATCTGTTCCATGCCCTTTCGTGCCTTCTAGACTGGGTCACTGCAGTGTGTTCATTTCCACTTTGCTCTCAGGTGCTGTCATCCATGTATACAGCTTAATACTGTCTGTCTGAGAGATGCCTCTCCCCATGTGTAATGTCCTTGGGTGCGCAAGCTCTATGTCCGTGGCTTTAAACATCTGGGGCTGGGAATTCCAGAATCAAGGACTTTGCATTGAAAAACCCCCTTCCCCACTTGACTGAAGGAGCCTGAGTTTGTTGAGCTTTATGGCTTATCTGTAATTTATGTTGAAGGGTAAAGGGAGTGGGGGCAAGTTGAACCCTCTGTTTGAGTTTTGTTTGTAAAGATTACATGAAATGTGGTTCGGACATAAAGGGCTTGGTCACTTTAAAAAAATAAATAAAATAGGTGGCACATGGTCCTCTCCCAATGTACATTAAGTGGAATTACACATGCCCTGCTCCTCAATTTGGAGTCTACACCCACTTTGTGCACAGTAAGTGGCAGCCTTCTTTTAGGTGCTGAGCAGGCATGGGTGAAGAGTCTGTGCCCACTCGTAGGGAAGTAAGAGTAGGTGAATGAATGAATTTTTGCCTCACTATGAACCCCTGCAGATGTGAAACTGCAACAGGTGGCTCAATGGTAAGCTATAAATAAAACAGACCAAACACGCCATGAAAGGGCTAGGTGGTTTCTAGCAGGTGGTTCACAGCAGGGGAAAAAAGCCGCAGAACCCACTTATGGAATTTTACATCCCTAGCATTCACACATCTATTTTATTATCAGAATTGGAGAAGTCAGAGATGGAAGAAGGCCATTCAGTCCCTTCTCTCCTCTGCCCAAGCCAATCTCACTCCTTTCATTTATCCAAGGACTGTGTGTGTGTGTGTGGGGGGGCACACAGGGCTGCAGCAAAGAAAAAATATGCTTCATTAATACAGAAGGATCACTAGCTTTTGCTGCAAGGTGGTATGGCAGGCACAGGGTACGGATGGCTTCTACAAAGTTGCCATTAATGTCATAGAGGGCTTCAAGCTTTCCTTGCACCATATACATTTAAATTGCAGACTGCACACAGTGGATTTGGGGAAGGGGCCAAAGATACTGACCAGTTTATTCCTCTGCAAACAACAAAGAAAAAACTGGGATCAGCCATTACATGAGCTCACTGCCAAGGAAAAGAACTGGCTAAATATAATCAAAGGTAATATTTTAACATGGTTAAAAACTCCTGATCCAGTTTTATCCTCAGGTGCAGCTCCTAGCAAATTCAGTGGTTGCACTGTATGTTTGTTTGAGGGAAGAACTGGTCTTTTATTGCTGAGAAGTTCAAGTATGGAGTGAGTTATGCTAACAAGTTCAAGTAGCACCTATGTCTGCTGAACAATTAGGGTTTATGAGCATACAAAATCCATTTGGGGCTCACTCTAGAACCCATATTGTAAGTGATAAGTAGGCCTTGTACAGGATGAATTTCATACTGAGTGCCTGTCTAGGATAGTTTGCCTACCATGCATGTATGGTCTGAAATGGCTTCTGTTTTTAGCAGTCACCAAAGCAACCACCTTCTTTACAAGGAAATGCTCCAAGTTGTAAACTATGACTTTTTATAAGCCATAGCCTTCTGTTCCCAATTAATTGTAAAGAGTGAATTAATGAAACAGCATTGATGGAACAGAGAACAAAGAGAAATACCAAGACAGACCTTTCTAGTCCGGTAGCTGGATAATCAAGTGCAGCTAATAGAGAAAGACTTGGCTCCAAACCCATTAGAAAATGTGTTGTTCATGTTCCCTTCATTAAATATATATATATATATATATATTCCTTCAACAGCATGTCCTTAACCTCCATGTAAGACTGAAGTCTTTAACCTGCCCCATTAAATTCCACCACCTACTGAAGTTCCAAATCAACTACCCCTAATGTCTGAGCATGCTACCCTCTGAAAAGTACACAAAATTCAGTAAAACATCAATGGTCGTTTCACATATAGAGATTTATATCTCTTAGAACCCTTAGCACTGGGAGACATTCTCATACACTAACAATATGCAGACTCCTGTACTGCACTGGTTGTTGGTGTCACAAGTCTGACTCTTGGTGCAAACGGATAATAGGAAATGCCATGAAAAGGAGACGTACAGCATCCCCAAGCTGGGGTGCAACACTGAGCAGCAGCCCAGGGGATACGTTGTCCCAACTTTCCATTAACTTTAGTTGATTAGTAACAGTGTATTCAGGGAACCCCAGATTCACTAAGAATGTAAGTAAATCAATCTGAGTTGCCATTTGTTTCTTGGGTCCTCTCTATATCGATGATTCTTGCAGGTTCTGTTCCAACATGTCCATGGCATGAAGAGTTAGGATGAAAATCTGCCATATTGGGAAAGCTCAACAAGGAACTCCCCTACTCCAATAAAGTAAATGACTTGGGATACCAAAGAGAGGAGCAGTGACTAATGCTCTGCAGCCAGCCCCTCTCAGGAAGGCAGAGGGACCCTCCTTCCATCAAATTTTCCTGAAAATAGAAGACAATATGTATTGGTTTTGTTACCAGGCTCTCAAACATGTCATTTACCACAGAACGGTTTTCCCTATACACATTCAGCTTTCATGAAAGAGAGAGAAAAAACACAAATGTAAACTTGTGGCAGCAGCATGTCTATCTAATTCAGAACTAATGCTTCACAATCTATTAAAAACTAAGAATATATTCTAATGGTAGGAGTCCTTAGATCACTGGCAAGACAGACTTCCACCCCCATGCCACTGCACTGAAATCAGTGGAATTTAGAAACCTAAATGCCTTTGATCTAGGTGAAAGTGTATTGACATTTATATCATGGCAGTGAGCTAAGAATGGCTCCCACTTGTATAGCTCACCAGTGCCATTTCCCTCATGGGTGCACACAGCTGTCGATACCTAGGTGGCAACAATACAATGATGAAAGATATCACCACATTTTTGTTGGTGATATGATGTTTGAGCCGAGGCAGTTCATATACAGGCAGTGGCTGATTCTCAGTCCTTCTGCACTGAGGGACAAGACTGTTATTACTTGTGTTTTATCAAATAAGAAAAATGAATTCACATTCAGCAAAAAATATCCCATTTATAAATGAATTGGAATATTAACTCCCGGGCTGTCTGCCCAGTGCTACAAAACTAGTTCACCATTAAGAACTCACTGATCTCCACAATTACACAAAATGACTCAAAGCCACAAAGAGTACAATTTTCAAGGCTGCCCAAGTCATACAAACCCCTAATTAATCACTTTTGAAAAATATTGCCCATCATCATTCTTCATTTGTTACCTTACACAGTCAACTAGTCCACTGTAGCTGTCCTCACTTGTTCCTTTGGTTAGTGACTGGAGCTGTGTCTTTATTATTGGAAAATCAAAATGTTCCATGGTAAAGCATAGTGTTGGCTTGAACAGATTTATACAGGCAGGGCCAGGAAAGGACCCCTGAATGCTCTTTGAAGACACACATCTTGTCAGTTATCCATACTAAGACTTTTCTTGCTTTATTTTAGTAGACAGCAGAGACCAGAATGATCTCCTCTGCCCCATACCCAGAAAGATGAAGACAAGTGTGTTAAATGCTGTTTGACTCCCCTTCTAGCCTAAAAAAAGTGCCACGTATTTCCACTGACCTGGTTGAACACTGAACAGTTATTTGTATTGTACGAGAACATACGGACTGCAACACTGATCAGACCATTGGTCTGTCCAGTCTTGCCTTCTGCAATAGCCAACACTTAATGCTTCAAAAAAGGCAAAAAGACTATAATACACCTACCAAGATATTCCTCCTCCTTTCCAAATCAATAGGAAGTTTCATTCATGTCTGTGTGAAGTAGCATATATTGACCTTTAATTTCCATTGAGCTTTCCTGGAGCCATCAGCATTCTTTGTTGGGACATCCTAACAGCACTCAAGGACTGTTTTTAAGGTCCCATTGATACAGCCACCCTCCTCAAAAACACCTCTTCACTACTCTATGGTACAGCTGTTGAGATGCCTATCTCAAAGCACAGACACGAAGGGGATTGTTCTTCAAGTGACAGTCCCTGTGTGGATTCCAAACGTGTTATAAAAAGCCTCTTACCATCACACGGATTGACACAGACTGCTGCCACAGAGCCAGCCACATAACCAGCTAGAAATAACTGATAAAATGGGGCTCTGTCATCCAGAGACTCCTGTCCTCCTCTGTTCAAATGTGCAAATAATGGAAAGTAGATGATGGAGAAGGAAACATCCCTGAGAAAAGAAGACACCATGTTTACATAACACCCCTTGTTCAGCAGTTCTCACCAATGAAAGGAGAAAATGAGAAATGTACCATTACCACCTCAATAAAATGGCTCCAAGACTCCTGTAGAGTCCCTTAATGCCTTGCGTATGCAGAAGTGCATCTGCTATGTGTGTAGCAGATAATCTGTTTGTAAGTGCAGCAGGTCCAATGTTGTATGCTCTAGTCAGGGGAGAGCTGACAGCTACAAGTTTGCAGCCAGAACTTGAACAGTGGATTCCACTCACAAGCTGTTGAGATGCTGAAACGAAGCCGGAAATGTCAAGCTTACTTATTTCCTGGCACTCTTCCTGAAGTTTCAGATCTAGTTCTTCATCCTCAGTTCAGATGAGGCTGGAGAATCTGGTCATGGCCACCACCCAAATCACTTTCTTACAAGAACTGGCCTGCACTCAAGAAGTCTCATACCAAAGCTGCTACTTCTCGCTGATCTTTCCCAACCACTGAACGGTGCTCTGACCTGACAAGACATTGCCAATTCTGTATTATCACACCCAATCAGCCACAATAGACTGACAGAAGATCAGTACAAGATTCCTCTTTGTCCTCCATTCCCCTGGGGCCAAAGTGTTGTACAGTACAAAGATTGATCTGCACTGATTCTTGCTCTCAGGCAGTGAGAGCTAAAACCTGAAATAATATTAACAGCTCCATCATTCATGACTTCAGAGATCTGTGTGTAAATGAAAATGTGGCTCTTTAGCACAGACACATTAGCACCCAGAAATTGACACTCAAAGCCAAGCACGTTGTAAATGCGGGGGATAAGTGCTCAATTACCTACTCTCTCTGATTCCTGTAGTTGGATTGTCAGCATCTCCATGGGAGTGGTGATGATGACCTGGCATGTTCCAGCACCACGGCCTGCCACCATCTCTCTGGATATGGCCAGTCCCGTTCTAAAATGGAGACAAAAAGATTATGGGATAGCAATCTCTGTTTAGACCACAAATCATACAGGAGCAACAGGATACCTCACTGCCAATCTCATCATCTGTAACCTTATTCCAATCCAGAGTCTAAAAGGTAGTAACTTCTTCCAATCAACAAGTTAATTACCTGGCACTATGCCCAACACTGTGCTGCATCTGCTACTTAACATCTTGGGCAGCATAAGGTGCTGTATATAACTAGCAGTTTTGTTAAACAGCTGAGTTACTTTCAGTTCTGTTCAAAGCAAGGGGGGAAAGTTAAGATTAATAAAACTGGCAGAAAAAGCCATGTCTACCCTATGAGAAGAAGTTTTCTTCATTTTCCTCCACCATACATGTTTTATGCTTCTAGCTGCTGTGTAATGATGGCCAAACATTACAAGTGTGTTTGCAACCTAACAGGCTATTGTAATATTACATTGTTATGAACATATTAGTTCAGTTTTTAAAACTTTACTAATTTTGTGCCCTTCTGTACACATGTTCAGAGTTCGAGAGAAGCTGGCCTCCATTTATTTCAGCGGGACTACCTGATGTGGGACTGCCTTGGTCTTACCTCTGGAAGCCGTTCCACTTTAATTAACTAATAACAGCCAAAGCAGAAGTCAAGTGTAAGAAGCCCTCAATGATAGGGGGATTTGGGTACTAACCTGGGCAGTTGGAACCTGTGGGTCAATTCCTCCAGCTCTGGGGTGAGGAGTTGAGTGAGCTTTTTCTCTTGAAATTGTTGTAATTAACTATTAACTGGGCCAAGCATAATTTGAGAAACCCTGTGTGGTACAGTGGTTAGAGTACCCTACTAGGGGGTGGAAGATCCAGGTTCAATTCTGCCTTGTGAGAAATACCCTTTTCTCTTGAAGCTCTTCCACTGTAATTAACTATGAATTGGGCCAAAGGACACTTCCCAAAAGAGATGCCTCCTGTGGTGTAGTGGTTGGGGCTCTTGTATGGGCTGTTAGAGTACCTGCTTCAATCCTTGCTGTGAACAAGGGGTTTACAATGCGTATCAGCTGCCTGCAGGGCTGTTTTATTTAAATATTCCTTGAGCTACATTAAAAAAGAAATCACTCTCTTGTCCCCTGTGGCTAGGCTACCCACCCAGGCAGTGGGAGACCCTAG
Source organism: Chrysemys picta bellii (assembly GCF_011386835.1). Lineage (NCBI taxonomy): Eukaryota > Metazoa > Chordata > Testudines > Emydidae > Chrysemys > Chrysemys picta. The sequence continues at coordinate 12,380,233 of NC_088794.1, read as the reverse complement.
GTCCATTCTTAACAGGCTGAGAGAGGTGTTGGAATAAGCTCTTGCATTTTTGAGGTCAGCAGCCTATCAAGCAATTCTGAGCCTTTCACTGGCCCAATTCATAGTTCATTAAACCGGAACAGCTTCAAGCAGCTGGGCATTCCCTGTCGAAAGCCCTTCTCCTCGGCAAGCAGAGGTGGCAATTGAACCAGGGTGTTCCATTGCCCAGCAGAGTTCTCCTAACTACCGTTCTGTAGCAGGCTTCTTGTGCTTTGCTATTGCTTCACACAAGTCATACAATTGAAGTGGAACAGCGTCAAAAAGAGCAGCCCACACCAGCCTATCCTTTAGCTCAGCAATTAAGGCACTCGCTTGAGAGATGCCAGACCCCCTTTTACAGACTTTCTGCTCATCAAGCAGATGGGGGAAGTGACCCATGGTCTCCCACATCAGGTCCCTAATCACCAGGATGGGGGCAGACAGCAGGCTTCTGCTGCCTTCCCCCCACTGGTTTTGTATGGTGTTGAGGTGTCTATGGGTGTGTGAGAGGCACTGTGGAGCTCCCTTTCCTCTGCACACCTGCGGGGGTGGGTGTGGAGAGAAGAGCTCTAAACTCCGTCTCCACCCACTTCTCTGGGTGCTCAGCTGCTGTGTTCAGCCATCTTTTCCCATGCCGTTGAAAGCTGAAGTGGATTCACATCCACTGGCCACATAAGGCACAATGTCTATTCCCACCTCCAAGAACAGAGCAATATTTTGGGCACATCAATGCAACCTGAGTCCAAGCTCCACAGTAGCATCCTGTTTGCTTTGCATGATCAACATACAAGAACATGAGTGACTCTGTTTGCTTGTGATGTGCTTTGGATTCTGGTATTGCAGCATGGGTGCCAGGCCCTACTCTCACTGCTCGTGCAATGTCATGAAACTCACCAGCAAGGTGACAGGCTCTGCTTACACATCACGGTCCAGTCATCAAGGAGACTGTTTTATTCTTTGACTTTGAATGCTTCGGATTAAACCCTACCCCCTATGTAGACATACCCTATCACAGTGGGTCTCAAACTTTTTTACTGGAGACCCCTTTCACATCACAAGCCTCTGAGTGTGACCCCCCCTCCCCAATAAATTAAACACACTTTTTAATATATTTAACACCATTATAAATGCTGGATGCAAGTGGGGTTTGGGGTGGAGGCTGACAGCTTGTAACCCCCCCATGTAATGACCTTGTGACCCCGAGGGGTCCTGACCCCCCAGTTTGAGAACCCCTGCCCTATCATTTCAGTTACATCAGCTGGCTCCAGTACCAACACACTGTATCAAAGGCAAAGCCACTGGGCCAAAGTATTGTGTCTTCTCGCCAGGCTCTGCCCAGTCCCCTCCCACACTGTTGCCTGGAGTTTATTGGCAAAGGCTTAGGCCTGCTCTGCTCTAGAGAAGGTATCCAGGGCTGTAATTATTTTACCCCTGTAGCTACACTGGATTGAGCCCTAGTGTGGATGCAAGTTTATCAGTCCCAAGGTGTTGGCTAGCCACACAGCTCGTTTTGCTTCCTAAACCAGACTAAACGTTCGTGCTGATATCGCTGCAGCCACACTGGGCTTGGGGGAAGAGCTTATGGAGCCGGGTGTTGCTTCGCTAACTGCACTGGACTAGTTAACGTGGCCCTGCTTTTGAGTGTAGACAAGCCCTTAACTGAGCTGGTTTTCACCATGGTGCCCATCACATCAGGAATCAGAAGTCTTGTGATTTGTTTTCTGCGGTGATGGTTTGCACCTCATTACAGTGGGGCAATAACCCAAACAATGGAATTTTGTACAGCCCTTTTCCCCCGGTGAAGAAGGAAAGCTTGGTGCAGGCTTATCTGTGGTGCCACACCAGGGTTGGGGGATGAGCTAGCAGTGCGTGTTGTGGTCAAGGGTTCCTCACCTACGGCCCTCCAATAAGGAGTAGAGATTAATAAGCAAAGTCTGCTAAAATCCACCCATTTAGGGAGTGTGGCTTGAAACCTGCGCTGGCATAACAAGGAACCAAGTAGAGTGTAGAGGCTCCGGAGCTGGGGGGCCACCCACGCCCAGCCACTTTGAAGCATGTGTTGGGGTTGCCACCTAGTCGTGGCTGGGCTGGTTTTTCTACTGCCTTGCTGGTTGCAATATATCCCTTGCTAAACACTGGCACATTGCAACTGTAAGCTGCAGGTGTGCACGGCTGCAATGGGAGTCGTACAGCAATCTCCCTACTCTGGCACACAGGCCACGTGGCCAGGAGCATGGGCATCATGGCACCCGGGGCCCACTTTAAGTGCTGGGCCCTCAAGGTGCCAAAACTGCAGCAGCTGAGGTTCGTGCTCCTCTTGGCACCGGGATCTTGGCAGCAGGCTGGCCGGGCCCAAGGCTCAGCAGCAGGGGGGTGAGGAGTGGGATGGGGGTGGGAGGCAGGGGCAGTGGGGGGCTGAGGCTCCTGGGAGTGCATGGGTCATGGGGGGAAGGCACGGGCTCCTGTTTCTAGGGGACCGCAGGGAGCTTCTCCTCTCTCAAGTGCTGAGGGAGGCTCCTGGGAGCGGCTGGGTGTAGGGGCTCATGGGAAGGCAAAGAGCCTTGAACCCAGCTCCCTGCCTGCAATGCGCCTGTGAGAGAGAGGGGGGTCAGGCTGCTAAGAAGGGAAGAGGTGGGTCTTAAATAGCATCTTTAGCCAATCCATTGTGAAGCAGACAGTGTAGTATTTCAGTCTGTTTATATGGTATATGGGAGTTAGGTGAGGAGCCATTTCAGCATATGTATAACTTATTAAAAGACAAATTTTAAGTAGAACTGTATCCTAAACTGCATTACAGTATTGTACTCAATCATTGCATTTCAATGGGAGATTCAACTTCCTTTCTAGGAACAGAACAAACACCTGAAACTCTTACCACAAAAGTGGTCCATAGTCATGCAAGTAGTCCCATTTGTCTTCAATGGGATTGATCAAATGATTAAGGGTTTACAGGATTAGGTTCCAAGTTTGTAAATTGTTCTGGATGAAACTGACAATGCCTGAGCTCTCAGATCAAGAGCGTCATTCGAATAAAGGTGGGCAGATGTGTGATAAGTCAGCTCCGTTGCTAAGATGAGGAACATATTTTCAGCAAAGCTCTTGGCAGATTCCTGAGGCAGCTGGTTGAAGCCTGTCAGTTTCCAGCATTATAATCTTCACTTATTGTTCTCTCACCCACAAAGCCGGAAAATGAGGCATTTATTTTCTTTGTTTTATTGCTCCAGTTCCAGTTAACAAAAGGCAGGTTAGACTAGTTTGGCTGCAAAGAAGAATTTTATGTACACTGGGGACAACACCTGATTCCTGTCAAGCTGCAGAACTGGGCTGACATCAGAATCCAAACATCCTCTGGTCAGTGCAAGCAGAGGCATTCCTCTAATGATTTGGACTTCATGTGATGCAGTTTGGATGTCATGGATAATTCAGACTAATGGGGAGAAACAGAATCAAAAACACAGTTTAAACACCTTCCGTCCCCTGCACCCCTCCTGAGGACTAGCAGGGGCTGCACCCCACCCACCCTGTGGCCCCAGGCAGCCCCTAGTCCCAGGCTGCTGAGACCCAGACCTAGCCTGTCCAGCACGTGCGGCTGGGTGTGAAGAGGGGGCGGGGCAATAACAGCACCGCGGCCCCCTGGGATTCGGTCACGCGCCCAACAGAAACTCGCTTTCGCCTTCACTGCCAGCCCCACCCGGATACTGTGCACATGCGCAGTACGGCCGATGGATGGCGCTGCCCGGGGTGAATGAGACTAGGGAGAGATAGGGGTATGAGTGACAGGCGCAGTAGCCAATAACGTGCGGGAGGGTAGGCGCCATCTCCTCCGGTCCTAACATAGTAGAAACAGCGTCCTGCTCTCGAGCTCACTCACTCGTTTCGGCGCCGTCCGGTCCCGTCCTCGCTGGCGCCGCCGGCTGAGAGCATCGCGCCCTGCTGACAGGAGCCGGACCTGCCGCAGGGGTGCGCGGTGATTGGCCACAGCCGCCACTAGAGCTGGCCAATGCGGAGCGGGCGCCGCTTTTTGCCCCACCCATTGCCCAGGGTAACGGCTGGGGCTAGTTCTCCCCGTATGGCGGCGGAGAGTGGCGCGTCCTTCCTGTGGTCCGTATCCGTGACTCTGTCTGGTGCCAGGCGCTAAAGAGGGAGCGAGCAGAGAGAGCCCGTAGCCACGCCCCCAGTGCCCTCAGCGCCGGGCAGAGAGACCCCGCCCATAACTCCCCTTTCCCTCCACGTCGGGCCGAGATAGCCCGTAAAGCCCTCACGTCCCGTCAGCGCAGAGTAGAGACCCCGTAACGCCCCGCCCTTCCGTGCGGGGCAGCGAGCCCGTAAAGCCCCTCCGTGCGGGACACAGAGACCCCGTAACCAACTGCTCGGCCCCTCAGCGCCGGACAGAGAGACCCCGACCCCCCCTCCCCCCCATGCAGGGCACAGAGACCCCGTAACCAACTGCCCGGCCCCTCAGCGCCGGACAGAGAGACCCCGAACCCCCCTCCGTGCGGGGCACAGAGACCCCGTAACCAACTGCCCGGCCCCTCAGCGCCGGACAGAGAGACCCCGAACCCCCCTCCGTGCGGGGCACAGAGACCCCGTAACCAACTGCCCGGCCCCTCAGCGCAGAGTAGAGAGACCCCGAACCGCCATAACGCCCGCCCCCCTCCTGGCCGACTGAGAGACCCCGTGGCTTCCATTACCTCAGTGTGCCCAGCAGCATGGCCCCATAGCCCCCACACTGCGCCCAATGCCAGGCCGGGCTTGCCCCAGCTCACTTTCCCACAGTCTGTAGGGTGACCAGACGTCCTGATAAAATCGGGACCGTCCTGCTATTTAGGTGTTTGTCCCGCGTCCCGACCGATGTTGGGTCGGGACGCAATTTGTCCCAATATTTCGCTTCGCCGGTGTTGTTTTTTTTTCTCCACTGGCAGCACTCGGCTTTTTTTTTCTGCTCCGCCGGCGGACCCCCATGTGTCCTGATATTTACTTCCTCTCATTCTGGTCGCCCTAACAGTCTGTCACCAACCTGGCTCTCTCGTTCCCAGCACTCAGTCAGGCATTCTCACAGGGAAAAGGCTGGGCTTGTTACCTCAGGCTGGGGATGGGTAAGAGGGGACACGGTAAATATACACACAGAAATGTGGTCTAGCACAGCAGTTCTCAAACTGGGTTGTGACCCCATTTCACCAGGGCTGGTGTTAGGCTGGCTGGGGCCTGGGCCAAAGCTGAAGCCTGAGCCCCACTGCCCAGGGCTGAAGCCTGAGAACTACCACCTCAGGTTACAGGCCCTCTGCCCCGGGATGAAGCCCTTGGGCTTTGGTCCCTCCTGCCTGGAACAGTGGGACACGGGTGGGCTCAGGCTTCAGTCCCCCTCTCCTGGGGTCATGTAGTAATTTTCGTTGTCAGAAGGGGGTCGTGGTGCAATGACGTTTGAGAACCCCTGGTCTACAGAAAGCAGCTCAGGAACTTGTTCTCTGTCTCCTAATATAAGAACAAGGGAACAGTCAAACAGAAACGAGACAAATCAAAATGGATGAAATAACTTTTCACCCAGCGCATACTTAAACTGTGGAACTCATTGTCAAAGGAAGTTATCAAGGCCAGAAACCAACTGAGATTCAAAGAGATTGGACATTTATATGGATAACATATATCCAGAGTTACAGTAGTTGATGCTAACCAATTTTGGAAGGGGTGTTCACCCTCATGCTTCAAGGCTTAAGCCAATCTCTAACTATTAGAGGACACCTAACATAGGGGACTGAATATCCCAAATTTGTACAATGCAGAGTATCTATTGTATCTTCCTCTGAAACTAGTGTAGTTTAGTCTCAGAGACAAAATACTACACTAGATGGCCCATAGGTCTGACCCAGTGTGACAATTCCTGTGTTCCTATGACTTATTCACACACTCAAGAAAGAGATCTTGGAGTCATTGTGGCTAGTTCTCTGAAAACATCCACTCAGTCAAAAAAGCGAATGGAATGTTGGGAATTGTTAAGAAAGGGATAGAAAATAAGACAGAAAATATATTGCCACTATATAAATCCATGGTATGCCCACATCTTGAATACTGTGTACCAGGGACATGGAACAGCTGCCATATGAGGAGAGATTAATAAGACTGGGATTTTTCAACTTGGAAAAGAGACGACTAAGGGGGGATATGATAGAGGTCTATAAAATCATGACTGGTGTGGAGAAATAAATAAAGAAGTGTTCTTTACTCCTCATAACACAAGAACTAGGGATCAGCAAATGAAATTAATAGGCAGCAGGTTTAAAAAAAAGGAAGTATTTTTTCACACAACACATGGTCAATCTGTGGAACTCCTTGCCAGAGGATGATGTGAAGGCCAAGACTAGAACAGGGTTCAAAAAAAGAACTAGATAAGTTCATGGAGGATAGGCCCATCAATGGCTATTAGCCAGGATGGGCAGAGATGGTGTCCCTAGTCTCTGTTTGCCAGAAGCTGGGAATAAGCGATGGGATGGATCACTTGATGACCACCTGTTCTGTTCATTCCCTCTGGGGCACCTAGCATTGGCCACTGTTGGAAGACAGGATACTGGGCTAGATGGACCTTTGGTCTGACTCAGTATGGCTGTTCTTATGTTCATTCTCTCCCCCTCTGACTAGTTGTTCATTTGCACACTTGTTTCTGATTCACTCATGCAGCTGAACACTGATTCTCTGATTCACCCAGGCATTTGTTTAGACATTGATTCTTTCCAGTTTGCACCCATTTCTGCTTTTTGCACGACCACTTGGTAGCAGTTCATTGTGAAGCCAGCAGCTGCTGAGGCTATGCTCTGCCATGCTGTCTTGGCTGAGGATTCACTGAATGCACTCCATGTCCTGCATGACACTGACTGCAGCTGCTCCTGTGGCAAGGGTGCTATCCAGGGTCGGCTCCAGGCACCAGCGCAGCAAGCAGGTGCTTGGGGTGGCCAACGGAAAGGAACGGCACGCCCTGCTCTTCGGCGGCAGATCCCTCTGTCTCTCTCGGAAGGAAGGACCTGCTGCCGAAGAATGAAGCGGCGGCGGTAGAGCTGCCGCCGAAGTGCCGCCGATCGCGGCTTCTTTTTTTTTGGCCACTTGGGGCGGCAAAAACGCTGAAGCCAGCCCTGGTGCTACCCTATGCAGGCTCTGGGCTACTGTCATATGCACACATGGTACATGGATCATCTAGGAAACAGAGGCTCAATTTAGCTCATTGGGGCAGGGAATGTCTTATATGTAAAAGACCACTGCTCATCCTTCTGCGAAGAGTTCAGTCCTTATCCTAGCACCAGTTCCCACCTTCTTTTCAGATCCTTCTGAAAACACAGTTCTTTCCCAAGGCTCCCAAATGTCACAATCTCATGCCATTGCTACATCACCTCACTGCATTTCTGAGGTTCTCTCTATGCTTAGAGTCCTAGTATCTGTGTGCTCTTGGCAGCTCAGGCAGGGGAACCAGGTCTCTGTATATTGTACAGGGCCAAGCATATTCTCAACAACTAACAAACAGTAAGGGTGCTATCTACATCATTAATAGTAATCTGGAGCCAATGGGGCTGCTTGTAAAAACTTATTTTTACAATGATTTATTACTTATAACAAATACATTTGCCATTAACAGGGTCAAATCTAACAAAATATCCTAAAACTCACTCTTTTATTCCATACCCAATTCACTCTGTCGCAGGACAGTATCTTGAACCTGAAGTGGCACAGACAGGCTGATCTAGTAGATCGTGTCTATGTCTAAATTCATTCCATAGTCAACAGTTACAAACTACTCCTGAGGTTTTCCATGACAAAGTTACTCTGCAGTCATGGATGAATGGCAAGTCTCCATCTCCTGATTTTCCAGGCTAAAGGAAGTATTCTATTGTTTTTGTAGGGTGATGTTGATGTTAAAATACTATAAATACTTGGGCCTGAATGGGCAGAGATTGGTTGAGCCACCAGAAAGGGAGGAAGCAACTAATCTCGAGGTATGATGGGAGAATGATAGCATAAATGGTCCTGCAATTCCTAACAGGGTTGGAAATGGAGTAGTTTTTGTGAGTGTTGCTCATTTAGTTAGGTCAAATAGGGACTATATTTTTCACCCTAAGTAAATGAAGTGTTTTGTTCAGGCAGAAATAGGTTGTGGTGAAGTGTGGAGGTTTATCTGTTTGATGTTTGTGGCGCCTCTGTAGATTGGTGTGGGGCATGTAGAAATAGTCTTGGAAGAATTCATGTTTTTAATAATTTTGATAGACATTAATTTTATTTTAAGCAGTTTTAAAATTTGTATCTATTTAAATTTTCATAGTTATGCAAAAGTATAAATTTTAAGCATTTTTTATTGATTTAAATTTTTACACATGTGGGAAATTATGGGAGAGATCACACAAATATTTAATGACAGGATAGGGGTTGAGAATCAAAAAGTTAAAGCTTTATAACTGTTAAAACACAAACTGCTAGTAACAGAAAGTGACTTTAAGGCATTTGACCCAAATAGTCAGTTTCTGGGATTATAAAATGAGGCTAAAAAAAATATGACAGAGAGGTCAGTTATCTTAACAGTGGCAATTTATGACGCCAAAGGACTGATGCATGTTAGCAGCACAGATGCTGGGGGAGTAATGGGAGACTTAGTTCTGGGACACTGGATTGCAGAGCAGAGACATAAAGTGCTGCAGGTCCTCCACGTACTGCTTAGATAGTCCAGTGATAGTCCAAAATCAGTTTGGGGAATGTGACATATTAAAAACTCATTAAACATGCAAATTTTTCTTTACTGTTAGGAGAGTAGATGTTTTAAAACAGTCTCAAACTCCCTGCAACCTCACCACAGTGTCCCAGGCCTGGTCTTGGGAGAGGGAAGCATATTTACGAAACCATTTCATTTCCCTTTAATGTACTTTATCCTGATGAATTTCAACATATTTCAGAAAGAAAATGACCCGATTTGCCAATTAACAGTATTTTGTGTGTGTGTGCAGGGCCGGCTCCAGGCACCAGCGCAGGAAGCAGGTGCTTGGGGCAGCCAAAGGAAAGGGGTGGCATGCCAGGTCTTCAGGGGCAATTCAGCGGCGGGTCCCTCAGTCCCTCTCGGAGCGGCGCAATACAGTTGCCGCCAAAGTGCTGCCGATCATGGCTTTATCTTTTTTCTCCTTTTCTTCTTTTCCTTCGCCGCTTGGGGCAGCAAAAAAGCTGGAGGCAGGCCTGTGTGCGTGTTGTTCTTTTGAAGCTTGTTTGTGATTAAAAGGGGGCAGAACAAGTTGGCGTTAAGAAGTGGGCATTTTACAGCAGGAAGTGCGTGCGACAGTGTGTTGCATGTTTGGATCTGTGAACTCTGAGAAACCTCTACAGGGAACTGAGGGTGAGGAGGAATAATAGCATTGTTGCCTATGATTGCTTGGCTTTCCAGCAGAATCATTTTCAGAAATGGTCACACAACAGAGCAGTTCAGAAAAAAGGAAAAAGCGTTAGGAACAAGGATGAAGGGGAGTGGGAGGAGGATAGAACAGTGCACTTCCAACAGTGTTTTCATATGTGTGCATGTGTCACAGATGAATATTCTTTGTGTTACTTGAATGTTTTTAGATTATGATTTCAGAAAAGCAAATTGTGGGGAGTTAAGACATCAAATCTAGCATGTAAGGTGCAGTAGTACGCAGGATTAAAAACCACCATGATGGGATAAGGCTTAGGACACCATAATTAAGGTATAACAGACTATGGTACAAATCCTCTGAAAAAGAAACATTCAAGGAACAAGAAGTGGCCAGTTTGGCTTCATGAAAGATTGACTCTAAGAACCAAATTTTTTAAATAGTGAGTCAAGGCTGCAAAAAAATGGTACCTTTTTAATTATAAGGGGAATAAGAACAGCTTCTACAATATTAAAGAGAATGAAGCTCAATTAGTAAAGGGGGAGGATGAAATTATTGGAAACCTCAATAATGGCTGATACTGAAACGCAACTTAAAAAGGAGCAGTTAACAATACACAAAATATAAAGAAGTTTGAAAAATTGGTAGGGCAGGTCCAGTAAAAATAACTATAAAGAGAAGAAAAGGGAATACTTGGTAAAATTACAGTTGTAAAAATCTGCCTGTCCAGATTATATATGTCCTAGGATAGCAAGGGGAATAGCCAGCGAATTTATTGCACCCTTGGTTGCTTTTGAAAAATCATGAACAACTGATGAGACACTGGAAGACTTAGAGCAAACACTCTAAAGTAAGGGTAAATGGATACAGAAGTTAGAGGAAGTGGGAACAACTAGTAAGGAGACCAGGTTATGATTGTCCATGTCCTGATAACACAAATTTTAATGAGACTAGTTAGTTTCTATAATGATTTATACACATATATGCACATGTTCTGAAACTATATAGCCAAACCATTGTAGCACTTGAAATCACCAGGGTGGAGAGGAGAGGGGGCTCAGAAGGCATTTGAATGAGGGGAGAATGGTGGTCTCGCAGACTAGCTGAGGAAAGGTGTTCCATGTGTAGGGGTGACATGGAATACAGTACAGAGAGTTGTTTGGTGGGGAAGCAGCCATATGACATGTTAAGCAATAAGTAGCATGGTGTGTGTGTTGGGGGAGGGATGTTCTAAAAATTAAACCTTAGCATAAAATTGAATAGTAAAGCATTTGATACTGTCTCTTAAAATATAATTTCAAATGAATTCAGACTGGTTTGGCTAAGAACACTCAGGGGAATGAAAACCTATTTAAAAGGAAAAAAGGTAATGTGAAATGACAAAGGTCAGTATTGAACTGTGTGTTGGGGTACCACAAGGACTAACGTTAGGCCTATTCCTATATAATATCTTCAGTAAGGATTTGGTGAAGGAATTAAACAGCATGCTAATGAAATTCACAGATAATCCCGAACTGGGACAAGTTACAAATATTAATGAGGAGAGTAAAAATATAAGTAGGGCATGAGGGCAGAAAATTTTAGGAGGTTCTGTCCTATCCAGACCAGTGAGGAGCTAGGTGCCTTCAATGTTCTCCTGCTGTGACTCACAGCCTGGACACCAGGACACCGATAGCCATTAGACAAGCGACTACTAAGAGTCTGTGTGCTAAGCAGGCTGCTAGACTCAGGGAGCTGTTGTTACATCCCAGCCATACTGGTATCCACCAGCCTCGGTTACTACTATCCAAGTAACTTCAAACACACTTCCAGTCCTGAATTTTCCCCAAACCATGTGCCCTGAAATGTCCAATCCTTTCCTGGACCATTCAGAAGCATAATAAGGTTTGTTTGCACCTTTAAAAAGTCAGTACCCAACAGCTTGCCACATTAACTGGCGTTAACAATCACTTCAATTCATATACAGCATATTAATAAGTTTATTAATAACAGGACATAGGGTAAGTCATGTCAAGTAAAAGAAATAAAGGTAGAGAAGATTACAAGCAAATAAAAGCAAAAAACATGCTTCTAAAAGTCTAAAACAATCTAGCAAAGTACAGCCTTTGTTTAAGATGGTTTCATTCACCAATCACTCTTGGTCCAGCATGGTTGACTGTCTCTCAGTCAGGGTCTTCCACAGATGCACAGGGTGCTGGTTCCCCTTATCTTCATAGGTGAAAGATAACTTGGGTTCTTTGCTTCTTTCTTTTATAGTTCCGTGAACTTTTGAAATGGATTCTTCTGAAAGTTGCCCCCCCAAAATAAAGTTTATTCAAGTTCAACATGGAGTTTGGTGGTGAAGGAAGTTCCATGCTGGTTTCTTCCTCTGCTGGTATTTGCTAAAATGCAAATTGATCTGTTCCTACCCTCTCTGATGCAAATAAATGGCCACTTGACATGTCATTGCTAATCAACTGTGGTTACATCTGCTGGAGGTGTCAGCTTGTCCTTTGCCTGAGAGGAACCAGTTTACCCTGCCTGACTTGTCTGCTAAACATATTTAGTTTCACACTTCCTTCATATTTGTATGTCCCTTGGGCATTTACCATACATATACCACACAAGACTATTAATGATCAGTATGCTATTAGTTTTCCAATGATACCTTACATGATATGTATCCGATTCAGTTTATGACAATCAATTGGAACAACTGAAACTCGCTAACAGCAGTGATCCCCTGGCCCTCTTGCATGGGGATACATACAGATAGGGTCACAGGCTCCCCTTGGATGAATGCAGCTAATACAGTGGATGGGGGGGGGGGAGGGAAATGATTCAAAATACATATTTCAATGAGAGGGAAAAACATGGAAAGCAATACTGATGAGGAGCTAGGGGAGATAGTGACACATAATTAGATCTGAGTTTGCAATGTGATATGGTTGCAAAAAAGCCCCAAACAATTTTGGGCCATATACATAATCATCCTGTCATGAAGCAGGGAGGTGACCTTCTTTATACAGGTCTAGTGTGACCGACCACACCTGGTATACTGTATTCAGATCTGGTCACCACATGATCGAATACTCCACAAACTGCAGGGAGTTTAGAGAAGAGCAAGCTTCCTGAGGCATGAAAGAAGGCTGACTCCCACTTCCAACTGGCCAATATTGCCAATCCCCATTGTCCATTTCTTATCTTTTCAAACAAGCATCTTCATGCTTTCTCCCGTTCTGCCCCTCACGCTTGGGAGGAGCTACCTGTAAACACTGCAAAGCTACCACATTATCCCCCTCCAAATCCCTCAAAACTTCCATTTGCAATGCTGGCTACAAAAACACTTGACAATGAATACTCCTGCCTAGCATGCTAACCAATATTGTCTCACTGTTTCCTTGTACTCCTACATCTGTCTGTATCCTTCTGTTGCCTTCTGTTTTATACTTAGATTGTAAACTCTCTGGGCCAAGGCCTATCTTTTTGTTCTGTTTGTACAGCACCTAGCATAATGGGGGTCCTACTACATCACTAAGGCATGGTGGTAATACAAATAATGTGTGAAAAGAATGAGCTCAATTCAGATGGACCTCAATTTCAGGATTTATTTAATACATATCCCTTCCCTATACAACTTTGTTCCTTGTGTTCATCTACAATACTGAAAAGCCATTGAGCATGGTTCAAACTATGGGAGCTTTATTGGGCTGTGGTTTGATCTAGATAGGACGGGGATCACAGAGTGAATGGGAATGTTTAGCAACCAATGTGAGTGTGGAAAGACCTGGAGAATGGGGCCAGGATATGAAAGGGAAGGGAAAGAACTAGGAAAAAGTGTATAAAGACAAAGAGAGTTTATCACAGCAGTTTTTTTCCCCAGAGATCTTTGTGCCCTTCAGTTACTATGATGCTGGGTTACAGCAGAAAAACATGCTTTGCAGTTAGACGGACACCCCACCACTGTTAAATACAGAGCTGGCGCTTAGTGTCTTGGGTTCTGGGCTGGTGTACTGCTGTCTGATTTGTTACCGAGAAACAAGGCATAGGATGTTCTGGCTTGCAAGGTTCATAGAATGAGGGCAAAGGGTCTCAGTGTGGTGGCGAGGGCTATTTCCAGTGCATCACTGGCAGCAGTGTTTGGAATTTTGTCCTTCACACAAGAACTGTGGGGGTCCCACAGCTGGAAGTTTCACAAGCAGGGTGAAATATATATTGTGTGTATGTGAATGACAGGCCCAGTTAGCACTCCTCTGAGACCACAAAAACTTGGACTTCAAAGACTTGTTTCCTCCACTTCTCTTTTATTTCAGGTTATTTTTTTATTAGAATCTTTAAATTCAGTACAGAAAAGTCGATAAAAGCCAGTTCAGAACATGTCAAATGAAAACTAGTTTCAGCAACAGCACAATCACCTGACCAACATTTACAACTCAGGGAAACTCTCATATAGACAAATGCTCTTGCCCTCATAGGCTCTACAACAATAACATGATGTCCCAGTCCTGCCTAATGTTAGCACTTGGAATACAGGAAGAAGCATTCGATATTGGAAATGGGTGGCTCAGACAATCCTGGTCTAGCAGGGAGGAGCATTGTAATGCACCAACACAGAAGGGGAAAGGATTTGATGGTGAGCTGTGTTTATAATGTACATTTAATAAGAATAAAATTTAAAGGAGTTAGTCTCCCAAAGGCCACAAAAAGTGGGTTTAAAAGGGTTCAGATAACAGTTCTGTTTCTTTTTCAGTACGGATAGAATAGATTTTGCCATGAAACAATCCCACTTGTTTCCAGTAGGACAACTGGAAATGAAACACAGCTCTTTATTGCGTGGATATTCCAGGGATCTACTCCACTCAGGTCCTGCTTGGCCCCACAAGGCTACCAAAACTAGTCAAATTCTGCCCTCAAATATGCACATGTGGCTCCTACAGAGGTCAATGAGAATTTCAGGAGCTCAGTACAATTAAAAAAATGTTAGACAATTATATGAATAATGAGAATAATAAGCCAATTGATGGGAATAGGAAGAAACTTCCCCTACTGGCTGCTGCTTGCTACAGATGTTTCTGGCCCCTTCCTCTGAAGTAGCTGGTACTGGCCACTGTCAGAGACAGGATATTGGTCTAGTGGGAGCCCTGATTTTATCAGCGCCTTGGATGTTCTCATGCATGTATGTATCTGAGGACAGAATTGGGTTGAGTGAATTCAATCCTGATGTGCTGATTTTCTAGCACAGACTATATTTTTTGGTGGTTTTGATTCAGATGCCATAGAAAGTTTCCTTCTCACAGCCAGATGGAGCATGTTGGGTAGAGTGCTGGGCCATCTGGCAGAAGTGCAGAGCTTGGGAATAAAATGAGAGTGCCAGATTTAAACCAAAGGGGAAGCAGCACAATGAATGGGGAATATTTCCACAGAAACTGTGGGTACTTTTCTTCCCAGATGTCAGGGTTGGATTTATAGCTCAACCACAACTGAATTATAAACAGGATTGCTCAGTCCAGCCACAGAAATGCCAAGGAAGGGTCTAATTAGTTATTGCTTGTAAAGCACTACAGAAGAATCCTAATAATTATTATAAGGGGCAGAGAGAATAGTAATTTCACCTTCTGTTGCTAGTAACCACTGGATAAGGGTAAAATGTCCTTCAAATGCTAATACAAGATAGAGGAAACTGTTACTAATACAGTAATATACTGTCTACAAAACAACAGCATGAAATGGCGAGATGGGAAGGCCACACTGTTAAAGGCACTGATAGACATTTTAAATATGCTGCTTCCTGGCCTGATGCACAATCATAATCCAGAGAATTAAACTAATAAAACTGGTATCATTATGTTCCTGATCTTCAGTACAAAGTGCATCCAATATTCCTGGATAGCACTGGAACCCAGAGTACACATAACTGTTACGTATATAAATATGAACACACTGTATAGAAAAAAAAACCTATTTCATTAGAAAGCAAGATGATTCAAGTCTGAATTTATTGAAATATATTTTCTTACTGGCACTCTTCTCTGTTTCTAAAAGGCACTTAGAGGTAAACAAGCAAGGAAGGTTTCTGCAAGCACCAGTCCTTGTACTGGTGCATCTCAAAAGCAGAAGTGGGCATCTCCAGACGGACTCCATGTTGCTGTAAGTGAAAAAGGAAGCAAACTCTGGCTATTTATTACTGTTCTGGTGCCAAACAAGATTCAGTGATTTTTTTTTAAAATGGCAAGGGTGTTTGTGTGTGTGCGTGAGAGAGATGGATCTGCCTGTACGGTAAATGCCCTCCCGCATGGGATGCAGTGAACATTACAGTTATCTGTACTATCCAGACCATGAGACCCGATAGGATAGTACAGATTGGCCTTTCACAAAGGAACAGTGCCAATAAGGTTAGGTCTTAGTTAATAAAAGATCAATAATGCCATCATGTCTGTCTAATGTGTTATTTACAGCCTGCTGGTCTGCAAAGACCTTTTCATTTGACCGGCAAAGGCTAAGACAACTGCTTCTGTATAGCTATGTCTATTTTTTGCCAGCCTTCTCTTGATAGGGTATTTCCCAGCTCCACATAACTGCCACAGGGCTCTATGCCTTGTCTAGAGACTCAGACTCTCTCCTAAAAGTGAACTATTTTGTCAGGCCCTGAAGTTCTGGCCATTGGCTCGTGCAGTACCCTCAGTCCCTACCTTTATACAAGGTGTTTCCATAGGACTCTCCTCCAGTGAGGTCACTGCAGAAGGATGCAAACCTAGCTCTCTTCCTTGGAGCCAGCTACACTGTCTCCATGTTGGCTTGGGGAGCCTGAGGCTAAGCCCAGAAATTCCTGGCATGGCAGTGTGTTGCATGCCCAGCTGCTTTACTTTTAGTGGAACACAGCTGCCTTAGGAGATCAATGGCCATTCAAATGCTGCCCATGAGAAATCACAAATGGCAAATGTAAAGGACAGGCAGGTCTGACACTCAAATATTATTAAATGAATTGCAGAAAAGGTATAACACTAGAATGATTTCCACCACCAAAATAAACTTGAGGTGGTATAAATATGAGGTTCCTTGGGACTGTGAGGGCAGCACACTCTGGGGTACATGTATTACATACGAACACATGCACTTAGGTTCATGCAGATGCTCTGATATAGCAAATATTTCTTGAAGTCCTATATCCTTCCAGTATGTTTCAATGGAACAAAGACTCTATTATAGTGAATGCACCATATTGTTGGAGAGCAGGGATCATTTCATTCAGATATCAGTTGAGACGAGCCCTTCTCCATTATACTTACTCTCTAATTTGGAACCCAGGAAAACCAAATCACAATTGCATTAGAAAGCTGGATAGGATAGACAGAGAGGCAGGGTTGCTACATGAGTTCATGCACATCTCTAGCACAGCCCCCTTTCTGAAACATTTGGGGGGAGGGGAAGAGGGGGAAGAGACTGCTTTCCCAAATGAAATGAGCCAAAAATATAAAACTCTTAGGGCATGCTACCCGCCGGATCGGCGGGTAGCAATCGATCTATTGGGGATCGACTTATCACGTCTAGTGAAGGCGCAATATAATCGATCCCCGATGGCTCTGCCGTCGACTCCGGAAATCCACCGTGGCAAGAGGCGGAAGCGGAGTTGACGGCGGCGCGGCAGCGGTTGACTCGCCGCCTTCCTCACAGCCAGGTAAGTCGACCTAAAATACGCAACTTCAGCTATGTGAATAGCGTAGCTGAAGTTGCGTATCTTAGGTCGACCCCTCAATCCCCCGTAGTGTAGGCCTAGCCTTAGTCTCGCATATACTTTATTTTCCCGTTATGGAGAGAATACTTCCAGGCTGTTGAATGTTTTAAAAGGAACATTCTATTGTGAATAAATAAGAAAAATAAAAATATGGAAGCAAGCTATGTAAACTCAAGCCATGAGGTATTTCAAGGATACAGTGTAATTCTTACATCTCTTACCCGCAAAGCATAATTGCGAATAAGAAAATGACTCTTTATGATTGTAAAAATGTCCTGCCTTTACTTCCTCCCCTTATACCCAAAGGAGAGGGCGAGAGATTTGAGGTAAAAGCCCTGCTGAAGTGGTGATAGTCGCAGTAGTTCAGAGCAGAGGCAGAAATTAAGGTATTAAAGTGCCACTTTTGTTTCTCCCTAACAGTCTTCATGATTTATGTGTCTCCTACAGCACAGCTCGCCACAGCCTTTGGCCACAAGATCTCCCACAACTTTGCTGCTTTTCTGGATAAAGGCTCCAATCCTGCACTAGCCTCTGTGCTGTGTGGAGTTCTGGGGTCAATCGGCCTTTGTACAGGTATACGTCCATGCTAGCTGCTCCCAGCGTGGGACTGTCAGCTTCAGCTCTCTTCCGCCCTTTCTTTTGAAATCTCTGCTTTAAAAATTAATCGGATTTTAGAGACCTTTCAAACTCATAACTGTGATTTTGTCACACAGACTGGGTTGGGAAGCCAAGGCACAATTTATCCTGGTATAACTGACTCTGCATTACCCATCAGCCTCCCATCTCTCTCTTAACCCTCCAATTTTTGCCTGGTCCTAGGACTCCCCAAGAAGCCTTCTTTGTTCAGATGTAGGTCCCAATCCTACCAACACTCCTGCATGTGACACTGAAGTCAACAGGACTACTCACATGGAGTACATACTTCCAGGAACAGGCCCTTAGATATCAGCTCATTTGAATAAATCCAATTTATTAATTGTATTTCCTTTTAGTTTTGGGGAGATTGGATAAAACTACATTAAAGGTTTTATTTTAAAAATGGCAGTTGCTCCTACACTGATTATTAGCCAACAGGGTTCACTATGAAAGGGTTTCAACCTGGATATATGCCAGGGCTGTATGCACACTCTCACAGAGTGGGGAAAGTGCAGGAATGTGCATGCAAACATGTGCCCGCACAACATATGTCATATGCATGCATTCACCCACACAATATACTATAGATACACAGATATCTGTACTTGTGCACTCTTGCAGATCCGTATGTGGAGACAGGCAGGTGCTTACCCAATGTATATAGATACGCAGGCACTCAGCCGTATATATGCAAAAATATTTAAAAACAATTTAATTTTAGGTACCACCTTTGCCTTTTCATTTTAAGAAAGTACATTTTAAACCCTCATTTTACTCATTTCAGTTTTCTGACTTAAAAGTTTGAACACAGTTAATGCAAGTCACACTCACCAAATGGGGCCTTTTCCTCCCAGTTGGTTAAAACACTAATCAAAAATATATTACAATTATTAAACTCAGAGAATGCATCTTGTAAAGTTTAGTCTGGAAGTCCCGGAGCATAGAAATTGTGCAGTGAGTTTTAGAGCATGTCTCTTGTATTGCGGATAGCACAGCAGAGAACCATGCTGAATATCATGCCAAAGATCTAAAAGAGAAGGAATGTGATTTAGAGATTTCCATGAGATGCCCCTCTTACAAAAGTAGGCGTAGTTATAAAACTGTCATTTCAGAACAATCTAATGATCTTCACAGAGGGGTAGTGGGCACAGATGACTGTTCCTCTCTACAAGTCTCAGGAAAGAAGACAGTTAACATGCAAGAGACATCACCATTACTCAGAGCTAAGATGATACGACCATAGCAGTGTCATAGATGTTTTAAATGCTCTGTAAGCATAATCCCCTTCCCAAATATCACTGGGGAGATCATTAATACTATTAATGATACGTCGTCTGCACTGACACAAGATCAGCACTATCACTGGTATCAAATCCAGCACTGCAACAGAGGACTTGAATTTCAGTCTAGCACAGAAACGTGGTTATAGGAGGTCTCTGTTCATGGAGTATCATGTGTACTTCTGAATAAGAGCAGAGCTGAGCTCTGGGTGTAAAGACAGGCTAACGTATGGGATTGCTGCAGGATACTGTGGGTTTAGAGAGAAACCTAAACTCTTAATAATTACTGTACATGAGGCAAGTTTATAAATTGCATGCAAGTAGAATCCATAGTCTTAAAGCACAGGAAACTGCAGGGGAAGGTTAAAGTGGAATCCAATGGAGGGTGCTAGAGTCTCTAGTAATTCCTCCTAGTCACAGTTTTTACCTCCAGAACAGAGTTTACAGGCAATAAGCAAAGACTTCATCCATGGTCATGAGAAACAGGCAAGCGATACCATTGAATCCCTCCCCCAGGAACAAAGGGCGACAGCTGGCCAGTCTTACCACATGGGAGGAACGGACTAGCACTTGCTTCTCCTTCCAGCCCAGATACCTGAGAGTTGTCAAGTTAATGCAGGACCCCAAGTGCGTGGCATCTGACATCCTCTCTTACCGTATCTGTGCCCATCTCAATGGGAAGTTATGAAGTTTAGATCCCTATATGCAGTGTACACACACTCTTAGGCACTGAACAGCCTGGTTATTGAGACCCTGTCCCATCTGGATTGCTTTGCCATATTTTCCATGTATGCCATTATATTTTAGAAAAGTCACATTTCAGGTTGCCTGTGGCTAACTGGATGTTATGACCGCCCCATATTTCTGAGAATGTTTAAACCCCCCTGCCTCTCTCCATCCCCACAGGTCAGGTGTAGTGACCATATTACTATGCTCTTCAGTTTGAAATATATGAACCCTCCCTCCACATCTGAACTCAGTGAGCTTTGGAAAGTCCAGGTAACTCCATTAACTTCCTCCTCCAGAGAGCAGGTGGGAGTGTAATTCCTCAGAAATCTGGTTTCATCCTATGTCTTCAGGCGGTCATTGGCTGCTGAATCTGGAGCAGATCGCAGCAGATGCAGGCTGGAAAATGCTTTAATCTCCAAGCCTGTCAGTTTGATGGGTCTTCCTGCTGGATTCGTGCACTAGTGTGACATCTAGTGGCCACACAGCTCAATTATGAACTCGCAGATTTTTGGAAATGGCAAAGCAGACTTTGCAAGAGAAGATGGAGTTTAAAACAAGTGAAGTGAGAAGCTTTGGGGATACGATTAGATGAATCAGTCACTGACAACATGGTGTTGTTTAATCTGGATACCTAACAGTTAGAAGAGGGATATATCCTGAAGCCACCTGCCTAGTTTAAATTCAGTTCTGTTAAAGCAATGGGACTAGGAATGAGGATGTGCTGATTTCTAGCTTCCAGGTAAGCCATGAACATCTATCACAATATCACAGGTTTTCCTTCACCAGATTGTTAGTGTGCGTGACCTGGGAAAATCAGTTCCTTACAAGCAACTGGTTAAATCACACATCTTCCTTCATGTTCAGATCCATTATGAGTGTACAGCTTGGATCCAAATATTTAGGGACAAACAACACCAGTGCCGACAATGGGTTGGAATGGGTGAAATCTTAGGATAGCTGGTTGCTTTTCAGTACACTCAGCCTTTTTGGCTGAAGTTATTAATTTATATTTATTTACAACAGTAACAAAGTGGAATTTCTCCTAGATAGTCTGTATTCACTCTATGAGGATGAAAAATAAACTGGTAAAACTGGGACTCTCCAAAATGTATGTGGAGAGTAGAGTGACTCTCAGAGAAAAGACTCATCGAAAGTGTCAGGGAAAGTTGGTATCATATGGAAATCTCCCCAGCAGCTACTGCAGAGCATCTCCCAGGAAATATGGACTCAGGGGAGGGTGCAGGGATTTCATATAGACAGAAAAGACAATGATATTATGTATTTACTCACTGTGATGCCAGCAATTCCAATTCCAACGATTCCAACTAACTGCAGATTAGAGTTAATTACATTCTGGATTTCATCCAGGCAGTTCTATTAAAAACAGAATGAAAGTTCCACTTAGCTCCTAGATAAATATTTCTAGATAATTTCCCTGAACCTCTGCCTTCATGCACATAGAGAAAGGCTAACACAGTGACCTGTCTGCTAACCTGCCTCTCTATGCCTTGTGCCCTCCTGGACATTTCTTGCTACTAGGTAGCTTACTCTCCCCTCATCTGAGCCATCAATAGGCTTTACACTGCCAGGAATAATCTCCTTTGTTGTCCTCACCATACTCCTTTGTATACCCAGGTGCCATCTCAACGGCATTCACATGTGGGTTTTTCATTAATAGCTTCCCCAGAAGTTAAAGCCAGCTATGTGTCTGGATACACTAAATCAGGGGAATATGGCCTTTTGGGATAATGATGCAACTGCAGGCAGGTGCCACAAAAAACTAGAAATGAGAGTGTTTCCCTCATTTTAATTGGCCACATTCCTAGCCAGGGTCCTCTGAGCACAGTGAAGACAGGCACACGCCATAATTCAACCTTCATCGGGCCTTTCATTCAGACTCCTAGACACCAACATCTAAGTGCCCCTGCTCTTCAGACTCTGTGACATTACTGCCACAGCTACCTGGGGAGGTGGTAGGGAGGCTGCAGACAACAAGAGCAAGAGGTGTTCACATTTCTGACCCCTCACTCTCCTCTGCCTCCATGCTGTTCAGCTGCACAGAGCTTCCCATGGCTGAGAGGGTGCTGGAGCCTATTCAAGGCAGATAGCAGCTCTGACTTTCCTGAAATATGATTCTACTTGTACATTTCTTCAATTTCTTCTTAAATAACTCTGATATGGACAAAGGATATTTGAATCATCTGAAGCCGGCTGATCTGACTGTGGACATAGTCTTTCCCCAGCTAGGTCCTCTGGGCTATAAACCTCAGTCAGTCCCAGTGTCATCATTAGTGCTATTTTTGCTCCTTGTGTGTCAGAGAAACTTCTGTTTCAAACGGACATATCTGTGGTGAGAGGTAATTAAAACAATCAGCGCAGAAGACACTTACCTTGGGCATCTGGATGCCCTCTGGACAGGTGGGCTTCACCTGAATCTCACTTTCTTTACCACAGCACTGAAGCTACGCAGTTGAAAGAGAGAGAGAGAGAAAGTCAAAAAAGGGAGAAACTACAGGCTAGTTTCCTACTGAGACTCTGCATTCAATGGCAGCAAGTGGGCCAGTAACTAAAAGGAAAGACTAGAGACAGGGGCACAAATTTATCCCTCTTTGGTAACTCCACTCCCTTGACTAGATTTTCATGTACATTGAATGTGGCCCAAATTCTCAAAATTCCTTTAATTTCAAATGTCTCAATTCTCAATGGACAAGTAAATACCAACATCCAGAAACATGTACATAAAAAAAGGCTCCTGGAAGGGACTTTATGGCCCAGTTCAGATAGTCTGACAAACAGACCAGACTGTTCAAGGCAATACAAATCTCTGCCATGGAGGGCCTAGCAGTGTCTAAATCCCTTTATCCAGGAAAACACAAATAGTTCAAGCGGCATGTGTAGAAATGTGGGCACCATGCTGAAGCTGCAGCAGAATACGCTAGAATCTTTATTACAGACAGAATATGCTGTTGGGTTTGTGGCCAGTGATAAATCAGCAGAATGTTTCAGTGGGTTTGTTTTTCCCGTTGACACATCTCTGAGAAAATGCTTGGAATTCCTCTTTGAGTCATAATTAACAGGCATGGGAGAAGGACAAGAGGTTCAGAGGTTGTGAAATGTTAGTTATGAAGAATGCTGGAATGATATAACAGTGACAAAAGAAAGGGTTTGATCTCTATGGGAGGCAGCATGGCTTGACGAAATGAACACAGACTTGGGCACAAGTAGGACTCTAAGTTCTGATCTTGGCTTGGTCGCTGACTTGCTGTGTGGCCTGGGACAAGTCTCTCATTCTGTGCTTCAGATTCCCTGGCTGTACAATGGGAATGATGACAGGACCTACCTTTAATACTGTTTACATCACAGTAGGGCGTGGGGGCCCTGGGCAGGACGTTGTGCTAGGCACTATACAGACAGAGGTGAACTCAGTCCCCACCATGACGGGTTTACGAGCTCTCACAAGGGAGTAATTAGTTAGTGTCTGTACAGCTACTGTTCAGCTAAGTTTAAGGGACACTCACAAACTCATCCAGTTCTTGAGCAAGGGACATGAGGGCTAACTGTCCCAGGTGTCTGACAGAGAGAGGTGACGATGCATTGCGCGGGAAAAAGGCCTCTTTGTTGAGCTGGAGTGGACCCTGCTGGAGAAGCCAAAGCTGGTTGTTGTAGATTCTTTTGCGGATTGTTTTCTAGTTGGGCAAATGACACCTCGAGTGCACTGGGGACCAGATTTGCCCAGGACTCAGGCGAATGGAGTCCACTGCCCTCAGATTATTCTTAAGCCTGTGCCCTGTTGTGTGTTACTGGAGTTACTCAGCACTATGGCTATAAGGAACAGGATGGATGGGGAAGGGCATGTGTAATGTTGTGCTGGAGGAAACACACTGATAAACTGAAGTACAAGAGAAATCATTGGCACTGCACTCCTGGTTGTGGCCTCTTCATTTCTATGGTAACAAATGTCATTGTCCAGATCCCTGGTGATGACATTATTAATTCACCATTAGTTTCTCTAGGGAGAACTTGGCCCAAACATAACTTCAGAAACTGACAGGGAACATTCCTTGCTTTGGGGGGCAGGAGGCCACAGTATTGTCACGACAGGGTATTCTTTCCTCAAGTATGTGAATGAGGCATGGGGCCAGTTTGGCCTTAAGGCTTGTCCACGCATGACAGTTAGCAACAGTTAATCCTAATTAACTCCCCACGTAGAAAATCCCTTTGATAGCTGGTGCTGAAGAGAGCCCTTTGGGGCTGATGCAGCCCTTTAAATGCAGTTTGATTCAGAAATTTCCTGCCCATTCTGATTTTTTCATATTTATATTTGCATATTTATAGATTTTAAAGCCACAAGGGATCATTATGGTCATCTAGTCTGACCTCCTGTATAAAGCAGCCCACAGAATTTCACTCAGAAATTGAAGGTCTAGCAGTTTTCACTTCCAGGGTTAGTACTTACCTGCAATTTGAGCCCAGGACTTCTGGCACCTAAAGCAAGCAGCATACACTTGAGCCACCAGGTCACCTTTAAACAAACCCCTCAATTCTACTCCCTTAGGGCGCAGACAGTGGGAAGCAGTCACCCTTCTGCAAACCCTGGCATTTGATTTTTGAAGGACGCCACCACGGTGAGCACTGTTTAAGCTCACATGGGTTACTCACAACTGTGTGGAACTGAATGAGAGTTTTGTTGCTCTTCCCCACGTCCATCACATAGTCATCATAAGCTTCTTTATAGATGGTCTGGACCTCCTGTACTGCCTGCAGAAATCAGACAAGTCCAGTGAGATACTGAATTGGAGACAACTGGGAGCCTAACAGATCCTACTCCAAATCCAATATAGATCCCTGGCTTCCCTCTCCAGCCCCTAGAGTCATGAGCGACTCCTCTACATTATTTTATCCCTAGCGATCTGGTGGATTGAAATAGTAATAGAGATGCTCTGGGAGAGCAGGCTCTTGGGGGCTAATGAGAACTTGGGCAGAACCCTACAGCACTTGTTTACTATATGTCTGCCAGGCACTCAGAACCCAGGAGACGTTCACTAACAAGAGATGTTCATTGTTTTGATTATGTACAACTCCCCAGAGTGTCACCCACTCCCCTACAGCTCTCCAGGCAGTTCTGAAGTCGATGTTACTCTCACATACAGGGATTATTTATACATTTGGATTTTCTGTTCATATGTGGGAGTGGAGACTGTCCCATTCTGAAGCACAGCTTCTCAGGCTCATGACAACATGAGCTCTCTGTGTCTAGAGGGTCACAGAGTCCTCCTGTTTCTGTGGAATCCTTCCCTAAAATGTGGTCTTTCCCTGACCTCTTCAGATCAGTAAGCAGCAGGAATCCAAACCCAGTCCATAACATCAGAATCACCTTGCTACTCACCGCTTTTTTGCCTATAAATGCAAACACTCCAGCAGTGACTTCAGCAGCAAATATCACCAGCAAGCAGGCAAAAAACTGCAGAGGAGAAACAGAATTGGTACTAGTTTATTTTACATAAGGCCCTTTATACAAACTATGCATCCCAAATCATTCCACAAGGCTCAATAACACACAACAGCAGAGGGAGGAAGGTGTTAGCAGGCAGAGGCAAGGGGGAAGGAGTGGTCTTTTCAGATTAGATTTTCAATGAGATAAAGGGCAGATGAGGTAGAAATAGACCCCAGGAGGTGGCTCCAGATGGTGGAAGTGACAGAGGAGGCAGTCCCAGGAGGCAGCAACTGAGTCAAGCTAGCAAGGGGATAATTTCACACATGGAAGCTCTTGAATGGGACCTGCTGGAGATGTTGGGTTAATAAAGTATCTGCTCATTATGAGGAGTAAAATCAAGTTACTGATCTCTGACCCACGAGCTGTTCCCACCAGTGATGAAATAGAAATCTCCTTCAGAGGTGCACCATCAGAATAACCTCCAGCAGAGAGATGGTCCATCAAGCCTGTTACTTACCGCTCCAAGCAGGCACTGAGATTCCCGCACTGCTCCACAGCACCCAAAAAATCCAACTGTCATCATCAACGCCCCTGCTCCCACGAGCACATACAGCCCTGTGGGGAAACCAGAACCAGTCAGTCTCAGAAGAGTTCAACCAGAACAGCCTTTCAGGCATTACATCACTTTTCTTGGCAGGAAGAAGCCTGTCATCCATTCTCAGTCCTGTGTTTGTGCCCCAGGGGACAGTCCCCTCTATCTCTACAGCTCCTCAGCAGGGCTGCTGTGTCCCCCAAAGGGAACCAGTCACCTCCTTAGATCTCCTAAGGAAGCTCCACAAAGGCCAGCATGAAAAGAGTTCCATCTGTCAGGTCTCCTGTATGGAAACCTGCGAAGTCCAGCAAGAATTCTACTGCCCACCAATAGGGACCGTGTTTTATACATCACATCATATAGAATTGTCTTCTAGCTAGTCACCACAGAACAAGGAGCAGGAAATACAATCCTCTAAAGTCAGCACTGCTCAGGATCACGTCTCCCTGGAGTGTACGTTCTCTGTGGAGGAGAAAGCCTTTGCCACACGGAATTCCTGTGACACTGAAGCACCTGTCCTGGCCTCTAATGGGACCCATCTCATAGAAACCTCCATAGCTTTTCTAAAGCTTATGGGCTTGGTTTTGCCAGCTGGCCCAGTGGGTGGTTGGGAAACACACTGGATTGCTGTGCAGGGGGTGAGTTTGGGAAGCCCCACGGAACCATGCTGCTGGGATGGCTGGGCACCGTGCTAACGACACTCTGTCTCCTCCAGAAGGGAAGGCACAGGCTCTATTGCATGGTGCTGTCCATGGCAGCAGTATTTCAGCTTTGGAGGATGCTGCTGGCTACTGGAAACGAGGTGTGGGGCCTATTGGAAAACTGATGCCTCAGGAGAAATGGAGTGAGACCATCACATTACAACTCCTGTGGACAAAGACTGGCAATAAAAAGTCAACGTTCCCTAAGGAGCTGCTAAGGGTCAGCCACTGTGAATCCCAATGGTGAGCTCTACTTTCACAGAGACGGGGCATCTCTCAGTAGGTCACTGGATACATGAGATGCTTCTCTATTTGGAGCGTGGCTTCTTTCCTGTGGAATAAGTAGCAGGGCCACTTAGGCACACTCCAGATCCGTTAACTATCATATGAAGCACAACACATGCCCTTATAGCATACTGATACAGATGCCAAAATGTCAGACACCAAGAGCGGAGAGGGGCTCATGTTATCAGCATAAGGCCAGGGACTTTCTTCCACAGAAGCTGCCAGCACAAGCAGCATGTGTTATACTAGGCAGTGTCAAAGAAAGAGACAAACCATGGTCAGATGGTCTGGTAAAGTGGCTATGTATGAAAGGGGCAAGCAGCCTAAAACTCACAGTCCAAGATTCTCATAGGAGCTGCAGGCAGCACCTCCTGCAGGGCCTGTTGCCTCCAGCCAGATTTCATCTTGCCCTCGATTTCATCAGACATGGTCCGAGTGACCCTGCAGTAGCTGGTGGGAACACTGTGAACTGCCTCCATAGTCTGGCTGGCTGTTCACAGCTAAGTGCTTCAGAGATAACTTGGGAGTGGTGGGTACTGTCCAGAAACTCTGGCTAACCTCTCTCTTGGACTTGTTCCCAGAAGAGCTTGGGGCCATCTGGCCAAAGGAGGTTTGCCTGTACAGAATTTGTATGGCATGAAGACTGGTCAGAAACAGTGACAATCATAAAATATAATGTATTAGTGGATACTGCAAGGTGTCTCAGGAGCAGGCTGGGGTGAGCCTGATCAGGTGGGAGAGGAGAAGAGGGGGGAGACCACAGAAAGGCCCCTAGCACTGAGGGACACAGGCTTGGAACCTCCATACATTTAAAACTAGACTGGCCAAAGTACAGTACTATAGAAAATATTGTAGTGATCATTTCTGACCCACTCTGAGAGCTATTCAGCTTTTGCCATCTCCAGCATCTCTGTGCACTTCTAAGTGACATGAGGTCACTTGCATGGTTGTGTGTTCTAGACTTTATCTGGGGGAGAGGAGACAGGTGGGGGCTGCCTCTTCCAGGCAGAGATCACATCTTATTTTATTTGTAAATTGTTTAATGATGAATGGATAATAATTCAGCCTGGCTGCAGGCTTTCAGTCAGAGCGCAAGGAGGGTGCGCATTACTCAATGGAATCTATGATGCCTTGTCTTCAGGTACAGCACTGACCACAAACAGGCCTGCTGTCCGGCACAGCACCCTACTACTCCAGCCTTTGCCATCTTTGCATGGGGGCTGGGAACTCAGACATACTTAATGCATATCAAATGCTAAAATGAGCCTGCAGCACTTTCCATCCCACTAGCATGTGGGGGATGGGGATGCTAAGGTCGGTTGTCCCACTAGAGGGCACAGTCAGCCCTGCTTTCAGAGTCAACTGTACACTGTACGTTTTCATACTTTTATTATTTTCTAATGTTAAACATTTTATTTTTTAAAATTGACCCGAATCTATATCATTCATATAGCTGCCAGCATTGAATACGCACTAGGCCCTGCAGCATCCAAATCTGCACAGAGACCCCACAGAAGGGTGTAGGAATAATTGAGAGGGAAATAATTAAAACCTCTGCATTCCCCAGTGCATCGTGGCATCTCTCTTTTGGAGGACAAGTTCTTTGGGGCTCTCTCTGCATTTGTGCACAATATATTCAGCACACAGGGATGCTAGGCAAAATAGCAGAGCTAGTCGAGAAACAGAAAATATTTCTTCAAAAATTCTACAGAAAATAGTTATAGGTTAACAAAAACTTTCATCCAGTCCCATAAGATATCATCATAATCTTATTACAATACTGACAGCCTCAGAACTGCAGTTTACTCAAACCATGGCAGAGTTCCCGCTCGCTTGTCCAGTAGCAAGGGACGATCTCACTGCCATGCCACTGCTGTCATTAAAGTGCCACACTGGAGGGTCCAAAATCCCAATGGCTTTTCTGTCCCTCTCCCTCTGTAATACACTTCTACCCCGATAGAACGCGGTCCTCGGGAGCCAAAAAATCTCACCGTGTTATAGGTGAGATCGCATTACATCCGGGTAGAGAGAGGAACCGCTTTTACTGCTCCCCGCCCCAGCTTCCCACCTCCCGGCTTGCCATGCCAATCAGCTGTTTGGCCTGGCAAGCCTGGAAGGGGGGGAGGAAGTGAAGCGGCGGCGGCGTGCTCAGGGGAGGAGGCGGAGATGAGCTGGAGCGGGGAATGGTTCCTCTGCGCACCCCCATTACTTGCTGCGGCCCTCCCCGGCCCCCCCTGCCACAGCTTACCTCTGTTCCGTCTCCTCCCACGAGTGCGCCACAGCTCCGCTTCCCCCCCTCCCTCCAAGGCTTGCCACGCCAATCAGCTGTTTTGCGCAGCAAGCCTGGAAGGGAGGAGAAGCGGAGCGGCGCGCTTGTGGGAGGAGGCAGAGGTAAGCTTGGGCAGGGGGGCCACAGCAAGTGGGGGGGGGTGCAGAGGAACCGCTCCCCGCCCCAGCTCACCTCCGCTCCACCGCCTCCTCCCACGAGCGCGCCGCTCAGCCCCGCTTCTCCTCCCTACCAGGCTTGCCGCGCAAAACAGCTGATTGGCACGGCAAGCCTGGGAGGGAGGGGGGAGAAGCTGAGCTGCAGTGCGCACGTGGGAGGAGGTGGAACGGAGGTGAGCTGGGGCGGGGTGGGGGGCCCTGGGGAGGGCCACAGCAAGTAACGGGGGGGCGCAGAGGAACCGCTTGCAGTAACATGAATTCGGATATAACGAGGTAAAGCAGCCCCGTCCCCCGGAGCTCTGCTTTACCGCATTATATCCAAATTCGCATTATATCGGGGTAGAGGTGTATCAATACCAAGAATTGGTGCAATATAAATCCTGCTAAAAGCTAGTAAGCAGGTTATTTTTGTGGTAATGACTGAAATGTTAATGGAGGAGCAGCTGCACCAGCTGTTACACCAGAGAAGTTGGATTTCCTGAACGTGCTTGCAGTTCAAAGATTCTGAATTTACCAGCATCTTAGCACCATGCAGCTTAGTATTTACCTAGAGTCTTAGCATAATTCATGCCATTGTAAATGCACGTTGCAAGAGGTTTTTGACTGGGTTTAAGGTGGGGATGTACATGGGTCTGAATCAGAGTTCATCTCCATGCATAGGATGAGGAGGGTAAATCATATTATCTGACATGCCTCAAGAACATCTTTCATCATGTCGCCCAATGTCACGTCTGCCATTTTCTGAGGGGGCACTCAGCTCCCATGGTGATGAGTGCAGTGTAAATAGTGATGCAAATTTCCTGGACTTTGCTCTGTATGTTACCTTCTGCCTCCTCGTTCATCGGTTATTGAATATCTTGGCTAGAGTCTTTCCTATTTCCCTTCATGTTGCTTCTAGCTAGATCAGATGAGGTTCTTTGGGGCCTGGGGCTCTGACCACTTTGAAGAGTCCTAATTGCATTTGGATTTGCTCTTGCTTCAGTGGCAAAGGCTTTTAGCATTTTACTCACATGACTCATAGCTAAACTGCTACCGCTCATCGAAGCGTCCCTTTTAAGGCGTGTTATAGGAAGTGCCTCTCACTGCACTCGCTAAATAAACCTGTTAGCTCCCAGATTGGGCTGCCTGGTCTGGTGGCTGCAAGGGGCTGTGCCAATCAAAAAAAGTCACCTTCATACATCTCCCATTCAAGAGATCCCAGAACCCATCCCTGCTCTTTCAGGGATTGCTGATGCCCGACACACACTGCTGCCTCTAGCTGGAAAATATGAATAAGAGAGATTTTTAAAAAGCCAAAACTGAAATAGGTTTTAAATGTCTTCTTCAAACTCACATGCGCACAGACACCAAATCTTTCGTTACAGGATGGAGGAGTGGGTGGGGGGAGGTTCTGTGGCCTGCGATATGCAGGCAGGCAGAGTAGATGATCACAATGGTCCTTTCTGGCCTTAAAGTCTATGAGTCTAAAAACTGCCTGAAAACAAACTCGTTACCTGGTCCTTTCCTCTGAACAGGATGTGCCTTCCTATGACTAAGTGATGGAAATGGAGACAGAGATATGTCCCTGCACCAAACACAAAGAAGTATGAGGGCGAGGCCGCCTCAAGCTCAGAAATAGATTTCCACTAAAAAGCAAGGCAGAAGAACTCTGTGTGAAGTAGAAGGACAGCGGGAGAGTGTGGGAATGTGATAGCTGCTGCCACTGAATCAACTGGCAGTATGGGAAATAGCATTGTACGGACCCCATCCCCCTCACAACCCTGCGTAGAGACACAGGTTCTGACTCAGATCTTCTTTGATATAACCAGGAGTATCCCCTCTGAACTCAATGGAGTTAGGCCCATACAAGATCAATGAGGGATCCGTTCCAGTCAACCTAATACAATCGCTAACATGGAGCCCTGGGTCATCAGTAACCTAAACTCCAGAGTCAGAGGCCTGTGTTAGGCTCATTCCCTTCAAAGAGGCTGGGAGGCATGGGGAACCACCTCCATCTTCAGCTCTTACTGCCAGGGCCGGATTAGGGTTAGAAGGGGCCTAAAGCTAATGGGAGGGAAGGGCCTAAGTATGAACTACATATTGCAAAAAAAAATTACGTAGTCATCAAACATTTATCTCCATACATATTTACATATTATTTATGTAAAATTAACAAGTTTATTCTACTCTCACTACACTCAATTCTTCAAAACAACCAATTTTTTTTTCTAGCTTTAACTGAGGTAAAGTAATGAATGATGTCATCGTAATTCAAAGACCTGACGATTTCATTCTCAATGCTCAAGAGGGACAAAGCACTGAGATGCTCTTGAGTCATGGTGGATCGGAGGTCATTTTTGACCCTTGTTAGAAGAGAGAAGGAACATTCTCCACTACAGTTAGTAATCATTAGTGACAAATACAGCCGTAAAGCAGTTTCAACATTTGGGAAACATTCTGTCATATTGGATTCAGTGATAACTTGGTACATCCAAATAGATTTGCTTTTGCCATCTTTTCTCTCTATATCTGACGGTGATATGAATTCAACAAATTGAAGAAATTCTTTAGTAAAATCTACTGGGAGATCATCTGGGTAATTCTGACACAGACGTTTGATTCCTTCACTGATTTTGGAACTTAAAATGTTAGGCGAAAAAATGGTCAGTACACTAAAGGTTTTGTCAATATTTTTGTAAGCCTCGAGCCTCTAATGAACTCTTCAGTTTGTTGATGATTGTGATGAAGGTATTAACTCTGAAGGCCTCCTTGTCGCTGAATGAGTGGGCAGTTGCATCGTCACATGTCTTGTCTTTTGTGGTGTTTGACTGACTTATACTCACGGTTAGCAGTCCTTGCAGCCCCCTGAATTTCATACTCCTCAAAACTATCCCGCATTTGTTGAAGAACAGCTCCAAGACTCCTCATTAGGTTTACAGCAGTGGAAAGATCAATCTGAGCACTTTGCAAGCTTAGAAAGGCTGAAGTATATCATTCCAGAGCTCACAAAAAATACCAGTTTCCAACGTGCGCATTGCATCACTCAGGATCTTCGCATCTTTTCTTGTTGCTGATTTTTGAGGTTCATCATCCTTGATGCTCTCTAGCGCTTCAAGGATGTTGGGGTATCCCAGAACAACTGCATTCACAGCTTCAGCGCTGGCACTCCACCGTGTCCCTGAGAACGATTTGGGCACTGGGCATCCCTTTGGTAGTGAATCTCTAAGAATCATCCGACAACTGGTTGATGCAGAGAAAAAAAAAACTGTACAATTCTTGGACAAATCAAAAAAAAAAAAGAAACTGTTTCAACACAACAATCCATAGCAGACTGGCCAGCAAGGTTGAGTGAGTGTGCAGCACATGGTATGTAATCAACCAAAGCACTGCGCTCTTTTATCTTTGCCTGCATCCCTGAATATTTGCCACTCATATTCCTTGCATTGTCAGAGCTTTGCCCATGACAAAGGCTGATGTCAATCCCGATTTCCTCACCGAAAATGAGTAGGTATAGGTAAGTTTCTCCCCTGTGTGGCTGGTGATGTTTATGAAGATCATGACATGCTCAACTGGTCCACTGGGTAGCACATAACGCAAGATGACAGTCAGCTGACCTACGTGACACATCTGGTGTTGAATCAACAGACACTGAAAAATATCCCGCATCTTTAATCTCATCTACAATGGCGGATAGTGTCTTCTTTGCTAGCAGTGCAATAAATTCATCACAAATAATCTTTGATAGATACAATGTATGGCCTTTTCCACGATTTGCATGTTCATTGATGTGTTGAGCTAAGAAAGGGTCGAACTTAGTGATTAGCTCTAGAACACCAAGGTAATTGCCATTGTGTTTCGATCAAACAGTCTCATCTGAGCCACGGAATGGCAGACCATGCTCAGCAAGAAAAACTATGGTTTCAACTACGTGTCTGAGAACGTTCTTCCAATAAGCACGAGCTTCCAAAAACTGATTTTCCATGTGGGTATCAATTCTGTCACTAACTTTCTTTTGGGCATGATAGCTGCTAACTGACAATGTATACTGCTCACTCGTTGCATGATTGGTAATGTATGCAGTATTCTTCCAATCACTGAAGTCTTCACAGAACATTCCCCACTTTTTGGTATCAGAAAACAGGCAGCAATAAAAACAGTACACTTTCTTCTTAGAAGGCAAATAGATGAGCCATTCTCGCTTGCCAATCTGTTTGCTAGGCTTCACATATTCAAACATTGATTTGATCAGATAAGGATTCTGATTGGTGTACTCTCGCTTTGTCAATGAAAAATCAGCATCTAGATTCTGTCATTTCTGCGGGTCCTTCTCAGTCCAATATGCAATGAGATCTTGAGAAGTCATGTCCTACTCGCCTGGATCATTGGAGAAGGATATTTTTGTATTATTATCACTGGGAAAGTGTTCAGAGGAGTGGGGTGAGACTGCAGTTAGAGAGGTCACAGGAGGTTGCTCCTTTTCATCAGGTGCAGGCACAGCAGGTTCACTTGGGTTGGTATTCACCAAGACTTCCTCACCACCAGACTTAGCAGGAGGAAAAAACGTTAGGAGAGAAGGAGTACCTTCTAGCACTACATCTTGTCTTTTCCGTCTTTCTTTGGCCTCCTTCAATTTCTGCCATCCTCCTTTTTTCGAGATGGTTTCTATTGTCCAGTGCAAGCCTACCGTGTATGAAGTTCAATATTGCTTGGACCCACAAACACTTACTTAGCCCGCAAAGACAAAATCACAACCACCATAAATTGAATTCACAATCTTGATGGATTAATTTGTACAAAGCAATATCTAATGAGACAAAAAAATTCTTAATGCCCCACTACCGTTGCTCAACTCTTACTTCAATATGGAACGGAGGGCCGACAGTAGTGCCTAAAATAGGAGGCCCTAAATCTATAGCCTTATTAGCCTATGGGTTAATCTGGCCCTGTTTTCTGCCTCTGAGCTGTTTCCCTTGTGAGCCACAAAACTCTGGAGGTCACTAATTTGGCACCCACATCAGAGCAGGAGGTAGAGCAAAAACCATGAGCATGTGTGCATGGGGTGGGTGTTTGATTATCACAGACACTGAGGCAAAGAGCCTCTTAATAATAATCTGGTGCAAGTGAAAAGAGAGTGGCAGATCAAGGCAAAAGGGGCCAGTTTCAGTCTGACAAGTTTTAGCTACTTCTCTTCCCACAAATACCTTTTGTTTGCAGCTGAGTACGGTCTCTACAGGTTAGGATGACCATATCTCCTGTTTTAAGCCCTGTCAGGACAGCCAGGACTTTTTTTGACAAAAGTGGGCAGTCTCGCATGGGGGAAGGGGTGAGGGCTCGGACTAACCCCACATAGTGTCCCGTTTTCCCTTTGGAAAATATGGTTACCCTACTGCAGGTGGAAAGGAACCCAGCATTATTTGGGTTCTGTAAGCGAGAGCTTTTGTTTGGACTTACGGGACTGTCCCTTTAAAAACGGGACATCTGGTCACCCTTTTTGGGACTTTTTCTTATATAGGCGCCTATTACCCCCCACCCCCTGTCCTGTTTTTTTTCCCACAGTTGCTATCTGCTCACCCTATTTGGACTCCAAGGACAGGCTGTTCACACCACCTCCTCTTGCAACTACACATATTCTGGTTCCCTAATCTCTATCAGTGCTTTGGGGACAGAAAGGTCAGATCTGTCCACACGCTGGTTTGAGTCCCTTGCTGTTTGTTCAGTGCAATGGTACACTTCAGTGCTTTACCTTGGATGCTGGGGGCAGATGCGTGCATGAAGAGAAAGTACTGAATATGGCCATGTTAATGTGACATTGAGTGTGAAGGCCAAATCTAGGACCTCATTACAGACTTGGAGAAAATTTCTATTTGAATGGCCCAGCCTGCAGCTCCTCACAGCTTAGGAGTTCACCACATCAAACTCCTCATGCATTCCAATTTAGCAAAGCAACCCACCATGTACACTCGGCCCATACATTGGGGACAGGATGATGAGGCACCTCCCATGTAACTGAACCCAATATGGACAATCCTAACAGACAAACTACTTAGTGTGATTTTATGGCAAAAAGGACATTCATATATTTTTAGATTTTAAGCCCAGAAGGGACCACTGTGATCTTCTAGTTTGACCTCCTGTATAACACAGGCCACAGAACTTCCCCAAAATAATTCCTAGAAAATTGTCCTTTTAGAAAAACATCTAATCTTGATTTAAACATGGTCACTGATGGAAAATCCACCATGACACTTGGTAAATTGGTCCAATGGTTAATTACTCTCACCATTACAAATATACACCTTATTTCCACTCTGAATTTGTCTAGCTTCAGCTATTGGATTGTGTGATACCATTCTCTGCTAGGTACTCTGTGGGTACTTATAGACTGTGATCAAGTCACCCTTAACCAGGGTGGATAAAAATCAAGGATTTAAAAATAAAAAAAATAAAAAAAATCTAAAAAATTGGATTTTTTTGATAAAATGCTTTTTGAGGAAAAAAACCTATCTAAAGATAGTTTTAATTAAAACTACATTATAGCTCAAAGATACCACCTCATGGAATAGGGATTATAAAAATTCTATAGTATGAGACAATATATTCATGTAATGTTTAAGAAAAGTTTTGTAAATGAGATCCAATAGTTCATGGATTACGGACCAATCTCATAGGGTTCCAGGGGCTTCTGTATAGATTATTTAGGTTAATCTTTCTATCTACCCAATGGGACTCAGTGCTCAGTCTAGAAGATACCAACAGAGATGCTTAGTTTTGCAGTTCTAAAACTGTGGATTTGTGTCTCCAGAGATAACATGCTTGTTAACAGCAAAAATGTTTTAAAATAAATAAATACATAATTTATAGAGGTGAGATATAACAGACCTCAACCCTATTGTCCCTCTGCAAATTTGAGTACACAGTCAATCCCTTACCTCTCTCTAAAAGTGCAAAGTTTCAAAAAATTCAATGAACAGAAGATTGTTGGGGGCAAAATAGATCTGGACAAGGAGAAGTCTGGAGATAATTGTGAGAAGGGAGGGATAGGCAGTAGAAACAAAAGTGAAACTGTTTGAGCAGCATATTCCAGAAGTCTTGAGGTCTTTCTGAGTGTAGCCTTCATCGATTTGAGATCTACCATACCATTATCTCACTAGAAGAAAAACCCTATAATGGCAGCAGGCCGTAAAAGAGACCAAGTTTGGGAATATTTTAATGAAGTTCCTCTACCTGTAGGTAAGACAGGCATGCATGCAAAATGCAAACAGTGCAACAAAGAAATGCAAGGCCTGGTTGCCCAAATGAAACAACATCATAAGAAGTTTTCCTTTTCAGGAGGAAGCTGCGTTGAAGATGATGAAAGGAACATGTCTGAACATGCAGGATCTTCAGGTTGGTAAACTTTTTTATTTCATACTTCTTTCTTAAGGACTGCCTGTTTTCCTTCTGGACTATTTTTGAATTCCCATGTTTGAGCAAAAATATATATAGTTGTTACTCTATGGTACTATCATTTTAGATGCAGTTGTGATAAAAAAAATAAATAGCTGAAATAGGCAGATCTTCCTTTTACAATTTCACCTTTAAAGTAGTACTGAGTGACAGTGAATGCAATGAGTAATACTAAATAAGCAGTATGGTAATAATAATTAAATAACTGCACTGCCTTATTTTATTTAGGAGAATCCACCCTCAACCTACAGGATTCTGAAGACTATCCACCTTCAAGATCACCATAATTTTCTATAGTTTCAGAGTTATCTGCCAATAATAGTGTTTCAGTCACATCATGTATGTCACATAGCCACAGTATATCACCTGTAGCAAAAAGAAAAACAAATCTCCATCATCCAGAAACAACCATAGATAAGTTTGTGATAAGAACCAGCAGATTACAAAAACAGGTAATTGATGAAAAAAACTGCCCCCTTTGTTTATGTAACAAACTCTCCTTTCCATAGGATTGAGAACCCACATTTCATTAACATGGATCAGTCATTAAGACCAGGATACTATCCACCCAACAGAGCAGATGTCACAGGCAAATTGCTGGACAAAGCATACAAAAGAGAAATTGAGCAATGTGCAAAAGGTCTAGAGGGTGAAATTGTTAACCTGAGTCTTGATGGGTGGAGCAATGTCCACAACGATCCTGTTGTATGTGCTTGTGTGACAACAGAAGAAGGGAATGTCTTCCTTATAGAAACAATGGATACATCAGGAAATGCACACACTGCAGAATACTTACAAGTAGTAGCAGTAAAAGCTATAACAAATTGAAAAAAATTTCAAATGTCTAGTATGCAGCTTTGTCACAGACAACGTTGCAAATGTATGCAAGGTGAGAAGAAATTATTTAGAAGAGAGTGAAGAGAATTCTAAGCTAATAACATACGGCTGCAGTGCTCATTTGATGCACCTCCTAGCCAAAGATTTCAGTGTTCCAGAAATAAAGTCTAATGTTGTTGAAATTGCAAAATACTTCCGTAACAACCACTTTGCAGCAGCTGCTCTGAAAAAAGTGGGAAGAACCAAGCTCATTCTCCCACAAGATGTGCAGTGGAACTCAGGAGTGGACTGTTTTGAGCACTATATCAAAAACGGTCCTAATATGACGACAGTTTGTGAACGAAATAGTGAAAAAATAGATAGCCCTGTCACAGCCAAAGTTCTCAACACTGGGCTTAAGAGAAATGTTGAACACCTGTAGAGTGCCCTAAAGCCTATTTCTGTAGCCTTGAACAAAATGCAGGGAAATAGCTGTTTTATTGCTGATCTTGTTGAAATTTGGAAGGAACTGAGTGAGATCTTAAAAAGAGAAATAAGCAATGAAAATTTAAATTACAAGCATTAAAAAAAAATGAATGGGACAAGCACTATCTCCAGCTCATTTTCTTGCAAATATTCTCAATACTCGGTACCAGAGTCAAACCTTAACTGATGAAGAAGAGGAGTTGGCTATGACATGGACATCCAGCAATCATCCCTCCATAATGCCAACTATAATAAACTTCAGAGCTAAGGGTGAACCATTCAAGAAATATATGTTTGCTGATATGTTTTAAAGAAAGTCACACCAGTGAACTGGTGGAAGTGACTTAAGCACTTGGATTCAGAGACTGATGAAGTGATAATCTCACTTTTAACAGCAGTAGCTTCTTCTTTCAGTGTAGAAAGAATATTTTCTTCCTTGGGACTAATTCATTCCAAACTGAGAAATCGTTTGGGACCTGAAAAAGCAGGAAAGCTTGTTTTTCTTTTCCACATTATGAACAAACAGGAAAATTAAGGTGAAGACAACTGAGTTAGCTACAGAAGCCAATATTTAAAGTTTCTCATGTTGACCTGGCTGATATAGTTGATTTAATTTTTGTTTTTTTTAAATAAATATTTCATTTAACTATTTTAGTTAAAAACAATTTTAACAAAAACAAACCTGATATAAAAAACTTGAATGTTTAACTATATGCTTAACTACATTCATATGCTTGTTTTGTTAAAATATTATATGTTTGCTGTTGAAGAAAAAATCCAGAATATATAATGTTGTTGTTTTAGTTAAATAAAATAATTTAAATGTCTGTCTGGTGATGTTCTCCTCCTAATACAGCACGTCAAGAAAATCCTCCAAATATTAATGATCAACCTGTTGAATTGGAGATATTTTTGAAGTCAGTGGGAGGTGAACTATCTGCTTTAATTACCTTTGGTAAATGAAATAACCAAACAATCGATCATTGTCTGATATAGCTGTAAAACTAATCTGAAAAGTTTTCAAAATAAATCATGTGACAAAGTTCTGTCCTTGACTTCGTGGGTCCTGCGTTTCCTGACGGATTTTTCTAGCTTCAGAGGCTCACTGTGACCCTCCACATAGCCCTTCTCTCTCTAGAGACAAGGGTCACAGTCTACTGAGCCATTTTCATAATAAGCCAGCAGGGGAGGTGAGGAGAAACAACCCTCCCTCACACAGTCTCTGTTGTCTCCCGGTATCAGTGATTAATCAGGGAGGGGAGGGGGGAGCCCGGGCCTGCCCTCTACCCCGGGCTCCAGCCCAGGGACCCTAAACTTAGCAGCTATGGAAGCTGACTTTTTGGAAATACGGCATGTACAATTCCCTGGGCTACTTCCCCACAGCAGCCCCCACTCAATATCTTCTTCACAATTACCTCAGGGCCTCCTTTCTTTCACCTGATATGGCTTCGTAGTACTTCGTTCCTCCAACAGCACAGCTCCCTCGTATAGCTCCTGACACCCACACCGCACTGACTAACCGAGAGGCTTTTAACTAGTTCCAGCCAGTCCTTACTTGGCTTCAGGTGTCTCAATCAATCTAGCTGTCTCTCCTGCCTTCTAGAAGGATCTTAATTGGCCCCAGGTGTCTTGATTAACCTGGAGCAACTGCCAGTTAGTTACCATGGTGCCAAGGATTTGTTTAGCCTGGGGCTAACATACCTGTTCCTCACTACTTTACTGTAGCCATCTGGCCTTGCCCCATCACAATCACTTAAAAAATGTATAGTGTGTACCTTCTAAAAATGAAACCTACATCTTTCTCTGAGTTGTGAAGAATATGTATTAAGATTATAACAACCAACAAGAATGCACTTTTATGTAGAAATCCATGATTAAATCGAGTCTTCCTGACTAGTGATTTAAATCAAATCCACTCTGCCCTTAACCTTCTCTTTGTTAAGCCAGACAAAGTGAGCTCCTTGAGTCTATCACTATTAGGTAGAGAGCTGGCTGTGAAGGATCTGGGGAGAAGTGTCACTTTGCAGTAGAGCTGGTAAAAAATGGGGTCTCATCTAAGACAATTATTTTTGTGAAAAAATCTAATTTTTGACTACATTTTTTAACAACTTTTTTTTGGGGGGGGAACCCTTCAAGTTTTTCAATATTTTTGGAGATTTTTCAGTTTGAAATTGTGGGGAAATGCTCACCTCACTGTTTTGTGTTCTTTCCCTTAAAAAAAAAAGTGGGTAAAAATGTTAAAGTTAAAAACAGGAAGTAACACTTTCATTTTTAGCAATAACATTCTTCCTCTTTAAGTGAGAAAACAACACAACACTTCGACTTCTTTGTCAGTTAGAAAAGAGAAGGTGGGAGAAAATGGAAAAGAAGACACTTTTTAGACTTTTCCAACTGGCAAAAGCTGCAAAACTGAAAAGACATGGGGAGAAGTAGTTTGGACCCCACTTCCTTAACTGTACAAATTTTCCTATAGGAAAACCATTATTTCCCAATTGGAAGATTTCAAATGGGGATTTTTCCAATGACAATTCCCACTTAATGAGGGCAACCGACAATGAGCCAATGGCAATCTCAGACAGAGAGGCCTACAGCCACCAGCAGGGAAGGAGGGCAAATGCAGATGTAAGGTTTAGATCCCCACATGTTCACAGCATGGAGCTCCACAATATTGTGTGGCCTGAGGAAAAACCCCACACAAGACAGAATCACTTTAATTTGCACTTTCTAGCCTTCCTCGCTAGTGCATGTGTCCTGCTCAGGCATGGGAATGGGCAAATTAATCTTCCCTGGCTACTGATATAAAGCTCTGGGACAGGATGCTATTTCTTTTTCTTTCCCTTGGCTATAAGGATACATACTCTATTTTGGAATGGGTAGGAGGCAACAGCTACCCAACCTGAAACAGCATCTAGTAACAAGGATAAAGGGCATTTTGTGCAGCACCCACAACTGAGTGGAACATTTGTCCTAAGCACTGACTGCAGAATTCTATCACCCTGAATTGTTTAGGAAAAAGAAAAGGACAGAACTTTACAGCTGCAAACTGGGGCATGTTTGAGCATGTGTTGGGGGCAAGAGACGGCCCCCATTTCTGAGACAGAATGAAAGGCTCTGTGAGAGATCTGCTCCTCTGCTGCCTCTGAGCCCTTATACACCCATGCAAATCTACAAACAACACCACTTCACACTAATTAACCTCAATGGAAGATTGCTTGCGTGTGTGACCAGTTCTTAATGTCAGAAATCCCACAGTACCAGAAACATCCCAGCTGTTGTTGGAAATCATGGGCCAGATTCTCAGCTGGTGTAAACTGGCAAAGTGCCATTGTCTCCAAAAGAGCTACACCGATTTACAACAGCTGAGGATCTGGCCCCATTATTCGGTGTGCACAGATTTTTACTATAAATATTCTTATCCAATAGGTTTACAAAACTGGAGAGCAACCAACTGCTGTTAGCAACTGGAGAGAAATGAAATTATGGATTTACAAACAGAGGGAGATGGAACTCACAACTTCCTAGCAGCACAGCACAGCAGATAACCATAACCACACCCTGTAACTCCTGTGAAGTTAATAGTTACTCTGTGGTTATGAGGTTTGCTTTCAACTGACAAAGTGATAGGACAGATTTGACGACTTCTTTGTAATATTTGCCTAATTTACCTTTTTTCCTTCCTGCAACTTTTTAAAATGTAACTGTCAAATATGTTATATTTAGACAGCTATTTAAAGCAAATGAAGCTTTTTGTGATATTGTTGAGAGTAACTGACAAGAGATTATCACACTCCAAATGGTGATTTCAAGTTGCACTGTAGAGCTGCTGATTTCAGAATCACTTGAGTGTTCCAAATAGCAACCCGTACATGTACTTCTGTTGATATTTTAGGATTAAATTCAGAAATTATAATGTAAGCACCACTACAATGTAACCGCCCATCCTGCATTTCCGCCCCCTTAGTTAGGATATTTCCATGAAAACAGAATCTTTGTTTCTTTTATTTGCATCAGAGTCTAGAGGCCCATTAGCTAGGCATTATACAACACACGCTCAGAGTAGAATTCGCCTACTACTGTTGCTTATTCCCCCATCTTAAATCACTTTCACAACCCTAAATAATTATGTTGCAAGAATGTACAAACTAACATAGTGCAGCCATTGTCCATGCCAGAACATGGAGGTAGCATGCAGGGAGCATGTGCTATAAAACACTGAGCTAATATCTAAATAAAGTACCAGTGTATGCTAGTCTATTAGACCTGATAGACAATTTTTAATGGAGCTTCAACAGTCCCAGCAGACTTCAAGATTACATGCGGCTTGATTAGTGACAGAAAAGTTATATTCCCTAGCGCTGTGTAAATCTCTTCAAAGGTTTATCTCCCAACACCTGTAGTTATGTGAGCACTACGAAGTGTACTGCCCTCGTGATGTTTGAATGCAAACATGGAGAATTTCTGGGTGCAAGTGCACAACAGTGAAGAGAATAATGAGGACCATCCCCCTTCAAGGTTGTTTAAATCAACTGCCTCAACCTTGGCTTTTGGAGCACGTGTAAAACTGTTGATATATACAGTCCATTAATAAACTTGGCAGTACAGCTCATACTGGGCAGATGAGAAATTATAAGATTTTGGCATAAATTGCTAGTTTAATATCTGCAGCCGTAACATGTCTCTGCTCCAAATCTGTCTTATCTGTGCTCAGCAGGGCCGGCGCTTCCACTAGGTGACCATAGGCGGTCCTAGGCAGGATTTGGGGGACGGCATTTTGCCGTCCTCGGCGGAAATTCGGCGGCGGGGGGTCCTTCCGCTCCAGGTCTTCAGCGGAAATTCAGCGG
Source organism: Chrysemys picta bellii (assembly GCF_011386835.1). NCBI lineage: Eukaryota > Metazoa > Chordata > Testudines > Emydidae > Chrysemys > Chrysemys picta. The sequence continues at coordinate 12,337,466 of NC_088794.1, read as the reverse complement.
CGGGTCCTTCACTCGCTCCGAGACCCGCCGCCAAAGTGCCCTGAAGACGCGGAGCAGAAGGACCCCCGCCGCCGAATGCTCAGAGGAATGCTGCCGCCTAGGGCGGCAAAAACTCTGGCGCCGCTCCTGGTGCTCAGAATCATTTGAGATGGGGCAGAAGCTAGAGAGGATTCTGGCTTCTTTATAGTGTCCATTAAAATCTCCTCTTGATACTCCCAGTGGATAGTCCCATTGTGAGTGTTTCCAGCTCTGTTAGAATGTAACACAGGGTAGGACACTTTCCACATGATAGCACAAAAAAACTGATTGTGTTCCTTTTTCTATAAGCCATTTTCTATCCCTTTTTAGAGAGCTGATTCTAAAACTGGGATATTCTAAATAGAAGAGGGTGTGTGAAGTATAAGGGATCTAATTTAAGAAACCTATATGTGCCTGGGCTTTAGGTATTATCATGCAATGTCGCAGCAAAATGTTCATTTGTTAATAGCCAACCAGGAATTTATTATCCCCAGTCAACTGAATTACGTGCTTTAGGGTGTCTGCTTCTAGAATTAAGGCAAGTATTGTCTTGATGACAGGGTCTGGACTAGGAACAACCGTACAGCTAGGAGTCTAACTTCTGGTAGTCTGACTAGATCCTGACCCCAGAATCAGTTTTCAATCAGCTCAGTGAATCACAGAGGGGTAGGGCAGTTGGGACCCAGACAGCCTGTTGCTAAATGGTGTTGTCATAGGGGAGAGCAACAAACACAATGGCAGGTGCCAAGGTGATCTGTAAGTGCTTTATATAAAAGAGTCATAGGCCTGGGGAGGGGAATGTGTCATTCATAGTTACAGAGTTAAAGAGCAGGTGCATTAATGAAACTAAGTTAAACAGCTGCTGCTGCAGGGGGGAGACCTACAAGAAATGGCAACTCCACGCAAGGAAAGAGAAGAAAAGTGAAGGCAGATTCATCACCCAGCATCTCTTCAAGAGACAAAGAAATCAGTTTTAAAATGTATTTTCTTGGTTAAAGGGCTCATTATACTCATTAAATGCCTCCTGATTCGGAGTATATGGAAAATGTAAAACCCAAGAAGAAACAGCACTGTCAAGCTTGGGGGTGTATCTACGTGGGGTCACACATGGTCAGTTCTGGGTCTGGTACTTTTCAATATTTTCCTTAATGACTTGGATAATGGAGTGGACAGTATGCTTATAAAATTGGCAGATGATACCGAACTGGAAGTGGTTGCAAGCACTTTGGAGAACAGGATTAGAATTCAAAATGACCTTGACAAATTGGAGAATAGGTCTGAAATCAACAAGACAAAATTCAATAAAAGGTAAGTGCAAAGTACGACACTTAGAAGGAAAAAATCAAATGCACAACTACAAAATAGGGAATAACTGTCTAGCAGTATTGGTGAAAAGGACCTGGGGATTAGAGTGGATCATAAATTGAATGAGTCGAGTAGGTGATACAGTTGCAAAAAGAGGACTATCATCATTCTGGGGTGTATTAACTGGAATATCCCATGTAAGACAGAGGAGGTAATTGTCTCACTCCCCTTGGCACTGGGGAAGCCTCAGCTGGAGTACTGCATACAATTCCTGGCAAAAAGGTGAATAAATTGATACAGTCCAGAGGACAGCAACAAAAGTGATCCAAGGTTTAGAAAACCTGACCTCTGAAGAAAGGTTAAAAAGATTGGACATGTTTAGCCTTGAGGACAGAAGGCTGAGAGGGGATCTGAGAACAGTCTTCAAATATGTTAAGGGCTGTTATAAAAAGGATGGGGATCAATTGTTCTCCAGATCTACTGGAGGAAGGATATGAAGTAATGGGGCTTAATCTGCAGCAAGGGAGATTTAAATTAGAGATTAGGAAGAAATTTCCAACTATAAAAGGTATTAAGCTCTAGAATAGGTTCCAAGGGTGGTTGCAAAATCCTCATCACAGGAGGTTTTTAAGAACACATTAGACAAACATCGGTCAGCGATGGTCTAGGTTTACTTGGTCCTGCCCCATCACATGCGGGGTGGACTTGATCTTCCAGCCCTACAGTTCCATGATTCTATGATCAATGTGTTTAAACAGCTTTTTGTTGTCTGAACTCTTATTTCATGGTTACCTGATCTCCCCATGCCAGCACAGGAAGGGTCCTGGCTCTCAGGAGCTCTCGGAAGGTGATAAAAGCCAGTGCAAGGTGAGGAGCTTCTAACAGTTTCAGTTTTGAATCAGTTTTTCCTTTAATGGCTTTCAGTACAGTAGCTTTCATTTTCCACTCAGGGTCCTTTCTATACAAACCTTCCTCTGACTGCAGGAGAAGAGAGAGTCGACTTTACCACCTGAATCTAAGGTGGGGGTTAAAAGTATCTGCAAGGTAAGGGTTGATGTGCAATGGCATTATTGCCACCAGCAATTCCCAGTCCCTGGGCAGAAGGTGTCAGGTGTGGAATTGTGCCTTTCTGTGCAGACGCTGCTTTTGCCTCCAGTTCTAATTTTAAAGGCCTGCTGGAATTTGATGGGCTTGTGGATTCGGAAGAGACTGAACAGGACTTTTTAAAGTGCTGACTCAGGATATGGTGCCTGACCCAAAACACACATCTAGGTGGCACTGAAAATGGTCTGAGCACAGGAGTAGACAGCTGCAGTTCATATGGTGTCATACTGCTGGGCTGCTCCTGTTTGCGTGGGCACCCACCACTATGGAGAAAAGCTGCTAATATCCTTCTGCTGCAGACATGACTTCATATCCTAAAGCATGCACTGTCTCGTTATAGCCACTCAAAGCTAGCAGGATCGTTCAGCCTCCTCAGTGATCTGAAAGGAGAGCCCCAGCCTTCACTGTATTTCCAACCACAGCCACTCTAGCCCCCACAAACCATCAGATTATATAACTGGGGTGGAGAAAGTACAACGTAATAAAGTGGTGAAGAACTTGTAATGTGAAGGGAGTGCTGCGCTTCTGAGCCAAGTGTGCTGCAGGGAGCTATCATGTAGGCTGATTCATTCACACAGATCAGTTTTCCTAGTACATTTCAAGGCAACATGGACTGGCTACATACAGTAAAATATAAACTGAAACTGACAATGCTGTGGTTTAATATTTTACTTGCTAGGAGATATACAGTGAGTGCCCTTCAGCCTGCTCTGTGGGGCCAGAACACAGACCTTCCCCTTCTGCCCAGCCAATGCTGGAGGAAAGGGCTGGGTCTTGAACTGTCCCATAAACACCAACAGACTCAAGTTCTAACAGACAAGTGGAGAAGTGACGTCCAGAGCCTAGGAGAAGGCTCTGTTCCCAGCCCCCACCTGGGAAAGTCTAGGACCCGTGAGGCTGAACACCCCAACTGCCACAGGGAAGAGAGATTCCTCAGAGCGCCACACAGGGAATTCTAACTTGACTCTGCGGGCGGATGAGAGGGCTGGTCTGGGAGCCCTTGTGCTGGAGTGTCACATATTGTTGCTTAACTCCCTGCTATAGAAGCTTCCCCATGTCAGTTCTCACATCACAAACTTAACGTCCTGTTTGACAGGATCATATTGTCTTCATTTTGGGCTTTAGCATTTTAAATTTAAAAGCAGCGGCCCCACAGGTAACATCCCTACCAGCATGAGAAGTTCATTCAGGAATGGGAAATTACCAAACAGAGACAATGAAATGCACTCAACTAAAATGTTGGGTTCACCCAGGTGTCACTATCCCCTTTAGAGTGTGGCACATGAACCAGGCTCACTTTCCTTCCCAAAGAAAGCAAGCCACTTAATTTCAGATTTCTTGGCATGATGGTCTCAGGAAAGAAACAATCAAAAGGAGTTCCCTCTTCCTGCAGATCTTTGTTCCCTTCGACCAGCGCAGACATCACAAACGAGATGTGTCTACATAGTAGCAGCCCAGCACTGTAACCATATCCCAGAAAGAAGATAATTAAAGGAAAGAGACTTTGAAGATTCATCATGAAATCTAATGGGAAAAAAATCACTGTTTGAGAGCATAATCACAGCTGGAGCAAATGCTGCCATTATATCTCACTGCTTACAGCAGAGACATAAAACACATGCTGTTAAATGGTGTAAAACAGAGGCACTGGCATTTCTGCTATCAGGTGTGAGAACCTCAGTTTAGGCAGTGTGTGCAGTTCGCTAAGGCTTAGGATGGCTGCCTCCTCTTGCTCGGTGTATACATTTATAAACAGTTGGAACCTTAACCTCAATTTCAGCATGTGTCACACCCACTGATATGGGGTGAGAGACTGCAGGGGTCAAAGGATTTGATTACTATGGTGCTAAAATATACCCTTCCTGCCAATCCTGCTCTTGTGAACTGTAATGAGGAACCTGAAACACCAACAAAAAGCCAAACCAGAGATGGCCCTGAGCCTCTGACACAGAAATCGGCCTATGTCAAAATTCCCAGTCGGTCTCCAACTAAGAGGAATATTTCAGTGAGTGGAAAAGTTGGCTGGACTGCTTGGCAAGTGCAGCCAGAACTAAATCCAGGTGGCAAAGAAGATGCCTGATTGCTGGTGAGGGACAAAGCTATTGGGGTGGTTCATGCCAGCCAAATGGAAAATACAGGGGTATAATTATATAATTATCAATCATGTTAAAGTAAAAAATATTTCAGATGCAGGAAAAAAACCCACCATAAATAAGTGTGAGAGGGAAACCAGTTCAAATCAGGTACCATATGAGCAGAATGTGTCTCCCTTTAGCACATGAAGAGAAGGGAGTTACCTTACAAGTGGAGAACCAATGTTGAAGGCCAGTCTGAGTGGCCTTAGAACCCACCACAGCACAGTCCATTCGGCCTGTTAACTACATCCCATCTGCCCGGTTTTAACCACGTCCTTCAATCCATGCTCCTCCAGAAGGAGATTACAGCCAGTGCCCTAAAACTAAGTGTATCACTCCCTCTGCACAACCCTTCTCTTCTGTGGCAGATATCTCCTCAGAGAACAAGCCTCACGCAGCCAAGTTCAACATGAATCCCATGACCAAGTTTATGAGCTGGTCTACACCCCATTTTTTTACTTCTATAAACTGGTTTGGAAATGGTTGAAAGCAGTGTAGCTCCCTAGTGTGGATGCAGTTATACAAGTGTAAAGGTCCTTTTATCAGTATAGTTCATTTTGAAGCACCTTTATGCCAGTATGACTGTCCACACTAGCGAGTTGCACCGCTTTAGCCATCCCTCTTTCTAAACTGATATAGTTTTAGTGGTACAAACAAGGAGTGTAGAACAGTCCTATGCTGATCAGACTGGGGTCCCCAGGAACTCTCCCAGGATGTCCCACAGCAGATGTTATACTCACTGCTCTAATGCTTTCCTCTTGGTCTTCTTATCCTTTTCAGTAGAATAGATTGTTTTCTCTTCCTGGTTCTCTAGAGTCTCCCCTATGTCAAGTGTGCATATTGCTAAGCTGTTCCTTGCTGCTCACCTTTCCCAGCCACGTGGAGCATGCCAAAAGGACAGAATGGTGCAAAAGCTACCTCCAACATAGCTACAAAGCAGACTCTGAAAGCAGCTCTAATGCAGGCCCCAGCACTGCCTCTGAGTGGATATGATTACACGTGAGGATCTGGATCCTGAGGCTTGGAGAAAGTGGCTGCAGAGCTGCCATTATAAACAGGCTGGAGGAAAGATTTTTAATATAACCAAACATATTTATATCTCCCTGTCACATTGATGACAGCAGTGCCCTTGAGCGGCAGTCCCTTCCATAGCACAAACACACACTGCACTAGGACTCGGTGCTGTAAAATCCTGGCTGTCAGCCCGAAGGGGCTAGTTTGTCTGGAACAGAAGATACATACACAGCTCCTGTGCACTCCCTGGAAAAATGAGACTCCTGGAATCTCTCTGAATAGGCCCCAGTGGACAAAATGGGTGCGGTGACTCATACCTGACAGTCATGAGAGTCAAGTGCTTGGGGCACCCTCAGCAATGGGTGAGGTTCAAGCACCTGAACAGAACAACCTGCTGCACAGAGAAACACTGACTCTCTTCCTAGCTCTTCATGATGTAGAAGGTGCTAACATCTTTGCTAATAGCACAGTCCTGCCAAACTGCCCAAAGGCCACAGTACTATTCAGCTGGGATTTGACTGGACACTGTGTAGTCAATAATGTAGGTTCAAAGGGTTTCCCAGTACATTTCTGTCCTGTTCCTCAACTTCCCCTCTTAGCAGATAGATTCTGCAGTGTAAGGGTTCTACAGATACCCAGACAAAGAAAATTAGCATGGCAGAAATTAAATCCAGTTTTGGATCAGGAGATACGGCTGAACTTTTACAAGGACATTCTCAAAGCCTCTGTTCAAAAGATCAAAATCTAAACACTCGGCATTTCCATTTAAGGCTACAGCAGCAGCTTAAACTTTTCAGAGATCCCACTAGGCATTCGCCAGAGGAAACGACTTTTTGCATAGCAAGGATGATGGAATCTACATTAAGAGGTTTATTTTGGCACATGAAGGGAAGGGAGTTACCTTACAAGTGGAGAACCAATGTTGAAGGCCAATTTAGTCAGGGTGGATGTGGTTCACTCCCAATAATTGATGAGGAAGTGTCAATACCAAGAGAGGGAAAATTGCCTTTGTAGTGAGCCAGGCACTCTACTTCTTGTGTCAATATATATTTATGCCTGTATCTGTAATTTTCACTCCACGCATCTGAAGTGGGTTTTTAACCCAAGGGAGCTTATGCCCAAATAAATCTGTTAGTCTTTCAGGTGCCACTGGACTCCTCATTGTTTTTGTGGATACAGACTAACACGGCTACCCCTCTGATATTAAGAGGTTGTGAACATCACTGCATCCCTTAATGCATATCACAGGCTGTTTGTCAGGGTTTAGCCATCTATCCATTTCATCCTGGCTATAAATGAACCAGCAGTAATTGATTGTGATGAACAGAATAACTTTGTCTCTCCTCAGGTCTCTTAGGCCTTTCAGAAACACATGGGGAGGGGAAGACCTCCAGGACATGGTGTGGGCAATTCACCAGGTATCATTTCACAACGGGCTCAGAATGATGCCCCAGCATGCTGCAAAGAGTATGTTCTGCTGGAGCTAACATCTTTTGTAGGAGAGATCAATTCATTAAAATCCTGTGGGACATTTTGCAGTGAAGGGGTGTTGACCTGGTGTCCTGGCCAAATTCCAATCTGAATAATTGCAGTCTGCCTCCTTAAATGTCCACTTCGGTTTTAACAGGACACAGTATTCCTCCCTTCCTGTTTCTAAACTATTGCATAGTGAGCTGTGAGCCTCTGGCTGCATTGTTTAAGACAGAATTGCTATGGATCAGAACTGAGATGAATGGGGCCCAGGACTGGAGTAGCAAGAGTTCTACAGGCCAGGATGGATGTGCATTAGGAGAGTTGAGCAAGTGAAGTTTGCAAGATGCCTGTAGGCAAAACCTTGAGGCCCTCACTTGCAGGAGCACTACGGTCAAGTAACTTCTAAATGACAGATATAGTGTCATTTGACCCACCAAGAGACTGGGGTTAGGGTCAATTCTTAACTGTACAATGGACATTTAACAGTAACTGGAGAAAGGGTTAAACTTGGACTAAGATTCCAGGGTAGAAATAACTGGTGCCGTGCACTGCCTCTGGGTCAGCTTTCACTTCTGGCAGGCATTCAACTCCTCCAGTGATACATATTTAATACTCTTACACTAGCAGCCAGGATTTTCTCTCTCTCTGGAGCTCCTCAGCTGCTGTTCTGCACTTGGCATTGGACAAGGATGAAATGACTGTGAAAATCAGATTACATTGAATGAACCCGCTTAAGGCTTAAAATAGACTGAATCTGACTTCTCCTAATGTGATCAGAGAGGAAAGGGGAAACAAATCAAGGGCATGGGAGACGTCTCACAATTGACAATGGATGGATGAAGAAATGGGAAGTATGAAACCACAGGCAGCCAATGCACAATAACCAATTAGGCACATAATATACATGTAACATCTGGAGCCCCTAGAACACCCCAACAGTGCTTGAAAAGCACATCTGGAACTCTGGAAAAATTACATCTTCCCAGTTTCTGTTTCATAAGCACCAGCATTACAGAAAAATTCAACTATGAAATCATATTTAGGAATTAATTCAGGTCTGCAAAATTTGTTGCCTAGGAGAGAATTGAGAGAGGCTGTCACTTGATGTGGCATGGAAGGGCAGGAGACAAGGTTCGTGCCATTCACCTGTCAGACCTTTTAAGCACCATTTTTATATGTATCACGTAAAGTAGTGTTTGGGATCGTACCTGCTGGTGAAACTGAGGTTGGAGATACAGCCAAAGTCTAAGCGCCTTAACTTACCCATGTAGAAGTACTCTGGGGATTTTTCCTCCGAAGTTAAGTCTCCCAGGACCCCACCAAATCGCAGCCATAGTCCAAAGGCAACGACAGCCAACCCTGCCAGCTGGAAAGCAAACAGGCCAGTTAATAACTGAACTGCAAAGGGCCGGAAAGAGCTGGAACATGCCAAAGAGTTGCAACGGGTGACTCCTTGTGCTTCCTGGAAACTCCAAAACTGCAGGATTATAAAGTTGCAGAACTCAGCAGGCCCCTCCCAATATTGGATACCAATGAATTTCTGTTACAGAACAACTGGCCTTATCCTCTCCTCTGATTCTTTAACACCACAGTGCTTTTCAACCCATTTCAAACATGACTTTCAAACATTATAAAGAACCAACCTCATTCATTCATCAAAATGGCCCCAAACAGCCTTGTAGGTTCTGAGTGCCACACAAAATGATAGGGCCCAAACAGAGGCATAGGGGAAGGGCGCCAGTGCTCAGGCTGCCACAGCTAGTTCCCGCAAGTCCAAACAGGCAGAATTTGGAGAATTCGCCCAATGTGCTGTTACTTGGGTGTATCCTGGTGGTGTACAAACACCGATTGGAAAGTTCCCTAATGGGAAAATCTCATTTTCCTCTCTTCTGTCTTCATTCCCTCCTAGCCCCACAGCCACTCCCCATTCTGCTCCTGACCACCACAGTTACCCAACCGACGGAATTTGAAGGCAGGCCAACCCAGCTTACTCTAAGCCCAGAACATAAGTCTGAGGTCTCTGGAATTGGTGCATGTCCAGGAGCTGAGATGGTGGTGCCGGCCCACGCTGGCATCACACAGACAGAGCTACTGGGAGAGGAATAACTTCACTGACTGTTTTTCAACCAAAATCTTGTGGCCGTTGTGAAGCTGAATAAATAGACACTAGAGCCGGGCGAGTCCCCTGCCAGTGTGTCGCTGGCCCTGCTGCATGGTCAGGCGGAGCACGGATACAGTGGTTGCTCTGAATCTCTGAGGAAGATGAGGTCAGGGCACACACTCCTCCCGCACCTCGGTTATAAACGACAGTCTCTCTGTTTCAGGAGGTCCAGCTGCTAAATGGCATTGTCCACATGAGACACGCCAGATTCTGATTAGGGGCACGTTCAAACCAGGAAAAAAAGATTCAGAAAAAGGATTATACTTCACTGGGGGGAATGTGCTGAAGTTAAGCAGGGCTAGGCCTGAGCAGCCCTTGGAGGGGAGGCCACCAAGGACAACCCTAGTGCTGCAGGGAGTAATAGTGGCCTTTTAGTACAGGACAGTCTTCACTACTGAACTGAGAGCCCCAGCAGGGAGTTAGGGACACGCTGACCATACGCGTGTCTAGCAAAGAAGGTATCCGTTTTTTCAAACATCAAGAAGAATCCCATTTGATACAAATACAAACCCAGTGCAATGGGATGTCAGCTCAGGAGAAATGTTTAGATAATGAGCCCAGTTCTGCAAAGTGCTAAGCCTCTTCTGGGAGCTGAGGAGTCCCCCGGCTCCCACTAATGTTATTGGGGTATAGGTGTTCAGCACTTTGCAGAATCAGACCCAATCCTCCCCTAGAGGAATTGAGTGCAGAGCATTTAAGTGCACTGTCAATGCAGAAATGGCCGATTTCCTGGTGCTCCGCAAAGGACACTCCTATGGTAGATAGGGGCAAAAATACCTTCTAGGTTATCCGTCTGAACCGGTCACATCAGCATGGATCAAATCCAGACACTTCAAAGAGGACCATGAAAACCATAGACATCAGCCTGGCTGTTAAGGGAAATTCTGCCAGGGTTCCACCAATGTGGGGACTGGAGGCTGCTTCAGAATGATCCTGCAAACCAGAGCTCAGGGCCAATACCAACAGCTTTCATCCCACAAAGCTAATTTAGGTAAAGATGAAGCCAACACAGAACAGAACAAACGCTGTTGACAGAGTCCAGCGCCAAAATCTGCAGCCGCTGCCCAACCTGGAGGAGGGTGGGGGAGCCCACTGCTTCATCACATCTTTGGCATCTAACGGACAGTAGATGCCAAAGATGGGTCTGTCTGGGTCTCTCTCGTCCTACTGGGCACCTGTTCAGTACTGGTGCAAGTGAATTCAGCACAGACTGAAAGCAGCACTTGAGGGGATGGGCTGAAAGGGAGCAACAGGGCAAGAAAGCAAACTGTTGGCCTGGCTCTGGGGCCTGGCTTAACTCTACCTACACAGTGACAGCCTTCCCTAAGCAAATGGACTGGAGTGAACTTCATCACTGTACACAAGCCAAGCGTCCCCCAGTGCCCCGATCATACTGCTAGAGACTCCAGAGCCAGACTCATGGGCTAGCCTTAGGATTATTAGGGTCACCAGTAGGCGTTATTGGGAAATTCAGGTTTACTTGGGCTACATGTGCCTTCTAGGTTCAGCCAAGTTTTGATAGTGTCAGAGCTGTGTGCATGTAAAGCAACTTCCCAGCCAATCAGGAACAGAGAGATTGAAACCTGTCTTCTTTCTCAATACATTAAACAAGACACAATAGCCATTATTTTCATGAAATCACATAACACAAAGCTTTGTACTGGTCCTGTTGGATTCACAGCTGCAGCTGGGTAACAGCACTCCCAGTGCACTGTGCACATCGGAACTGTGGCACTTAAACAAAAAAGGAGCTGTGTTCAGTTTAACCTTATTCAAAACCTACAAGGTAAAAGGGAAAATACCCCACCTACATTTGCCTAAAAGAAAAGGTTGAAACTGTCAGCTTCTGACAGAGTATGCAAAAGAAGGGGGAAAGAGTGAAAAGCTATTTAAAAAGTATGTGTGTCCTTTTAAATAATTCTATTAAGATGTTAATGTATTGCCCTGGAAATGTGTGTTTTCGGTGTCATTTATGCCATGAATTGGGCCTGCTAGACTTTCAGTAGTTAAATATACTTCAGGAAAACTGCAAAGTATGAAACTGCAAATATGGTAGAAATGTCTCTGTGGAATCAACTTTTCCTAAGTGACCCATAGCTGGCTGAAGGGACCCCAGACTTGCCTAGGAAACATTCATCCAGTCAGACTGGGTTGCATGTCTTTCATTGAGTACGACTGTAAAGGCTCTTAACTGAGAAGCAATTTCAATAGGAGAGCTACTACAGGCAAACTCAGATATTCCCTTTAAGCGTGCCTGCCAGCCAAAGCTGTATCATTTAGTTGCCAGTGTGGCTCCATCAGTCACAACAGATTTCTTCTTTCCTTCCTTTATGGGAAACCTCACCGAAGGGGGACTGTTAGGTGTGAGACGTAAATACAGTGATAGCAAGACTGCCCCCCAAAAAGCGATACTATGAAAGAAAATGCCTTTATTATCCTTTAGTTGTTTAACAAGCTTGGGTTGCATAGTCTGCACCCTTCTGACCATATTTAGTCTGAATCTCCCTGCTCAGGACACAAAGCAGTGATCAGAGCAAGTCTGTGTTTCCAGAAGGCTTTTAAGCAGTACCAGAGGAGAAGGTACAAGGATACATACCGATCAGCTGACTAACAGGTTACAGCCCTTCTGTCAGAATAACCTAGGAGGGGTTATTTACAACATAAATTCATGGGGAAAATTACAAGTATTCTGAATCCAAAGTATTATATATACACATTTTCTACTAGGTACTGATGGAGGTAGCTCTGGGCAAGCCCCACTGAACTGCTAAAGAGGCAGAAGGCTGATTGAATGAGATCAAATATTTTCTGTACTGACAATGGCATGTTTCATACTGGCTAGAACTTCAGTCACAAGAAAGCTCTGCAGACTTGGAGAGTTAGCAGAAGGCGAGAACATAGAGAATTGTGTCCTATTTAGCATTCTCTCCCCTAGTGTACAGAGGCAGGGAGCTATGAATGGGTTTTATATAGGGTCAGTGTTACAATATCACATACATTCTCAGCAGAAAGTAACTTTCATTTAATTATTCAAAGTGCAATTGAAGTGTCCTGTGTCCGAGGTTCCCAAACTTGGGTCCACAGAGAGCTGTCGGGTGACCTGGTGCTGGTTCTCCTTCTTGTTTCCAGCTGAGAAACATAGTGGATGTGAGGAGATATGAAATGCGGAGCTGGAACAGCCTCTGTGACTATTTTTTTTTTTAAATGGACAAACACTTCTCACATTAAAGGCTACAAATATACAACGGCTTCCTAAAATCACTTCTCTAGGTACCCAATGGCCCTGCCCTGTCGTACTGAACACTTTTACAACATGCAGGTCACGCTAATGGTATAATTCTAGGAAATCATCTGCCTACAAGAGACAGAAATTGCTGATGGCAAAGAAATCCTTTTATATTATCACTAATCAAACTGGAAAATAAATATTACCTCAGGCAATTTTATCCAGAGCAGCTCTCCCTGAGAGCTTGGATATCTGGCAAAGAGCTGTAACTACACTGTTGATAACAACTAGGGATGTAAAATGTTAACATTAGTCTTACCAGTTAATGCGCCTTAACCGTTAACCCCCAGGCCGGCTGGCTGGCCCCAGCAGCCCCGCGCCAGCCGGAGCGGCCCCAACCCCAGCGACCGGATCAGGCCCAGCCACCGCTGCTTTAATTAGTTAACCGTTAAACAGCTAAAAATATTTTGTTTAAACGGTTAGCTTTTTACATGGTAGTTACATCCCTATTAACACCACCATTAAACCCTGCTGTATTGTTTTGCAATTATGGGAGCTGAGGTCCTGTGTGTATAGCCAACATCTCCAGAGGCTGTCAGAAGTTGTTAAGCCATGGTGTTGGTTACCAGACTTTGATTCCTCTCCCTGCTTTCCAGCGGTGGAAAATCTAAGCCATCTTGTGTTTGTAAATATCAAAGCAATCCTAGCACTAACCAACATTATAACCTCCTTCTGCTCAAGTGGCAGCTCCAAGGAGGATTAGCACAGAGAAAGGAAATGGGTTACTGGCTCCCTGCACAGCCAACAGGCCAGGATGTACCTAGGATAAGTGACAGGTGCAGCCCCCAAGCAGGGCAGGACCTGGGCACTGGGGGAGTGAGAGAGAGGTGTGGCTCCTGGGCTATTGGACACTGTGGCAATGAGCAACAGGTGTGATTCTGGCTGAGAGGTCAAAGGGTGCCCTGGGAAAGGGCCTTTCAGCCTAATACTATCACTAATAGCTGTATTATTACAGAGTTTCCTTTAGCTCGTATTCAACTAGACATCACCAGAACTGGCCCTGTTGTTAAAACTATGATAGATACCACACTGTGTGTCTTAAATTGTGCACTGGCACCCTGCACAAACTCCTGCTAAGAAAATTATATTAAAGGCAAAAACTAGGCTGATGCAATAAGGATAAGATATTAAACACACTAAAGGCAGGGATTCAAGGTGACGGCTCCCACAGCAACAATAACTAAGCCCCCTCGCAGCTGAAGTACATTTGTGGGAACCAGCTCCTTGTATTTCCTGACTTCTGCGCAAATAAAACCTCAGCCTTGGAAGCGGCACTAACAGCAAGCCCCAACATGCATTGTTACATTGCACGTTTGCTTCAGAGTCCCACTCCATGACCTCTAGAGCACTGACATCCAGAAAGACTCCAAACCCAACCGTGCTCCTTACACGGCCATCTCAAAGACAGGGGAACTCTTGCCACGTCTGGTGTATGCAAAGACTCTCGAGGACCCTGTACATACCCAGCCTGAAAAGACCACTCCAGTGACTGACAATGATCTGTTGCTAAACAGAAGGTCTTAGTAATACATGGGGAGCAGAATTTTATTAGTATGTTTGGCAGTACTTTGGGGTACTTTAAGTCTCTTGCAATGTTTGACTGTATGTGGAAAACTGCCCTGCCTTTTCTGGTAGGCAAATGACATAGCATCCCTCATGTACCAGTGGGTGGTGTTTTCACCTGTTTGTAACTTCTTTATCTTTGAAGCTGTTTTTGTTTTTTTGCAGACTTAGCAAACCCACACCCCTCTCTATCTAATCTATGTATCTATTGCATCTCTAGAACATCTGCACTTGTGCTATGTGGGTGCACAGGATGACATAGATGGCAACTTTAATCCAAACTGGCTTTGAGTTATACCGGCAGAGAAAGGCATGAGTAGGATTTTATCTTTAAAAGAGCAGAAATCCCCCTCACTCCATTCCAAAATACCTGCATAATAATTTTAAAAGAACCACTGAAAAGAAAAATGAGAAAATTCAGCCCAAAAGATAATTTTGCTAGAAACTTACAAGCCACTGAATAAAGCACTTAAAAAGCCAGTGATGTTTAAAGTACACACAAGTATTAAGGGAACATATTTATCTTCTATAACTTTAGATGAACCATCTGATGTTTTGATTACTATCGGAAGTGACCAAAACTCAACTGGCAGCATATGGTGTGAACTGAGTGTGCATCTGAAGAGCATCAGGTTGCTCTCATGCAGATGTGCTGAGACCACTGCCTGTCATACTGACCAATACTGTCTCATTGTTTCCTTTTATTCACATCTGTCTGTATCCACCTGTTGTCTCCTGTCTTTACTTAGGCAGTAAGCTCCTTGGGGCAGGGACCTTTTTTTGTTCTGTGTTTGTACAGCACCTAGCTCGATGGGGTCCTGGTCCATGCCGGGGGCTCCTGGGCTCTGCCCTGACACACATTATTATTATTTATTCTTTGTGCTGTGTGATGGGGAGATGGAATGAAGCACAGATGACGGATACTAGTCTCACCATCTAATGCATTACTGGAAGGCACTCACATACTATGGTGATGAGGGCACTAAAAAGTACCTATATGAAATGGAATGTATGTATGGGAAGCCCAATTACTCTCATCGATGATACACGGAGCGTGTTTGTGTGTGCATGTAGAGAAGTCCCTGAATGCCTAGTCACCCCTAGTGAGCAAACACGGTAGGTATGTACACATATCTGTACACTGAAGGAGCCTGCTCATAGCTGGGCCTTCTAATTTTGAGCAGGCCCCGAGAATTCAGACTGTGCTATTCTTTCCTTCCAGTGATCATTAGAGGGTCTCAAGTTTTGAGGGCTGGTGCAACATCATCCCATATCAGTATGGTGCTGCAATGGAATGATGTTTCATCACCATATCAGGATGTTGTTCAATGAACTGACCACACTGTGATGGAAAGCATTTGTCTCATAAGGTCAGTGGTGAGCTGGAGCCGGTTCGCAAGAACCGGTTGTTAAATTTACAAGCCGGTGTAGAACCAGTTGTAAAGGGGCCAGTGGGTGGGCAAACTCCGGCCCGTGGGACCGTCCTGTCCGGCCCGCCTGAGCTCCCAACTGTGTAGGCTCCCCCGGCCCCTCCCCCGCTCCCCTCCCCGAGCCCCAGCACGCCGCACCTCTGGCGCCAGCGCTCTGGGCAGCTCTGCAGCTCCTGCAGCTTTGAGCAGCATGGTAAGGGGGCTGGGGCTGGGAGGAGGGGTTGGATAAGGGGCAGGGAGCAGTTGGAGGGGGTGGAGGTTCTGGGGGGGCGGTCAGGGGATGGGGAACGGGGGGGGGTTGGGTAGGCATGGGAGTTCCGGGGGGCTGTCGAGGTGGTGGTGGATGGGGTCGGGGCAGTCAGGGGACAGGGAGCAGGGTGAGTTGGGTAGGGGGTGGGGTCCTGGGGGGCAGTTAGGGTGGAGGGTCTCGGGAGGGGGTGGTCAGGGGACAAGGAGCGGGGGGGTTGATGGGTTGCAGGTTCTGAGGGGGGCAGTCAGGGGCAGGAAGTGGGTTGGGGTCGGATGGGGGGGCGGGGGGGAAAGAGACAGGCACGTGGGGCTTGTACTCACCGCACAGCTCCCTACCGGGTCTTCGGCGGCGGGGTGTGTGTGTGTGTCTTCACTCACTCCGGGTGAAGGACCCGCCGCTGAATTGCCGCCGAGGACCCGGTAGGGAACCGGTTATTAGGATTTTGGGAGCTCATCACTGCATAAGGTGAACCTGAAAAAGCAGCAGATGACAGGTTCATAGGCTCAGATCACGAGAGCTTGGTGCTGGAATGCGTGTGATGTCTTGGCTTGTGGATTTACTCTTTGACTGGGGGGAACTGGGCACCTCTGAAAGTTAACTATGTCCATTTTATATTTTTAAAGAAAAATGCTGTCTCAGCTGAGTTCTGCCTCTCTTTGTATCAAGAATTTTTTATTCCGTGATGAGGCGTTTCCTAAGGTTTATAAAAAACAAAAACAACAACAACAAAAAAGAAGAAGCCCAGAGCACTGGATAGGCATACTGTATTTTAAAAGTTAAATTTGAAGTAATACATAAATTATATAGCTTTCTTTTGATATATATGTGCACTGCCAAGAAGTTTGCTTCCCACAATGTTACAGCAAAGTCACAGTGCTGAAACAAACATATCCTGTGACTGTTGCAACTGAGTGAGATACTTATCCTTCTTTCCTGTCTTGGTTATGTGTAAAACAAGAGCATCTCCTATTACCACATCACCAAGACAAGGTGTATCAGCTGGAAGGCCACAGGTCCACGCTCTCACAGTCTAACATGGAGGCTTAATAAAGCTCCACATGAGAACTACACTGGACAAAACATCCAAATAAGCAATTTTACATAATTATGGAAATATTTCCAGATTTAGAACCATGGTTTCCAACAATGGATGGTTTTGTTTCCCTTTCGATTCATGATTATCAGCACTGCCCAAGCCCAGATACCAGCACAGTACTGGGAAAATACCAATTTCCAGATTCCAAGGAATAAACAGCTCCTATGATTTTTGTTAAACCAATATGGACAGTAACTCCTCACTTAAAGTCGTCCCGGTTAATGTTGTTTCATTGTTACGTTGCTGATCAATTAGGGAACATGCTTGTTTAAGGTTGTGCAATGCTCCCTTATAACGTCGCAGCCGCCTACTTTGTCCACTGCTTGCAGGAAGGGCAGCCCTTTGCAGCTAGCTGGTGGGGGCTTGGAACCAGGGTGGACCGGCAGCCCCCCTATCAGCTCCCCACTCCCCTAAGTTCCCTGTGCAGCAACCACCCTGCAGGCTACCAGTTGTCCAGCAGTTCAGTTGTCGCTCCCACCACTGCCCTGTGCTGCTCCTGGGAGCCTCCTGCTTGCTGTGAGGGGGAGGGAGGAAAGGGGGGGGGCTAATGTCAGGGTGTCCCCCTCTCCACTGCTCCTGCACCCCGCTTATCCCATCTCCAGGGGGCTGGGGGGAATATGACAAGGCTCAGGATGGAGGGAGCTTCCTGGGAGCAGCTGCTGTCTCAACTTGCTGATCTACTTAACAAGGCAATGTACTTAGAGTGCAGCCAGCGTACTTAAAGGAACAATGCCCATCTCTCTCTCTCTCTCACACACACACAGGGTATGTGTCTCTGTCTGCCATGCTGTCTCCCCTCCCTCCATTCCTGCTGCCTTGTAGAGTGTGAGGCTACATTAACAACAATGGGTTAACCCCTGAGGGCTCAGCCAAAAGCTAGTTCATCATTCAGCAGTGAGGCATTCCCTGGGAAATATCCCACCCTCTTCCACCCTCTGACTTCACCACCTCAACCAAGCTTCACAATCATCATCGCTGTGTACAGTATTAAATTGTTCAAAACTTCTACAGTGTGTGCATGTATATATGTATGTCTTTTGTCCGGTGAAAAAATTTCCCTGGAACCTAACACCCCCCCCCCCTTTACATTAATTCTTATGGGGAAATTGGATTCGCTTAACATCCTTTTGCTTAAAGTCGCATTTTTCAGGAACATAACTACAAGGTTAAGCGAGGCGTTACTGTATAGATGAAGTTATTTATTTCTATTGCTGTATGGTTGGGCAAAACCCCACATATACTCTTTCACTACAGATCACTAGATATTTTGTTCTAGCTGCTGGTAACACTGGTAGGTATTTAGAACTGGAGGAGCAGAGTGTGTGCGCTTTATGTCAAAAGCAAAGAGTATCAGAAATTAATTTGGCTTTTTTTTTTTTTTTTTTGGAGTTCAGCGATTAACATCACTCCTGAAGAAATATTCTTGCTAATGAGCCTCACAGAACAGAATGTTTACAAGATCAAGAGCAGAGTTTGAGAAGCTTAAGCCAAACTGCCAAAGACACTATGCAAGCCTATTAGTTAACCTGTGTACCCAAAACTGCACCTAGGGCTTGGTGACTACTCCCTCAGCATGTGATTGTGGGGATGCTGAAATTAAGGGTTGTTTCTATGAAGGAAGACTGCATTCTAAAAGACAATATTTTAGCACCCCCCAATGAACATACCTACAAATATGTTACTGTGCAGGTGCATGCTTTAAATAGAATGGGCAAGATTTCCTCCTGATCTGTAGATGCCTAAATACCTGTAAACAGCATCCATAATTATTTGTGCCTGCAAAATTGCAAGCACCAAACCAAAATCCAGGGTAAGGCCAAGCTGAAACGTGTCCCAATGGGTGCACAGCTGTGGCATCTGCTCCTGGGGACTGGGGCAGTGAAAACCATGTGAAGGGTGGAGGAAAGGGATCCCCCCCCAAACCAAGTAGAACATATAACAGTCAAATGTACATTCCCTTTTCATTCTGATTAACTACCTGGAGGTCAGCGATCCAGCAGGCTCCAGCGGGCAAATCCCAGCGACCCCCTCCCCGCCTGGCTGATGGCTTGTAGGTGTCCCTGGAGAAGGGGGTGTTGGGGGGGAGCAGCTCGGGAAGGGGTTCCCCGGGTCAGGGGGTTTGTGAGAAGCAGACGAGCCGAGGGGGGTGCCAGTCCTGCCCGCAGGGTGAGCAGCACGAGCCCCGCCGCAGCCTCCCAGCTCCCGCCCCACAGAGACCCGCCCCCCCCAGCTCCGCAGGGGCCCCCCACCCCAACCTGCTGTGGCCATCAGGGGAGCGCGGAGCAGCCCCAGGCTCTGGCGGCAGCGCGGCCCCCGGCCCGGCCCCACTGACCCAGAAGACGAAGTTGAAGGCGAAGAGCAGGAACTTGATGCAGCGCATCCCGCCCCGCAGGTGGCCCATGGTGGGCTCCGGCTCCGCGCCCCGGGAGCTGCCGGCGAGTCGGGGCGCGGCGGGAGGCAGGTGCAGGGGAAGGAGGAGGGGGCCTGGCCCGGCGGGGGCGGGCAGGAGCAGACCCCGCCCCTGGTGCCGTGCAGCCGGCGGCGGTGCTGGGGCTGGTTAGGGCTTTGCCGCGACTCCCCCCTGTCGGTGCGCGGCGGCTGCAGCCAGCCTGGCCCGCAGCCGGGGCCGCCCTGGGCCGGATTGCAAAGAAAAGGCTCTAGCTTCCCATCTGCATCCTCTCAGCCACTGGCCTGTCCGGGCGGGCAGCTGGGGGACGCTCCCAGGGACTCCCTGAGCAGCCCCCTTCCTTCTCCCCGGTTCTCTCTAGGCTGCTGCGCCTTCCTCCTTCACTGCAGGCTCCCAGCGCCTCCCTGACATATCCTGGCGGTGGCCGGAGCTTGTGCATGTCCTTAATGCCGTCTGACCTCCGGGGGAGCAGTGTGTGCGCCCCAGATGGTGGTTAGGCAGGGAGGGCGTTTTGTTTTTAAGCCATACGCTGCTCTGTGTTCCTAGCAGAGAGGGCACGCGGAGATAGGGTGACCAGACAGCAAGTGTGAAAAATCGGGACGGGGGTGGGGGGTAATAGAAGGCTATAAAAGAAAAAGACTCAGAAAGTGGGACTGTCCCTATAAAATTGGGACATCTGGTCACCCTACGCGGAGAAGGGTGCCCCGCACTTGGAGCAGAGATGGTGAGGGGGGTGGTTGTGCTTTGTTGCTGGGGGAGTTCACTCCATGAAACTCAAGAACAGAACATTTCTAAAGGGGGAAATGTTAAAGATACTTTCCCAATCCTAGCTGCTCAGACTTTTGCTTTCTGGGATTTGCATGAAAATG
This sequence comes from Chrysemys picta bellii, assembly GCF_011386835.1. Taxonomy (NCBI): domain Eukaryota; kingdom Metazoa; phylum Chordata; order Testudines; family Emydidae; genus Chrysemys; species Chrysemys picta. Next base: position 12,317,355 of record NC_088794.1, on the reverse strand, counting down.
CAACGTTCAGTGTCAAGGATCCAGGAGTTGTACACATAGTAAGGGGGAAAGAAGAGGCTTATATAGGGATGGAGCCTTAATGGGCCATGACATAGAGTCATAGAAATGTGGGACTGGAAGGGACCTCAGTAGGTCATCTAGTCCAGTCTCAAACTATTATCTAGACCAGGGGTCGGCAACCTTTCAGAAGTGATGTGCCGAGTTTTCATTTATTCACTCTGATTTAAGGTTTTGCGTGCCAGTCATACACTTAATGTTTTTAGAAGGTCTTTTTCTATAAGTCTATAATATATAACTACACTATTGTTGTATGTAAAGTAAATAAGGTTTTTAAAATGTTTAAGAAGCTTCATTTAAAATTAAATTAAAATGCAGAGTCCCCCGGACCGGTGGCCAGGACCCAGGTAGTGTGAGGGTCACTGAAAATCAGCGGCACGCGTGCCATAAGTTGCCTACCCCGATCTAGACCAGTGGTTCTCACCCTTCCTTCTTTGCAACTGTAGGAGTTAATGCCCCCACCTGCCACATAAGTAAATATACCAATTAAAAAAATCAACATGCAGCTGTTACTAAATATTAAAAACAATAAGGCATTGATTCAAACGGAGCCAATTATCAATTATAATAAGAACAAAAGCAAAACTGCGATTGTGGTCGATGCTTACAAGTAAATTTGCACACTTCGTCATAGCAACTGCATCAAAATATAGATGGCAACAACTTTGAATAATGCTACACAAGCTTAGCAGAAATCCATCAAAATACACAGCGCTGAGGACCTCATACGTTCGGAGGAATTCACTTTGCTAGTTATTCATTGCTGTGGGTAAAAAGGGAGAATAAGGTTTTTTCCCCTAAAGCGTCTTATGCCCTCCCAGAATACATTCCGTGCCCCCCCAGGGGGGCCTACCCCTAGTTTGAGAACTTCTGATCTTGACTATCCTTGACAGGTGTTTGTCTAACCTAGTCTTAAAAACCTCCAATGATGGAGATTCCACAACCTTCTTAGGTAATTTGTTCCAGTGTTTAACTACCCTGACAGGAAATTTTTCCTAATGTCTGTCCTCAATCTCCCTTGCTGCAATTTAAATCCATTACTTCTTGCCCTGGCCTCATTGGATAAGGAGAACAATTTATCACCCTTCCCTTTATATACTTGAAGACTGTTATCATGTCTCCCCTCAGTCTTGTCTTCTCCAGACTAAACAAACCCATTTTTTTCAATCTTTCCTCATGAGTCACGTTTTCTAGAACGTCAATCATTTTTGTTGCTCTCTTCTGGACTTTCTCCAGTTTGTCCACATCTTTCCCACAGTGTGGTGCACAGAGCTGGACACAGTACTCTAGCTGAGGCCTTATCAGTGAGTAGAGTAGAATAATTACTTCTGATTAGCTTACAACACTCCTGCTAATACAGCCCAGAATGAAGTGCTTTTTTTGAGCAGTATTACATTCTTGATGCTGTTTGTGGTGATCCATTATAACTCCAGATCCTTTTCTGCAGTATTCCTTCCAAGGCAGTCATTTCCCATTTTTGTATTTTTGTGCAATTGCTTATTCCTTCCTAAGTGTAATACATGTGTGGTTCTCCTCTGATTACAGTGCATGTATGGTATATTGTTCAAGTCTCTTCCATGTGGCTCTGACAGGCTTTTCAGCAGCCATTCCGTCACCCACAGCAGCTTTGAGAAGGAACATGTCAGAGACTGAGACTGCTTTGTGGACATCTGCCAGAGGCCACAAGGTGAGGCAGACGTTTTTGAGAATAGGATCCTTAATATTAAACATTTTATCCAAACATTTAATGTGTCAAGTGTTTATTTTCCATTTCATGTTGTAATAAAATAGTTTTATAGGGAGACTTCACCCATCTAGTTTGCTTTTGCATTTAGTGCCTCCATTTCTGAGATGCCTCCCTGCTGAGATCCCTCGAGAGGTTAATGTAGTGTAGCTTCTCAAGACAGAGAGATATGGAACTTATGTACAAATGAGAGATAATGGGGGAAACAAGGGCCTGTTTACTTGTGTGTGTACTGAATGCAATAAACCTGTTTTGTGACATGACAACCTAGGGATGGATTCTGGGGTTTGGTTTCTGTTTTTACTATTTTTCAGTGTTTATTTTGGCTACTTTAGACCCTGGCAACTATCTAGGGAAACCCTTCCTCTGATTTGAATTGTGACTGCAGACATTTGATCAGGGATCTGCTGTTTCATTAGCAATGAAGCAGACACAGAATTAAAACAAAATCTCATTAAAACATCCAATATAGTTTGTGACACAAAAAGAAAAAAAGCACATGACCTCCCTCTGCTGCTCTAAGTGACCAAGAAGTGACCCATGGCAGGGTTGGTCCAGGAGAGTTTCTGTCACTATTAAAAACAAGGCAATTAAGGAGGAAGTTTCAGTCTTACTCACAACTTTCCTTCTTTTTGATTGTGTCTGACCCCAGACATATCTTATGACCTGATCCAGCAAAGCACTTCAGCATGGGCTTAATTTTGAGCATGTGAATAGCCCCATTGAAGCCTACGGGACTACTCATGCTCAAAATTAAGCATGTGCTTAAGTGATTTGCTGCCTTAATTCAGCTTATCATCATTCATTTCCTTTAAGATTCTGATGTAGAGAAGCAGAAGCCTTTCAGATAATAAAAAAGACTCAGTTATACAAGATGATTCTGTCTGCTTAAGCAATGCATAAATGAAAACATAAATATAAAATCATTCTGGTGATAAATGCTCCATGTTTCAGCTTCGTGAAAGAATTAAGTCGTGCACAGCAAAAAGACTAATACTTGTTTCTCTAAAAAAGTATTGTGAAAGAAGGTTGTGCTGAAAACTTTCCATGAACTAAGTCAGTTACACTTTACCTTAATAGGCATCAAGAGTAAAGCTATCAAGGCAGCTGCCAGCTACTAACACAGTTCTCACTGCGTGCTGCATACAGTCTTGTGTGGTGATTGTAATGTTGATGCTTAGAACTCAATGTCCACTTTCCTACCCAGAAGTTTCCCACTGGGGCTTGGATTTTCTCCTTGAAGCGCAGGCTGGGTGAGAGGATTAATAAAATAGCATCTGAAGTATGAATAAAAGCTTAATTTATTTTGTGCAATATCTGCAAATTTAATGGAACAATACTGAAAAATTGAACACATTAAAGAGGGGCTCTGTGATATAGGAGAAGGACCTGGATTAAAGAGTCAATGCCTTTAAATCAAAGCCTCTGTAGTTTACACTTTACTACAGCTATCAGGCAAGCATTGTGGTGTTACTGCCAGTGGGGGAGGGTCCTGCAGCTGTCATACGGCTCCTTTTGGAGTTTTTCTTGAATTTTTATTTGGGATGAATCTTGTATTTTCATCTCCTCTCCCTTTGCAAAAAGAAAAGATACTTGTCCCATTCCATATAAATCCTTTACGCCAATCCTTGTATCCCCCCACAGCTTTGCCATCACACGTAGATCCTGACCTGCAGTCCCCCTTTCGTATTTCAGTTCTGGAACCCAATCTGCCCTGCACTGCTTTTCCCATGTTTCAACCCTCCAGCTGTTTCTGTCCTGGCCTTCTGCCAGATGCACCACATTGTCTGATGGTTTTGTGATGCGCACAGGTAGGGATAGGATGAGAGCCAGCAAACTCATTTAACTTGTGACCAAGACAGTGGTGAAAGGCTTATGTGGTAAATATATTGCAACAAAGGCAGGTCTCATTCCAGCCAGCTCTTCAGCACAGTTCTGAAACAGTAACATACGAGCTACTGCCTGTGCTAGCACCTCTGCATCATGCTGTGCACTACAAATAATAAAATGTTCCCAGCTCCATAGACTCCCGAATCCCTCGGTTATCAGCTCACCCGCGGTCCAGGAACATCCCTTTGGCACTGATATTGGGCTGAGAGAAGTAATGGCTAAAATAAAATTCTCTCCTCAGGTTAAAGCTTGTGGCCGAGGGCTAGATCCCCAAATGTGCCTCTGGAGCCCGAGGTATCTTTACGATGCATGCTGGAGAGGGGACCATAGGTGGCTCTGTGGTGCATGCCTTGTGTGGGAGGCACGAGTGCTTCACACCATCTTTTGGACTTCCCAATCCTGGAGGCTGTACCCGCCCTTGGCACAAGTTCGCGTAGCTTCGTAACTTGTGTCAGCAAATATCAGCTAACAAGAGGCTATTGTGCTGTCAAGGGTCACTGGAGCACATTACATTGCCCCCCCTCACTTCTGACAAGACCCCAGCCTAACCCAGAACACCAGAGGAAGGGGATAGGAGAGGCTATGCCAGCCCTACCCCAACTCAGGGTTCTCAACTCTGGAAGAATACTCAGCTGCTGCCTCAAGGAGTGGCACAAACAGCACATATGAGTAGGGCCCTACTCAATTCATGGTCCATTTTGGTCAATTTCATGGTCATAGGATTTTAAAAATCGTAAATTCATGATTTCAGCTATTTAAATCTGAAATTTCACAGTGTTGAAATTGTAGGGGTCCTGACCCAAAAAAGAGTTGTGTGTGTGGGGTTGCAACTTGCAAGGTTATTGTAGGGGGCGTTGTGGTACTGCTACCCTTACTTCTGTGTTGCTGCTGGAGGCGGTACTGCCTTCAGAGCTGGGCAGCTGGAGAGTGGTGGCTAATATATTGCGGCCTAAAATAACCTTGTGACCCCCCCCCCTGCAATTCCCTTTTGGGTCAGGACCCCCAGTTTGAGAAATGCTGGTCTCCCCTGTGAAATCTGTATAGTATAAGGTAAAAGCACACAAAAGACCAGTTTTCACAGGGGAAGACCAGATTTCATGGTCCATGACATGTTTTTCATGACCATGAATTTGGTAGGGCCCTATATATGAGCAAGGAAGGACCTGAGCAGACGGGAGCTTCTGCTGGGTAAAACCAGCGTCTCCTTTGTACTACCAGTCCTGATGGGAACTAATGGAAATGTCACGTCTTTCTTGTTTAGACCTAGGCCTTGTCTACACTAAAGGGAAAAGTCGATCTAAGCTACGCAATTTGAGTTATGTGAACAGCGTAACTCATATCAACATAGGTTATATCTACTTACCACAGGGTCCACAATACGTGACGTCGACAGGAGACGCTCTCCCATCGACTGCCCTTATTCTTCTCAATCAGATGGAGTACAGAAGTCGACGGGAGAGTGATCGGCAGTTGATTTAGCAGGTCTTCACTAGACTCACTAAATTGACTGCTGATGCACCAATCGCCGCAAAGTTGATCCTCTGGCAAGTGTAGACAAACCCAAAGATTCAGCACCTAGTAACACTGCTGCATGCTATACAAGATGGAAAGGTGGGGCCACATTCAGCTCTGATTTTGTGGGCCCAATTCCATTGCCCTGGAGAATTTTAATCCTGTGCAGCCACAGTTTTTGTTGCTGCAGGATGAGTGGTAATTCTGTTCTGATGCAGGGCTCATACCCATCTCACTAATGAAAAGGACACTACCAACAACTGGCTCTGTTTTCATTTTCTTCCTTGTTCCATTGTTTGCCAAAGGTTTGCTTGGGCTAGTTTCCTGTATTCTGAGAGAGAGATCATACCCATCCCACTCAAACACAGGCTGAGGAAGAGAAACATCCAGATGAAATGATAAAGTTCATGATTTCCTCGAGGAGGAAAGCCTCATTTTCCTCTGGCTGTAGATTGTTTACAGTTAACACATGCATTCGACAAGTTCCTTTATCTGATATTTATAGAACAGATTCCATTGCAGTCTGATCGACAACACTAAATTTAAACATACCCAGAGTGCTTTGTGTCTTTATTCATTGTTACAAGTCAGGGATGAACTTTTTGAGTCATAATAGGAAACTCCTTTTCAGTGACTATAACTAAGTCTTTGGCTTTGATACTTTGGATGTTAGCAATTACACCACACTTCTCATCTGAGTTGTAGTTACTTGGCTTGAGCAGAGAGGTGCCTCTAAGCTATGAATATGCTGAGAAGAAGCCGATGTTGGAAAACAGTCCTAGGGCCCAGTGTTTCATAGCAACACACCTGGTGGATTGCTCAGGCGAGCAATGAAAAAAAGCTAATGTCTCTATCTTACAGTCTGAACTCACAGCAGCTCTGTTCTTTATTGTGTTTGCTGCTACAATAACTGCCTCTCTTTCTCTAATTTTCCCAAGTTTTTCCTTGCAGAAGGAAGACTAGACACCTGTCTCGTGAAAGGTCTAATAGAGCAAGAGGGAGCATGTCCTGCCACTAGAAAGATGCAGTCTGTACAAAGGACATTATTGTTCGTACTTATTTATTTGTTAAGCTCTGATACTGTGCACCCTAGAGAGGCACCTCCCAGCACTACAGTATGTCTGTCTTCTGTAAGGGCTTCTTTTGAATGTCAAATTTTGCCAACTTGATAAGTGGATGCACAAAGGTTGATTTTAGAGGCATGTTTTAAGTGGATGCACAAGGTTGAGCGTAGAGGCATGTTTTTAGATCAAGTTTATGTTGTTATAATTTAGGACATATATATAATTTAGGATGCCCCAATCAGGACAAACAGGAAGACACAGCCCCAGCCCCCAAGAACTTACAGTCTAACATCCTGATCTAGTGGCCACTGAAGTCAAGAGAAAGACTCTCATTGACTACAGTGAGCTTCGGATCAGGACCTAATTTAAGACAAGCCGTGACGAGTGAGTGATACAACCAACAGTACGGAAGGAGGAGGGAGGATGAGAGTAACACACAGCTATACAGGCTAGCTTTGTGCACAACTTGATGGCTCTGAATCATAATAAATATAAGCGATTGTGGATTGCCTCTTACCCTAGCCATAGTTAGCAGAGTTCCCATAAGCATCAAGGCAGAAATGGGTCTTGAGGAAAAATTTGAGGGAACAAGTAGTGGCCATGTAGATTAATTCAGAAAAGGCATTCCATATGTAAAGGATGGCATGGGAAGAAACTATGAAGACACTTTTGGGAAAAGCAGACAATGGGCCAATGAGGCTGACACCGCTGGTAGAGAGGAGAGGGTGTGGGGTTAATGTAACAAGACAAGAATGGATAACTAAGGAGAGGCAGTTATGAAGGACTTTGAGAACAAGAAGTTTGAATGTGATGCAATGGAAAAAAGGGTCAGTGAATGTACGTGATACAATCACTCTGACTGATCTTCGCAGGATTAAGGATATTTATTGCATACGGCCTCATTTCATCTCCAGATCAGGCACTTCTGAAGATGTGTGTGACTGAGTCCAAAACTGTTTATTAATGAGCTCCTCATCACAGCTTTGCATCATGAAGAGCAGTGTTTTGATGTTGAAGAATGTATGCTTTCAGTATCACGGTAGAGAACAACATTGCCTTCCTCTTTGCTAAATTCTTTTGGCCTACCAGGTCCATTATGTTATGTAAGAACATAAGAACGGCAGTACTGTGTCAGACCAAAGGTCCATCTAGCCCAGTATCCTGTCTACCGACAATGGCCAATGCCAGGTGCCCCAGAGGGAGTGAATCTAACAGGTAATGATCAAGTGATCTCTCTCCTGCCGTCCATCTCCACCCTCTGACAAACAGAGCCTAGGGACAACATTCCTTACCCATCCTGGCTAATAGTGTCCACAGAAATGGCATTTACCCCAATAATGTATCATGTAAAAAATAATCATTTGTTTAGAAAGCCTCAATATATGCTTATCATGATTCTACCAAATAGGCATTTAATTTATAAAAGGTAAATTAGTTTGAATATTAAGAAAATCTTCCTGACAGTTAGATGGATTAGGCAGTAGAATAAGCCCTTCAAGGGAACTGAATGCCCCTTTGGACACCTAAACCAGCAGCAAATCTTGGAACAATCCTGTATTGGCTGAAAGAGGACAGAATGGATATTCCTTAATGAGAATTTTACACCTCTAGCTTCTGTCACATTGTGTGAACTCTTGTCCTTTCCCTCTAATGCTTTAGGACCTGGGCTTTCAGTCCTAATTAAAAAAATAACCCTTCTTGTTACATAATTCTAACAGTGGCTGAAATCTGGCTGAACGGGTTTTAAATATAACATGAAAGTTGTGCTCTGTTATTAACATTCCAATTAACTACTCCAAATAAGTGTGGCCAACATGCTGCTTCAGTTTAATACTCTTCTCTTCTGTGTGCCAGCTTTTCTCAATCGTTTATTGCAAATTATTTTATGTCAATACTCTTATTGCGTCCAGAAGGATCAGTAACATACTTGGCCACAAGAGCTACAATATCTTTGATATTTGGCCTTTAGAAAATATTAGCAAAGTTTGTTAGAGATGATTTGATGTGGATTTAGTGCAATCCTCTTACAATTATTTTTCTTCCAAGTCATTTCATGAAATGTGATGATTAAGCCATTTTTGCAGCATTCTCGGGCTAAACCATATTCAAAGTAGCCCAGCAGGAAGTCACCGAACATCCTACTTCAGCAACGCTTAACCTAAAAACTTCAACATGAAACACATTAATGTAGTCCCATTACTCTACTCCTTATAGCTGCAATTGTACTGTGTCTTGGAACAGAGGCTCTGAACTGAGGTAGTTATACTAGCCATGAACAGAACAAAGCTCAGGGAATACTAAAGTAGACTATTTTGTTGAATTTCCAGAATTAACTATTTGAATCAATAACATCAAAGCATCACCTCCCACATGTAACAGACACAAATATGCTGGAATTTACTATCATGGTTCAAATACAAATATTGCATTCTGCTTCCACAGCAGAGGTCACAATTTTTTAGGATTTATTTAAGCAGCTATTTACACAAGGATGTTTGATAGTTGCCCACGTTTACAGTCCTGGAGTTTCCATACACAGTGCACTAGCATAGCCAAACCCTGCAGCATCCTGGGCGCCAAACAAATAGAAATCCTGCTTGGGGATTCATCAGCCACATTCTTGGCATCAGCTCTGATGTTCATTGCAACACAGTGCTGATAAAAGGAAACGCAGGTCCAGAAGCAGACTCTGTGGTGCAGGTGTGACATTCCCATTGGAAAGCAGAGGAGTGAGGTAACTGCCCCACATATCTGATCCCTGATAATTGTGTCCTGCAGTGAAGATCCTGCTGTGGGAGATGTTAGTGTACATGCTATATAAAGCTAAACAAAACTGCAACCCCCAGTGACCAATGCATCCATCACATGAAAGATCCTCCACCCTGCAGCACCTTTAGTGCATCCTTGGCTGAAATCTACCTTGGGTTTTAGGAGGAGCTACAGTCTTTTATGGTTGGTGCTGTTTTCTAATCTTGTGAGTCCCTTACGGCAGAAAGGGATCGAGGGGTTATAGTGGACCACAAGCTAAATATGAGTCAACAGTGTGATGCTGTTGCAAAAAAAGCAAACATGATTCTGGGATGTATTAACAGGTGTGTTGTGAGCAAGACACGAGAAGCCATTCTTCCGCTCTACTCTGCTCTGGTTAGGCCTCAGCTGGAGTATTGTGTCCAGTTCTGGGCACCGCATTTTAAAAAAGATGTGGAGAAATTGAAAAGGGTCCAGAGAAGAGCAACAAGAATGATTAAAGGTCTTGAGAACATGACCTATGAAGGAAGGCTGAAAGAATTGGGTTTGTTTAGTTTGGAAAAGAGAAGACTGAGAGGGGACATGATAGCAGTTTTCAGGTATTTAAAAGGGTGTCATAAGGAGGAGGGAGAAAACTTGTTCACCTTAGCCTCTAAGGATAGAACAAGAAGCAATGGGTTTAAACTGCAGCAAGGGAGATCTAGGTTGGACATTAGGAAAAAGTTCCTAACTGTCAGGGTGGTTAAACACTGGAATAAATTGCCTAGGGAGGTTGTGGAATCTCCATCTCTGGAGATATTTAAGAGTAGGTTAGATAAATGTCTATCAGGGATGGTCTAGACAGTATTTGGTCCTGCCATGCGGGCAGGGGACTGGACTCGATGACCTCTCGAGGTCCCTTCCAGTCCTAGAATTTATGAATCTATGAATGCAGGGAGCAGTGAACTCTGGGGTATTTCTGCCCAGTATGCAGTTAACCAAAGCTAAGCAGAGAAAGTCCCAGACTTGTGATCTACAGTTTCAGTCTAAATCAATTTTATTGGTCTGACAAGATATGTGACTGTTGCCAAAGGGAAATGTGGTAATTATGGGGCCTGTGTTATGTGGGGGGAGGAGGGAGGGAATTAAGTGGTCAGGGAGTTGTGAGCCCTGCTGAGGATCTGGGGATGAGAAAGGAGACCAGAAAAGGCTTCGAGGGGCAAGTCTACATTTAAAACGCTGCATCAGTGCAGCTGCCCCTCTGTAGCACTTTAAAGAAGATGCTGTAAACCAACGGGAGGGAGTTCTCCCATTGGTGTAGATAATACACCTCCCTGAGAGGAGTAGCTGTGTGAGGAGAAGCTCTCCTGTCAACATAGCGCTGTCTACACAGGGGGTTAGGTCCTATAACTATGTCACTTGTGGATTTTTCACACCCCTGAGCGACGTACTTATACCGATATAGGTCTGTAGTGGAGACCTGCCCTAGGAATCAGACTTTTAGGATTAATCTAAGCAAATCTCAGAAACTGCTGGGCTTGTGCCGCTCTCCTGCCTGGTGTTCTATCACACGAATCTGGGTCTGCACCAGCCAGTGTGAATCACAGGAAGCAGGCCAGTCCAGTGCCCTTATCTGCCCACTGGCCAGTGCCTACGGAAGGGAGCCTCTGGTCCAGGGCACAATGACTCACACTCCCCATCTGGTCGGCATAGAGGGTGGGACGGAAACCGGCACTGAAATGAAACAAGAAAAGGGAAATGTGAGGGAGTAGGGCTGTTTTCTCTTTTCTTGCTGCAGTCTCCTATTTGGGGCTGATGTTAATGACCAAGCAGAAATGATTGCTAAGGATACCGGGGAACAATCCACTACATTCACTCAGCCCTCAGTCAGCCTTCAGTTTGGGTGAGTTATGTTTATTTATGAGTTATGAGAATTTATATAAATAGTGACAGAATTTGATTGGCATCTAAACTGATTCAAAAGCCATGGCCTTTGTGTCACATACATTTCATGTGTCATTGGCGCCCTCTGGTGCCAGCAGTCATCAATCTCATGACAGAAAGTTTAAAAAACAAGCAATACTACACAATTTTATCTTGTGTAGACATAACTGCATCATCCCACACACTTTGCAGAGCAAAGAATAAACAAGGGCAGAGGCAGAGAGAAATTAAGAGGCTTAGGCGAGAGAGAAGAAGCATTTTTGGCTCTGACTGGAAATACTTTTGCTAAGGAGTTCTGGGTGTGGCAACTTTGTAAATAAAAGAAGGAATAACATTATAACACAATAGTGATGATGTATGTGTACAGCCACCTCTCACCAGCTATTCAGATTTCTGCCAAGCTGTCTGGCCAAAACACAGCGTATATACTTGCTGTAAAGATACCAGCAAGAATCATGCTTTTTTGTGCCCTGTGTTTTACCCTACTGAAGATGTAATTTGTTATGCAATGTTGATCATTCCACATCAGGAGAGCTTTCTAATTTCCCCTGCTTTAATTGTCACTTTAATATGTGATTTCCAGGATTTCTGTCCTTGAAGGAGGCTGGGGGGAGGGGGTTGTGAAAACATTACAATGGTGATTAATGTTTTTTCTTCATACAAATGAGGTAGTTACGGTATTTACTGCCTTAAAATAGATTAACAGAATTTAAGGCCAGAAAGGACCATTCTGATCCATCTAGGCTGACCTCCTTCATATCACAGGAAGTAGAATTTCATCCAGTCTTAATTTTAATACTTTGGTTGGTGGAGAATCCATCAGATCCTTCAGTAAACTGTACCAATGGTTAGTTACCCACACTGTAAAAACTGTCACTTTATTTCCAGTCTGAATTTGTCCGGCTTCAGTTTCCAGTCATTGGATCTTGTTCTGCCTTCATTTGCTAAAAAGCTCTGTGCTTTGGTGTCTTCTCACCATGTAGGTACTTAACACCATGATCAAGTCGTGTCTGACCTTTCTCTTGGCTAAAGTAAACAGACTGGTCTTATAATATCTAACTACTAATTTGAAAATCTCTTTACAGGCAGAGTTACAATTGTCAGGTTCTTGGAGCAATGACTGCATCTTCTTTTTCACCTGCCTATCACAATGCACACCAATAGACTGCATATACAGCAATTACACATTTATATTGAAATATTATATCATATGCTATAGTATTGCAATATATACAGATTATTGGCGTGCTTGGTAATGAGAAGATAAGATACTGTCCTTGCTCCTAGACTCTTACAAACTACATATAAATACCATGTGCTGCCAATAAATTTTAGTTTAACTCTGCCTACAAAACAAACAAGGGGAAAATCTGAACTCTTATCCTGGAATTAATGTTCCTAAACTGGCTCCAAAATAAACCTTTACATTTATCCCTATTATTCCTCAGGCCTGGAGAACAGGATTTCCTGACTTCTTGTCCAGTACTGAAATACTGTTTGTTTGGTTTTGGTTATCCTCAAAACTGTTGAATTCTCTGATAATCCACTGACCCAGGAGAGATTAGGAGAAAGGCCACAATATCCTTGTTTCATCCTAGTGATGAACTGGTTGTTAAGTGTTTGCAGGCGAATACCTACAATTGTTCTGGTTTTTGTCCCTTTATGAACAACAGAACTTTTGTGTGCTCTGTTCTCAGCTATGCACAAAATTGTGCAGGTTTCCTGTTTTTCTGCTTTTGCTATGCACACTAAGCTCAAATTCCCTTTTCTTAGGTCCAAAATAGCCCCTCAGAGAAGCTCAAGCCAAAAAGTGAGAAGGCGCTATGTGAAAAAAAAAAGTCTTATTTCCTGACTCAAGTGAGTGATTTACATGGAATTACAATTTACTTTACATTCCAACAGAATAGTTCAGGAAACTTCAAGGGCTCCCATTTTGACAGTGATATTTAACTTATGGATCACCTAATTGGCACCTATATTCCTGTTTCCAGTTCCATTGAGTAAAGTGTCTGAGTGCGGCAGGACCTAGCAGTGTGACCAAGTCTGTCCCGGCTGTTGTGGAGGGATTGCCCACTGGATTATAAAGATTAGAAATGTGCTTCTTTTACTGTGTCCAAGGAAACAGCCTGGCTCCTCTCCTGCTCTCAACCTACCTTTAACCGATCCCTTCATGCTCTCTCTTGGCTCTGCCCTTTCCTCCCCAGCTCAGCAGTGGGACCACGTCCCGTGAAATCTGAATCTGTGAAGCTTGTTCCAGGCTGAAGAGAACAACAGATGGACACCATGAAGACTGCACAGGCCCAGATTCCCACTTGCATTTCAGGCACAAGGCAGCTGGGACAATGCTGATGCATTTTGCTGATTTCTCTGTCAGACAAAGCCAATCACATGCACAGTCTTTAGGCACAATGATGGTGACTTTGGGCAACTATGAGCCTGCTGCTCTGTCCTGCTAGCGAAGGGCAGGCCTCTGGCCTATCAGACAGACCCTCTTCTCATTCAGATTACGCCTTCCCTGAGACAGGGAAGAGTACACATGGGCACGGCCTGTGCTATCCCAATATTTAAGAGGAACTGTATTAGTGATACAAAAGAGTTGCATTCAGCTTGGCCACACTGTTATTCTCCCTCCTAAAAGGTGTGTGTACATTGAGGGGACACTAGGGTTTAGCTACCCATTGTGCCATTGCACAGCCATGTTTAAAGCCCTGTCACCCATACCCCTCCTTTTCATTTATATTAGCATACGACATCGTATCCAGCCATTCCAAAAACTTTTGGCCCATCCAATGTTTCTAGAGATGGGCAAACACTGGACTGATGAGATCTCCAGTGTGTGGCTGGGTGGTTCCAGTACTGGCTCCTCTATAAATGGTGCTTGTTCAGAAACAAATGCACGTTTGTGCAATCACAGAAATCTGCAAATGTCTCACGTCTGCAGGAAATGATTCCGCAAAGCAAAACCCAGAGGCTTCTTCCAACACCTCTGGGAACTGGTGGTAGTGGGGACGAGGGGGTGTCACTCAAAGAAACTCCGTAGGCCTGGAAATTCCCTGTTGGGCCAAACTTTGGTCAAAACCAAACTTGTTTTAAGTGAGTGTAATCCTGATGTCAGTGAGAAGCTTTGTGAAGCTGCAGCAAACCCTGCTGGAACCTCCTCCTCCCTTGTCAGCATTAGCAGGTGACAGACAAAGTGTCAGAGTCAGAAATGCACCTTAGGCAAAACTACAGACACTCCAGCAAGATTTAGAGACCACAATTCTAGCAGGAACAGGAACCTGTGGGGAATTCTTGGCAGCTTACAAGTTCATGGGCTGGGCTGGCCCTGAATTGCTACTTATTAAACTGGAGGACATACCAGTCTTTTCATTTTCAATTTAAAATTCCCCTTTCTGTGCTGTTATCTCTGGGTCACAGAGAGCTGTAGAGACTCATCTTCTGGATCCTTTGCACTTGTCTCCCAAGCAATGGGCACCCAGACCCATTTACGCTGCTGATCTCTCTCCCTTCCTTCAGAAAAACTGACTCTTCCCACCTCCCTATTCCTCCAGTTATGTCCATTAAAGGATCCCAGTTTGACACCCCACTCTTCATGCTCTTTGGGTCTGATTCTCATTGCCCTGCACTTTGGACAGTCATCTCCATCAGTGCAAAGTGGGTGGGAAACATTGCCACCCTGGTCCTAACATTTGTGCCAAAGAAATGACAGAAACAAGATTTGCTCAGCAGCTGTAATATCTATTGTTATCTTTAACTCAGAGAAAACCCCTAAAAATGAAAAGAACATGGAAGATATTGGCGGGGAGTTGGAGAAGGGTTGCACATCCCTAAAAAACACCCTTTGTCCCATTTCATCCACCCATTTTTAGGTCTGCACGTGGCAGCTCCCAACTTCCCACCTGGGGAGAACATTCTGGGGTGTGCAATGAAACAAATCACTGCTCAGAAAGGAAGCTCTGGCACCAGCCATCTCCTGGGACATGAGGTGAGGACTTACAGGTAACAAGGCCAGGAGGGCTTGAAGCCTAGTTGTTACACGAGTCAGTCAACAGATGCACATTCCAAGTGCTTGATGTCATCCGATGGGCCAGTGAACAATGGATTATAAAATGTAATAATGGCCCATTAAAAGTTTTAATTTGGTTTAATTTATTGAAATAGAATTAAAAGAGCCCTGGAGATGTTTTGTTTCCAAGGAGGTCAGTGCCAGAGGGTAACAAAACTGCCTGCTGCAAATGGTGAAAAATGTACAGAAAAAATTCATTGTTTAAAGTTATTTAATCCCAAGGAAGTTCTGCGTGACATACAGAGGACGGGATATGCTTCTGCAGAGTGTGATGGAAGATCTAGTTAACGTGGGACACCCGGTATAGGAAAATATGGGGCCACTCCTAGACAAGGGATGGGGAAGCTGGGGCAGGTGTTCAGAGGCTAGGCTTGAGGGGCCTAGGCCTGTGAGATTCTGTTGTGCTGCTGTTGATTCCAGTCCTAGCCTATCCCTGGTTTTGCCACATTTGGATCACAGTAGGAGATGAATGTGGACTGAGCACAGTTTGATTTAGTACAGTTGGATAAAGGGTTAGGACGAAATATAGTGTTCTTTCTTTCTTTCTTTCTTTCTTTCTTTCTTTCTTTCTTTCTTTCTTTCTTTCTTTCTTTCTTTCTTTCTTTCGAGCCTGACTATGCTCATAAAAACAATGCTTCAGGCTCTCAATCAGCTTAAAAAGCATACAAGCGCTTATAAAAAATAACAAAGCTTTACAGAGATCGTTCCCTCAATGGCCTTCCCAGCCCTAGAAACAGTCTCCCCCAACGCTCCCAGGACCCATTCCATAACCCCTCTTACGTTGCACTGCAAACTTAAAAGTTAACACACCACCAAAAAGGCTTTTAATAGCATATCCATAGGCTGCATTTTTAAAAGGCTTAGCGAGGCCTGATGTGCTCCCTGGGGTACTGTACAACATTAGGCAGTAAGAAACTCTGGGCCATGCCCATCTGCATTTCTTCTCATGACCCGCCAGCTCTCATTTCTGCACAGCCCCTTGATTCCCCACATTGCCCTCTGGTATCGTCAGGGCTGTTTTGGGACACTGTGTGCCCCTCTATGATACAGCTAAACCACCAGGCACTGCTGGAATTGTCCTGGAGGTGAGAGGCTGAGGCAGGCTTTCACGTTACTATAACACTGGGTTTGGGGGATTATATTAGGATTAGCTCTATAGCTGTGTGGTGGAAGGTAGGCCATTGTGTTCCCTGGGATAAGCAAGGTTTCCATTTTAGAGTCCCAATGGGAGGAAATTTTAAACATTATCTCTTGAGTTAGAACTATAATGGACCCAATCATTCCTGTTCAACCAACATCTCCTTGCAAACCTGATGGGTAGGGTGACCAGACGTCCCGATTTTATCGGGACTGTCATGATATTTGCTTGTTTGTCCCGTGTCCCGACCAATGTTAGGTCGGGACACTGGACAAACAAGCAAAGGCTCCGGAGCCCGGAAGGGCTCGCGTCCCCCCCCGCCCCCTCCTTCCCCCATTGGCTCCCTCCCCAAATCCCCGCCTCTTCCCCAGGCTCGCCATTCCTCCTCCCTCCACAAGCGCTGGAGGGAGGCCCCAGGGGGAGCGCGGGGCTGGGGTGAGTGAGAGTCCGGCCTGGCCCCGAGCACAGGCAGGACTCAGTCGGGCGGTAGGGAGAGTAGGGGGGCAGCCCACAGGGCCAAGCGGCGGCTGTTCTCCCCACCTGGGCAGCAGGACTCGGGAGCAGCCCCTGCTTCAGCTCCCACTGCCACGGGGGGAGGAAGCGGCTGGTGGCCAAGCTCGATGGCTGCAGCTCTGGTGCCCGCGAACCCCCCGAGCCTGGGCCTGCTGCGGGGACCCAGCAGCGTGCACGCTGCACCCAGCCCCTGGCCAGTCGCGTGTGGGCTGTTGCCCAGCTGGTGCAATCCCAGCGGCAGCCCAGCCCCGTTCCGAGTGGGACAGGGGGGCTGGGGCCTGCTGCCCCCGCTCCGGGGTCGCTGCGGGATTGCACCAGCTGGGCAGACAGCCAGACGTGACTGGCCAGGGGCTGGGCGCAGCGTGCGTGCTGCTGGGTCCCCGCAACAGGCCCGGGCTTGGGGGGGGTTCGCGGGCGCCAGAGCCGCAGTCGCCGAGCTTGGCCATCGTCTGCTTCCTACCCCCGCGGCAGTGGGAACTGCAGCAGGGGCTGTTCCCGAGTCCCGCTGCCCAGGTGGGGAGAACAGCCGCCGCCTGGCCCCGCGGGCCACCCCCCTACTCTCCCTCCAGGTACCGCCCGTCTGAGTCCTGCCTGGTCGGGGCCAGGCCAGACTCTCACTCACACCAGCCCCGCGCTCCCCCTGCATCTCTGGGGCCTCCCTCCAGCGCTTGCAGAGAGAGGAGGAGGGGTGTGTGTGTTTTTTTGCTCTGCCGCCTTTTTTTAAATTTTTGCTCCGCTCCCCCCGCCCCGCCCCGTGTCCCGATATTTGACCTGGGTGATCTGGTCACCCTACTGATGGGTGACAAACATAACAGTACCCTCCAGCATTGGCAGGCGTGCCCTGTTGGCCCTGAACTTCCCATGCTTGCCAAAGGAGGCTATGTCATGTTTTTAACTCTGTAAGTGAAAATCACATGACAGATGTCAGTCACCTCATTGAACGTACTTCTGGAAGGTGCTCAGAAACCGTAGTGATGAGGGTGATATAAAAACGTGAAGAGACGAGAATAGCATAAAAAGACCCTCATATCCCACATTGCAAGGGATAGCCTGTTGGACCGTAACAATCCCAAATAGGGTAATTTGATGTTTTAAAATCCCTACGATACAAAACATAACAAGAAAATACAACTTGTCTCCTCACTTGCTCGCTAGGACTTTCACAGGCCATCTCTGGTCTAACACATGCAGCCAGTCATACGCTGGACCTAATATCTGGCCTAGATGTCAGAATCAAGGACATCACGACACAGCCACTGTCTTGGATAGATCATCAGCTCATTAAGGCAGTGGTCAGAGATCTTTTTGCTCTGACATTACACATATGGAACAGCTTCCATACGAGGAGAGATTAAAAAGACTGGGACTATTCAGCCTGGAAAAGAGACATCATGAAACTAAGAAGATGGAGATGGTCTGTTTTTTTCAGATTGCACAGAACCCTGGTGAGGAGCTTTGACTGTCATATGAGGAGTCTGTGAAACATGTTGTTTAGAAGGTGCTTGAACTGAACCCATGGTGGTTGATAGAGGTCTATTCTATCATGAATGGTGTGGATAAAGTGAATAAGGAAGTGTTATTTACCCCTTCTCATAACTTATGAACCAGGGGTCACCCAAAGAAATTAATAGGCAGCAGGTTTAACACAAACATAAGGAAGTAAGTACTTCTTCACACAACACAAAGTCAACCTGTATAACTGAGTTCAAAAAAAGAATCAGATAAGTTAATGGAGGATATATTGATCAATGCCTATTATCCAGGCTGGTCATGGATGCAACCCTGTGCTCTGGGTGTCCCTAAACCTCTGACTGCCAGAAGCTCTTCAGCACTTAAGAAACTTCAACTTGTACAAAATGCTGCAGCATGCTTCATCAGCAACATAGGCTACTGAGAGCACATCACAACTGTCCTCTGCTTTCTACACTGCCATCCCATAGAATATTGAGTCAAGGTCAAGGTCTTGGTCTTTATCTTCAATGTGCTCCATAGCCAGGGACCAGGAGATCTAAAAGACAACCTACAGCTCAAGGATGAAGACTGTGGCCAACAACTAAATTCCTCTGGCACAATGGAACTCTCTATAGTAAGACTAAAGCTTGTCTGTGCGGGAGACAAAACTTGCATGAGGGATGGTCTGAGACTGGAATGAACTCCCCCTGGATCTAAGGACAATCACAAAGCTCACCATCTTCTGCTCCAAATGCAAGGCACATTTCTTTGACCTTGCATTCCCTAATATAAATATATAGCGTGTGTGTGTGTGTGTGTGGGTGTGTGCATTTAATTACCAAAACAAGACACTCGACATGCTTCATCCCCTGGGGAGAAGATGAAAGAACAAATAACACGTGACAGATGTTAGTCACATTGCTTAATACGCTGCTGGAAGGCGTTCAGATACTAAAGTGATGAGAATGGTATAAGAATAGAATATATAGAGACTAGAATAGACTCTAATACTTAATAATTGCTGTTATTTGAATTGTGATAACCTGTTAGGAAAGGAACATGACCGGATCCTAAAACTTTACAACATAGCCAATGAGTTCCATGTTGGACCCTAGCTTCTCAATGCATCCCAGTTGGGGGCAATGTCCTGCTGTTAACTTCATAAGTGAGACAAGAGGACCCTAATATGTACCCCACATTGCAATGAGTGTCCTGTGGGACGGTCATCCCTAGGCATTCTAATGAGGGCAATAACTATTAAGCTTACAAAGAGAAGGTTAACAAGTGACTTGATCATAGCCTGTAAGTACCTACGCAGGGAGAAGCTATATGATAGTAAAGGGCTCTTTAACAGATTCAGTGTTGGTCACTAATACTGGAACAATTTACCAAATGTAGCCAGGACTCCTTGGAGCCCATCAATGCTTCTCTGTCTCACTGCTGGGTGATGTAAGGAGAGGCTGTCTCCCCAGAGCACTCAGCCCTTGCCTCCTAAGGAATTAATCTGAACCCAGATTGTCATCATGGGACTGTAAAGCATCAGCAGTGGAGTGAGGGTCATTTTGATGACCCAGCATGAAATTATGCAATAATTTAATGAGAGGTTAGTCTAAGGGGCTGACCTCAGGACTGGGAGTCAGGGTCTCCTGCATGCTAATCCCCACTCTGACTTGCTGTCTTTTCTTGTGCAGATCACCTCACCTTGCCATCCTTCAGATTCTGCATGTTTAAAATGTGGATAAGGATAGTGACCTAACCCCCTTGGCTGTCTGTGAGGTATCAGTGAAAGTTTGTAAAGAGGGTCTACAAATGGAAATGGTGCATTCCATGCTCAGTGTCATGATCTACAGTGATACTCGCATGTCTACTCTCTGCCGGTTCTGTGTTCGGTGTCATGATCTAGAGCGATGCTCACACATCGATCCCCTTCCCATTCCATGCTCAATGTCATAATCTAAAGCAGGGCAACCTACGGCACGCATGCCGAAGGCAGCACGCAGGCTGATTTTCAGTGGCACTCACACTGCCCGGGTCCTGGCCACCAGTCTGGGGGGCTCTGCATTTTAATTTAATTTTAAATGAAGCTTCTTAAACATTTTAAAAACCTTATTTACTTTACATACAACAATAGTTTAGTTCTATATTATAGACTTATAGAAAGAGACCTTCTAAAAATGTTAAAATGTATGACTGGCACGCAAAACCTTAAATTAGAGTGAATAAATGAAGACTCGCCACACTACTTCTGAAAGGTTGCCGACCCCTGATCTAAAGTGATGTTTGCATGTCCACTCCCTATCCATTTCATGCTGTGTCATGATCTAGAGCGATGGTCACACATCCACTCCTTGCTATTCCTTGCTCAGTGTCACAATCTAGAATGATGCTGGCATGTCCATCCCCCGCGCAGTCTGTGCTCGGTGTCACGATCTAGAGTGATGCTCACGTATCCACTCCCTGCCTGTTCCGTGCTCAGTGTCATGATCTAGACCGATACTTGTAAGCCCACTCCATGCCCAGTAAGTGGCAGGAACGATATTTTATCACTCCACAGCAGAAGTGCCTGATGATATCCAGCACCAAAGGCATTTCCAGACTTTCCCAGGAGTGTCAGTGCGGTAATTCCTAGAAGCACAGAGGCCCCAGAAGCCCAAGCTGCACTACAGGGTGGAACATGCCATTGCTGCTGACCTGATGTGAGAATTGTCTCTCATTGAGCCAAGTAGGAAAGGGAGACTGTTCCAAAGGGCAATGGAAAAAAAGAAAGTGACTAAATTCAAAGCGTATGCCTCAGTGTTGAGGAAGTTTACTAGACAGGTTTTAAGCTCCACATTTCTGTGGTCCTTCAAAAATGCAACGAGGCTGGAATGTGTAATGGGAGTACTCGGTGGTGAAATGTGCTGCATATTTTCTGTGTTTCATTTTACTTACATGAAGGATGGCAGTGACTTGTAACATGGCGAGAAATAACTATTCCATTGGAGAGGTCAGTATGATGGTTCAGCTCCTGGGGAATGACTAAGGGTTGCACTGCCTGGCACAATCGTTCTGCACTAAAAGTCGACCTCTGCCTTCATTTGGCATGAATCCGATCAGCAACCGAAGGAGCAGACTATTAGCTTTACGGCTTGGTTGACACTTGGGGGACTTACTTCAGCACCATGACTGGATGAGGGGTCCAGTAAACATGCCAGGTGGGGACAGAATGGTCTCTCTTCTGGGCAGAGAAGTCATGCTTCTCTGGGTAAGGCAGCAGTGGTACTTTAGGCTGGGAAATGATGGTGATATAATGATCTTTGTAACCTTCGTTTGTTCACTACACAAAGTGTAACAAACTGGGCTACGTGCAGATTGTACTTGGTGCTTGGTATCACCGTGCCAGGTGCCCTCTAAAACCCAAGGCAGATGGCAGCTACACATGCACTTTTCATTGTCTAAAGGAATCAAAGGTTGTAGGTTACTTTGGCTAATAAGTGAAAACATACGGAGTGATGCAAAGTCAGCACATGATGTAAATCACAGCATTTTACTACATTTCATCAAACTCCTTATATTCTGCATCCAAGAAAAATAACTTTACCCCCCCACACACACATTTTAAAGTTAAAAAGTTACATCATTAGTAATAATAATTTGGACAGCAGATTGCCAGGAATCCCAGTCAAAACTGGGATCCATTATGCTGCATGCTTTGCACATATGATTTACCATCAGGTCAGCAACATGGTTTTCTTCAGGTATTTCCCTTGTGTTGTAAATCTTTGCCTCTGATGTGTGGGGAGATTATCTGAATCAGCGCCAATGTATTCTAAGAGAAGGGGTTTGTTTGTTTGTTGTACAGGGAGTCCTTAACCCAGGCCACTGAATTTACAATAAAGATTTTATTAATTTCTCAGGAAACGTCTCTGTTCTGGTTAATCATGTACTGACAGTCTGGATCATGGTGTCTGCTCCACTTTGGAGTGTCTGACTCAAACCCATGCCAAGCTGAATGATTCTGTTACTATATCCCTAGATGGGTTACTCTAGAAGAATTCCCAAGAAGATTCAACAAAGCTCTGGAAATTGCATAGAAAATGGGGAGGATGCAGAACCTGCTACCTGGTTTTCTTCAAATATCATTCTGCAAATTTGTGGAATTTGTTTTGACTTAATAATATTTTGCTGTAGATTTTGTTCTTCAGATAAAGTGGTTGTACCTCATACAGCAGAAGCGGAGTTCATGGGAAAGGAGAGAGCAAGAGGTGTCTGTGAAACCTCCAAAATGTCTGAAGATCCCCAAGTTCAGCATAAAATGCATGCTACCTCAATCTTTCCTCCATTACAACCTGAGCTATCTATGGGTTGTTTCTGTAAATAACTGTTCATAGAATTCAGGGCAAAAAGGGCTCATTGTGATCATCTAGTCTGACCTACTGTATAACCACAGGCCTGAGAACTTCCCCCAAAATAATTCCTAGATCACAGCTTTTAGAAAGACATCCAATCTTGATGTAAAAATGATCAGTGATGGAGAATCCACCATGATCCTTGGTAAATTGTTCCACTGGTGATTCCTTCCTGTCAGGGCAATATAGAGAGGAACTTTCCAATACTAAACTGATGTTATCTATCACATAGCCACTTTCAATTCATCAAAATGAAATGATGCTCAGTTTTCTGTGCATCTTTCCTGTTAATGGGATACATTGAGAAGAAGAGCTGTTAGAAAAGATGCATCCAAAGCTATTCCCATCCTAGTCACACAATATCCAACTCTCTGCATGTACAGAATGTCCTTCCAGAGGAAACAGACATTCACTTAGTAACACACAAACCCAACTATTTCTGGCAACTTGTAAAATCGTTAAATTGGGAATGCGTTGGAATATAAACCGCAAGTGATAATGATTTAAAAGCTGAAGTTGTGTGTCTGCAGTGACTGATAGTTTTAGCTGGTCTGGGGACTTGCAGACAGTACAGGCCCATGTTTTGCTTAGGTTCATGTAACTCAGGTTTGGCCACAGATTGTCCCCAGTGCTCATTGTATGTGTAGCCTTTGCTTTCACCTTTAACATCAGGCAGGTGCTCAGCATCTTGTAAGGAGGCTCCTAAGTGACTGTGTAACTAACGAGCTGTAGTTTTGGAGAGGAGAAAAGCTGCAATATTTTGAATATTTCATTTCTATGTAGGTTCTTAGCACATGCATGTGGTAGCTGATCCCCCTTTCCCATAGCTGCTCCAACAACCTTCACCCGGCCTCTCTGTAAGTCTCAAAACCTCAGAACTTACACTCACACCAAGTGTTAGCAGCAGAACGAAGACAGGGTACCAAGGAGGCCCGTTCTGCAACATATTCAATGTAAACAGATGAATGCTGGGGACCTGCCATGGAGGGCAGAAAAAGACAGCTGTGAAACAGACAGCCATGGATGAGAGTTTGCAGGTAATCAACATGTTGGGGTCTCTTATTCACTCACATGAAGCTGTTAGCTGTAACATTTTTGGAATTACTGACATTTTGAAAGGAGGCAATTTTGTTTCAGAAATAACCTGCACTGAATTTTCAGGAAAACTGTCTTGTGGACGCAAATGTTTTAAAAGAAAAACACACGGGCAAGGAAGGGAGGGGGATCAGCCTGTGTTTTCTGTGCAATGTTTTTAAATGATTCAGTAATTATGGCCAAGGGAGAGCTGCGCTGCACCTCACAAAGCTCCTACCCATCAGAATAGACATCACAGACAGGAATGTACATTCACCTCTAAAACTTCTGGCTTGAAATTAGTCACTGTCTGACCTTTGACCTTTCTTAGCAATGCCCTGGGTACAAATTCCTGTTGCGTGAGGATTCACACATTTTTGTATCACAGAAGACTCTACAGGGTGGGTCAAAAGTGTGTGTGAGGGAGGAAGGGGAATGTGAGGTAGGGTAGCAGGTATGTGTGAGAGAATGCAAGGCATGTAGGTACACATGAGAGGTGCATGAGAATGCAGAGGCTGTGCACCCAAGAGTGCAGGGATTGTGTGTGTGTGGGGGGGTACAGCATAGGTGTGGTGTATGAGTTGCAATTGTGTGCATATATATACACACTATGTATGTGGCCCTGGCCAGAGATAGCTGCTGCTAATCATTTCCATTGCTTTTGATTAGAAAAGTTCTTTTGCTTAAATAAAAAGGCTCTTTGTTTTTTCAGGTCTATTAGGAACAATAAAATAGGTGATGAAGAAAGGGAAAAGAGCAGGTTGTTGGCATGAATGGGAAAGGAGGTGTCTGCAAGACAATCTCTCTATCAAGTGGGTGCATATAATGAAAGAGTTTGAGAGACTTGTTCAAGTGTGTAAAACAGTTTGGTTTCAGATATTCCAAGTAATGGGGCTTCCATCCTTCACCATGAGAGATTATTCCACAGTCGAACAGATCATGCTGTCGGGACAATTTTTCTAATATTCACCCTGAATTTTCTCTTTCTTGATTTCCTCCTATTCTTCTTGGTTACATCTGGGACAGCACCCCCATCAATATGCATCCCCCAAACTTCCCTAAAGTCACTTCTGAAAACTCACCTGCTCTGCAAAGCCTGCGAAGAACAATGGTCATCTCTTCTGTTCGTATTTGTGCCTTTAATATGTCAGGTCCTCAGGGAAAGGACAAAAGTCCATTTGCTGTTTGGACATTTTACTCGATGTAATCGCTGTGCACAGTGATATAGTTAAATAAATGCATGAATAAATAATCAAAGAAATAATAATAGGAAGCTTAGCTCAAGAACGTTTCCCATCAGCCAGGCAGGGCCCCTATCAGAAACACATGCTGGCTGTTGGGAAAGGAGCTAAGCAGGTTAATGTTAAGCCCATGAGCCTGCCAAAACACAAAGTAAAATCCATCTTGCATACTTCTAGCCCCTCACAAGGGAACAAGGAAAGGTCAAGTACAATGTAGTTCCACTAGAGGGCACTTGAGCTGTATTTGTCCACCATAGGTAGAGGTGAATACACTACAGTATCCTCAAAAACAACAAGGAGTCTGGTGGCACCTTAAAGACTAACAGTGCCACCAGACTCCTTGTTGTTTTTGTAGATACAGACTAACACGGCTACCCCCTGATACTTGACACCATACAGTATCTAGTGACAGTTCAGAAGTGGAAGGTAGTAGGGCTGGCAGCTGCTGGAGTTTATTAATATTAGGTGAGCAGCGCAATCATTGCTCCCCCCACATAGATCCCCGAGATACATTCCAACTATAAATTCTGCTTGTTCTTAATAGGAGAGATTAGGAGGGAAAATACCTGACATTTGTGCTCGGATTGAAAGAAATTAATTAAATAAATAAATAGCCACCTTGCATCCACATGTATACATCAGCCAGAGAAGCTAGTAGGGAGCTATTAGATTTTAAAAAATTGCTAATTTTAACTAGAACTATGAAATCAAAGTGTTGAGCTGGTCTGTGAAGTTTGCTCCCCGCAGAAGGGCTGATGTCCCAGCTCAGCCCAAATGGCTCAGTATGGTGCTCTCGAAGCAATTCTATTCTTGGGAAATGGAACCCAGAGCACCTATCCAAAGTACCTTGGACTTTTAGTTGTTTCATAAATCCCAAATGGGGAGGATGGCACAGCCTGCCCTCCTGAGCCACTCTACTGTGAGTGCTCAGACACCGCAGAATGTCAGGTTTGGGTAAATGAAGGTTTTATATTGTTTGTCCAGTTCTGGTCCCCCGTTGGTGAAGCTCACAACCCTGTGCAAGGTGCCTGTGAGTTAGAGTTTTACAACTGATATTTTCATAGTGACCCAGGTATCTGCTGAGCTATTCAAAATACAGGAGACAAGCCCTGAGAAATCGTGAGATTGGCTTAAAAATTATGAGATTTAAAAAAATTATTTTGGGTTTCTTTGTATTTGCCTTTTGTTTTCTGAGTTTTTAGAGTTCACGCAGGTCATGTTTTGAAGCTTTTCTCTGCAACCATGAAGGCTAGAAACTTCCTAAAAAGGTGAGATTCACATGTAATCAGAGAATGCCAAGAGCTTTAAGAAAACAGCGAATACCTCTAGGCTCTACAGAAAGAGAGAACATGTGTGGTACCAAAGAATGCTGCAGCTACTTTATATTAGGACTGTGTACAATGTCTTCTGGCCTGAGCAGGTGTGAGAGTCGGAGGGGAGGTTAAGTGAACTCTGTATTTATCTTCTTTTCTCTGATTTGGACCTGTTCACTGCCTGCAGCTTTGTGCAGTGAATGGCTGTGCAGAGTGTATTTTCCCTGCTCGCAGGGATCAAGGTCTCCATGGTTCTGCTGAATGTTGGCACCCAGGCCCCCACCCCTCAGGGGCTGGAATCTTGGAGCACAGCTCCACAGCAAAGGGGCTGCCTGGCATTTTTCCTTGGCTTCTTTGTAGAATGTGTTGCTAGTGGATGGCTAATTCCAGATGTTGTTGCACTGCACAATTGAAAATTCATTTCAAACAGACGATATTCATATATTTGTAAAAGAAACTTTGCTTGAGAATAGGCAGAAGTCTAAAACAGCCAATATTGGACTAGCTGAATTTCAGACAATGCTTTCCTTGTCCTGAAAACAGACACAAATTCTTATGTCTCCTAATTCAGACCATCTTTGCTTACACTTGCTGAATGATTAAAAATGTTGTAAATAAGGAAAATCATCAACTACAGTGAATTATTGGGATTATTTTCAGTGAGCTTGGGGCTTTGACATTTGTTAACAGGTTGACCACTTGGCCCTACTGATCTCCCACCTTTAAAAAAGTATCCCCATTCCTACTCCAACTACCACCCCATCTCTCTTCCTGCATTCAAACCAAGCTTTGTAAGCAAGAGATCTAACCCCACTGCCTCACTCTCCTTTAATTCTGTCCTGGATCTGCTGCGGTGGGGCCTCCTTCTGGTCTTCCTCACTCAGGATACTAAACCTGCAACTGGCCCATTCTAAGGACATCTTCATCCTCATCTATCTTGATTTGTCTGCTCACTTCCTCCTTAACTTTTCTTTCAGCCCTGGTCTTTCATGGTTCTTCTACCTCTGCCACTGCTCTTTTAACATATTCTATGGTGTTACCTCCAGCTTCCTCTCCCCTGCACTTTAAACTATTTCCCTGGGTGACCACATTCATTCTTGTGGCTTCTATTGACAGCTCTCTGGACTATTCAATTCTTTGTCCCTTTTTGCAGGTTGCAAAGATGGTTGTACATTTTAATGTTTTTTTTGCCTCCTATGAACTGGGTCTGAGACCCATCATCTCATTCCACAGACAACCTTCAGATAGCAACAGTCCCTTGTGACCCTTGCTAGCTTTGAACTGATGACTTAGAGGTAAAAGCTTCCTTCAGCCATCCAGGGTGGCTTTGTTCTTGCCTTTTAACCTATCTAGGCACCTATGTGCCCCTCCCCCATCACCATAATATCTGAGAAAATCACAATCACTAATGAATTTATACTCACAGATAGATGCCTGTGAGGTTGGGAAATATTATCTCCATTTTAGAAATGAGAAATTGAGGTACAGAGAGATAGTGATTTTTAAGGAATGTCTGGAAATTAACCCCAGGCCTCTGAAGACCCACTCCATGCCTCACCCACAAGATGACTGCTTCATCTTGTGGTAGTGTATTGATGGAAGCACTGACTGCTACAGTAACATCACGTTTCATGGGATCATATGCTGGTCTCAGTAAGTTCCACAATTCTGAAATGCTAGGCTGCTCATCTTGCATTACCATATGCTTTTCCTTGGTTGGGATTTCATCATGGATTGTGACAGATCTGGAACTTATATGGAAGACATAGCTGTTACTTGCATATTCGGCTCTAGAAATAGATTGGCTACATTTATTAGCAAGTTAACATTGCCTCGTGTGGTGAAATCTGGTTTGGGCTTTCAGCGAGGAAATGGCATATAGAAGAGACTTTGTTATTGACATTTGTGCTGCTCTGGCCAGTGAAAAAGAACTTATTCAGGAAACAAACTTTGAACACACTCATCTGAGGGCTCTATTGCTATGTGAGTGCCAGCAATAACTGGAATCAGTTCAGCCTTGTAAGTTGCATCTTGAGGTCACACAGAATACATTCTTCCTGCAATGAACTGCCTATATAAAATGTAAATAACCCATGTTCTGACTCTGTTTTGCAAACCTTCAGATCCAGGGGTTTCAGATTTCTATCTCACCAGGAAACTGCACCCCTATGATTCAGGAAGGTAGAATTTGGTACAGATGCTTAAAGTTTACTTGAACTAATAAAATCTTATAAAGTATTGCTACAGGGCATCAGAGAAAAGCTCCCGGGTCCTCATGTCTCACAAACATGAGACCAACGGGTATCAACTTTCAAACACTTGTCAGAAACACCCATATTCACAAAGCTGGGAAGTGCAGTTCAGGGAGTCAATATTATATCATATAGTGAATCCACATAGCCAGACAATAAAATATACAGTCTGTCATAGCCATAACACCTGGCACAGCAGGATGGCCCAGGGAGCACACAACACTGTACAGAAATAATACCCTAACTGTATACAAGACCACACACAGCCCTTTCACAGGAGCTGGTGCTGCGTGGTCTGCTGTACCATTACTGTTGATCCCTATTGAAGAGTGATATGAAGTACTGCGATCAAGCGAAGTGCTCTCTCTAATGCAAGTCTGAACCTTCTGCTGTGTCACATCCTTCTTTGTTCTTTCTGTCACTCTCCTCCCTTCCCTGGTCCTGAACAGTTGTCCAATGTCTACCTGCCCTGCAGTCCCACTAAAATAATTGGGACTACTTGGGCTTAAAGCTAAGGACATGTTTGCAGGTTTGAAATCTTAGACTGGAAGCTCTCTGGGGCCGGGGAGGTGTCTTATACTGCTTGCAAATCACCCTGTCAATTCACAGTGCTATATATGTTATTTTTTTAAATTAATAATAAAAGTGCTTCCCATTGTGTTGGCGGGGGGGGGGCTGCTGGTGCACCCTCTACGTCTCACCCTCTTCATTCTTCCCAGGCCTGCACATCACCCTTCCCGCCCCTGGCTGTTCCGTTCCTGACACGCTGCCTGTCTCCACCCAGCTGGCACAGACACCCAGAGCTGGAGTCACAGCTCGCAAAGCCGCCGCCTCCAGCTGAAGCTGCTGCTGCTAATGATCCTCGCTCAGCGGCTGGGCGGGCCGGGGAGAGGCCGGTCTCGGGTTTGCCTCGAGCCTTCCCCGCGGTGGGCACGAGAGCGATGGCCCATCTCTGGTCGTTCCCTTTGCTGGCTGCCAGCCGGGCTCTACAGGGCGGCCAGCCAGAGAGGGCATTGCTTGGGGGCATGGGGAGCCCAGTCACATGATGGGGGCAAGATAAAGCAGTGCCCCCATTTTCCCACCCACCACCTCCTGCGCAGCACCCTGCTAGCCCGCCCACCTCTCCCTTAGCCCAGCCTCGATCCGCGTCTCCTGCGTTTGGGGCTGTTCTGGGGCAGAATCCCACCACCGTCCCCTCACAGCCTGGGGGCTCCTCTGTGGCAGTCACAATCCCACCACCCTCCCCTCACAGCCTGGGGGCTCCTCTGGGGCAGTCACAATCCCACCACCCCCCCTCACAGCCTGGGGGCTCCTCTGGGGCAGTCACGATCCCACCACTCTCCCCTCACAGCCTGGGGGCTCCTCTGGGGCAGTCACGATCCCACCACTCTCCCCTCACAGCCTGGAGGCTACTCTGGGCCGGTCACAATCCAGCCTTCATCACCTTATAGCCTGGGGGGCTCCTCTGGGGCAATCACAATCCCATCACCCTCCCCTCACAGCCTGGGGGCTACTCTGGGGCAATGACAATCCCACCACGGTCCCCTCATACCCGGGGGGGCTTCTCTGGGGCAATCACAATCCCACTACCATCCCCTCACAGCCTGGGGGGCTGGGGCAATGACAATCCTACCACCCTCCCTTCACAGCCTGGGGGGCTCCTGTGGGGCAATGACAATCCCACTACCCTCCCCTCACAGCCTGGGGGGCTCCTCTGGGGCAGTCATAATCCAGCCACTATCTCATCATGGCCAGGGTGTGGGGGGAGGCTGCTTTTGGGCAGTCACAATCCAGCCATCATTCCTCACAGTCAGGGTGTATGTGTGTGCTCTGGGGCAGTCCTAATTCCACCACTGTCCCCTCGCAGCCTGAGGGGCTATTCTGGGGCAGTCATAATCCCGCCACTATCCCGCCACAGCCAAGGGGGACCTACTCTGGGGCAGTCACAATCCCACCACCGTCCCATCATGGCTGGTGTGTGTGCAGGAGGCTGCTTTTGGGCAGTCACAATCCAGCCACCGTTCGTCACAGTCAGGAGGGGGTGGCGAGATGGGGGGAATGGATGTGTGCTCTGGGGCAGTCACAATCCACTCATTGTGCTCTGAGTCTCCTCAGAGTTTGTGGGTTACTCTGCATCATTTACAATTGCTCAATCTCTAGCTATAGCTCTTGCACGCCGTAGACATATATTCCCTTTCACTGCTGCTCCTGTTTGTGTTGTTTCTCCCCCTTTCTCTTGCTGGCACCTGTATAGCTGCCCACATCTCCAGATCTAGTGGAATGTCTCTTCTGCTTTCTTGTCCTTTAAATGGAGCCTTTACTGTGCCTGGCTCAGGGTTTTATAGTAGTCTCTTCATCTGTCATCCTAATAAAATAAAGCTAGTAAAATATTTTTTAAATGTTTCAGAAATCCAACCTGGGAAGCATAAAAATAGATGTTGTTAAACTGGCCCAAGGGAGACGTTCTTGAGATCTCTCAGGTTCTTCTCTCCCCAGGTCTTAGTGAAGGTGACAATGCAGTTTCAGAGTGGCATTTGACTGTTGGTATGTTTCTTTTCTATTATCACTATTTCACATTTTATCCATACAAACAGCCAGAGCAGGACAGGATCCTAGCAATCCCCCACCAGGATCTGTACAGGTGCACAGCATTTCCTTATTGCTAACCTAGCCCATTTCCTAGGGAGAGATAACAAGAGTGACTGATATTCCCATTAACAGAAGTGACTGGCTGAGCCCTATGTGACCAAAAGAGCTGTATTGGCTTGTACACTATTCACTGAAATCCCCCTGCTATTATGAGGCTCTCAGTACTTCTTTTCAAAACCCCTATTTATATTGTACCTCAACTGTTGTCATTCATGCTGGGTTAAAGTTTGGTCCAGAAGGTCCCAGCCAAGGAGTGTGATGTGCATGTCTGAACATTGCTTTAGACATTTTTACATTATGAGTGGCTGAAATGAGAGCACAGTATTAGCCGCAGGGTTGTTTTGGAGCTGATATGACTCAAAACTGACTTCACTTTAAAAAATGGAAATTTGGCAAGTGATGAATCCACAATGTAGTGAAAAAATATTAAAATAAAATGTGAAATACCAAGACATTAAACTCTGAAAAGTGACTATCCTGCAAAGATATGTCATCAGCGTTTTTATTATGTGTAAAGCTGGAAACAACTTGGGAAAACCCTTCAGGCCGCAGAGGTTGGTAAATTCGCTAAGGTCAGATGTGTTTAGGATGAGAATTATTATCCAGGGAGAATATAAAAATGAGGAAATTAAGAGAAATCATCCAAACCACAGCTCAATTACACAGCATGGAGAGCCTGGTAGGAGCTGGGGCTGATCAGTGTGGGACAGATCAAGGAAAGGAAATGGCAAATGGGAATGCTTAGCACACTGCAAGATGAAAGTGCAAGTAGAAGGCAGGCATGGCTCAGAACAGAGACCTGATGGAGAAGCAGAAGAACTGGCCAGTAGCAAGAGCATGTACACAAACCCACAAGAACTTTGCAAGGCTGAGCTCTACCACCTGGGAAACTAGACACAGTGATCATTTTCTTGCTCGTACAACATAAGACTAAATACAGAGAGTAACAATGCACAAAGGGCACCCCAGTCACTGCGGGAAATCAAGCTGTCATATCGAATGGGAGGATTTTTAGCCACTGTTTCCCAGAGGGAGTGTTTATGCATTTGGTCCCTCATGTTAGAAGCTGGGGGTGTCAAACTAAGGGCTGATCTACACTGTGGGGTGGGGGGGGGAGTGTCGATGTAAGATATGCAACTTCAGCTATGGGAATAGCGTAGCTGAAGTCGACGTATCTTATTTCGACTTACCTCGGGTCCTCACGGTGCGGGATCGACGGCCGCGGCTCCCCCGTCGACTCTGCTACCGCCGCTTGCCCTGGTGGAGTTCCAGAGTTGACGGGAGCACGTTCGGGGATTGATATATCGCGTCTAGATGAGACGTGATGTATCGATCCCCGATAGATCGATTACTACCTGCCGATTCGGCGGGTAGTCTGGACATACGCTTTATGATTGTAATTCACATCTAACTGAGCTTCCTTTGAAAATGATCCTTGAAAATGATCCAGTACTTGTTGAATGCAGTAGCCTGTCTGCTCCTTGGCATAATGGCAAGAGACTACATATTACCTGTCCCTGGCCTATCTTGGGGGCCCATAAGACAATGGATTGAGTTTCACTCTTGCTGATTATATAGATAGTCCTTAGCGATATAGGCCTGAGGAAGTGAGAGAGTTTTAAAAGCCAGGACTGTACTTGAGTTACCAGCTCTTCATGTTTGTTCCTCCCAGGCTTCTGAGGTCAGCTATGTTGATCTTATCTTACATCCTGAGGTTTCATCTTTATTGGATGGGAGCTAGGGTGAGCAGATAGCAAGTGTGAAAAATTGGGACACTTTTTTTTGGCGGGGGGAGGGTATAATTGCATATATAAGACAAGGCCCCTAATATTAGGACATCTGGTCACCCTAAAATTGGGAGCAAGCTTGTGGGATGCCCTCCTGGAGGACGCCTTCCAGAGTAGCTCCCTGACAGGTCTCCAGGACTCAGTACACAATGCTTCAGACTCTGCTGGCCTCCTGTTTAGGATAATTTATTGTTTTGCCCTGTTGGGTGCTTTCTCTGGCTGTGGAACTTGGTTTGTTTTTATTCTGGTTTATTTTGTACAAAATCCTAGATACTATACTGGAGATGGGAACTTTATAAATTGATAAGTAATGAGAATAAACAAAAATAACAACTAATGCTGCTTATGGGATCATTTTCCTTGAAAAACTTACAGGCCCTGCCACATCTCTGTTGTCCTCTATTCTGAGTAAAGCTGGGAGTAACTGGTTCATATAATTTTTACTGCTACTGTTCCACAAAGAAAACTGTATGAGGAATTTCTCTACATCTTCCCTATACCTCCTCATACACATTCCATATGAATAATCTTTGGATCACTTAGCTTTACATTTGTTAACGTTTTTTCCTATGGACATTCTAAGTGGGTGATGGAAGGCAGATTTCACCATTATTATATTTGCTGATCTCTGTGTCTGAGAGAGAACTGGGTGTTCACTCTAGTTGATTCCAGGGTTATACTGATATTTCCCACTGAACATTCCCAGTTATTTATGCAAATAATTTGAAATTATTTTGCAAATTGCACTTCTGAGGTGTGGAAATACTCTGTCATGGATCTAGATGACCTGCAAAAGTTTTTCAGTAACAACTAAGCACTTAAAAGGATATTCAGACAGGTAACTGCTTATAAGGAATAAACACAGGGTCAGGGTGGCCAAATGTCTCATAATAAAAACAAAACAAGCAAAGGCTGGATGAACAGTAGCAACAGATACAAGAAAAAAAGTAGGAGAAAGTTTTCAATGTTCGTTTGGATCAGGGTTTCCCATGAACTCATTGGAATGCTCAGTAACGAGATAGCTGACTACTTTGGAATCTTACTGTGGTGGTTCTTCAGTCTCAGCTGAATCTCCATCATTGCGTTTAACAGGATTTCCACTGTTTCCAAACATCTCCCAGGAGGGAGTTATTTCACTGACTTCCTCTCAACACCACTGAATTCTCATGAAGTAAGCAGACATGTCATGCAGCTCCTAACAATCAGAGACCTACAAGCAACCACTCAAAGAAACAAGATAGAATTGATCAGAATACTTCACTTAGTGCTTAAATGTCTCCATAGTCAGGCAAAGCAAACATCTGGTCTCTTTTTGAATACGTGGGAACTGGGGATGGGAGAGGAGAGACAGAGTGCAAAGATTAAATAACTGGGCATGTCTATGCAAATACATGGTTTTCTTCTAATGACATAAAACCGTTTTCCTGAGTCAGAATGGGCTTTGGAATGAAGAATTGTATATATAGTTCCCAGGAATAGTGTGGAAGTGTTCAGTGCACTAAGCAAATAAGCAGGTGCTATATATAGATGTACTGTGGGATTAATAGTGTATTATAGGAGAATCCTGAGGGCCTGATCCAGGACCAACTGAAATCAATGTGAAAGCCTTGTTGACTTCAGTGATATGGGATCAGGGGCCTTAGATTGTAAGCGCTGTAGGGCAGAGACTATGTCTTTGCATGTGTTTGTGCAGTGCCCAACACATCAGCCCCCAGTTCTGATTGACTGGGGCCTCTGGGTATTACATCAACGTAAATATTAATCATATTAAAACTAGAAAAGTTAGGAAATGAGGAGGGCAATTGGGAAAGATAATGCACATTTTTACATGGTAAGCTAGTTCAAGACAAACCTCTGAAAGTAATGTATATCCACCTTCATCATAAAATGATCTGTTCTAATGCTCTGTCTCTGTGGGTCTCTTTCTCTCAGCATTCTTCAGAGATCCCCAATTATTGACACATTTGAGACCTGCTCTCCTATCAAATTAAAAAGCTTAGCTGTGAAAGACAGAGCTAAGATTATGGACTATACTATCAAATTAAAAAGCATGTGATGCCATTATCTTTTTATTGAGATGTTTTACTATTTTCAATCTATTTAAGATATGTCAGTACAATAACAATAAATGACAAATCTTACATTTAAATAGAAACTTCCACCAAAGAATGGCCTCTTGCTGCTACACAGGATATTACACTAAGTGAAGGAGGCTCTGATGCTATGACAGTCTCCTGTTAAATGACTTTGTTTTAAAAATTAAAGGCCATAGATATCATTGGTTTATTGGAGAGAGATTAGTGCAGCAGAGCAGTTACTCATTGTAGGTCTGTGTTCTGACTGGCTTAGAGAAGAGACTATTTCTATACTAAATCATGCCGCTCTCTGTAAAGGTGCACTCTCTCTCAAGGTGTTCAGTGGTGGAATCAGGCCTCTGCCTGACAGTGATGCAATCACTTCATTTCCAATCAAATATTTGCTGAGGAGGATTTCCTTATACTCAGGGCCGGCTCCAGGGTTTTTGACGCCCCAAGCGGCGGAAAAAAAAAAAAAAAAAAAAAAAAAAAGCCGCGATCGCGATTGCGATCGGTGGCAGCTCCACCGCGTCGCTTTCTTCTTCGGTGGCAATTCGGCGGCAGGTCCTTCCCTCCGAGAGGGACCGCTATTTCACTAGGAGGGTGGTGAAGCACTGGAATGCGTTACCTAGGGAGGTGGTGGAGTCTCCTTCCTTGGAGGTTTTTAAGGCCCAGCTTGACAAAGCCCTGGCTGGGATGATTTAGTTGGGAATTGGTCCTGCTTTGAACAGGGGGTGGGACTAGATAACCTCCTGAGGTCCCTTCCAACCCTGATATTCTATGATTCTATGATTCTATGACCCACTGCCGAATTGCCGCCAAAGAGCCCGACGTGCCGCCCCTTCCACTTGGCCGCCCCAAGCACCTGCTTGCTGAGCTGGTCCCTGGAGCCGGCCCTGCTTATACTGGGCTGGGGAGGCACAGGGAGAGGCCAATGCAAAACTAACAGTATATCTCCTCAGCAATGCAGACTACTATAAGCACATCAACCAGTGCTCCACTCTCTGTGTTGGTTTTCTATGGAATACTGAGTCATGTTTAAGATCACTATCCCTGACATCAAGATGCTTTAGGACAAGAAACCTTAGTTGACAACTCTGCCTGCAGGCACAAGGGAGTTGTCTATGGCAAGGGTAAAGCTCAGCTGTGCAGGAGCCAGACCTTTCTCGGCAGCTGGTCCAAGGCTGTGAAACAAGCTCCCGCAAGATCTAAGAACCACTTCCAGCCTCACCATTTTCCATTCCAAGTGCAAGGTGCGCGCCTCTGATCTGTCTCCAATAACAAACATGTTTAGCACAGCAGGTGTAAAATAAAATAAAACTCACATCATTTGCTCTTTGGAGAGAGGGGGGAGAATTTCAGGTGGCTAATGCTGGTTATGTTCTTTACTGCACTTTTGGATGGCGCTCAAATGCCATGGTGATGAGGGAAGTGTAAGCACCTGAATAGAATAGAATAGAATCTGTGCTGTTTATGATGGGAATTTTCATTTAATCTCTTGCTTTCCAGGCACTGGAACCGTGGGCCCATAAAAATCAAAAGTGCTCACGGAGAAGCTTGCTCCTGACAGGCTGAAGTTCTCTGCATCAATCTGAGTGGCTGGCACAGTTGGAAAGCTGCTTTGGTTCTGGATCCATTGCTGCTCTCCCTCCATCCTAGCCGGGACCAATCTGTAAGGAAAGTATACAGAGCTGGCCTAGTGATCTAACGCATGGCTCTGCAACGCTATGCAGGAGACCCTGGTGAGATGCCTCGTTCCAGCCTCTCACTCCCTGGGCCAGAAGGCCATGCCGAAGTAGTTTGGTCAGGCCCTGGCTGAGATGGGGATTTCTCTCATGTCTTTCTAGCAGGCTAAGGTGAAGTGCTGACTGATCCCAAAGGGAATTCCCACCAGTCCTCCTTGCCTGAAGGATGGTGAATGTGCCGTGGGGCCTGTAGGCTGGGGGAAATGGGGTGGGTCTCAGGGATCCATCCAGCCTTGATTAGTCTTGGGGAAAGAGAGGAGAAGAGTAGAAAAATGAGCAAGTCCTTTTGGATCTCCATGCCTGTGTTTGAGGCAGGAGAGCTCTGCTGGTTTCTCAGTGGCTTCTTGTCTTTTTTAAAACCAACAAACTGTTTACATTAATTGTTTCAGGTAACCCCCCCCATTCCATTAACCCTAATAATAATTATTTTAAATTCACAACAGATTTACTGTTATAGTTTGCCCTACTTGTTTCTGATTTGAATTGTCTAGAGAGAGTGCAGAGAGAACTGCAGGGTATGATCCTCTCCCCCTGCCAGTGAAATAGTTAAAACCATTCTATCCAGTCCCCCCTTTCAGGAAAAGAAGTACGGCTTTTATGTTTGAACAGTGTCCCCCTCTCTACAGCTCCCTGGGAGGAGAGTTTTTCTGTGTTGGATGGAGGTGGGGGGGCCGGGAGTCCTTGCTTTACAATCCCTTGATTGGAATTTTCTGCAGCCAGTCACTAGATCAAAATGGGAAGTCCTCGGCGTTGGGGAAATCTCCATCTAGCTTCTCCCACACATTCGTTCTATTTCCGGATTGTCTGAAGGGTGGAAAAGGAATTTTAAGTATCCAATGAAGTACTGAGTTCTGCTCATGTGTTTGTGATCTACACTTTAAGCAAATAAATTATACTCCAAGGCAACCCTTTAGGTAATTGTACCTAACCCAGTTAATACCACACTCCCTACCGCACCTTCTTTGGTACTTACAGTGCGTGCAGCCTGCTTCTCCCTACACTGGGATTCAGGGAATTTGGGGCCCTTCTCAGGCTAAGCAGATGAAGTTGTAACCAGAAAAGCTATAAAACGTGGGAAGGAAAGCAAGAGTGGGAAAGAAACAAAGGAACCAAACCACAATGAGAAGAAAGTGTCAGGGCAGGACACAGCAGCTGCACTGGACAGGCAGCTGGAAGAGTAAATTCCAGGAGTAAAGAGCAAATCAGAGCTAAAGATCAATGGATGCAAGAGGAGGGACATCAACAGTGCTCTCCTGAGCTCATTAGAAAAATACAAGGGCAAGAGTTCATTCAGTTAAGGAGGCCAAGCATGGAAGAGATCAAGTATCCAGAATAAGAACCTCAGTATATCTGCATTCAGAATCCTTCTGACCAAACCACAGCAAGGAAGCTGATGTGTCATTTAACCCTGGGGGAACATACGAGGAAGAGAATCCAGTACCAGCACGTGATGGTACATGCCCTGTGTGGGAGAAGAAGAACAGAATAGCACTCAGGCAGGGCTGACAGTAGGTGTGCTCTCCGCTTAGTTATCTGCTACAGAAAAGTGCACATTGGGATTATTTTTGTGAGTTATATAACTGAGAAAACTAGTGAGAAATTAACAGAGACCATTGCTGAGTAAAAGACAATGTACTAAACCAGTTTAATAACACAGACAAATCTGAACAAAAGTCCATGGCAAACAGGGGGAAAAAACTGGCTGACCTTCCAATAGATTTCCCTGCAATAAAAATCATTGGCCATCTAGGTATACTTGTTAGCCACATGATTTAGGTGGGCTACACTTGCTTTCACATTCTCTTTCTCTGCCACACCACCATTGCATTTGGGTACCTTGTTACTATTACATGGGTCCCGTAACCTCCAAAGAGGAGCATGATTTCCTAATTTCCTCCAGACTTTTCTTGTTGCCTTCTAAAATAGCATATACATTACTGAATTACCATCACATACAGCTAATCCTTCTGAGGGTCAGGAGCTGCTTCTGCTCTTCCCTTCTGACATAAGACTTGTTTAGCTTGGCAGCAGGTCATTCTCACCTTCAGAGCTCACTCCCTCTCATGATGGATCTGAGCATCTGTGAGGTGCATTTCTTCCAGTAACCTTTTAATTTAATTTTGTATATGGCAATGAATTGGCTTCTTTTTTGTGAGTTATCAGTGGGATGGGTAGCATTTTTGTTGTCATTCTATGTTTTCTAAAGGGTATAGGGATTATCAAATGATTATTTATTTACATTATAGTTTCACCAACTAAGATCAATGCCCCATTGTGCTCGGTGCTATACATATATAGTAAGAAACAGCTCTCACCCCAAAGAGTCATAGACCTTAAGGCCAGAAGGGACCATTGTGATCATCTAGTCTGACCTCCTGCACATTGAAGGCCACAGAACCTCACCTATCTGCTCCTATAATAAAGCCATAATCTCTGGCTGAGTTTCTGAAGGCCTCAAATCATGATGTAAAGACTTCAAGTTACAGAGAATCCAATCTGAGTAGATATGGAAGACAAAGGGTGGAAGAATGGAAGAATTATTATCCCTGTTTTACAGATGGCGAGCTAAGCCCAGAGAGACTGAGTGACATGACCAGGGTAACACAGGGTGTCTCTGCCAGAGAGAGAAATAGAACCCAGATCTCCAAGTGCCAGATCTGTGCCTTAACCACAAGGCTATTCTTCTCAGAGCATTTGGGCCATAACCTTTTGGAGGAGAAAAAATGAATGCCCAAACTCACGGCTTCGTTCTAGCACCAGACCTGCCAACACCCTGCATTCTCCCCTTACCCTCAGTCTGTGGGGCTGGAACAGAGAAGGCAGGTACCATGGGACTCTCACCCCCCATAAAATATTAACAGATAGATGCACAGAGGGACTCCCCTCTGTATTTGCTGCCTAGCCTTGGTTCACTGACTGTGACTTTGCAGAGGTGCAACCATCTTAGGTAGCATTAACTCTCCAGTGTTGCCTATGGATCTACTTATAGTTAGGAGTAGGAAGAACATATTTGTTGCAGCTGTTCACCCCACTCTGGACCTGTCCCCTTTCTCACCTGGCCACAGGCTTCTGCGGAGAGAGTGCAGAGAGGAAAGATGGTGAGGTGAGGTGAGGTGGGGTGGGTGGGGAACTTTTCATGGTGCAGGGAAGCAGATGAGCCTGTATCTGTTACTGTTGGGAGCACAGGCGCTGACTTTTATTTTTCCCGGTGGGTGCACGACCCCCGCCCTGCCCGCAGGCCTGCCCCCACTCCGCTCCTTCCCCAAGGCAGTACCCTCACCCCACCTCTTCCCACCCCCACCACTCTGCCTCCTCCTCGAGGCCCCCACCCACTCACCACTCGCTGCTCTCTGCCCTCCCCCAAGCGCCTCCCGCCAGCCACCAAACAGCTGATCAGCAGCACCACCCGAATGGCTGTGGCTAGTGGGTGCTGAGCACCCAACTATTTTTTTTCCCATGCATGCTTGAGCCCCGGAGCATCCACAGAGTTGGCACCTATGGGTGGGAGTGTTTCCAGAGTGCCCAGGCCTAATGGTTACTTTTCAGGGGACCTGATCTCACCTCACCCCAGGTGAATCACTAAACATCAGGCCAGTCATCCCTGGTGTATGTGCCTTTGACACACACTAAACATACAACACAACAGTTCCCCAGACCAGAAAGAGGCAATAAAGAACCTGATTCCAGCCAGCAAACCAAGCCCACAATATAACCCAGCCTAGTCCCCAGCTCACTACCCCCAAAAGGCCTGGGAGAAGGGATGGGCTTTACTCAACAAGCACAGAACCATCATCCGAAAACACCACAGAGTGCACTAGCAGTGTAATCCTATTGGCTTCACTAGTTACCCTAGGGGTGAATGTGTCTGTTGCTTTGGGGTTTTCTTGTCTGTCTGTGGTTTGTTTCAAATCTATTTATATATATTTGCACAGTTCTCTGCTTTTCGTATTAGCAAACATGTTCCTAAATACTCTGGATATACCCCAGACTGCCCTCTTCATTTGATCAATATGGAAGGAGTGAAAGGTCAGCAAGATTTGCTGAATTTACTGCTAGGCTTATTGCTAGAAAATGTGGAACAATGTAAATACTTAAGATTTGGGTGGAAGTCATTGAGCGGATTATTCCTACAAGCTGGCTGCATGGTTTGGGCGGTCAGGTTTCACACTTGTTTAATTTGGTGCAAAGGTGACACTGCCAGTGCTGGAGTAGGGAACCTGATTTATTATGTGTCATCCAAACAAATCCCTGCTGAAATGAGGCAAGTTTCATTATACCTGGTGTGCAGTTTGTATTGCAGTGTCATCGTTATGCACTTAAGTCAGTGGCCGTGGAAAAGCAGACGGGATTTTACTGGAGCAGGAAGCTAATTAGCAGCACCAGATTTGACCAAAAGAATTCTATCATCTTAAAGTCATTATAATATGTCTGAAAGTCAAAATTACTATAAACCAAAAATGTTGAACAAACACATAAAGGCATATGTGCACACTGGGCATGCACACACTTCTTTTCGATACAGCTGCAATATTGGAACGTTCTACCTCTGGAAATGCAATGGATGAAGAAATATGGAAAGTTTAAAGGGAAGAATTTATGTCTGTAACTTCGTTAGGATCATCTATGAGTGTTAGAGCTGGGTGAACATTGAAATAAATTGGATTTATCACGTCCTAGGTTATTCTGTAAATAAATAGATACAGTATTGCCAACCGCAAGCATTCAAAACTCATGAATCAGGCCCTCAAAATTAGGAGATAGGCTTGAAAATTATGAGATTTAAAAATGATAAATGTTGGGTTCTTTTTACTTGTCTTCTAGTGGTTGAGTCTTATGGGTCATATTTTCAAGCTCTTCTCCACAAACAGGAGAGCTAGAAACTTTTTTTTAAACAAAAACTGAGATTCTTTTGTGATCAGCTACCTCAAAAAGCTGTAACTTTAAGAAAAACACCAAATATTATGAGAGT
The DNA here is from genome assembly GCF_011386835.1 of Chrysemys picta bellii. Lineage (NCBI taxonomy): Eukaryota > Metazoa > Chordata > Testudines > Emydidae > Chrysemys > Chrysemys picta. The sequence continues at coordinate 12,275,755 of NC_088794.1, read as the reverse complement.
TTTCAATACTGTAGATAAAACAGGATTTTCCAAATAACACAACTGATGATTTGCAGACATCATGAAATAATGATTGGAGGACACCACATACAGAGATGCTGAGGCAGGTATAGGGGATGAGAGAAGAAAGTTGGACAGAGATTTATGGCACAAACTAAATTGGTTGCAACAAATTTGAAAAGCTTAGAGTTCCTCTGAGAAATAAACTTACTGGTAATCAGATAGTTTGTTTGCAAGTATCTGAATCATTAAAGTCTTGCTCTGAATATTTCTAGTTAAACGTGACACCAGGAAATAGATTTGGAACTCAATCAAACCCACTTTTAGCTCTGCTATACTTCTCTTTGAATTATAAACATCAGATTATTACATCTTATTTTCTGCATGTGTCCTACATGTGTCTCAAATCTTTACATCATGAACGGTGCAAGTAAACACTCCAAACACAATATTAAAGTGCAGCCCAGATGGGGTATCATCTGACCCAGAGATAATGTATACATAGAAAGCACAGGAATGGGACAACTGTGAGATGAATAAGGAGTAATTCTCTTCTCTGTAGCAATGTAATCAGAGTCCTGTGTGTTTCCAGTGTTAGAATCTCAAGTGTCAGCTACTCAGGAATGTAGAAAATGCTAAGAAGCAGCCCATTTCAGTTCATCTTCCCTGCCTCTTTCCATTAGATACTGTATGTCTCCTTCAAAGGTCTCCCATTCCTTTCTAAACTATTTAGACAAGATGTTTCTATTGATGATGATTGTGGAAGTTTATTATGAATAATCTCTTCATAAATTCCCTTAGTGCCTGGCACTTCTTTAGCCTAAGCAGAGGCCCCAAGTTTCCTTTCAGTGACCCCAGTTCATGAAGCTTTGTAATCATTCACTTTAGAATTTTTCAGTTATGGTTCATTACTAAAGTCTCATCTGAATTTCTTTTCCATGTGTATAGGTGGGATAGAACAGCTGGTGAGGGCTGCTTTGAGGTGAGGATACTAGTACATCCACCCTCTCTCTTCCCTGGCCCTAGTGCACATGATTTATTCCCATCTGCTGCTCTCCGTGCTGTGCAAGGACAGGCACATAGGGCCTCAAGTGATCTGTGCTCATCGCTTCACACAAAGCTTTTTCTTTTACTTTTCTTGAACAATTCAAATATTTTGGGCACATTCTCCCATGGTGATTCCATAGCGACTCCTAAATTGAATCCAGATATTCTAGGCACTTGACTCCTGTGTCTGTCTATTTTCAATGTATCTATTGGAATCGTATGTGCAGGTGTAGTTTCTTTGGTGATATACCGATCCGTCTGCAGCTTTTCTGTGACTACATTTGGATGACAGTTATCTTAGCAGCACAAATGTTCCATGTAAATACAACTCAACAATCAGGGTCTCCTTGTCTTGTGGGTTAGGCCTTTTGTGTTCTGTCTGTACTCGCTAATTGAGGATCCTCTCGTAGGAACACAGAACAATATTATCAGTGACTTCTTGCCCTGTATATGTATAGCAGATCATGCTACTGAGGTCTTCCCCTCCCATGTATGCAGTGGAATGTTATTGGGAACCCCAGCACTGCACTAAATTGCTTATGGGATAAAATTGCTATGAGAACCCTACTTCTCTGCATAAAACTGCTAAAGTTGAACTTCAAGTTTCTAATCAAAAGTTGAAACCAGATGGACGTGAAATGCCAGCAGTAATACGAAAAGTATGTTGAAAAAAGATCAAATGGAAGAAAAAGATGAAAATGTTTTCAGTTGAGTGGAGTGTTCTTTCAAAAACAGATGTATGTGAAAGCAGCACCATTTGCACTTTACCCCTGTTTTGCCTTTAGATGCACACAGGTGAAACAAAATACAGCCTGGCTTGGTTGGGAGCCCCGCACTGTGACAATGCTAGTGTAAAGGTCACACAGCTCAGATTTCCCACATTACTGGGTTAGATTCAGTCTAAGCAGCTCTCTGTGATCTCTGAATGTAAACCTTGCAGTGCCTACCAGAAAATGCAACATTTGGGTGGAAAATCTTCCTGAGCGGAACCCTCTGTAACTTCCTGTGTTACTTCATTTACCTTCTGAGATAGTGAAAAAGTTTCTGTGGCTTCACCTAGAAGAGCTGTAGTAAGAGGAACAGGAGTCCACTGAATTCACTATGCTATGTGACTCAAGGATCCAAATATCCAGGAAGAGAAACAGAAAAAGAAATAAACAATAATGAAATAATCCTCACAACCAAGTGATGTGTCCTTATTCAGAGCATAATAATACCATCCTTTCCTTCTTTGGAGAATACATGAGCAGAAAAATGAACCCATAGATAATAAGAGAACATTGTCAAAGTATTCAAGAAAAATAAATGAGAATTGTACAGATGCCAAAGAACTTTGGCTGATTCTCTGTTGGGAATTTTGCATGGTAATCTTCTGAATTCTATCAATTTAATATGCAAATGCAGTTCAGATGCTGTAGCTCTATGTTGTGAGAACATGTGAATACAAACATTGTCAACTGTCTTCAGAGGCCAAGACCAAATATGCTTTTCAATAAAAAATATAATAGAGAACCAGAACAAAAGAAGAGTAAATAATAGAGTAATGAAAGAGGACTGAAAGGAGTGGGCAGAATAGGAAGAGTAAAATATCAGATATCTGAATAAGATAAGAATAACTGGTACTTTGATGGCATCGTTCATCTGAGGATCTCAAAGTACTTTACACATTTTAATTCTGACCCACCCATTTTGATTTAGGTATAAAATTGAGCTAATAATTCATAAAGAGTACACTAAGGCACCAAGACTTGCCTGTATCACATAGCAAGCCAGAGCTGGACTAGAATCTAGGAGTCCCTACTTCTAATTTCCTACTCTATCCATGAGGCACAATTCCTTATGCAAGCCACTCTCCATCTAGCTATAAAATGAGATCAACAATCAGAGAAAGAACATTACTATGTAATACTGAAATAAAGCCTTCAATATTGTGCAATTAAGTACTTTTTCTGATTCGAATGCAGGATAAAAACTGGACACTGAGCAACCATAACTGGAGTCACAAATGTAATTTTTCAGAAAGATGCCCACTAGCGAACTCAGATATGTCACTGTCAATTAATGCCTTTATTTTCACCTGATAGATTTTCCAGATTATGCAGGGTGAAATTTACTCCTCTTCTCACAATTTTTTTGCAGGGCTTTGCTGGACAAAACTGATGGTGCCTTCCTTTAAAAAAAAAAGCCAGTGGGGCTTTTAATTCAGCATTTACACTCTTTTTAGGTCAGCTCATTCAGTAGATTAGGCAACATATTTAGTGCAGATGATAAGCACCTGTCAGTTAAGAGATTTTGCCCATCAGGTCTTTCTTCATGTTAATGTAATTAGCGGCGGGCTTTCTAGTATTTTAGACTTGTTCCTGTGTACCACTTACTATGAGACCACCTTGTAATGGACCCTGGGTATGTGTGTCTAAGCCCACTTAGTAGATAATAAACTATTTTTTGTGCTCAAGCAGGTGTATATGCTATTGTAACCCACACACCTGCTAGGTGTGGTGTTTTGTCCCCCCTAGTGGTACCAAGATCACTTAGAGCTTAATGAGTCTGCTACAGCCTTAGCTAAGGGCCATGTGGCTTTTAGCTCATACAGTAGAGGCTCATACACTTAGGGCACATCTTCACTACCCACCGGATTGGCAGGTAGCGATCGATCTATCGGGGATCGACTTATCGCGTCTAGTGTAGACGCGATAAAATCGATCCCCGATCGCTCTGCCATCAACTCCGGAACTCCACCGCAGTGAGAGGCAGAAGCGGAGTCGATGGGGGAGCGGCAGCGGTCGACTCACCGCCGTCCTCACAGCCAGGTAAGTCGACCTAAAATACGCAACTTCAGCTATGCTATTCACATAGCTGAAGTTGCGTATCTTAGGTCGACCTCCTCCCCCCCTCCCCCCCCCGTAGTGTAGACCTAGCCTAAGGGTATGTCTACATTATGAAATTAGGTCGATTTTATAGAAGTCAATCTTTAGAAAGCGATTTTATACAGTTGATTGTGTATGTCCCCACTAAGCGCATTAAGTCGGCGGAGTGCGTCCTCACTACCATAGCTAGCATCGACTCACAGAGCAGTGCACTGTGGGTAGCTATCCCAAAGTCCCTGCAGTCTCCACTGCCCACTGGAATTCTGGGTTAAGCTCCCAATGCCTGATGGGGCAAAAACATTGTCGCGGGTGGTTTTGGGTACATGTCGTCAGTCTCCCCTCCCTCCCTCCATGAAAGCAACGGCAGACAATCATTTTGCGCCTTTTTTTCTGGGTTACCCATGCAGACGGCATAGCACGGCAAGCATGGAGCCCGCTCAGCTCACTGCTGCTGTTGCGAGCATTGTAAGCACCTCGCGCATTATCCTGCAGTATGTGCAGAACTGGCTAGGAGCCGCCAGCAAGAGGACGATTGTGAGGAGGACATGGACACAGACGTTCCTGAAAGCACGGGATATGGCAATTGGGACATCATGGCAGCAGTGGGGCAGGTTGATACAGTGCAATGCCGATTCTGGGCCCGACACACAAGCACAGACTGGTGGGACCGCATAGTGTTGCAGGTATGGGATGATTCCCAGTGGCTGCAAAACTTTCGCATGCGTGAGGCCACTTTCCTGGAACTTTGTGAGTTGCTTTCCCCCACCCTGAAGTGCAGGAATACCAAGATGAGAGCTGCCCTGACAGTTGAGAAGCAAGTGGTGATAGCCCTGTGGAAGTTTGCAACACCTGACTGCTACCAGTCAGTTGGGAATCAATTTGGAGTGGGCAAATCTACTGTGGGTGTTGCTATGATCCAAGTAGCCAAGGCAATCACTAACCTTCTGCTAGCAAGGGTAGTGACTCTGGGAAATGTGCAGGTCATAGTGGATGGCTTTGCTGCAATGGGGTTCCCTAACTGTGGTGGGGCAATAGATGGAACGCATATCCCTATCTTGGCACCGCACCACCTTGCCAACAGTACATAAACATGACTTATGAGGAGAGGCTGAGGGAACTGGGATTGTTTAGTCTGCAGAAGAGAAGAATGAGGGGGGATTTGATAGCTGCTTTCAACTACCTGAAAGGGGGTTCCAAAGAGGATGGATCTAGACTGTTCTCAGTGGTACCAGATGACAGAACAAGAAGTAATGGTCTCAAGTTGCAGTGGGGGAGGTTTAGGTTGGATATTAGGAAAAACTTTTTCATTAGGAGGGTGGTGAAGCACTGGAATAGATTACCTAGGGAGGTGGTAGACTCTCCTTCCTTAGAGGTTTTTAAGGTCAGGCTTGACAAAGCCCTGGCTGGGATGATTTAGTTGGGAATTGGTCCTGCTTTGAGCAGGGGGTTGGACTAGATGACCTCCTGAGGTCCCTTCCAACCCTGATATTCTATGATTCTATGATAAACCGCAATGGTGCTGCAAGCACTGGTGGATCACAAGGGATGTTTCACTGACATCAGCGTGGGATGGCTGGGAAAGGTGCATGACGCTCGCATCTTTAGGAACTCTGGGCTGTTTGAACAGCTGCAAGAAGGGACTTACTTCCCAGACCAGAAAATTACTGTTGGGGATGTTGAAATGCCAATAGTTATCCTTGGAGACCCAGCCTACCCCTTGCTCCCATGGCTCATGAAGCCATGCACAGGCAGCCTGGACAGTAGTAAGGAGTAGTTCAACTATAGGCTGAGAAAGTGCAGAATGGTGGTAGAATGTGCATTTGGACATTTAAAAGTTTTTTGGTGTTGTTTGCTGACTAGGTTAGACCTCAGTGAAACCAATATTCCCATTGTTATTGCTGCTTGCTGTGTGCTCCATAATATCTGTGAGAGTAAGGGCGAGATGTTTATGGCAGGGTGGGAGATTGAGGCAAATCGCCTGGCGGCCAGTTTTGAGTAGCCAGACACCAGGGCGATTAGAAGAGCACAGGTAGGCGTGCTGCACATCAGAGAGGCTTTGAAAACCAGTTTCATGACTGCCCAGGCTTCAGTGTGACAGTTGTGTGTATATCTCCTTGATGCAAACCTGACCCCTTTGTTGATTTTAATTCCTTGTAAGCCAATCACCTTCCCCCCTTTGATCACAGCCGGCAAAGGAAATAATGTCACTATTTGTTTTGAAACCATGCATTCTTTCTTTATTAATTAAAAAAAAAGTGAGAAAAGTGACAAGGTAGCCTGGGTGGAGTGGGGGAGGAGGGGAGGAAGGAAGGACAAGGCCACGTTGCTTATTGTAGCCACACTACAAATCAAAACTGTTTGAATGACAGCCTTCTGTTGCTTGGGCCATCCTCTGGAGTGGAGTGGCTGGGTGCCCGGAGCCTCCCCCTGCGTTCTTGGGTGTCTGGGTGAGAAGGATATGGAACTTGGGGAGGAGGGCAGGTGGTTTTACAGTGGATGCAGTTGCGGTCTGTGCTCTTGTTGCCTTTCCTGCAGCTCCACCAGATGCCTAAGCATGTCCGTTTGCTCCCCCATTAGCCTCAGCATTGCATCCTGCCTCTTCTCATCGCGCTCACTGTATGCTTTCCTGGCCTCTGTCACTGTATGCCTCCATGCATTCAGCTGTACCCTATCAGTGCGGGAGGACTGCATGAGCTTGGAAAACATGTCATCGTGAGTGCATTTTTTTCGCATTCTAATCTGCGATAACCTCAGGGATGGAGATGATAGGGGGAGTGTAGAAACGTTTGCACCTGCGAGGGGACAAAAAGGGAGAGTAGAATTTAAGAAGATACATTTCTGAGAACAAAAGGGAGACTCTTTCACAGTGAATCAAGCAATTCACAGCAGACAGCACATGTGCTTTAGGTACAAGGTCGCATTTTGCCTTTTATATTGAGCGCCTGCTAGTATAGTGACACATCACACACGGCTGGGCAACAGAATTTGGTTTCCAGGAAGCCAGGGTAAGCCAAAGGGTACACGGGGTTGGCTTCTTCCACCTTCATAACATGTGGGAATGGTTTCAAACGGCAGTGCCCTCCTTTCCCATAGCAAGCAATGCCGGTTGGGTTTGCCGTTTAAAAGGAGGGGCTGCGGTTTTCGGGTGGATGTGCAGCACACCCCTCCCCCCACCCCATCTTGTGGCTATTCTCTGGAATGATCCCTTCACCCCTCCCCCCACCGCATGGCTATTCTCAGGGGTGATCCCTTTTAGCCAAGCGCAAACAGCCCAGCGTGAATGGGGTTCTTTTACTGTTCCCTTACAAAAATTCCCCTATTTCAACCAGGTGACCATTAACGATATCACTGTCCTGAGGCTAACACAGAAAGATATAGACCGAATGTTGGTTGAATGCGGCTTCTGGGTCCGGGAACCCGCCTTGGGAGGGTATTGGCTCCAGGGTGATGAAAAGGTCCTGGCTGCTGAGGAGAATGGATTCTCCACATGCCTGCTGTGCATTCTCCTCCTCCTCCTCCTCCTCCTCTTCCTCATCCACAAAATCCTCTTCCCTGTTGCGTGAGACTCCCCCCTTGCAGGTGTCCACGGACAGTGGTGGGGGGTGGTAGGGTCCCCCCCTAGAATGCCATGCAGCTAATCACAGAAGTGGCATGTATGGGTCTCTGCCCCAGAGTGACCGTTTGCCTCCTTTGTCTTTTGGTAGGCTTGCCTGAACTCCTTAACTTTCATGTGGCACTGCTGTGGGTCCGTGTGTGTCCCCTCTCTCCACCATGCACTGTGCGATTTTGGCATATACACCTCTACCCCGATATAACGTGACCCAATATAACATGAATTCGGATATAATGCGGTAAAGCAGCACTCCGGGGGTGGGGGGGGGGGTCTGCGCACTCCGGAGGATCAAAGCAAGTTCAATATAACGCGGTTTCACCTAGAACGCGTTAAGATTTGTTGGCTCCCGAGGACAGCGTTATATCGGTGCAGAGGTGTATATTAGCATTTCTTCTTTTTGATGGGAGTTCGGCCTGCACAGATTCTTCTCCCCATACAGCAATCAGATCCAGTGTCTCCCGTTCGCTCCATGCTGGAGCTCGTTTGCGATTCTGGGGGGACTGCATGGTCACCTGTGCTGCTGAGCTCGCCACGCTGACCAAACAGGAAATGAAATTCAAAATTTCCCAGGGCTTTTCCTGTGTACCTGGCTAATGCATTGGAGTTGAAAGTGCTGTCCAGATCGGTCACATTGGAGCACTCTGGGATAGCTCCCAAAGGCCAATACCATCGAATTGCGTCTGCACTACCCCAAATTCGACCCAGCAAGGTCGATTTTAGCGCTACTCCCCTCGCCAGGGAGGAGTACAGCAGTTGATTTTAAGATCCCTTTAGGTCGCCAGAACGGGGTATAGACGCATTGTTTATAAAATCGATCTAACGCAGCTAAATTCAACCTAACCTCATAGTGTAGACCAGGGCTAAGTTCCTGAGGTCCCAGATTCGATCCCGTCTGCTGACTTGGTGTTATACTATCACTGAATCCTAACATTTGTGGTGTTTCATCCATTACAACCCCCCTTCGCTGCGTGGCCTCTAAGCTATTTCTGACATGATATTTGTAGAACACAGCAGTTACTTAAGAACTGCAGATTAGCTGTATGTATCACAGAGGATTTAAATTTCCTCTCTTTCTGCTCAGAGGACACAGTGTTTCTAAGCAGACTGATAGACATTTTATTCATTTTCTTTTGACATGTACATTATTGTTTAACTTAAAGTGATTGTATTTACTCCAGAAAAATGTCCTATAATTGATTCCCTCTAAATGGGTGGTTCACTCATGGTCCTATCTGTTTATATAATGTGGGGCCCTCAGCTGTGCAGCCCCAGAAAAACTTGTATGGGAGAATAAGCTGATCTTTAGGCTTCCGCTGAAAGGCTGCGAAAGATGCATGAAATACAAACTCGGGAAACGTGATGAATGTCTTTAATTAAAACATAATTTTGCCTAGAGAAATGTCTCTGTGAGAAGAAAATCTAATTTCCACAGATGCTTTGGTAACACATCCAAATCCCCTTCAAGCTTCTATTCATTCATGTACCTACTGTAGAATATGTGAACTGCTGGGAGTCGCTGGAATTTGCTATTCTCATTTAGAAATTTTACTTCAATAGCCATTGAGTTCTGTGTCCTTATACAAGTTCTTACCAAGAAGGTCTGAGAAGCAGCCTATGGAGGTATTGTTGATTCACACTAACCATGTACTCAGTTTCTAGAGTTTCATGAAGAAAATCCTCTTAGCTTCTAGTCTCATTTTATGCTACAAGAAAAGGGGCTGCAGCCATGAAGAGGAAGTTCTTGTGTAAGTTACTTTTTTTATTATGATCATTGTGTTGAGGACAGACATGGGCAACATTCAACGAAACTGAAAGGAAGCAAATTTTAAACTGATGACAGGAAATGCCTTTTCACATAACACACAGTCAGTGGAACTTATTGCCACAAGATGGCAAGATTCAAAAAGGGATTACATATTTATATTGATACAAGATTTATCCAGAGTTGAAATAGTAAATGTTAAAGATAAACGCTAGTTTTGGAAGGGATGTCATTCCTTCTACCTCAGGGCATGACCCAGGCTCTAACTAATTGGGATTTGGAAGAAACTTTCCCTGTGGGCAGGTTATCCTACCACTGCTAATGCAGTTTTTCTTGCACCTTCCTCTGAAGCAGATGCTGCTAGTTTCTGTCAGAGACACTGGATACTGAGCTAGATGGAGCTCTGGTCTGATCAGGCCTGGCAATTCCTATATCCCTGAGAGGACAAGGAATGAGTCACATTTTCTGTGTATCTTAATGGCTCCATCCATGTGCTGAAAGTCAAGCACCTGCTTAAGTGCTTTGCTGGACTGGGGCCTGAGCAGGGGCGGTTCTATGTATTTTGCCGCCCCAAGCACGGCAGTCAGGTGGCTTTCAGCGGCGCGCCTGCAGGCGGTCCACTGGTAACGCGGATTCAGTGGCATGCCTGCGGGAGGTCTGTCGGTCCTGCACCTTCGGCGTCCCCACCGCCAAATTGCTGCCGAAACCACGGGACAGGCGGACCTCCTGCAGGCATGCCACCGAAGGCAGCCTGACTGTCCCCCTCACAGCAACCGGCAGGCCGCCCCCCGTGACTTGCCGCCCCAGGCACGTGCTTGGTGTGCTGGTCCCTGGAGCCGCCCCTGGGCCTGAGAGCCCAAAAGAAGTGTTTCTGCAGCAAACAGAGAGAGGTTCTGTTTCTTGCTGCTGTTGGCTCTAAAGGCCTTTCTTATTTGTTACCTCAGAGTTTTATTTTCCTTTTCTTTCACTTTCACAAAACTTCCTGCCCACTGGCCAGATACTCATTGCCTCATCCTTTGGCCAAACTCTATATACATACAGCAGGGTCATCAGCTTCCTAATATTTACTGGAAAAGGGTTCTCAGCTTGATGGTATTATTCCTTCAAAATTCACCTCTGATAAATCTAAGACATTGTTTGTAATGTAAGTTAACACAATTTATCACATAGAAACACCAGGACATTCTGATTATTCCATCACACTGTGAAAATAAATACAAAGAATTTCAGAATGACCTTTGACTCAGAAGTGGAGTGAATTTAAACATCTGAGAATAAACATAAAATTGGAGACATTCATTTAAGAAACAATAAGTCTTCGCTGTCTATGTATTTCACTATTGATTAGACTCTAGTTTACAATGGACCTTTTGTTCTCAATCACAGCAGATATGAATGGAAATAACTAACACAGTAATGAGCTAATATAACAACTCTAAAAAGACAGATTTACTTTGTTCAACCTTACTTCTGATTTGTGGCAGGTTGGAAACAATCAGTCTGCAAAGGATTTCATCTTCAGAAAATCTAGGTTAGGACCTTTATGCAAGGCCCTGAATAAAAGAGAGATTTTCTTCACTTGAAAACTGAGTGGTAGGACTAATGTACTTGAAATAACCAGTATTCAGATAACTGAATGTTGAGATGGAGCAGGAAATACATGTATCACTACCTCGTCCAAGAGGAATAAGCGGGAAGAGACCCATATATGAATACAACTAAAAAAGGACAGAGGATTATTTAGTTGGCCCTGCAACCCTAAGTACATTCTCACTCATATATCACTGTATCATGGGCTATAGTGTGGTATGTATGTGCATGTGTGCGTGCTATGGCTTTGTGTTATCGATGCCTAGCTATTGTGGTCATAGGTGTGATCAAAATTACTAAGGGTATCTTTACACTGCAGTCAAAGGTGTGACTGCAACACTGGCAGGCGTACCCACGCTGGTTTTAATTTAGCTAGCACAATTAAATTAGCGGTGAAGCCGCCGCAGTATAGTCTAGCAACGCAAGTACATACCCCCCTTCTGGGCAGGCTTGTATGGCCTGCCCTTGGCACCATGCCTTCATTGCTATTTTTAGCTACGCTAGCTAAAATAAAAAAAAATATGGAGATATACCTATCTCATAGAGCTGGAAGGGACCCTGAAAGGTCATTGAGTCCAGCCCCCTGCCTTCACTAGCAGGACCAAGTACTGATTTTGCCCCAGATCCCTAAGTGGCCCCCTCAAGGTATAAACTCACAACCCTGGGTTTAGAAGGCCACTGCTCAAACCACTGAGCTAGCCCTCCCCCCAGCTAGATTAAAGCTACTACAGGTATGTCTGCCTGAGTTGTAAATTGTACCTTCAGTTGTAGTGTAGGCATACAGTCAAAAGCACAGATGAGGAAAAGGTTAAAATACGTGTTATTATACGATATATTTTTGTATAGCAGCCTTCAAGCAACATATCAGAGCACTTCTGAGAGAGTGAAATTGCTTTAAAGAGTTAGCATGAGTGAGCCTGATTCTGATCTCACTGGCTGTTTTACATGGGAGTAATTTAATTGGTTTCAGTGCAGTGATTGCTAATTTATACTACTGTATATATAACATCAGGTCCAGGCACTCTAGCCTAAAGCAGAAGGGGGAAATTACAGGTAGGGAAGAGAACAAGAAGCTTCTTTTAAATATCCCTGCAATGAAGAATGGGGGGTGAGACGGGAAGGTGTTATAGGGAGGAGAAAACAGAAGGGGTCAGAACTGGGGAGGGGAAGGTGTGAGGAGGTGAGTTACAGCGAAGGAGGAGCGGAAGGAGATGGGAATGGGGGGAGCGCAAAAGTGAGAGGTCCTTTTGGAGTGACCGACACTATACTGTGTGGATGCTTATCTTCATTTTCTCCTTAGAGACTGGCCCACGCAGATGTCTCTCTAGCCCTGGTGTGTCTCACCTACCTTTCTTCTGCAAATGTCATTTCATTGGTTCCTGTTGTCAGAAACGTTTTCAAGGAAATGTAACCTCTGCAATTTCCATCTCTTCACAGATGGAAACAACTTGGGGCCTAAGTCAGACATCAGAGCCAGCTTCCCTTGCTGGAACGTCTGTGACACTAAAGGAGCCATTATCATCATTACAGAATTCCTGAAGCAGGATTAAGGGCCAGATGCTTAGATTAAATCCATCAGACCCTTTGAGATGTACTTAGGTGCACTCCCAATAACTCGCAGAGGGCCAGACTCTGATCTCAGTTACATTGCCATAAACCTGGAATGACAGAGAGCGGGCTCTGACCCAGAGTCTGGAGGTCAAGCTCAGTGAACACAGAGAGAGGCAGAGGTTAGAAATGATGTCTTGAGCATGAGGCAATTTGGGAGCTGGCTGACTCAGACATAGATCTAAGGCCTAAATGGCATCCACACTCCACCCTTTGGGTACCTGTCTGTCAAGGAACAGTGCGCTGCATTCCCAGTGCTTCCCTGTAATGTTCTTGCTCACAATGCTCCTGCCCTTCTGATTGTGTGTGATGGGATGTATAAAGTCCACACTGGTCCAGAAGGGGTTAACTAGCGCCTGAGCACTATATTAGTCCTACCTTGTTACACCTGGAGCTTGCATCAGGCTCAGGGAGGAGTTAACAGGAAGGAATTCAGAGCAGTTGCGGGAGGTGGGCTGGAGTTCCTAAGCTGTGGGAAGGGACTGACAGGAACCAGGTGAAGGGAGAGGAGAATCATGGGAAAAGCTACATGAGTGGATTTACCTCTTGTGACAGATCTTGGAAAAGGGGCAAGACTCCAGGGAGGCAGCCCTGTGGGTCAGCATTCTGCAGAAGAATGGATAACTGGGGAGAAGGTGAGATGGACTAAAGGCTCAAGCTCAGAATGGGCAGAACTTGCTTGGTTTGTATTTTCATCTGTTTTTTGAGTTTTGCTGAGGGGCTCCAGGGGGAAGCCCTGTGAGCCATTGTCTCAGAAGACAACTGAGACTGAAGAGGATCCCAGGATGGGTGGAAGAGGTTGTGTAGATTTCCCTTATTTATTTGGAACACTGATACCCTGCAAGTGGTGGAACTAAACCATGACCTGGCTGGAGGGCCAAGTCAATGGTAGCAGACTATTGAAGGAGGAGTCCGAGACAGAGATGCTGAAACTCCAGGTCACACCACAAGTGGGTGCTCTGTGACAGTGACTTGACACTACCTTCCAAATCTCCTTTGGTGGCTCCTTGTCCTCTGGTCTCTCATCCTCTGTGGGTTCCCTCAGGGCTATGCCTTTGGCCCCCTCCTCTTCTTGTTTTACTTCTTTACTCTTGGTGACCTCGTGCACTCTCATGTCTGTGCTGATGACTCACAAATCTACCTCTCTGCAAGGCCTCATCTGCTCTGTCCTGCATGTCTAACTGTCTCTCTGACACATCATCTTGGATGAACAGCGCTTTACTCACTTAACATGGCTAAAGTTGAACTTATTCTCTGTCCAAAGCCCTCTCCACACCCACTTTTCTCCATTGCCAATCTTGATGTGCCTGGTCCCCCCATTTGGGCACTGAGATGATGAGCACAGTATACTAATTTAGTTCCTCCTAAAGATTTCACTTTTTCATCAGATCCCCAAACCTAATACGTGGTGCTGGTGGAGAGAACATTTTATATAGAGAGAAATATAAAGTAACTCCTTCCTCTGGTCTCTCTCTGTCTCTGTCTCTGTCTCTGTCTCTCTCCAGGCAGGGACTTTCTTCATATTTGTGTTTTGTACATAGCTGGTGTTTAACAGATAATAAACATGGTACATTGGGTCGTTGGCATCCCTGCTTTTGGTTCTGTCCCTCCTGCTCAATTTTCCCCTCCCTCTGAGCATGGTAATGTAGTTGGGTGTTCTCACTGTAACACACAGCATGCTGTGACTGTATCTTCTTTGAACATTTTCCTGTAAACTTTCCTTTTATTACATAAATACCACAAGCACATCCCTCAGGAGTGTTGTTGATTGCAGTACTTTGCCTAAGCATTTTCCCACCGTGATACTGGATCAAATCCAATTTGGGATCGCCACTGTCATGAGAACATAACAAATCACTCTGGAGATGTCTAAACTTGCCACTATCGGTCAATGTACAATCTGTGTGTAAAAGGCCAAACCCTGGGGGACTCAAGAGACAATACTATTGCACCCCTTCTAATAGCATACTAACTAACAGCAGAGCTCCCTCATTTTTATATGCAGAATTGCAAACTGCAAAACTGCTAGTTGAACAACTGCTGTTTTGAACCTCATTGAAGGAAAGCCAGAAAAGCAATTCAAGTCAGCTCAAAAATAAACATCCTTGGTTCTTACAGGCACTTTTCTTATAAAAAAAGAAACTTAGCAAAATTTCCTCTCAGAAGCACAAACAGTGTTTGTAAAATACCTTTTCAACCATTTCTTTACCTCAGCACCTCTTTGAAGGAAATCTGTTGTCTTTGGGAAAATCACAGGGTATTCAATAAATACTATAAATCTACAAATATCGCTTCTTCAGCAATTCTAAACATTCTCTTATATCTCAGTATATCTGTGCAAATTACTATGTGTGTGTCACTACTTACCGGGATGCGAGAAGCTACCATCCGCCCTGACACCCAGTACAGTCTATGATTAAAAATGAATAATATCACAAGCAGCCATGGTTTGAATTTTTCTAGCTACACAGATTGTGGGCTGATTTATACCCCCGGGTGCTGCTCCGATTGCCCTTTCACAAGGAGAATTCTGGCAAGGCAGAGCAGCCGAGCTAGGGCAAATGACCACAAAGTATTTCATTGCTGGAGTCATATCAGGCTTTCCAGAGTGCCTGTCTATTTCCCCCCCTCTGCCTTAACGGGTGCTGCTGATCCTTATGTGCGGTAATTATCCTCGGCATTTAATGGATGTCACACAAGCCTAGAAACAACACCTCTCCAATGCAGGTTCTGTCAGAGCATGCCTGGTGCCAGATTTCTACCTCAGAAGCTGCCATTGCCACTGGGGTATTGCCAGAAATGATTCTGTTACACAGAGAATGATGTCAGTTTAGACAGGACCACCTCTGGAATAGCGCATTCCCAAGCCCCAGGGAGCCAGTGCTCACGCCATATTCTATTCACACACATGGTGAGCGTCACACATAGAATCTGCTGAGGGTTTCTAACCAAGGTGGCAGTCTGAGAAGCAAAGATGCAGCAGGACAGAGGAGGAAGATTTACAAGATTTGGTGCAAAGTAAATAACGTTAAGTGGAAGTAATAATAAATTACTTCCTTAAGTTTCACTTAAGGAACATTTCTTAATAGCTGCAACTCACAGAATAAAGTGTGAGTTGCAGCTATTGAGAAATGTTCCTTAAGTGAAACTGGGTGGCCGGATGCTGAGCACAAACGGGTGTGCTACATGAGAGTAAACTGCAGTCATATGGGAGTGGGGGGAAAATCTGAAAAAAACAATATAAATAAAAATGCAAACTATACAAATTTCTGAAGAACATTGTTCAACTCAAATTCCTGTATGTCTAATTGGTTTTAATTAATGTGAAGAATAAACAACCCCTTACCAATGAAAATTACAGCTTTCCAGGTAGTTAAGGGAAGGTAGTTATGGGAAACCCTGGTCTCCAAAATCTCACTTCTTTAATGTGGCTTCCTCTATTTACCCTCAGGGACTATGACCTTTGGAAGGTTTTTGTTTGTTTGGTTGGTTGATTTTAATCTTTGTTGCAGATTGCAGCTGTAGGGGAAAGAACTGAATCATACCCTAACAGCATTATTTGTGCACTTGTCCTATATAAAGTCTGAGCCAAAGTACAGGGTGATGGGGATGATATATATGTCTGCATGAAAGACTGGATAATTAAGTAATACATATGTTTTAATGGATCCCAAAACCATTACAGGAAAATAATTTGTGTAAGAATTGCCCATACAGGTAACTGAGTATTCCCCTAGGAACAAACTAGTAAACTGGGGTCTTTATTGTCTAAAGTGGGTGTAGAACAGAGAGCAGATATTGGCTTTAGACTGGAATCTTTGGGGAAATATTTTCCAAAGATTGTTTCAAACTTTTCCTCAATCTACAGGGACCCCAAGGCCTTCTAATTCCAAAAAGAAGAATAGAAACAAAAATCTCTTTGATACAGACTGTTGGGTAGAAGTTATCCAGGATGGAAAAGGTGTGAAATCCTCCAGTGCAAACAGCAGAAATCCAAGTCACCAAAAGATTCATTCCACCTAGTTAGTTTCACCCGCAGCCCATGGGAAAGGGAAAGCCGTCTATAGCTGCGAGTTATGAAAACTGGACTGAAATTGCCAACTGTCCTTACACAGAAGGGAAGTGAACGTTGCAGTTCAGGGACTGACTTCAAAGATGTGTGATATTTCTTCCCCATTCACAAATGAAGGCAAGGAATAGAGTTGTCATGGGATCTTTGAGATTTTGTTTGCTAATAAAATAGAAATTTTTACTGTTATATGTTCAAATGAGATGGCATTGTTGAATGTTTTCCACTCTATGTTTGTGGGTGGAGTGGGTGGAGCTGAACAATACACAATGCTTAGCAAACTGATTATAATGAGATTTCATGCTGTGTGGCAAATTATTTGCCTCTTTCTCATGGTCCTCACAAACTAATCCCGTGAGTGGATATTTCATTTTGGGAGGGTCTCTTTGTGACAGAGTGAACTAGGTCCTTTGTGGCCCCCAGCTGAAGGCCTCGTGGTCCTACTACACCCTTCCCGAGAACAGGAGCAGTAAAGGTGGGTACTCCAGGCCTGCTTAGAGAGGCTACAGGGAAGCAGCCATTCAGAGCACAGCAGGCCTAGTTAAAAAGGAGCTGCAGGGCAGGGGCGGGGCAAGGGTGTTCAGTTTTGTGTGAGTAGAAAGTTGGCAACCCTAGGCCCAAGTGAAGTGCAGGCCTTAAAGAGTCTCCAGTGACAACACCCTGGGGGCACTGCTCTATACCAGGGCAGACACAGACTTACAGTTAGCCCAGAAGGGGCTGAGGACTGAGCCCAGAGAAAGGGCTATGGACACCAACAAGGGCATTGTGATAGGCACTGGTGGATCTTTGTTGCCCCAGAAGGGGTTCTGTCATGTGATGAGACTGAGCGTGACTCGGCTAGAGAGCTGAGCCACTGAAGACCTGCCTGATAAGGGCAACAGCCAACCGGCATGCCAGAAAAGGAAAGTATGCAGGTTTGCCCTTGGCCACCAGGAGGCGCTCATGAGCGGTCAGTGTCCCCATCACACTCCTGTACTGTTTAAAATAATTGTTTGGGTTTAGCCTGCATAAAAAGCTATTTCATACTCATATGGCACTAGAACACATATCCCTTTATGCCAGGTCTGGAGTTAGGACTTTACAGTGTTAGTGTCAAAGTAACCAGCTAATCACATCACAGCAAGTGCATACAACAGACATAGGGTGACCAGATGTCCCGATTTTATAGGGACAGTCCCGATTTTTGAGTCTTTTTCTTGTATAGGCTCCTATTACCCCCCACCCCCGTCCCGATTTTTCACATTTGCTGTCTGGTCACCCTAAACAGACACTTTTAAGGAAATCCTCATGGTTGGATTTAGTCTCAAGCTACACTATATTCAAGTAACAGAAAAATAACCCTTAATCCCCATTAAAACAAAAACCATCTTGGGAAATATTTAGCTTGTGGCTGATGTGTTCATTCACACTTTTTGGTAAAATCTCAAACACACGGACCCACCTGGAACACATGGATCCACTTGCAGACTTGTGCAAGACTTTATTTTGCCATAGTTTAAGGCACAAAGGAATTAATTATAAGCAAAAGAGACTCACTGAAGTCCCAGAAAAACTCCCCAGAGGTGGAGCTAAGAATGTGTAGTAAAACAGCTCCTTTTGGTCAAATCTTTGTTGAGTATAGTCATGTTTTAAAATGGAATCCTCTGCTCTCCTTGTGCTGATCTAGGGGAGAAATATTGTAACATTAAATTTGGGTTCACACAGTGATATGATGGAATCCATCGGTTAATATGGAAGTCAGCATGTCTAGTGGTTCAAGCACAGAAATAAGAGTCTGAACATCTGAATTTTGGTCCTGGTTCTGCTACAACTTGCTGTGTGATCACTGAGCGTTCGCTATACCTTTCTATGCCTAAATTCCTTATCTCAATGATGAGGACAATAAATATGAAAGTTTGCAAAATGATTTGAGAGCTTTGGATGAAACAAACTAAATGAATACAAAATCTTAGAGGGCATTGGTGAGTTAACATGGGAAATGAGTGTAGCAATGCTATTGGTAAGCAACATATATGTGTATGTTTGTGTATCTAAATACGTATGAAATGTTTCTTTATATTATTACAAATATATGGATTAATACAAATGCTACATTTGTGCATGGACTTTATAGAAAAGGATGAAGTGCAGCAGAAAACAATTCACAGTTTAATTAATTTATGCAGTCTTATTGGAGAAACGGTATATAAAAAAGACAGTTTCATTTCCATTAAAGGACAATGAACTATTTGCAGAATAGTCTAACACTTTGTCCAGTTTTCGGTGATTGCAATATGCCAAGTCCCTACTGTATAGGGTAGCCAGATGTCCCAATTTTATAGGGACAGTCCCTATTTTTGGGTCTTTTTCTTATATAGGCTCCTATTACCCCCCACCCCGTCCCGTTTTTTCACACTTGCTGTCTGGTCACCCTACTACTGTAAGGGGTGAGAGCATTTTCTTTCCTTCCTTCCTCAATATCCACTCCCTCCCAAAATACAAACTGAAAAAAATTAACTCAAAATGAATTATTTAGAAATCAAAAATATGCTGTTTTTTTGCTGTTTAATCATCTCCAGTCTTCAGAAGTCTCTGTCCTTCCTTGCCTTGTCTCTGGTACCATGCTAATGAATGCTTGCATTACTTCCCATTCGAATAATCACTTTCTTTACAATACTTGGCATTTCCAAAGATAATGCTATGAAGAGGCAGTGGATCTTGAGGTGTCATTTCTCCAGTACAGTGTCCCAGAATAACACCAGCATATGCTGACTGCACCAAAAATATTACTGTTACAGATTATTAAAACAAACATAAGGCAGAACAATAGATACATGAGAACTGAACAGCAGTTTACCGTGTATGGTACCACTAAGGTGCGCAACTATGGTCTTCGGTCTCAGACACATCAAGCATCGGCTGTTCAGAACAAAATGCGTTCCATGTGTTTGGCCCTGCACATGTGTTTCTTGTCAGCCAAACTGCTCTTCTTGGGTTTTGAAGAGTTTCTATTTGAAATTTTCAGAGCTAGGGATGGAAAGACTGTTTAGCTCAGTGTGTAGAAATGAGGCTCGTCTGCAGCTCTAGTGAGTCCCAAAAGCCACTCCAAACTGCTGGGCAAGGTTTGGACAATGAATTTGGCTTGAATAATCCACATTCAAATTACGTATTGTTTAGAGGAGGCAAAGGAAAATAATGTACCTTATGCTTTCAGCCTCTGAGGGCTACTCTGGTGCCTTTCCCTGGCATCCCTTGGTAGTGGCAGAGGCTTTGACTATGAAAAATTGCACATTAGCAAGGTACCAAGGACTGTAAAGATCACTACTGCTCTCAGCATGTCGATGGACCCTATGTTGAGGACCTTGGGCTGGCAGGCAGCAAAGCAAGAAAACTAAGAGAGAATGAATTTGTCAGGATTATTTTTGTTTTGGATTTTGGAGAACTTCCACTCACTTGTGTCTAGGACTTGCCACCTGTGCAGGCTTAAGGGATAGAAGGACATGAGCACGGGATCATTTTGTACCTTTTTAAATAGAACCAAATTTCAGTTCCAGCTTGTCAAGCATACAAATATTTTATGTCTCTAGAAATTGATATTCAGGTAAAGAGTGAATAAGCAAAGTTTGCAGGTTTCCCCTCTGATCTATCTACCCATCCTTATACCATCTGCATGAGTTCCTCATTATTTAAATGTTTTTATCTTCTCCGTTGCTGTATGAAAGAGCCACACAATCAGTGGAGAAACTAACTAAAAGGGGGAAACAGTGAAAGTTACTGTAAGCAAAGTTTTGTCAAATGCAGAAAGTAAACAAACCAAAAAGAGATTTCCCCCCCCCTCTAATCTGTCACCTCTATTCATTTTAGATATTACTTGTATGTTGGGAGTGATGCAATATTTACATTGATGGTGTGCCTTTAAGACAGCAATGCTAGGGATAAAGTCAGATGGTGGTGCTTATTGCAGGTGGGTTTCCTGCTCCAACAGCAAGTTGCTGACAGTCTCACAGTATGAAAGCAGCTGAATTTTTGAGCTGGTTTGTGTCCAGTTTTTACTTTTTACTGATATAAAAGATGGCATGAGATAATTGGAGTTGGTGAGTTACCATAAGAAGAAAAACTTTATGTGCAAAACTGGAAGTGCTGTTGTTGTATGCAATTTCTGGGCTTTCTTTTAATGTTAATTGGTTCAACTATACATCAAAGTAGAGTTGTTTGTTCCACTGCAACTTTCAAAGAAATAGAATAACCCTTGTTAGGTTTGTTGTGTTTGGCTCCAGCGCTTTGCTTTGAAAGTGAACTGGAGTGAACGCCTGCGTCCCCTAGCTCAGAGGATTGAACTTTCATCGCCACAAAGTCAATAAACATCCCCATTCAGAATAATGCTTTCCCAGAAGACTCTGCCTTCCTCACATTGCAGATCACTTTAAAACCTCACTCAACAATATTATTTTTAAAAAGGACTGCAATTTTCTCTTTCTTTCTTCTCCTTTTCTTGTCTTCCCTTGTTATAAAGATAGAAGAAAATGATGGAGGACAAAGGACACGTGGCTGCGCTCAAACTGTTTTCTCTCTTCTGTTTTAATTCCTCCTCATCGCTAGCTAGTTCTCTACAGGAGTGATTCTTGGAAGATATTTTCATTCTAGGCCCTTATTTTTCATAGCATATAACTTTCTCTCAAATTACATTTTGGGCTAAAATTTCTCATGCTTGGTGTCACTCCACATGTGAGGCATCTTAGAAAGTTTGTGTAAAATCTGTCTGGCTGATTTTTATTTATCCTAGCTGGAAAAGGCAGTTTTTCGCACTTTCAAAAAAGTGTCTAGAGGCCGTTTTTTTCACGGGTAACTCAGAAACAAGTTAAATTTTAAAACGTCAGGGTTGGCATAGACAGTGCATTGTCCTTAGTAGGGTGGCCAGACGTCCCGATTGTATAGGGACAGTCCCTATTTTGGGGTCTTTTTCTTATATAGGTTCCGATTACCCCCACCCCCTGTCCTGATTTTTCACATTTGCTGTCTGGTCACCCTAGTCCTTAGTGAGGAGTACGGCTTTGCTTGAAAAAAAAATTGGTTATGAAATTAAGTTGCAAATGAGTGAGAATAGTATATTGTGGTACCTAATGACAGAACAAGGAGTAATGGTCTCAAGTTGCAGTTGGGGAAGTTTACGTTGGATATTGGGAAAAACTTTTTTACTAGGAGGGTGGTGAAGCACTGGAATGGGTTACCTAGGGAGGTGGTGGGTAAATCTCCTTCCTTAGAGGTTTTTAAGGTCAGGCCTGACAAAGCCCTGGCTGGGATGATTTAGTTGGGGATTAGGTCCTGCTTTGAGCAGGGGGTTGGACTAGATGACCTCCTGAGGTCCCTTCCAACCCTGATATTCTATGATTCCATGATTCTATGCAGTCTCCTCTTTTCTTAACATAGCCAGTCACAGCCTCCCATGCTCAACCCAGGAGTTCCCATTAGCTACCTTAAAACTCATCCAAAGGGGCCCAGTTCCAATGTGAGGTGTTCTAAGGGCTGTTCCCTTAAGTGCACTGGGCCCTACACAGCCTGCCAAACTGCAATGTGTATACAGCGTAATGATCACAGTCAGGTGATTGACTGACATTTCCATCTTTTTCTCTCATTCCCTTTTCTCTTTCTTTAAGCATTCCCCCGCACCCAAAGACATGTAAAATTAAATTAATGGAGCATTAATGGTGATTTAATTTGATTAGATGGTTCCAACAGCACGCCAGCACAGCCAGATTGTGCATATATTTAAAAGACACTAAAGTCAAAGCTGCACACAGTAATATAGAATGTTGTGTATGCACAAGGGGAGGGGTAGGGGAGGTACAATTGCTGTGGGGACCATAACTTTAAACGGCTTACTTCTGAGTACCATTAGCTAGTAGCCCATTGATGTATTTGCATTTGGATTCCTTTAGTGGTGTGAGTCAGAACATAGTTAAACTCCTGAATCATGCAGCTCCTGTCATAATTAGAGACAATAATGAAAGTTTTTATATTTATTGATTAATGGATCTGTCCTCACAAGGGATCTGGGATGGTGCACATTCCTTCCTTCCTTTCCTCAGCTGCTTAAATCATCCCCAGAGTCTGAAACATTCCAGTACTAGCTGCACAAAACCCAATCAAATGAAAAGATGATTTAAGAAGAAAAAAAACACATGTGTGTGATCACTAGCATGCAGCAGAGACAGGCAATCCATGAAGAATCTCAGAGCATCTGTGGTAAGTTTATCACCAACTAAAGCTATCACAATTGTATTGCTCTTATTTTGCAACTCACTCCCCTTTGCCCTAAATTGTATGAATAATTTGTCGAGTTGTGCCCCAATTTAGATGGCAAGCTTTTAGGTAGGGACTGTATAATTGCCTGAAAAGGCCTACCCTATGTATTATGCCGTGTAAACGTAATAACAATAAAGAGGTGATCCCATGCAGTTGATGTAATGCAGGCAGCACACTTGGATCTTCTAGGCAGCACTGAATATAATTCAACAATTAAAGTGGTTAAAAAGTAGTATATAGTGAAACAACAGTTTGCACAATGATTTGCTTATTGGCCAAAGCGAATTGCAGTACTCAGACGCTAGTGCTGGCAGAGGGAAGGCATCTGGGACAAGGCATCACATTCCTTGTGTTTTGATGGCTAATCTTGACTTGGCACCTAAGGCATAAGCAAGATTCTGACCCACTTGTAAGTGGGTATGAATGTAAGGAGCTAAGAGACTGGGGAGTAAGATTCCTAGCCAAGAACAAGAAATGGCTGTCTGCACAGTGTAAGAGCATGCTCAATATGTTTAATCCCATTGAGCTGCCCTGATGGCCACATAATAGGATTACACGACCAGTATGAAACAAGCAGGCAGGTGTATGGGATGGAGAGAGGCATTTTAATGAAGTCTCCAATTCTAGCTCTCCATAGGGGGCCCCATCTCTGCTCCACTGCTTGGCCAAGTTTCACGTAATTAGATTGGCAGGTACCCAAACATGTTCCACAAGGGAGAAGTCAAATACACTGTGAACTAAGCCCATGGTTCTCTGGCACTCTCAGATACAGTGTTCCACATTCATTCTCACAGGGCATGGGACCAGTCTCTGTCCAGCAGCACAGGGAGACTCTCAGAGATTCACTTTAACAGGCAACAAGCTGTAAAATATCAATACAAATATTCTCAGACCTGAGAAATGTCAGCACTGACCAGGGAAGAAGAAATGAGACAAGTCAGTGAAACAAACAGGCCTGTAAAGCAAATGTTTGTGTTGAGTTAAGTTGGTTAAGTGCTGACAGCATGCTTAGTGCTGTGCAAGGTGAGTAAGAGGTGAAGGCATCATTCATCATAAGGGGAAAAGACGAAGGATTTTATTCATCATCCCAGACGGAGCTGTGCTTGTGTGGGGATTCACCCCTGGGGGGGAAGGCAAACAGCAATATTGCCACCACCCTCCACTGGTGAGAGCACTTCTAGGCTCCAGCTGGGGTTCCAAAGAAGCCTTATTCGAGGCCACACCAGTCAGCTCCAGGTCACTGGCAGAATGGGGTCTGTAGCCCTGCTACTCTGCTCAAGGCGAGCTTTGCTCCAGCAGGGGGGCTCAGTTCTGCCAGTGGAACCCAGGCAGCGATTCAGGTTGCCTTCTGGTCTCTGCCTTTCACACAGAAATATTTTTTGTGGGTAAATTTCCAAAGTCAGTTTATGGCTGGTAAGAGGTGTAATAGCAGCAGCTCTAGAGACGGAAGTCATCTGTGTAGCCTAAAAATAGGTACAGCATAGGTCATGGCAGATCAAGATTCCCTCTTACACTGCCCCCTACCAGCATCCTACAACTCTGATCCCTTAAGAAATAAAGAGAACAATTGTAACAGAATAATGAACTGTTGAGTCTATTTAATCCTAAGAAATACAGCCCCAGTTACAAGCATTGCGTCTTTCCTTCTGTTGTTGGCAGCTTTAGACAGAGCCTGAGGTAGATAGGCTCTGGAGGGAGTGTTTTCCAAGAGTTACAGACACAGATGTTTTGGAAATGTAAACAGGCTGTCAAAACTCATATTTTGTAAGTAAAGAGCTGTTTGCATTTAAAGCGATAATAATACCATTTAATTCAGTGGTTTTTTATTTGTGGAGAGAGCAAATTTAACCCTCTAGATCATCTCTGCACAAGTCCTTTGGTCTTTGGCAGGCATGGCCCAGGAACCACTTGTTACCAAGGCTTTCAATGAAGTATAAAATCAGTGATGTTCCCATCACACGCTCCTTGTAGCATGTCTATAACTTTCCTGCATCTAGAACGACAGTAAAGTCCTGAGATCTCTCCCTAGCTCCTAATTTCTGCAAGAAGGGGTGTGGGAAATCTTCAAAACTAATTAAAAATATCAAATTCAGTAAGGAAATACTCAATGCCAACTTTTAAACGTCTGGAAAGATTACAAGGAACATGTTCCCACTGTGGCAGAAAAGTGAGGGAGTTTGCATTAGAATGAGATAGTGGAAAATAATCCTTACAGGAGCAATTAGCACTAGTGGAAGATTAGAGGCAAAATATCTCATCCAAGGAATTTTGACTCATCCCCAGGGCTTGCCATAGAACAAAGAACATAAGAAGATGAACCTCTGGTGCACAAGCTCCTGCGCTTGGGAAGCCAGCCTCTCTTAAGATCGTAATCATCATCATCATTTATAGAACAGCGATGTAGGAAGGTGCCGAAGTTGTAAATTTTATTGCAGGACTAACACCAATAGAACAACACTAGAGATACTTTGCTAGAATACATCTTTATAACTACACCTCGACCCTGATATAACGCTGTCCTTGGGAGCCAAAAAATCTTACCGCATTATAGGTGAAACCGTGTTATAGCGAACTTGCTTTGATCCACAGGAGTGCGCAGCCCCGCCCCCCCGGAGCACTGCTTTACCGCGTTGTATCTGAATTCGTGTTATATCGGGTCGCGTTATATCGGGGTAGAGGTGTATATGAAAATTCCCACAGGAGCCAGTGGGTTTAATCAGGGGAAAGCACAAATACAATGTACAGTAATTCTGACATGACGTGAAGAGACTGTTACATTTACTAGTGGGCAACTTATATAACTGCTCTGGGAAACTGAAGCTTGTGACAGAGTAGCCAGCTGAGGGTCTGGCATCAACAGCATTTCTTTTTATCACAAGTATGAGGAATTTCACAACGGAGAAGCCAATGTGATACACACAGGTTGTGAAGGTAGTATTTAGGGTATGTGTGGCTCTTGTCTTGTAATGGGACTCTTGACTGTGATCATGTTAAACTTCCTCTGTACTGTAATAACAATAAAAAGCATCTGGGCAGGACCTCATAAACCATAACCTGACTGGTGGGGGGGGGGAGATGTTGGAAGGAGATTTCTGGTGTTCCAGGCGCTGGCATCAATTCAGTAAGCAGAACAGTAATTATCTACCCAACAGGATTTCACCCTTTCATGTTTCAAAGACTTCAGAAACCCATTTAGTAACAGCACTGATGAGACAGTGAGTCCCCTGTTAGGTGATGCAAACTGATTATAATCCCCACCCACTCCATCCTCCAGGAGAATGAACTGCATTCCCTGTGGCAAAACCTACACTTTCACCTCTTAATCCAGTTAGTGAGCAGTGCTGGATTCTACATCCCAGTGCGTCTAGTGTTGTGCTTGGTTAAAGATGATGCCAGGAAGGTCACTTCCATTCTGCTGAAACGGAGCATATTCTGTTTGTTGGTTTGTTTTCTCTCTTGGGATCTATGGGTGAATTTGGTACTCTTGCAATAAATAATTCACCCATCTCCACTCAGAATCACATGCCTGATTCACAGCCCTCTGTGACTGGCTTCAAGTGGCTTCTATATTACTAATGGGTTTTCATGTTCGTAACACTGATGTTAAGAAAAAAGCAAGACACAACACAATTGAAACACGCCTAAAGGCAATTAACTATCTCACTCTCTACAAACGTCACTGAAATCCTGACAGGCGTCTTAATAATCCAGTTCCCAAAGAGAATTGAGCAAACTAGATGCACAAAACCTACATCTCACACAGGAAATGGCGAGTTGTAGATGTCTGGGCCACTCTTGTGAAATAAGGAGCTGCCTGGTAACTGCTCCCTTCACACTGAACACAGCTCCCATGGTTCTCACTTGTAGAAGTTCTTCTCTCCGAGTTCCCATCTATGCTAAAACTGAACACAGCTCCCATGGTTCTCACTTGTAGAAGTTCTTCTCTCCAAGTTCCCATCTATGCTAAAACTTTGGTGGGACATTCAACACATCTCCTGGTGGAGGGGCTGCAAACCCCAGAACCTGTCTGGATTGAACGAAAGAATCTTGAAATGCTGTAGAAGTTAACATAATGGACTGAAGATCATGAAAATACTGTGTACAGATCACAGTGTCCCAGATACTCTCTGGATACAGCAGAAACAAATGGAATGTGGTGTATAGCTTGGGAAGGTGTATGTGGATTGAGGTTTTTGTGATAACAACTAGGAGGAATTGCTAGTATCTTGGATTATTCTAATTCTTTCAGACTTCCTCAATAAACAATACATAGTAAAAAGTTATATCGATACAGAGCTCTAGCTCCAACATTGCTAATGTTGAAGACAGTAGATTCACCCTTTGTATTTTACCTATAAGAAAAGTTGTATGTGATTAATGAAGCCCAGGACTGTGTTTACTTGCATTTATGTTGCTGAAATTGATCTGAAAACAGTCCAGGAGGAAGGATTTATTTATACAAATTGCATCTCATTGATAGGCAGGAGCAGTGGTGGATATTGTGAAGGAAAAGCTTGTTAAACATTATATAGTGTTTTATGCTTGTAAGCTATACTTGTCACAACGGCGTTTAAAATGCTGAAAGCTCAGCAGAGGAAATCTTATCACTAATTACATTGTTCTGAACCAGAACAATGTCAGCTCTTTTCCTTGGAAACTGATTTTTTGTTTTGTTTCTTTCTTAATCAAAAACAAACATTTAGCACAGCGGAAAAATATAACCTAGTGACTTAAGTAACTTGCCATACTAAGTCTATTTCCCCCTCACAACTGCTTATGTGTAGGGCCCTTCCAAATGCACAGTCCATTTTGGTCAATTTCATGGTCATAGGATTTTAAAAATAATAAATGTCATGATTTCAGTATTTAAATCTGAAATGTCACAGTGGTGTAATTGTAGGGGTCCTCACCCAAAAAGGAGGGTGTGTGTGGTGGGTGTTGAAGTACTGCTACCCTTACTTCTGCACTGCTGCTGGTGGCAGCACTGTCTTCAGAGCTGGGCAGCGGGAGAGCGGTGGCTGCTGGCCAGGATCCCAGCTCTGAAGGCAGAGACACTGTCAGCAGTCCCGCAGAAGTAAGGATGGCATGGTATGGTATTGCCACCCTTACTTCTATGCTGCTGTTGGCAGAGCACTGCCTTCAGAGCTGGGTGCCTGGCCAACAATTGCCGCTCTCTGGCCACCCAGCTCTGAAGGCAGCGCAGAAGTAAGGGTGGCAATACTGTGACCCCCCTAAAATAACCTTGTGACCCGCCACAACCCCATTTTGGGACAGGACCCCCAGTTTGAGAAACGCTGGTCTCCCCCGTGAAGTCTGTATAGTATAGGGTAAAAGCACACAAAAGCCCAGATTTCAGGGGGGGAGACCAGATTTCACGATCCGTGATGCGTTTTTTAATGGCCGTGAATTTGGTAGGGCCCTACTTACGTGTGAGAGATCAGAGCCAACATCCAAGTGGCAGAGGGCATTTACAAAAAGTGTGTCTCGGACCCAGCCAGATCAATCAGAGAAAGAAATTTTATTGAATCATAAGTTGCGGTTTTCTTGTCCCCCAAAACAATCATTTGGGGAATAAAATAAAAACATGAGGACTTTAGAAACCTCTTAAGTGAACATCAGCTGAGGACAGACCAAGCCAGACTCTCCTGCTGACTTCCTGTAAACCAATGGGGTAACACCGGTGAGTGGCACTATTGGAGCTGATGAGAGAATACCTTGCTACAAGGAAAAGGGCAGACAAGTCACTTAGAGAAGGCTTTCACATTCTACATACAGCCAGTTTATCTCGTCTGATGTCTACACCACTTTCTGGATGTTGTCAAATATTTTTTTCTAGAGATTGGCATATATGGTATACAGTTCCTATTCTACAGGCCTGAGCTCTTGGATGCCTTAGTGAACTTCACTTGGTCAAAGAGGAAAAGAAATGTGTCCAAGTTTTTAATATGCATTTTTATATGTTTAGAAGTGGCTGAATATTCTTCTAAAGTTTATGGTTTTATTTAGTGATCCTGTATCTTTAAAAAAGCGAGTCTCATTCTCCATCTGGCACTTTGCTTCCTGCATCCAGTCAAATAGTGTGTTTTCCAGTGTATTGCCATCTGTAATCACATTGTATGTATCTGGCTGTGACATCACAAGGTCTTCTGGGTACCAATAGAAATTTAAAAAAAAGAAAGGGAAATATGAGAGACTACAAAATGCAAATTATTTCCAGTTAATAACAACAAAGATCATCCTGACCAAAAAATGTTCCTGAAAACGCCAGAGACTCAAGCCAGCAGGATATGCCAAAGGCAGCAAAGAAGGGTTAGTGAAATAAATCTACTTTTTGCACTTGTCGCCTGGCTACCCAAGTGGTTTCTTTTGTGTGAACTGATAGAAAAAGAGTGAAATGTCCAAGTGGTTTACACAGTGAGGATCATAATCAGAGCCCACATGATGATTTTTCCTTGTGAACATCAGGACTTTGTCAGATGAAAGATTTTCATTTTGATTCAGAGATTGTCCCGAGCATCCTGCTGTTATAGCATGAATGAATATAAGTGACTTGGTGATATCATCAAATGAAATCAGAGAATATATCAAGCTCAGATTTGTTAATTGCTCAGGTGATACTATGTGGATGTGCCAGTGTTTTA
The DNA here is from genome assembly GCF_011386835.1 of Chrysemys picta bellii. Taxonomy (NCBI): domain Eukaryota; kingdom Metazoa; phylum Chordata; order Testudines; family Emydidae; genus Chrysemys; species Chrysemys picta. The sequence continues at coordinate 12,246,276 of NC_088794.1, read as the reverse complement.
TAAATATTTCCCATCATCCTCAACTGGCAGTTACTTGTTCAGATCCAATATCTGCTTTACCCTCTCAGCTAATCATCTATAGAGATTATAATTATGTTACAATCTATTGTCTGTCATTATTATTCGCTCTCTCATAAAGATTCTGACACTGTTGTTAACAATGAGCTGGGCGTATTTCCCTTAGTCTGTCAGGAAAACAACTTCAAACTAACATAGTCAGATCTGTTAGGGATAGATGGAGAGAGAACCTGAGAAATTATTTACAAGGCAGTGTACCAGTCAGTGATGAATTTGCTCTTTTGGTTGCCCTGGATCTCAACTGAAATGTTGCAGCTAGGTCCCCGTAAAGGCCTGAGGTAAAATCCCCATCCTTGGCTTCTGCAAGAGGGCTAGGGCACTGGCACCGAACAGGCAAAGTATCTGTAAGTATCTCATGCAGCTAACCACCGGAGTCAGTGTGTTGATTAATAGTATAGCCAACTGATCGACTATGCGTGCGGTTCATTATAAAGAATGTTCAAGAGACCAACTAACCAAACTTAGCCAAATTTTACCATCTCAAGACAAAACGAAAAGGAGACATACATGCCCTCCTTTTCAAAAGCAATTCTTGTCTCGCAGTATGTTCACCTTACACAGAACGTATGCTTCAAAGACTCCTCCTCCAAAACAACTTATATTTATGCAATGGCTTTTTACAAGTTAAAGAGCACTTTATAGCTCACCTAAGATCCAGCCCACTAATTCCTTAACATGCTGGTCTGTATCTTTCCTTAGCTCAGTTTTGTAGGCCACACTCCAAACAGTTGGGTGTAGAAGTACAGCCTGTGCTAGGGAACACCATTTCATGAATCTTGGCTTTGACAGGCTTCCTGTTTTCTGTTGCCGAAGCTGACCTCAGCTTTCCCAAGTGTTGTGGAATACATGACATGGGTGAATAGAATCATGGGAAGAGCATAATACATTCAGTTAACTTCCCAACACTTATATACATATATAATGTATATTGAAACCATGCACATACTACCCCTTGATATGGTGTATACTACACCTATCATATATGGATTGGCTAACAAGTGGTTACAGCCCTCCAATGATATTGACCTTTGCTCCAGGTCATGTGACAGAGGACAGGACATAAAGTTCAGTCCCTTCCAGCACTCTTATTACACCGGCCATGTCGGAATGCAGGGGGCACAGTGGTGTAGAGGCCAGGGAGCAGCGAGGCACCCCACTGTTCACAGCTCCCGGGAGTCAAGAGTCCTAACCAGGTGCAGCGGTGCAAAACGCCACCTTTGGCAATTAGAATTCATGACTAGCATTCACAATCCATCACGTCAAATCCAAACTGGGGTCATCTGTGGCTCCTTTTCTCTAACTTCTGGCCACTTGGTGTTAGCTCTCATTTACTGTTGCTTGGGGGCACTGGCCCATCTGGCCCATAAGGACTCATATGTCAACGGGTTCTGTTACAAAATAAGAAAGTAGGTAATGAGAACCCCAGGTCACGCCTTATGTCCAGTGCCAAGGTCAATATTGCTCTTAGATCCTGAGCACTGAATTGAGTGGGAGGAGAGGAGATTAACTAATTGTCAGTTTGTTTATGCTTAAACAGGCTTCTTTTCCTCTGCCAAGTCAGAGTGCTGGTTTGAAAGAAGTTGGTACAGTTCCCTTTACATAATAACATGAACAATACTGGAGCAAGATTATATCTGTCACTGAAGAAATACTATAGCGATGCCTGTCCTCAAAATCCATTAATTGTTTATGGGCTCAAAGCCCTCCAGGTCGTGTCAGAAATCCACATAATATTCTGCAGTTTGCATTTGGATCTCGAATTTGGAAAACACATGTGAGAAAACACCCATAACAAGGTCATTGTCTCTTGCATGCACATCTGCAGCTGTTGAAGAGTGTAGATTATTCCAGCTAAAGTTTGCATTAGATTAAGTTGACTTTTTTCTCCAGAGATGCCTTTTTTTCAGACAGTACATTACAACGTTTTGTCTTGTTTTACTAAGAGCACCCACGTTTGTTAGATGCCTTCCTTCTGGCCCACTACTGGCAGGTCAGTACGGATGTTACATACAGATATACAAACTGCATCATGCAAGCCTCTGTCTTCTGTAGGTCAGGGTCAAGAAGCAGCTTCTCCATTGACCTGTAAAAGGCAAGATTTCAGACAAGCATTTCAGTGTGAACGTAAATGTTACTTCCAGTCAGCTTTTGTGTGGGATTCTGCTCACATCATTAATAAGAAAAACTCCTAGAAACTATAATTTGAGAAAAATTGTCCTCTAGTTTTTTAGTGACTTCCCAATCGTGTCTGTCACTGACATTCGATTGGCTATAAATCCTCTGAAGCATGGGAAGCAGGAGGTCATGGAAGTGGTTGTTGCCAACTAACTAAAGAATAACTAGAATTGTTTTTATTTTTAAACCACATTCTTTAAATATGACAGTGTAAACATGCTGCCTTCTGAAAAGTAGAATAAATGACAAGAATACTGCACTGGGGAACTTCACAAATCCAGTTTCAGCGATGGCAGCAGTGTATATGCAGTTCTGAGTGGCTAGCCAAGGTGAAAGCACAAATACCAGGTTAGATCGCAATATTTTTGTTACTGAGTCAATTCATTTTATTTGAAACTTTTCCTTTATTTACATTACCAAAAGATTACAGATTTGCATCGATAATACGTTTTCATTTCCATAGATGTTCTTAGTCTGCCACTTCTCCTGGGCAGTAGGCAACACCCTACCAAACACCTGCTTCTCTATTATGTATCACACTGGAGAGTGGGTCATGAGAAAAGTGGCAGGGCCATGAGAACAGGGATGCATAGTCTTAGCAGTTCGGAGTGTCACTGTTTATAGCTATCTCTACTAAGTATGGAATTCTAAATTCCATGGTTAACTACAGTGTCAGGATCCAGGTGCATAAATTCCCTCTGGGAATTTTCTGATGATAAGGCAGAGACATCAACATGTAGCATAGTTCCTTGGCCATGTTTCTGTAGTAAAGGATGAAGCAATATTCTAATCTCAGTGGTGGGAGCACAGACAATCAATCTCCGAGGCAAGAGGCTGGGTGTAATAAATCAATACCCTCACTACAAATATGCATAACCACACTGTATAGCTGAATATTTTACTAGTGGAAATTTTAATCGAAGTCAAGATTTATAATAATGATGATGGTTATTTTATCAGCAACTATAGGCCCCCTAGACTGAGCTTTGTTGGGACTGATCTCATCCTTGGCAAGAATTTGTTTTAAGGAGTAACAGAAAAAACTGCAAGTGGCCTGATTGTGGAAAGAATGCCAGCTCCCCAGATTCCTACTGCAATCAGAAGAAAGCCCATGTCAGAATTCCACAGCTCTTTGAAGAGACTCCAGATCTTACACGTGTTTCAGATTATCAACTACAGTCTTGAGACAATATTTGAGCTGCAGTTTTGTTATGTCAATGGTAAAATAATGGCAGAGTCTTCATAAACCATGAAAAGCTAAGACATACAGAGATTTTATTCTTTGCTAACTGCATTGCTCTCAGGTAAGGCAGAAGATCTGGCTAGAACACATAATATGTAACATCATTCATTGCTCTGAGGCCCCCCTGCTGTAAAGGTTGCAACCAAAAAGCATACAAAGGATTTAGCTCCGACTCTGGATAATTCTCTTCTTCAGTTGATCTGCAAGTGGCATCTCATTCCATTACTCCCCAGCTGAGGTGCAGGAGGCTGGGTGGCAGATTTATGTTACCAATATGCCTGGGGCTTCAGGTGATCAGGCTGAGGCCGCAGGATTGTTAGGGGAGGAGATGAAGGAGCACACCAAGTCACTCAGTTTAAAGCTTTGTTAACAGCGGTGAGTGCTGGGTATGCCCCACATTACTCAGAGGGAGGAAGAAAGTGTTAGTGCCCGAGCCCTAACCCACTTTCATACTTACACACGCACAACCCAAGGCTGGCCAAGCCTGGGTGTAACGTAAGAAGAAGAGGGGGGGAAGGGTAGATGAGAGTTCTGTCCTGTGCCCAGATTGTCTAGGGTCCGCTGTAAATTTCCGACTTGCTTGAGCTCTCGGGAGAGTTTTAAGCCCTGGGTTCTTACGGAGGCGTTTTCGTCCAAGGACCCTTGTCCCCTGTGCTCTCAATACCGGTCTGAATTGGCCTTCCGGGGCTCCCTTAGTTTACCCAAAACACACCAGTTTCAGGGTCGCAAGACTGTTGTTTTTCAATTCACTGACCTTTGCAATCTTACTAATTTTGCAACCCCTTCAGTTCTGTCTGGCTCAGTTTTTTTTTCTTACGGCTGGCCGGGGTTGAGATACAGGCTTCTGGCTGTTTGGCAGCAGAGAGCTTGTTTGTGTGCGCTGGCGTTGGGCTGCAGTTTTGTTCCTTATTTTCGGGCCTAGCTGGATCATTGAGTTAACCCATTCCTTTCTCCCTTCCTCCCCCTTTGGCTTCTTCTAACCTGCAAAGGAATTTTCCACTCCACACGCGCACCTTTAACCCTTCCCACGATACTTTTCAATGCATATAAAGGTGTTAGCAATATACAATGCTGGTGTTGACCCAGGGGACCCCATGTGGGGGGGGGCATTTTATTGTGACAGCTGCCACTGTTAAAAACACCCATTCCCAGCGTAGCTGGGGGCTGCACCATTATCCATCACACCAGGAATGTGCCTATTTCACATACATCCCTCCCCAGAGCAAGAATTAATGATTTTGGAGGCTTTGAACGGGTCAGAGTGAGAACCATATGATTCTGCCCTCCCCCAGCCTTCCACCTAGCAGCTGCACATGCAAACTTTGCATCTACCTTGCTGTTGAGAGCAAAAAACGTTAATCTGGTGCCTTTGTTCTGCACTATACCCAGCCACTAGAGGGGACTGGAGAGCAGTTTGATGCTGTTCTTAAGCCTGAAAACACTCCTGTTTGAATGTGATAAACTAGCCCAAGGGTGGCTCAGACTGATAGGTCAGGATACATAGTACATCCCAATGGGCAGTCAGAATTTGTGGTATACGCCTCCTGAAGCCAGCCCAACTGGCATTATTTTAACACAAAGAATATTTTGTCTAGTTTAGGTTGTTTCCTGCTTAGTGAAAAGACAGTGAGACTGGATGGGTTTGGGGCTGGTTTCAGACAATGTGCGGCCTTCAATGCCAAGATCAATGTCTCTGCAAGTGAAGAATTGAGTGAAGAGTGAAAAGCTTCCCTCTTTGCTGTTTGTACAGGCCAGGTAACAACTAGGGAGATTTTTTAGAGAAAATAACAGTATTTGTGAGGAGGAGGAGGTGAATGTTGGGAGATGGGTTCATCCTCTAGGGCTTGGGAGACACCACACTAAAAGTCCTTGGAATACTTGCTTTGAAACTGTTTATTGGTGGGAGAGCTGCTGCTTTTCCAAAGGAAACAATGGGAAGGTTTGTAGATTTTGTTCAGATTGCAATGGCTGGAACACACATTACAGGCCTCAGGCTGGCAGCTACACTAGGTCTATAAACCGTAGTGCTCTCAAGAGAGTGTGAGCAGAGAAACCATAAATGGAAGGGTTGTTTTTGGACCATTCTTACTGAAATATGGCCAAAAGATCTTTTTCTAGCTGCCTTAAAACATTTGCTCCCACATTAAGGCACTGTCGCCAAGATCCAGCTTTAAGTGAATGCCTACAGTTAAGTTATACACCCCCGGAAATAGAGATTTCTGATTAAAAACATCATTAGCCCCATCAGTCTAGTACAACTCATAAATGATACCATTATCAGACAAAAATCTGCATCTTGGGCGACATCATAATCTTTTCTCTAACATAACTTAGAGCTGGTTATTTTCATAATTGAAATATTTGGCAATTTTTTCAGGCACACTGAGAATTATACTCTGAAATATTCATAGTGGTATAAAACTACTGTACAGTGCACCAACAATTCACAGGATCCTAATGACTGACTAGAAGAATGGGGGTAAAACCAGCAATATTTCTGTGTTTTTTTCTTCACGCTTTCATGAGTTGGAGAAGAACATAACATTCTGGAACATAACATTCTGGGGGGAGGGATAGCTCAGTGGTTTGAGCATTTGGCCTGCTAAACCCAGGGTTGTGAGATCAATCATTGAGGGGGCCATTTAGGGATCAGGGGCAAAAATCTGTCTGGGGATTGGTTCTGCTTTGAGCAGGGGGTTGGACTAGATGACCTCCTGAGGTCCCTTCCAACCCTGATATTCTATGAAGCCACAGATTTTCACACCAAAAGGGCAGGTTTTGCCTGTGAAAAAGAGGGGGAGATGAAAAGTGCAAAATGTTTGTTTTTCACAGAACAGGTGAAAACAGCACTCTAATGGCCAAACTCTGTGGCTGACAAGGCTGAGATGAACATTTCCCCAAAAGATTGTTACGTCATTAAATTAAGTGCACAACACACAAGGGGTTTCCAAAAGAGTTTAATAAATAGCGAGGTTCTTTCTTTACTGTATAAACTATAAATATACCATGCAGTCCTTATAATTTAAAATAATTTACAGGCTGAGGTAGGGGGGGATGGGAGGATGTGGGCATGAGTGTTTGTTCCATCTCAGGGTCTCACTGTTTTCCGGCTGAGCACGCACACACATGCGGTATCGATTCGGATAAATCTCCAGGCTGCTTGCTTGCCTTCCATTGTCAGTGCTTTGACAAAGGTGTGCGTGGTGGTGCAGTAGGAATTCCAGTGCTTAGCATCAATTCCCCGACACCCACTGGAGACTGGCTTAGGGTCCCTGCATTTGGTTTCGAAAAAGTACTGCTTGAAAACATTGTTGTTAATGTTCACCTCTCCCAGCACTGTCACCTCTTTGCCTTTGATGTCAGTAGCTGTGGTTTTGTCCCCAACCCACATGCTGACACTGTCACAAACTGAGAATTCTCCCCGGTGCAGCACAGGGTGAGCAGTCCGCTTGGTTCGAATAGTCCTGTTAAGAGAATCGGCACTGCCCAGATACTCCACGTTCTGCCCATCCCCCAATACTGGAGGGGGCTGCGTGCTGAACAGAACCCGAGGGGACCGGAATCGTCTCTTTCTGAAAAGCTTTGGATCCACAGTGATGTTTGCTGCCTGTCCAGCTTCTCTGCTGTCTACCTTCCCAGCAAGGTGATGATTGGCTTTGTGTTGAGCTGCCTTGGGAACGTGATTTGCTTTAGTCCGATGGATATTTGGAAGGGTGGGTCCTGCAGGAAACCCCCATGGAGCATTGTCCTCTGACTTTGGTGCTGCCTGTATGCCGAGCAAAAAAGCTATAATCAGAGTGTAGTACAGCATGGACATTACGCTATGCACCTAGAATGAAACAAAAACTGAGGGTTACTACAAGTGACAGGGACGTGAACCGAAAGCACTTGTGCTACATGAAAAGTGCCCACTCTGACCTTGACGGGTATTTACTGATCTAATGCTGCTAAGGACAATGAATTTGCTGGATATTTAGTACTGTAATGCTGATCATACAGATCTCATCAGGTATTCATGTGAGTCCCAGATGTTCTTCCAGAAAAGCTCATTCAAACAGCACTAATGTGCTTAATAAAGTGGGAATCCAAGGAAATAATGGCTGGATTATAATTAATTCCTTTGGTATTTGTTATTAGAACATTATATATGAAGCACTTGTTTGGGGTTATTAATGTGGAGACCATAGGATAAGAAGGTGTTCTCTGGAGTACATCTCTCCATTGATATTTTTCTCAAGCTCTTTGACAATGGCTACTGCCACTCTGGGGCCATAGCACTGGGAGTTATGGGTAGAGAAACACCCTTCTTTTTTTCGGACAGTCATGAGCAAGTTCAAGTTCCACAGACATCACTGAATAGAGAAACAGGGCCAGGGCTTGCCGCTCTGGAAACTGGAGAATATGCACATCTGTTTGGGTGTGGAAAAATGTAAAATCAATTTCTAAAAATTCTTCAAGAACAACGTTATGCCATAAGTCCAGTGACAGTGAAAGTTGCATTAGGCAACACAGACGTGTGTTAGGTAATGAATCAGCAGTGGGCATCCTATGAATAAGAGAGACATTTGAAACATAATCTGAAATTGCACTTAAGGGCAGACATTGAATTTCCCCTGCAAAGAGACAGGGTATAAACAGAACAAAAACTATCAAGCCAGACTCCTCCCCTGTCTCAGTGTCTCATTTTGCTTGACATGTTTCAGCTGGCCTTGGATTTCACTGCATGTCCGGCAGGCACGCACTGACTGGACAAACATGATTTCACAGGGGAAAATTCAAACTCTGCAATTTAGCTCTAATTTCCCATAATGTTTTAATATTTTTCTGGACATGGATCACTTATTACTAAAGCTCCCCCTCCCTTTCTGCTGAGCCTTCCCTAGCCTAAAATTGGGAGGATTACTAGAGTACTTGTTAAGTTTTTATGCTTTTGCTAAGACCAAGATCTCATGGAGAACTCAGGAGCCTATGAGGAAACTGCTATCTGAGATAAGAGCTGGATAGAACTAACCAGCTGAGTTTGTGCAGGACTGGATGATCTGATGGATTCAAGAAGCGAGTCGAAGATGCCAAATGGAAGGAGTTACTGAAGACGGTAATGATGCGAAAGTCCCTGCAATAAGGGGAGAGAGAGAGGCCAAGAGCCACTTTAGCAATTCTCAGTGCAGTGACCAAACTGGATTAAGTGGAGACTGAATGTTGGAGCGAGAGGCAGGTCTTGCTGCAGTGAAAATCTTCACCATCCCAAACCTAACCACATTTAGTAGGACCCGAGGCTGCCTTCTTCCCACATTCGGCTTGTGCTACACAGGCATCGTCTGTGTAAGGAAATAGAATTTGGAGGTGGGAGTAGCACTATAGCCATGTGAGTCTACGAGTAACCTCCAGTTCTCCAACTCAAATTAAAGTCAGATGGTTCACAACATCGCTAGAGTTTTCTTTTTTCAACAGAGATGTTATTGAAAAAGGTCTGCAGAACAAAATCCAGACGTAGTTTAAACACCCCCACAGCAGCCTCAACCAAATGTATTTACATATAGACCCTTTGTTTATACTTTCCTTCTATAGGAAAGAGAGCTTAGTGATGCCAATAAAAGCCTGTTTTCTGCTTTTGTGTGATTCAGAATTCACTAAAATGCAGCAACACGTAAAGAATGATTTATCTCCCTTCCTCCTGCTCTTTTATTACACAGTTACTAACATCATTGTAGTCTGTGCTTTAAACCTACTAACACAAAATTGAAACCATCTCCAATTTTTTCTCCCCACCCCCCAACTTTACAATCGCATTGCTCCATATTTCTCTTCACCGTAGCAAGTACTCTGCAGGCAGCACGATGTGAGGTAGGACTAACCAGGACAAAGCTATTTGTTTGGGATTTTTGGTAGTTATTTTTTAACCGTGAGAAAGCATTTTCAAAACTGGATCTCTCCATTTGTTTATGGGAAATGGAAGATGAAGGATTAAAGCAATGTGTACCTCAATCACAGTTAATTGTATGCGCAAAATAAATTTTAAGCCCAGGGAGACCTTGAGTGTGTGAAATATGGATTTGCTGTCTTACAGAAATGGCCATTCCGCAAGGTTTGTTTGTTTCTGTTCTCCCATTCACATGCTTAGTACATATTTGACTCTTAAGTGCTGCTCTTTGAAAATGTGTAAGGTGTATGCCAAGTGCATCTGAGCTTCAGAGAGGTTTTACAGAGCTGCAACCTTTAGGCATGAAATTCAGGGACCAGGGCCGGCTCCAGGCACCAGCATTCCAAGCAGGTGCTTGGGGCGGCAATCCGCAAGGGGTGGCAGTCTGCGTGTTTTTGCCGCTCCAAGCAGCGCGCCGAATTGCCGCCGCGGACGGCGGGGGCAGTCTGTGTGCCGTTAGGGTGGCACGCGCGTTTCCACGGTGGCGGCAATTCGGCGGCAGCTTCTATGTTCAGCTGCCCACAGCAGCAATTCGGCGGCTTCTGTCTTCCGGCTGAACATAGAAGCTGCCGCCAAATTGCTGTCGCCGCGGAAACGCGCGTGCCGCCCTAACGGCACATGGACTGCCCCCGCCGTCTGCGGCGGCAATTGGGCGCGCTGCTTGGGGCAGCAAAAACAGTAGAGCCGGCCCTGTCAGGGACACCTCTTTGCAAATGTAGCCATGTGGGTCATCAGAAACCTTTCAATTCTAAAAATGTAAATACTGCAATGGAGAGTATTTCATAACAGATGTGACTTCAGAATGGCTCAACTTCCATTATAATACAGTAATTAGTAAACATTTCCCACAAATGATGTAATCTGCTAGAAGAAGAAGGAAAGACTCAATGAAATTCAAAGGCAACTGATCAAAAATGTTTAATGATCTGTTTAGTTCACCTGGGAGTTTGCTGCTACGGGATATTGTTGAGTAAAATCACTTACTAAGAGTCATAACAAATTAGGTGCTTGCAAAATAAGAATATTAAGTGCAAATAAACTGGCAAAAATAAAAATGATAGGGTCTGTTGATCTTCTAGCTTCAGAGTATAAACTGATCACTCTTTGGGCTAAGAAAAAATCTGCTCTTTCCACACCTTGTTGTACAGTTGATCGAGTGTATTATTATTTATTTATTCGTCTACTTCTCTGATGCAGCTGGTACAAGCCACTGCTGGAGGCAGGAGGCTGGTGTAATTAGACGTGGTCTGTTTTGATATAGCAGTTACTATTGCGCTTACCTCTGGGTGTATTGAACGGAAAGCTGCTCCCAGGCAAGGTCTTTATTGCCTCCAGACTCTGAGCTGAAGTTGGATGCAGCATGCCATCAGGCCAGTCTGACTGCACAGCTAAGAATCTCTGAACAACCTAGTCTGGGTTCTGCTAGAGGAATGAAAGTATCTGTGTCAATAATAATTCAGAAAATGCGCTTTTCAAATAACCTTTCCCCATTGTTAGAAGGAGCACAGGAGCAAGGCCTGGCAGGCAGGAAGCTCACTTGCAGGGCTCTTTGAATTACGATTTTTTTTTGCTAATTTCATGGCATAGGAGTTGTCTGAAGCACAGCACTCTAGGACTCTGCAAGCACTGGCCTTGAAGAACAGCAAAGCACGAAAGCACATGCTTAACTTTAAGCACACGAATGCCACTGAAATCAATGGAAAGTAAATTTTGGCCAGTTTAACTTATTCGGTGGCTGATTGTGCCAACCTCCCTCAGACTGCATCTGACCTTACTCTGCAAGTGGTCCATTTGGTTTCAATGTGGATAAAGGTGGCAGAACTAGGCCCCGATAGTGTGGGTGCACTCAGGGAGAGGATCATCCGCCTGGCACCAAGGCATTAAAGAAGCTTTCGAATTTTTTTTAATCAAGTTATTTTTAAACTGAAATTTCACAGGCCAAATCCATGGAGTCAAACTATGCTTTTGGCTGCACCCGCACAAGCCCCCAGTTTTCTTTAGCAGGAGCTACACATCAGGAAGTGAGGTTGTGGGACTTGGTTGATAGCGTGGCTCTTAAAAAATCAAAAGGCAAAGCTATTTCTTTTTAATAGTTTAACTGAAAATTTCCAAAGCACTTTTAGCATGGGGCTTGCACTAACTAAACCTGGGAGCAGCTAGGATAGCATCATGGTCTGTTGGAGCCTTTTGATTTGACAGATCAAGGACCTTGCATCACTTTGATAAGATGAGGTGGCCAATGTCCAAATTCATTACTGCATGTAGATTATGGTCCACAGTCTGCAGTATGGAGTTTGTTATAGAGAAAATGTCAGAATACGGCAAATTACAATTACATGAATTTGTTAAGTTACATCAAACCCTAAAAACAAAATCTTCATGCTATAGAACTGAGTAGATTATATTTTGGTAAGAACGTACTAGTAAAATAATAACCCTTTCAATGTAGCCTGTTAGTTTAGTAACACTAATGATAGAGTTATAATATACATGCCACTGCCAAAAATAATCCAACAATTTTTCCAACTGTTCTGCCACCCTAAGAAAACACTGCTCAATTCCAACTGGCTGGTTATTTAACCACAAGAAAAAGTTTCATTTCAGCAGTTTTTTTCAAAGTTCTTTTACTCCATGCTTCCCGGATTCACCATCATGGCTGAATCCAGTAAATGATGCAGTGCCATTCAAATGATGCTGAAGACAGCACCTATCCACGTTTCCATTGTATATCCAATTCTCAAAGATTAATCGCATGTTAGATATACTGAAGCAAAACTTTCTTCAGAACCTGTCAGTTTAGATTTCTTTTTTCTAATTTTAAAGCTAGTTTAAGCCACTGCAACAAACATTTTACATGGAATTGCAAAATATACGTTTTCCTTCTTTCGGGATCTTCTCTTACTCATGCACTAGTTAAAGAAGTAGCATGTTATAAATGTGAAGTATCAGAGGGGTAGCCGTGTTAGTCTGGATCTGTAAAAAGCAACAGAGGGTCCTGTGGCACCTTTAAGACTAAAGATGTATTGGAGCATAAGCTTTCGTGGGTGAATGCCCGCTTCATCAGACACGTGTCTGGGCATTCACCCACGAAAGCTTATGCTCCAATACATCTGTTAGTCTTAAAGGTGCCACAGGACCCTCTGTTGCACGTTATAAATGTATAAAACACTATTCACATGAGTTTCTACAGAGAAACAAAACACTTTACTACTTAAAAAATAAAACAAAACAAAACAAAAAAACCTCAGACAAATGGTTACTGGAAAAGGCATCAACCTAGATTTAAATAACCTTCTCTCTTCTTTTGTATCACGTGTTAAGTCCTGGCTGCCCACCCTACAATAAAGGCACACTAGAAAAAAGCAGAACACCATGTAATTAACAGTTTGCTAACAAGTAACGGGTTCTAGAAATGATGACCCATATTAAAGAACACAGAAGGAGACTCTCTTTTCACCTGGGAGATCGTAAGCAATGTATGCAGGCAAAGCAAAACCTAACCTACAACACATAAAACGAAGGAACTCAGCTCCGTTTTTCTTCTACTAATAGACATCTTACCGCACATGCTTCAGGATCTGCTTATGAAAATAAAAAAGAACAAAAGGACACATTGCCTTGTGTGGAGGTTATTCAATACTTGAAATATATGAAATGAATGGCCCCTGTGCCTCCTCCAAGATGAATACCAGTGGTTAACATTATTGCCAAAATCTTTTCTTTTCCTTGTTATGCTAAAAATACAAAAATCCTGTATCCATTGATTTCAATACATGTCTAGGAAATTATTGTGTAGGATTATTCTATATAATCTGAAGAATCAGTAGCCAGCCTGTAAGCACACGCACACACACAAAAGGGGTGGAAGTTCTTGCAGGAATGTATGGAATTAACACCAACATCTGTGAAAATTACAACTCAATATTGGCAGCTTTTGCTAGAAATACAAGAAATAAATACATAAAAAAGGAAGTTTATCTTTCGTTAGATCTATAGTAAGTCAAACCCTTTCTGAAAACTACAAACCTTTTTCCAATGCCATTACAATGGGGAAACAATAGATACTCATGCAACATCAAAAGAATTCTAGTTCATGGCTATAGAGATCCATTACTCTACTAACACAAAATACAGCACTGCAAGTTCAATACTATCTACCTCTTCTTCCTAGGAAATCCAGAGTGCACCAACGCTCCATTAATATTAATATTTGATTTAAACCCACTAAAAGAGAAAATTTGGAGTTTTATTTGTCACAAGCCCAGCTCTTTGGTGCCATTGTTTCCTGGCACACTGAATGATTTCACAAATATAAAATCTTGACTCAGGGCACCAGTGATACCTCAGCCTTACTGTGGAATGACAGGCAATACATACTTGGGTCTCCTGTGGCTAAACTGGGAGCTAGAGGAGCTTTGTCACCTTCAAATCAGAATTCCCCTTCCTAGAATTTCCTTTTTTGTGTTGATCAGAATCCTAATGTTGTATTTCATAGTATTTTTCTGTATAATTTTAACCGACAGACATTATAAACTCAGCTTTTATCACAAAATTATATTATATATGCTTGATGGTAACTGCCAAAACATCAACCAAGCGGTTGGATATAATGAAGGCTGGATTTCATGGGTATTTTTAAGCTTATGTTTAAAGTGGATTCATCTAGCTCTTTCATTAACGCAGTAGCAAAGGTCAGAGGAGATGAAAACCTGGGATCCCAAATTTACTTGATACACATATAATTATGTTTCAAAAAGTTCACAGTCTTCTAGTGTTTCTTATTTCTGGTTCCATTTGACCATGACATCATGAACAAAGGACAACTTTCCACCAGGGAAATTCACTCTGGGGCTAACAAGAGCTCCACAGTACTCATCTCTCCCAAGGGACTTGAATCATTTTGAGTAAGAGAATCCCTGGGATTAAGAGCAGATTCTTTTTTCCCACACCTATAGAATGAAGGAAACCAGCCGCTTTCTCCTTCACCACTAACCTAGTGCAATTTAGCTATTTTAGACTCAAAGGAACGTGAATTCCAGCAATTCAATTCCCAGCAGAAATTGCAGTCTCTCTCTCCAGATTGCCTTGTTTCAATTATATAGCGCTCAGTCACCCACTTTTTTGAAAGCAAGAACAATCTGCCTGTTCTTTAATACACATCACCCCAAAACGAGCCTTTTTGTGAGGCCAGGGGAATTTATTTGATGTCAATTCCAAAACTGCTGGAAGTTTTAGCTGCTATTTTGTACAATATGTTCCTGTTCTGTATTAATCTACAGTCACCCAGCAGTTTAGTAACCATGGTCTGTAATCATTAGATTATAAATGTTACACTCCAATCTCTCTTACTGAATCAGTTAGTGCCTTAATGTGCATCACTTTCCCAGCTGCTCTCCCAATTGTCGAAATCCAATTTATTAATGGATAAATGAATTGTATCCGCTAAATAACGTTGTGCTGCATGCTTGAAAAATATTCAAAGTCAATAAATGGGTTAACCCTGCGTGTGCAAAAGCAGGATTGTGATAGCATTTCCCATTTATTACAAGCTATCTGGACCGAGATTCTTATCGATAATGTCTGTAAACAAGACTCTCCTGTCCTGAACAAGAAACTACAGGAGCAGAGGACATGCCTTCAGAGCCAAACACGTTCAAATACAAATCACAGTCCAGTTAGCTTTTGCAGAACTGTCTATGTGATTTTATTGTTGATAGCAATTAATTCTTGCTAAAACATGAATTCTGACCAAAAAACCCCCTTCCATTAGACTGTTAGAGACTAAAATGTGCTGTAAGTATTAACAGCTCATAATTCCCATCATGTCTGGTTGGAATGTATTCTTGCTACACGGATTTTCCTTAAAGATTGCCATATTCCATTTTTCCTTTGAGGTTTCACCCCTTAAGTTATGCAGCTCTGTAAAGAAGGTGATTTCATTGCTTTGTCATAGCCCATAATGCAAGACATGAAAGATCAGGAAAATATATAAAAACCTGGTTGTGCAATCAGTAATTAAAGCCATACTCCTATGTTCCATTTTCTTCAGTGTGAACTGAAAACTAAGATGCAAACCTTGAGTTTATACAAGGACACCTATGAAAAACTCACATAATTGGTGGCCTGGTACTAAACTGGTGGGAGCAATACCTGTGCGAAAGCAGATGGTTGCTGTTTGAACTGAAGGAGGAGATTCTCCCAAAAGTTCTGCAGAACCTTCTGACTTGCTGTCCATAAATGCCCAAGTGATTCTCTTCTGCTTCTAATTAGACTACAGTTTCCACCCTGAGTCTTCAGTTCTTGTCACACTATTTTGTGAATGGAGATTACATATATTTTTTTGCTCAACTGAAAGAGACCTTCTTTCTTTTATGTAGCAGTATCTGATCACTTTCTTCACCCATGTTGTTTTAAGAAGACGCAGACCGTTCACACCTCTGGAGACAGCCCTCTGAACAGAATTGGTCTAAGGCTATTAGCAGGGACGGCTCTAGGTACCAGCGTTCCAAGCATGTGCTTGGGGCAGCACTATTCAAGGGGTGGCACTTCGGCCCTTTGGGGGCGGCACTTTTCTTTCGCGGCGGAACTCCATTTTTTTTTGTTTTTTGTTTTGCTTTGTCGGCGGCAAAACACCTGGAGCCAGCCCTGGCTAGTAGATTTCAGAAACATCTAAACTACTCAGTTTTTTCACCTACACATTTCTTCTGTATGGATTTCCATCACATTAACCATAGGATTGGTGCCTTCTATTCGTTGGCTTTTGTGTGGTCTACCATTGTGCAAAAACCTTCTGCTGGTGAAACCAGCCAAAAGCCACATTTTTATGGGATTATAATAAAAATTATCTTGCACCTTCCATATGTACATCTGGGAGGCAAGTGAATCTTTTAAAGAGGGGCAAATAAAGGTCCAGAGAAGACAAAGGCTTGCTTTTTCAGAGGTGTTTAGCACCCATAGCTCCAATTGTACCAGCTTTATTATGGAATAATGTACCAGTCGGGCCATGGTTAATGTTGCCAGTAACTTTCAATGCTAAATCCCATGTATTTCCATCACATTAACCATAGGATTGGTGCCTTCTATTCGTTGGCTTTTATGTGGTCTACCGTTGTGCAAAAACCTTCTGCTGGTGAAACCAGCCAAAAGCCACATTTTTATGGGATTATAATAAAAATTATCTTGCACCTTCCATATGTACATCTGGGAGGCAAGTGAATCTTTTAAAGAGGGGCAAATAAAGGTCCAGAGAAGACAAAGGCTTGCTTTTTCAGAGGTGTTTAGCACTAGGGTGACCAGATGTCCCGATTTTATAGGGACAGTCCCGATTTTTGGGTCTTTTTCTTATATAGGCTCCTATTACCCCCCACTCCCTGTCCTGATTTTTCACACTTGCTGTCTGGTCACCCTAGGTTAGCACCCATAGCTCCAATTGTACCAGCTTTATTATGGAATAATGTACCAGTCGGGCCATGGTTAATGTTGCCAGTAACTTTCAATGCTAAATCCCATGGAAGGGAAGTTGGCTGATAGATTAGTAACGACAAAGCCAATATACTGTATGTAAACTCTGTTATCTGCCCAATTCTTACTGCATATTGGGGTTCCCTGGATACTTACAAAGTCCAGTTATGAATGTAATCATTTCACTGGATGAGGGGAAAATCTGCCTAACATTAATTTGTTATGGGAAAGATAAGACTCAGGAGTTAGAACCTGCTTTGTTTGCATCTGAGGCATGTTCGCTGATTCTTAGTCCTGCAACGTTTTTCAAACACTGCAGCATGGCATTTAAATGGAACGGATTTGCGGAACATTCAGCTGTGTGTGTGTGGTGGGAGAGAATTCTGAACAAAACTATCAGGTCACAGGAGACCACTTAGGCCCTTTGCCCCTCTTAACCTGCTCATCACCATACAATATCTAATCTTTATGTGTGCTGAGAAACATCATTAAAGTTAATTGGGACTACTAATGTGATGTTACTCAGTATGAGTAAATGCTGCAGAATCAGGCCCTATGTGAGAATAATACAAGGAGCAAGGAACATTATTTTTATCTTGGGCTCTTTTTTGGTGCAGATATGTTGGTAGAGAAAACAGAATTCAGCCTGCTAGCACAGTTGTGCAGTAAAACCAGATCTTCTGCATTACAAGGGAAAATATAACTAATATCCCAATCAAAAGTAACTGTAAAATTCCATTCTACAGAAAAATAAACCTAGCCACATGGGTTATGTTCTAGTCTTATGCAAGACACTATTTGGAATGCCTGTTTGTGTCATTTCTGAACCAATACTTTAAGGAGGATGGCAGATTTTTGGGCCGGGTAAAAATGAATAAATACTTAAATAAAAAACACAAGTGATTCAAGCATGTTTTAATGATTAGAAAAATTCAGATGTGCCTTGAATTTATTAACTGATGTGTATGTCTCCAAATGTAAAGTGTACTTCTCCAACTCCTAGTCACTGCTGAGTCATAAAATAATAGAAATGTAGAGCTAGAAGGGCCCTCAAGAAGCCATCAAGTCCCGCCCCCTATGCTAATGCAGGACCAAGTAAACCTGAACTGCACTAGTCATGTTCCCTAGAGCAGGGGTAAAGAGCAAGGCCTGGTCTACTACGAAGTTAGGTGGACATAAGTAGCCTTGTGTTGACCTATTTGTACATGTATCTATATTCAGATTTGTCACCAGGCAATGTAAGTATCCCATTACAGTAAGACCACCTCCCTGAATGGCATGAAGCCCTGGTTGACCTGCAGATGTTGACGCAGTGCAAGTGTAGACAGTGTGTAGCCTGTGTCAACCCTAACAATCCTCCAGGAGTTGTCCCACAATGCTGAGACCACTTTGGTCACAACTTTAAACTCCACTGTTCAGGGGTCAGAGAAACCAGAAGCCATCCCCCACACTTTAAAACCCTCTGGCATGTTTTTGAAATGCCTTTTCCTGATTGCTCATCTTGGCGAGCACATCTAGCAGCTCACCTCTGTTGTGCGCAACTGCCCAAATTACCATGCCAGCACCATGCACTAGACACACTCCTGTTTGGAGCAGACAGGAGGTTTGGATCTCTCGGGTCCGTGGGAAGAAGAGGCTGTGCAAGCACAGCTACGGACCAGCCATAGAAACATGGACATATCTGAAGAGATTATGCAGGAGATGCAGGCAAAGGGGTACAACAGGGATCAGCAGCAGTAGTGCCAAGTGAAAGTGAAGGAACTTCACCAGGCATATCACAAGGCCAGGGAGACCAACAATAGGTCTGGTGGTCCACCGGAGAACTGCTGCTTCTACAACAAACTGCATGCCATACTTGGTGAAGAACCCACCAGCACCCCTCACGCCTCTGGATACCTCAGAGGAGCCTGAGTCAGAGACCTCCTGCCATGAACAGTGAGGAGGAGGAGGAGGACACAGTAGCCATGTTGTGAGCCACAACTTGTTTGAGACTCCACCGTAGTCTAGCCAGTCCTGCCAGGTGAACATGGATGAGCCAGATGAAGAAAACTTGGGTAAATATATGCATGAATTTTTCCTTGCAATGTTTAAATATGAAGATGGTACCTGGTGTCATAACCCACAGGCCTCAAACCCAGGTCTATGGGGTTTACAGATACAGCCATGCTGCAACCTTCCACTTGGAAGCTTGCTCAGCTCTGCTGACCCAGGACCCATGAAGCCCAGCCCCAGTTTGAGGCTCCACCCCCTGACATCCCATTGGTGGAGTCCCAGAGCAGCCGATTGGCCCGCTGCCCTTACTTAAGCCAGCAACAGGCACAGGATGCTTTCTGAACAACTGGGAGTTACCTGGTTGGGATTGTGTACCTTGTGCTGTCTGCTTCCCCCCGCTTGAATTCCTGGTGCCCTGACCTGGCTTGGCATCTGACTTGTGGTTCTGATCTCTGGTTTGTCTCCTGCCTCTGAGCTGGCCTGATTGTGAACCCTGGCTCTGAGCCCTATATCTGCTGCTCATGTTCTACCCCATCTCAAGTTAACAAGACATAGTATTGATTTTTCATTGTTTTACTCATATGAGAAGCACTAGAGGTAGAGTTGGCATTTGCTTTTCATTCTCTGGGTGGGGGAGGGCATGTAGAACACTGTATGTGCATGGGGCTGTCCCTTTTACCCTCCTGAGAGATCTCACTGAAACTTCTGCAATCCTTTCCTGAAGGCTTGTAGGAAGAGCTGCCTTATTTTTTCCTCTGCAGTAGGATGTCTTCCAATGCCACTCTGCAATGATTTCAGCTGGGCAAGCTTTACTAGGTTTATAATCTGAAGCAGTAACATGAGTTCTGATTACAGGAAATAGAATGAAGCCAACATCCCAATAAGAGTGTAATAGTCTTTCAGGATGTTGCATGACTAATAGCGTACCTAAAGCATTTGAGTAGAACTCTGTGCCTCAGCGCGCAAAAGGGATTGCTTTGCTCTCTAGTGATGAAGCACACCTAATTATTGCTACCAGATAACTTGTAAAGTATTGACCGTTCTTGGCCCTGCACCTGACACAGTGACACCAGGTGCTGCCCGGAAGAGCTTACAAACAAAGACAGACAGGCAAAAGTCTGGGTGCACTGGGAACCCCAAAGGGAGGTTTAACTGGGAGGTGAGTCTTCATTGTCCTTGTTGGTGGATCACTTCATTTAGGCATCTTCAAACAAGTGACTCACTTAGGAAGGCTCAGAATTACTAGGGGGTGGTAACTCAGTAGGGATAGGTGTGGAGACAAGGGAACCCAGTAGGGTAGAGTGACTTGCATCCATGGGGGGAAAGTGATAAATGAGATGAGGGAGGGAGGCCACAGTGGAGCTGTGCAGGGCTTTGATGGTGAGAATGTGTTTAGCATGGGAAACCCATGTTGGGGCTCAGAGTAGGAGGGCTTGACATGGTAGGAGTAACAGGCAGAACGGTAAAGTGGGAGCTGCATTTTGATGGACTGATGGGGTCCGATATGGTCATCGGGGAGACTGGAGAGGAGGAGGCTTTAGTAATCAAGGTGGGAGGACATGGACAGCCACCCTAGCTGTCAGGACAGAGGAAGGGATGGATTTTTGATAGGCTATGGAGAATTTGGACATGCCCTGGATGTTTGGGCAGAATAAGAAGGCAGAATCAAAGATGATTCCCCCAATTGTAAGCTTGAACAGCCAAGAGGATGTGGGAGCAACAGTGACAAGATGGGAAGGTTTAAGAGGGAAAAACAAGGCTATCAAAAATCAAATTTAGCCATATTAAACTAGAGTCATTGGCAAGCTATCCATGTGACGATGCCAGGGAGATACCTTGCTGGAAGACAGCACTGGGCAGAGGGACGCAAGCCCAGAGAGAAAAGCTGGTTTGAGAATGACCAGCTATGAGATAATAGTTGAAGCCATTTGAGTGGATGGATATAGGCCCTGAGGTTTGAGGGTGTAGGCCCCTGAGCCCTTTCACAGAAGAGGGTGAAAGCTGGAATAGAGCGGATCCAAGCTGGAGTTAGAGGTGAGTGAATGGAGGCAAGGTTTGTAAATAACCTGTTGCCTGAAGGGAGTTGGAGGAACGACTCTGTCCCATGACTTATCCCGGTACCTACTACCCATTCACGGTACAGTCAGACCCCAACAATATAAATCTGATTGTCACTAGTAATTCTGGCAGTGGGCTCCAGAGTGACACAGCTGGTTAGAGCCAGGAGCAGGCCACAGAGTGGGGGTAGCAAACATTTTAAGTTGCCATGATACAAGTTTACGAAGCTTTTTTGGGCGTGATCCTGCTTTCGTACCATTTTTACATCCATATCATTCCACTGACTTTAATGGAGTTACTCCTGATTTACACCTATGCAAGTGAGATCAGAATTAGGCCCCTTTTATGTCAACTATTTCTATTGTAGGAGAAAAGGAAAATTCCTTGCTTATCCTCAAACAGGGCAGTTTGGCCTCTCCCAGATAAAAAACTAAAACCCCAGTAACATTACATTCCATAGTCATCCAGTTTTTGCTTAATATTACCCAACACAGTGAAAACCACTAGGAAATGTGCACCTCGGAAATTCTCCTCATTTGTGACTCTGACTTGGTTAATAAGGGGAGGATGCCCACAAGCTCATCTCCAAGACAAATATTTTAACAATATGTGTAAATTAGTGATAAAATGTAACTTCAAACACTGAAAAGCTGGAAGGTCTGGGGAAGCGTGGAACCATGCTGACTAAGAACGGCATCACAATGACTGGGTCTTACCTTGGGTGAGTAAGATCAAGCAAAGTATATAAAAAAGAACTCTGAGCTCATTTCTTAGACTGTTATCAGCAAGTTACCATCTAGTGCAGGGGTGGCCAAACTTCCTGACCCTCCAAGCCGCATATGATAACCCTCAGAAGTTTGAGTGCTGCAAGACACGCACAACCTGCCCTGCGGGACAGCGCATGCTGGGGCTCGAGGCTACAGCCCTGGTCCCACCATCTCCCTGCAGGGCAGAAGCCCCCTGGTCCCACCACCTCTCCACAGGACAGAAGCCCCAAGCTCCCCTTGCCCAGTCTGGCAGCTGGAGAATGGGGGCTGGGAGAAGGGCTCCATGAGCTGCACTTTAACTGCAAAGAGTCACAAGCCACCGTTTGGCCACGGCTGATCTAGTGCATGTATTACAGTGCCTGTGGGATACCACTTGTCTCTAGCCCTTCTTACCAATATGCCTCCAATGCTGTAATGTTCCACGAGTGCTTCCATGGGAAGGTGATACCTTTTGGGAATAATACATTGCAATGTCCCTTCCTATGCTGCAGTATCAGTCTGCACAGTTGTAGAAGGACGGGCGGCAGATCTACTTCTAGACTTCAGGTTCAAATCCAGCCCAGACAGTGATGATCAAACAGGTACTATCAGCTGGCTGTTTGATGATCAGTGAGGTCGCTGTTGGGTTCATGGGGGTTAAGGAAGACCATGCTAGCAATCTCATTGCACTCACTGCTATTGTTGGCTCACACAAATGCAGGCTAGGGAATTCTGGGGGGAGAATGTGCCGATGTATGAGAGTACCCTCATATTTATGGGTGTCTTTGGGATCAGGGCTCTCGACGGTTTCTCCCAATCTAGAGCACATATTCATGAGGCTTTCTAATCACCAACAACTTTCTAGAGAACTGTGGTTTCCTTTTAGTAACAACACATGGCCTTTAGAATGCTGTCCCAGTTAAGGGTTTCCAATGGGACTGAGCTGTCACTGACAATCCTGAGGGTTAGCAGGGTGATAAAAGCGCACAAAGTTCCCCTGACAGAGATAAAATTATCTAATTTAGATAATGAAGACAAAATGGCTTACACAGAACAAATGTTACTAAAGTTAGTCATGTCATTCCAAGGGGCCTTTAAACACAGTGAAGGAAAAATGAGTTAATAGTCACTTATGAGACTGGTGGGAAGTTTCTCTGAAGAGAAAGGCCAGGACAAAATATGAGAGGGAGAGTGAGGCTCAAGACACAAGGGCCCTAATTCTCAGTAAGTCAATGGACTCAAAAGGTTTAAAGCTGGTATGATGGAGCGGTGAATCAGGCCGAAGATGCCCAGAACTCTGGCTGCAAAGCATTAGGTGAGCATGCAGTTGTAGAATGATCAAAATAGTAGCCACAAATCAAACCTAAAGCTAATGGTTGACACATGATGACTAGCTTGGAATCTTCCATTGTAGACTTCGGTCTATGGATGAGTGATTTATTGGACTTTTGGGTTTCATAAATCCTAACTCACTGGCACAAGGCACTGACTGAAAGAGGCTAAACCCTCACACAGAGGCCTCAGGCACTGACCGACTGGAAAACCACAGCTGAGGGTTAAGGGTGAAATTCACGCCATGAATGTGAAGCCTTCCTATTTGGGGTGGATGGCAAGTGAAATTCACCACCCCCCTGCCAAATCCAGGGCTAGGGTGCAGGGCTGCCATGCAGCTACCACTCTAGGCACAGGAATAGCATTATAATGTTCACTTTTTGTTAGCAGTAAAAAAAAAAAAAAAAAAAAAGATGTCAGTTTATACCACAGTGCATAGGGAGGTCTCTAAAAAATCTGTTACCTGCCTGAGATCAGTCGTACCTTGTGGAGCATGTAACATGGAAACACAGAAGTGTTGTATAAAATAAAAACTGGGAAATAGAGCTGGGTAAATAACTGACTTTTTGCTTTGGTGGTAGTTCAGGTCAAACAGTTTTCCTGATTTTTCAGAACAGAATCTGAAACGTTCAGAATTTTCACTCAATTGAAAAAGTCAATTTTGGATCACACAAAATGTTTGTTTCTGAGCATTTTCAAGGGCTAAATTCACAAACTGGCCAGAGGAGGAGGAGCTTGTGCTGCCTCCCCTTCCCCCCCATCTTTGACCCAGTGGTTTGGGAACTCACCTGTGATGTGAGGAACATGGGTTCAAACTCCTACTCTGCAACAACAATGTGGACTCAGGTCTCCCTCTGTTCTAGGCTATTGGGTATTCTGGGGCAGGTCTCGCTCTCAATCTCTCCAGTTGAAGCTGTTCAACTTTATATAAATAATATTAATTGGAGCAGGAGGATTCAGAACCTTATTTTTTTTCCCCAACATGCCCCTCCTCCAGTGAGTGCCCTAACCATCAGTCTCTAGAGTAACTGTCTCTGCCTCAGTGACTATTTGAGGTTATCGGGGATGGGGGCAGGGCCAGCTCTAGGCACCAGCGAAGGAAGCAGGTGCCTGGGGCGGCCAATAGACAGGGGTGGCACTCTGTCTGTTAGCGAGGCGGCACATCTGGGTCCGCGGCAGCAATTCGGCGGCGGATCCTTCAGTCCCTCTTGTCCACGTCAGCGGTAGCTCAATCGCTCCGCTTCAGTCTTCAGCGGCAATTCGGCGGTGGGTCCTTCAATCATGTTTGTCTTTTTTTTCCTTTGCCACTTGGGGCGGCAAAAAAGCTGGAGTCGGCCCTGGGGGAGCACGAACACCACAACTTTCAACTCCTCCTGTTAAGTCTCCTTGTGAATCTAGATTGAAAATTGTTTTTGTCCTAAGCTATTCAGTGAATGTGT
Source organism: Chrysemys picta bellii (assembly GCF_011386835.1). Classification (NCBI taxonomy): domain Eukaryota; kingdom Metazoa; phylum Chordata; order Testudines; family Emydidae; genus Chrysemys; species Chrysemys picta. Next base: position 12,221,832 of record NC_088794.1, on the reverse strand, counting down.
GAATAATTTCAAGTTGACCAAAATGCATTTTTTTGGCAAATAAACTATTTGTCCAAAATTTTTTGCCTAGTTCTACAGATAAGTCATAATCAGAATCTCTTGGGCAAACAGATTCCATCAATGTAAGGTTTCTCCAAAACTTTATTTTAGAAAAACATTCTTCAAACACACACAACCTCCAGGAAATGCTGACATAATCCTCATGGTATTTAATGATTTTTTGTTGTTGTTTCAATTCTTCATTCTCCATTCACTCTTTATCCAAACAAGGAATTTTTAACTCCTACCAGAGTCTCTCATAAACTTTCCTATGCTTTTACATTTTGTAAAAGCCACAGAAGTTTTTCAACAGGACGGGAATTCTATTCCATGTGATCATTATTACACTTGTTTGTAATTGGCAACACAAAGAAGAAAAATAGATCAGCAGTGAATCAGAGATCAGAGTTTGCAATGTAGGCCCTACAAATTCAGAAGCTAGATGAAGTTCATAAAATCCTTATGATGACATCAAAAACAATGAAATTGTTTTGGAAATTATGCCAAGCTGTGAAAGACTGGAGCTGTTTTCAAAGATGAAACAGATTTCTGCATGAAAAGGGATTAAAAATTTGAATAGAAGAGATCCCAAAATAAGCCTGTAATCTACGAGACGAAGATGCTGCTCTGCTCATACAAGGCTTTCTAAAACTTACAGAAATACTGTTAATATTTAAATAGAATATTAGTTGCATTTACAGAAATGTTATTCAAAGATCTCAAATGATTTTATAAACAATAATTAATTAGGCCTTATAACAGACATATGAGGTACCAGTAGGAATTAAGTGGCAAATCAGTGGCAGTCAGGAATATAACCTAGGAATCCTGTCTAGCAGTTTGTTTCTCTGGCCACTAGATACACTCCCTTGCTTTTCTTTACTTCAAGGAGACTCTTTCCTATTTCTAAATGAGGGATCTGTTACCCACATGAGACATTGGGGGCTTCTTTTTCTTAGCAAATGAATTCCCTCTTTGTTCACTCACATTACAGCCCTGAAAAATAACCTGCCAATTTGAAAAAGGTAACAAAAAATACTAATGAATGCTTCAGAGACATACTACCTCACCGTCCAGTGCACTTGATATATGAAACAGCCAATAATATCCCACTGTGGTACTGTTTACTCTCTGGGTTGTATGCTTTTTATTTCAGGGTTTTTTATGGTTTTGCGTGACGCAGTGTATTACAAATCCACATGAGCTTTAGGCATGATATTTTAATGCAGGGGTCGGCAACCTTTCAGAAGTGGTGTGCTGAGTCTTCATTTATTCACCCTGATTTAAGGTTTCGCGTGCCGGTAATACATTTTAATGTTTTTTAGAAGGAGTCTCTCTATAAGGCTATATATAACTAAACTATTGTTTGTATTGTAAAATAAACAAGGTTTTCAAAATGTTTAAGATGCTTCATTTAAAATTAAATTAAAATGTTAATCTTACACCGCCGGCCCGCTCAGCCCGCTGCTGGTCTGGGGTTCTGTTCACCTAGGCTGGCAGAGGGCTGAGCAGGGCCTGCGGCCGGGACCCCGGCTGGCCAGGGTCCGGCAGCCAGAACCCCAGATCGGCAGGGGGCTGTGCGGGGTCAGTGACCAGGACCCCATAGCCCACTGCTGCTTGGGGTTCCAGCCGCCGACTCCTGCCAGCCGGGCTGCCGGACCCGCTCAGCCCGCTGCCAGTCTGGGGTCCCGGCCCTGCCCACACACAGTGGGTACCTACCTTCTCCCTGGTTCTGGGCCATTCTCTTCCTCTCTCTGCACTGACCTGAGGGTGGGAGTGCACTGAGCACAGGGCTGGGGGTGAAGGGTCTGGCCAGGAGCTAGAATGAAGGAGGGCTCAGGGTTGGGGCAGGAGATTTGGGTGTGGGGCACTTACCTGGGCAGCTCCCATTTGGTGCGAGGGGTGCAGGTGTGAATGTCGGGGTGTGTGTGTGTGCAGGAGCTCCCGTTCGGTGCTCAGGGTGGGAGTATGGGGGGTGCAAGAGTCAGGATGTGGAGGGTGCATGAGGTGTGGGGGCACTGGGTATGTGGGGAGTGGTGCAAAAGTCAGGGCAGAGGGCTGGGGGCATGTGAGGAGGTGCAGGTGTCAGGGTGGGGGGGGGGGCTGGGTATGTGTGTGGGTGCCAGAGTCAGGGCTGGGGTTGTGGGGGGGGGTGAAGGAGTCAAGCAGAGGGCTGGGTGTGTGTGAGGGTGGTACAGGGGTCAGGGCAGGGGCCTGGGGTGTGTGCGGGGCTCAGGGCATGGGCCTGGGGGGCATGTGGGGCTGCGTGGCTCAGGGCAGAGGGCTGTGTGTGTGTGAAGGGGGGGTCAGGGCAGAGGGCTGGGTGTGTGTGGGGGTGTGTGTGGGGGGGTCAGGGCTCAGGGCAGAGGGCTGGGTGTGTGTGTGTGTGTGGGGGGGGTCAGGGCAGAGGGCTCCCCCCACTCCTGCGGCTCCCAGCTGGCTCACCCACTCAGGGCCCCGCAGCGCACCACACGAGTGCAACTAGCGCCCCCCAGTGAGAGAGTCCCCTCTGGCTGTGTCTGGAGGAGCCGCTCCGGGCGGTGCATGACCCCGCGGTATGCGAGCTCCTTGCCCCAGGGCTCTCTGGCCACCACCGATTCCTGCTCGCCTGCACCTGCTGTGTGCTCAGCGCCACCGGGCCGCGCGGCTCTCCGCTCCTCCCAGCAAGTACTGATCCATGGCTGGGCGCCTGCTCCCGGGGACGCTCAGCAGCCGGCGCTGCTGCCGCCCCGGGCCTCTCCTGCCTCCACCGCCCCCGCTTATTGCCGCTGGGAGTCAGGACTGGATCCGGCAGCGAACCCGCTCCCCCGGCGCGCCGCCAATCCACCATGGCCAGCTATACAAGTCGGCCCAGGTGAGCGGGCCCCTGGGCAGGGCTCCTCGCCGGGTGAGGGAATGCGGGAGCCCACAGGCAGGCGACTGAGGCGGCTCCTCTCTGGGGCAGCGCGGGCTCTGCCCCCCACTGGCTGGGTGTCCTCGGGCAGGCAGCAGCGTGCCATTAAAAATCGGCTCGCGTGCCATCTTTGGCACGTGTGCCATCGGTTGCCGACCCCTGTTTTAATGTAAAATTTAAATGTTGGTGATCTAACTTAAATCAACAAAGCCTTAGTTAATATTTGAAAGCGCTTTGAGAGCCTCCTATGAAATGGTCTATAAATGTGGAAAACATTGTTATAATACATTCTGGAACATGAGTTCTGTAGATGACGAGGTACCATTGGGTGTAATGAGTTAAACAGACTGAACCTGGAACACAGGTCTTTAAAATATTTTATGACCTGAATTAAAGCAATATTTATTTGAGTAGAAGAATGAAAAAGCCAATAAAAACCAAAACAAACCCATTTAACTTATAGTATATCAAATCCTAAATTTGGATCCATCATTAATGGGTTGAATTCTGTGCTTGCATTTACATCCAGGAAATCCTATGCAAGCATATTGGTTCCAAATGATCAACCCTACATATGCAAAAGGTGACACATAGTGACCTAACATGCATGCTTGTGCATATTCTTGGTGTGAAGTCTGAGCCCATTCTAGAGATTGTATCCCAATAATTTCAAAAGAAAACCATTCATCAGCATACTCCAAAGCAATTACTCCATCTGGTAGCTGTGATTTTCTTTTGGAAAATTAAGATTCTATTGCTTCAGTTTAATCCAGGAAAAAAGGTAATTTTTAGGGATTTCATGTTGGTTTTTGGCGACCTCCAAATTATCACAGATGAAAGTCAAATGTTCCCTGTCTCTGCACAAACAAGACCCATTTAAATCTGATGCAATTTTGAAATGACCAGTTGTGAACTCCTAAGAATAGGGGTTGTAGCTGAATTACCCACAAGAAAACGATAACCTTGGAAATGCTACCAGCAAACAGTATAATCTGTATTACAATTGTAATGTTCCCTGGAGCCACAAGCAGTTCCTCATGAGAATGAGGCTCTTCTGCCATGTTGGGTAGTTCACCAAGAAAAACATCAGATAATAAAAGCAATTTGTACTGATGCTTTGGCTCTTCTAGACGTCATCAGAAAGAAAACAGGCAAGTAAAAGTTCAGCTTTGAGTTCTCTGCTTGCAGTATATGAGCAGAGCCACTGAAGTGCTCTCTAGGTAGAGACAGAGGCACATTGCGCATAGTGGTGTTCCCAGAATTCATGCTTATGTGACTTTGTAGTTTGCATGTTTTTGCTACCATGAAGATGTGGGGTTTGCATAAATCTGAATAATTTAAAATTTTTTTTTAAAAAGCCCCACACCTATTTTTTTTTGTCAGTATTCTACCCTGGACTGTCTTTACATTGCTCCTTTGTCTTTGATTATCAGCAGAGTACACCACTGTCATTCCTGTCTGTGTAAATCTGCAGGATTTGTTTGTGCAGCTGATGCGGTTACTTGGCACTCCTGTATTTACATTTCTTGCATTTTTTCCACTTTGCCCTCAAGTGGTAGGAAATGCAAATGAATAGATTCTACCTGGCCCTTACTCTGGTGCTAGATGTGGGAGTAAGGAAGGGTAATTCTTTCCCCAATCTGCATCATCCATTGCAGGGCCAAGCTAGATGGCAGACCCTGTTCCCTAGTGACCCTCAGGTAGGGTGTCCTGATTTTATAGGAACAGTTCTGATGTTCGTAGCTTTGTCTTGTATAGGCACCTATTACCCCCACCCCCATTCCGAATTTGCACATGCTATCTGGTCACCCTTCCGTCAGGATTCTTTCTCTCTACTTGTTTGCTGGGATGTATGGCACCCAAAGGACCAGAGACATCGCTCCATGCCTCCCCCCCCGCACAAACCAGTGGAGGCAGAAGGCTGCATGCCTCCAAGGGATGTAGCAGTGCAAACACAGAACTCCAAACTGGGAACTCTGGGATACATTGGGTATCACAGTGGTTCTTCTGGGGCATTACAGAGCTGTAGCTCCCCTGCCTAAAAGGCAGTTTGGACCTTGAGTGTAAGGACTACGGGGCTGTGAGAACTGTTCAGTTTGCTGGGCTGCACACTCAATAGTCAGGCATCACAGTTACTTGCCAGTATGAAATTTACCTCTAAGAACATTTAAAACAATCCTCCAGACCTTAAAGAGCCCTGCTCCAACTACACCACCCGGCTCCTCCCCTGACTCTATCTCCCTTTCTTGGGCTGCATTCAAGCTTCCTGTGCTCTGTCCAAGTATCTCTGCTGATAAACGCCCTTCGGCTCCAGCCTTTGTACTTCCCTCCATGCCCACCCACAACGTTTGGGGAAGCCTCTCCTTCAATGTTGGCCAAGCTCCCTCCTCCTTTCACACACTGAAACACCTCTCCTGTGAAGAGTTCCTGCTCTGCTGACCAATCTCCTCCTGTCCTGCACTCCCCTGTTTTCTGGTGTTTTTAGGCTACAACGTCTTTGCTGGGGGGGACTCACTTGTTCTTCTTGTACCCAGCACACAATGTCATGTACAACTGTGGTGGTCTACACATGGCAGAAACCACACGGTCAGGCAATAAGTCACTAAATGTCTCTTCATTTTCACAGTGAAATAACTTCATTCAGAAAGATTCTTGGGTCCCATTGGGATGTAACGAGAACCTGACAGTAAACCCAGTCAGGCCAGAAATACTCAGCCCTACTTTCTTCATTGGTGGAAATCCCAATACGATGTGAAAGTGTCAGGCCACACAGAGGCGAGCAGGTGCTGCCCAGAAATCCAGCTAATGCTTCCAGGGAGGAAGGAAAGTTTGAACTGAGTTCATATCTTAGCTGGAGTTGTGGGCTCTTGGGAGTGGACCCAGTGTGGAGTGGGAGTGCTTTCTGTATCATGTCTGAGCTTGAGGGAAGGGAGCAGCTGCAAGTCTTTCATGGCAAGAGGGTTTCTCACCCACCAAGAACATTAGGAGGAGCTTGAAAAGAGGCTGACTCCGCATCAGAACTCAAACTACAATTGTTGGGGCCTGAGAAATACTGATCTACACAGGTGCAGAGGGGGTGCAAACTGTGACTGTTATGTTATGGGGTGAGGTTATACTAATGTGAATAATGTACACCTGCTGAGCCCTGTTGCCTGATGGTCAGCATCCAGCCCAAAGACCTCAGGAAGGGTTTTGTTTTTTTCACTGGTAGATCTTGGGGAGTTTCTGTCCAGCTCTGCTGATCCCACATCAACTCACTGCAAAGGCTCAGATGAAATGCTCCTTAGAGAGATGTCCCAATCCTCATTTATGCTAAGGCTACTTTTACATTTATGCCCACTAGAAGGCAACATAAAGGGGCCTTAGTGGAAGCGGGAATCAGACTGCTGAGCAACTTCTGCTTACAAACAGGAAATGTTCCCCTATTTTAGAAGGGCTTGGACTAACCTGTCATCCTCGATATCCTTACAAAGCTACAGTTGGCAATAGAGGTTCCTGGTAGCAATATTTGTAGGCTTTTTATTATTTGTTTGGTTTCAGTAGTTTGTGGTGATTGAATGAGTCCTACAAAATACTTGGAAAGTCAGGAACCTCTTGCTGTCATCAAGGTTTTTGTTTTTTTAAGCATTTTGTAAGGTCATGTTCAATCTACTTTAGCTCGTGCTACCTGAATACTCATATGTAGTTGAGTTTTTCACCATATTCTTCCAGAAATATGGCTTTCCAGTGTAGGCTAAATTACTCCTCGTGTTTAAATTATAAAGTATTGGTGGTGGTTTTCCTGGCACAGTTTTGCAGTGCTGGTACTTCAGCTGCTCCTATATCTTTCACTGATCTTCTGACTGTGCTGGGCTCTAAAATGTAGTAATTCAGCAAAGAATGGACCAAGATCAGATGCAGTGTTACTGTGCTCACGTACGCCCTGTCTAGATTTGGTATGATTTATTTATCTTCCTCATAGCTCCTTTGCTGTATTAGATATGAGCCTTTCTCCATTTTCACAGTAAGATCACTCTATGGTCTGGCTATGGAAATCCTTGGGATTGGGGTGACCTGTCTTTTGAAATAATCCTAACTCTTTATGTGCATTAAAAGAGTCTGGCAGAAGCAAGTTATGCTAATACCTCACCTAGTGCTGTAGCTCCCTTGTTAGAAAGTGGAACCTGCAAGCAGATGAGGGGGAGACTAGACAGCAACCGTGGGAAGAGGGTTAAGCACTGTTGAGACCCCAGAAAGATAACTTGTGAGAACAGCAACACAATCTTCAGAATTTATTCCAAATACTTCTCTCAAACTGATCAATACAGTGTTGACATTTACCTTTCCAATTCAAAAATACTATGGGCCTGATTCTCATTTAGTCACTGCCCTGTGAAGGACACTTGCAGTGGGTATAAATATAATTTTACCTAAGCATGTAAAGGTGGCTGAATGTAATTGAGAGTCAGGCGCTGTACATTTTAAAGGAAGTATTAATGCATTTGGTTTCACAGATGTAACATTTAGAGACCAGGTCCTCAGGACTAAGGGGACCAGATGTCCCGATTTTATAGGGACAGTCCCGATATTTGGGGCTTTGTCTTATATAGGTGCCTATTACCCCCACCCCATGTCCCGATTTTTCACAGTTGCTGTCTGGTCACCCTACTCAGGACTGACACTGTCACTTGTAGATTTCCCCACAGAGGGAGAATCCCTGGCTATCCATTGAAACCAGTTTTGCAGATACCCACAAAGCTGCTCCCTCACGGCCAGCACAATTCTTAGCAGGATCTTCACAAAATATAATTTGGCTGAGAGCCTTAGTATGAACTAAGGAAGAGGGATAGTTTCAACTCTGTAGCTCTTAGACGTGTATGGTAACTTTTAAAAAAAATATTTTATTTGTTACATTCAGGGAACAATCGGGATCGCAGTTGAAGCCAGTTCCCGTCCATATGTAAGGGGACTGTTAGCTTAGTGGGGTTTTTGGTTGGCCCTCTTCCAGTATCAAGGGAAAAGGCCAATGGGAAATCAGAAGCCTGAGACTCCTCAGGGCCAACGGGGAGAGGTCAGTGCTCCAGGTCAGCCCGATTGACAGGGCAGACAGGCCAATGAGGGAGTCAGGAGCCTGGGGTCCCGTCCTTCGAGTGGGCTGGAGCTGCCCGAGGCAGCACAGGGCCGAGCTAAGGGGAGAGCAGGGGCCGGGGCTGGGCCGGGGGCAGAGCCAGAAAGGAGCAGCCCAGAGAGCAGAGCCGGGCCGGGAGCAGAGCCGCGCCGGCCAGAGGGGCAGCCCGGGGAGCTGCGCTGGAGGCCGAGCCGCAGCCGCGCTGGGGCAGGAGCTGGGACCGTCTGGAGCCGAGTGCGGTGAGCAGCTGGGGAGCGCGAGGGGGACCCCAGGCAGAGGGCCCAGCGCAGGGAGAGGTCCCCAGCCAAGGGGTCTCACAGGCCGGACTGGGAGGGGGCAACGCTGGGGGGAAGGGCCCTGCCACCTAGAGCCTGAGGGCGGCCCCGGCCAGAGCAAGTGTCCGACCCGCCGCGTCCCTGCAGCACGGCCAGGGCCTGGGCAGGGGCCTGGGGCGTGTGAGGGACAGACTGACCTTCCCTTGCAGCCCAGAGGCGGCTGGTGGCATCCCCGGCCCACAGAGGGGGTGACGTGGTTTCCTTTAACCAGCCCGTTTTTCCTTATTTTATTTGTTGGTTGCTGTTTAATCCGTCGTGTTTGCTTTGAACTCTATGTAATGAGCAGGGGGTCGGGGATGTGGCTGGGGAGGAGAGAGCACCCTGCTGTAGGGACACCCTAGCCACTGTCCTAAGTGACCACAACGAGACTGGGGGTCCAGCCCCCCCAGGGATCCTGGGCCCGGCCTTGTCGGGGTTACGAGGACTCTGCCCCATGGGAGGGAGGAAGGGGACCCTCGATGGCAGGCAGGCTCCTGGGTAAAGGGAGTGGGAGCGAGGACTCAGATTCTTTCACTAGCCAATTCCACAAGGGTGGTGTCTAGGCCAGGGAAGTTTCCCACGATAGCAGGACCATTCCTCCGCTTACATGTGTTAATCTGTTCCCTGGGTTTTGCAGTTCAGTGGATTGTGCACTTGCTTCCTCACACTGCACCTCCAGTATTGGTTACACAGTTATGATTAAAATCTCCACTGCATCTCCTCCTCACTCACTTTAGCTTTCTGAAACCTTTGCCTTTGTTGCCAAACTTTTGCATGCTTGGACTCTGCCTGAGGGGAGGGAGTAATGGGGTTGGGCTGAGGGAGTTATACCAGTTTTCCACTGATTGCTAGCAATCTACACAAATTCCTGCAGGGAAAACATCATCTGGAAGTGGAATGGAGCATTTTGAAGTAAATCCAAATGCTGGCTTGAATGCTTGGTAGCTTCTTCTGTTCCTGTTTATGGGAATGAAACCCAAAAGGATGTTACTAAGACTTTGTATTCTACATAGGGAACCCCCATATTTCTCCTCTGAGTTGATTATAGACTATCACTTTTGACAAACCTTTGGCAAATTGAAAAATACGTGTTTCCTTAAGGCACTTGTTGGATTCTTAATCTGCCCCAAATTGTGCAATGAGAATTTTATCAACAGCACTTTTGTAACTAAATCATCCTTATTTCCAGCCCCCTTGTCGTTGTGCATTTGTAATGTTATCTGTCTACTTGCTTTGATTAGCATGTGTGATAGTTGCTATTTTATCACATTTGTAACATAGGAAATTCCATACAAACCTAATGCCCCTGACACAATCTCACACTTAATACATTCAAAAGGCATGAATAATCATATCCTAACTGTATCCAACTTGATGCAATACTCTTTAATTACCAACCACTTAGTGATTAAAGTTTACAACACAAGGTTGCCTTCAAATTATGTCTCTGGAGTTTAACATCTGTTCTTATAGCTGTACTGTATACTGTAACACATACCACATAATGCAGGCAGCAGAAACATGAGTAGGGTTCATTGTTACAGTAGAAGCAATTACTTCTCTTCCTCTGCACCACTGAACATCACAGTAAATGCTGAAGGGCGCCTCCTGCCCGTAAGGCTTTCCCCAGCACAAGCCTAAAGCTAATCTCGTTTCTCCTCAGAAATGCTGAATATTTTGTCATTTTCCTTAAACAAAAGGAAAGTTCACTAAAATGCTCCCTCTTCCTGTCTGTTTTGCTGTTTGTTGAATGGAAATGTGAGAAGGAAATACAAGAGCTTATTCAAGGGTTTAATTAGCTGTTCTAGAGAACTCACTTCTGCTTCACCTTATCCCCTACACTCTGATTCCCAGCACAAATCTGTGGTGCATCATTACAGGAGCCTGCCTACTCTGAGGCTACATCGACATTACAGGGGGAAGTCGATTTAAGATATGCAAATTCAGCTACGTGAATAGCGTAGCTGAATTCGACGTATCGCAGCCGACTTACCCCGCTGTGAGGACGGCGGCAAAATTGACCTCTGCGGCTTCCCGTCGACGGCGCTTACTCCCACCTCAGCTGGTGGAGTAAGAGCGTCGATTCGGGGATCGATTGTCGCGTCCCAACGGGACGCGATAAATCGATCCCCGAGAGGTCGATTTCTACCCGCCGATTCAGGCGGGTAGAGTAGACCCAGCCTGAGTGTGGGCTTGATGCAAAATTCTATCAGATCTCTTACTGACACTGTTTTAAGTCTTAGCTATTTAGCACTGCAGAGCCTTGGGACAGAATTAATTGAATGTGCAAGCAGCACCATTGCTAGAATGTATAGCTCTATTACATTTTTTAGATAATATAAATACAAAACCTAAATCATTTATCTAGCCTGGTGCTGGACTCTGCCAAACATGGCATTTACATTTAAGCAGACTTACTTCAGAGTTCAATGTTACCTTGGACAATGATCTGTGGGGCACTTCGTGATGGTGTACAGACAGCTGGCTAGTAACAGATTGACGTTTCTCTTCCTGTTACCATGTGATACTTCATAGTAGAAGCAGCTAAAAATGCATCAGATACTTTTCCATGTAAGCAATTCCAATAGTTTGTTTTTCAATTAGCTGTCCACAAACACTTTCTCTGTAGGTCACTGAGGCTAAGCATGGGTGCACAGAGGAATGATCAGGCAGCAAAAATACTGCACAGTGAACAAATTAGTAAACCAGACCTTTCTAAATGTATGTGACGCACTGAATCTGATTTATCCTCTAACAAAGATTAAGAGGATTCACAATTTTAAGGATGTAAAGTTGTGGCCATCTGGTGGGTCAAACTCTTCTTTTCAGTGTTGAATGAAGTGATTCCAATACATATAATTTAAATGAGTTCACAAAGTTCTCTGGGATCTTTTTTAATAAAAAGCATCAATTGGGATGATGCTCAGGTTGCATTATAGAGATGTGCCCAAACCCAAATGTCAAGACCATGCACATTTTATAGCTTCACAGTAGCAATTAGGGAAAGTCTGATGGAAAATCCATATTTCAATCTACTGTGAGTCAGTATTAGACAGTAAAATAACCAGTCACATTTGAAGTTTGCCATCATTATATCATTCATTATTCACTGTAAAAAGTTTATAATTTGAGGGGGGGAAGAAGCGGTGTATCTGGATATATTATATACATTCAAGGAGTTTTACTTTAATACATTGTTATTGGACCAAGAAATTAAGGCATTAACCAACAGTCCTCAATAGTCAGTTGTTGTAATGACATTCTATTGTGAATGGGAGGGGACGTAGGGCACACAAGTGTGAAGGGAAAGAGATGTACAAGATAATCTCTGTATTAAATTGTCGTCTACAGTACAAAAATGTTTCAGAACACCTGCTCTGGGAACTCGTTCTAGAAACCTATGTGGTGTTGAATAGCCAGGACCTAGGCTGTGCTCCCAATCAATGTCACAAGAATGGACCCTCTTTGGCCATTTCCTATTTTTATTACAATTTTTCACCAAAGCAATGAGACCTCCAGAATTGCAGAATAATCAGCACAACAGGAGAAATAAACTATGGAGGAGACTTTCAAAGACATAAATGCAAGTTTGTTCTTTGAAAATCTTCCCCCAACCTGTAAAAAGGCCTTATATATCTTCTGTCTGACAACACTATTTCTGCTTTTGCTGTTTTCTTCTGGATGAACTCTAGAGTTTGAAAAGGATAATCAAATCATTGTGTTAAGCAAAAATCTCAATTTATGCATGTCACTTTCTGCCTATTGTAAAGTCAAAAATCTAAAAAGTTAAAAATAAAAATGCTTCAGAGAACATACTTCCTATGCCCAGGATACCAGAGTTTCAAAGTGCCATCGAAAAGTAATTTTGATTACTTTCTTTGATTAGGTTACTAAGATCTTACTAGGAATATAAAGCAATTAACTTCAAAATCTTAACAGAGACCATAAAATCAGCCATTTTCCAGCATGAAAAATGTGTCTGCCTCTTGGCAAATTATTTCCTTTCACTTCCAAGACATGTTGAGTTGTCAACAGGCCATAAAGCTGCAGGCCGAATTGAAATTGATTATGAACTCTCTTAAAAAGCTATCTTGTTAAAGGACAAAACACTTAAAATTCAGATCAAAGCAGGAGGAAATTCTGCAGTTTGTTAAATTGTTGTATGTGACATGGAGAAAAATGTTCCTTATCAGGAGCCATAATTTCTTTAGTATTCTTGCAACAACTAAAAAAAAAAGAGAAGGGTGGAGAAGCACATTCATTCTTTCCCTCCCCCTCTGAGTCAGACACAAAAGTGGGAGAGGGAGGAGGGAGAAATATAGTTCATTTGTTGGACCCCATGTTGCCTTAGCTCTTTTTTTGGGAGGCACACAGATAGTACAGTGATGGGTGTCTAGATAAGAACGTAGTTTGCAGCCTGATTTCTTCTCCCTCATGTGAGTGGTTCCACGTGCTTTGGCAAAGCTGGGAATGCACAGTTCTGGCAGAGAAGAGGCTCCGGAATGTGTAGCTCTGCACTGAACCTTGTGCACTCTCCTATTTACAGCATATGCCTGAGAAGATGAGAGAGAAAAGAGTTGGCAAGAACTCCTGGGGCAGGACAGATTTGCATCTGGGAAGAGCTGAAACATCTTTGAGTATTTATAATGTGGATAAGATGCATTAATAATAGGGATAGAAATGGGGCCTGGACAGGAATCCTGACATGGGGAATTAAAAGGCTGTCTGTTATCTCTGGCCTGTACTTTCTGTAAGTAACGCTTAAGCCACTATGCGGGGTAAGAAATCACTTTCTCCTCCCACAAGAGGTTTTTTTTAGATTTTTGAAACTTTTCTCATCTCAAAATGGGACAAAAAGGTCCATCTTCAAAATTTTCACAAACTGATCATCTGAAAAAAATCCGATTGGGTCAACTAAAATGTTTTAACTAACTAACATGACCTTGTAAAAATGTAATGTTTTTAGTATAAATTAAATAAAATTTCTTAACCAAATTGTTTCAAATTGGAAAAACACAACTTTTCATTTTAAAAAGTGAAACAAAACATTTGTCAAAACCGACCCTTTCTCAAACAGAAATTTGATAATAGAGAGGTGTTCACTCTAGCAGACAAAGGTATAAAAATCCAGTGGCTGGCAGTTGAAGCTAGAGATATTCAGGCTCAAAACAAACTACGCATTTTAAACCGGATAATTAACTATGGAAGCAATTTGCCAAGGGTTGTGGTGGATTAACTGGAAACTTCTAAATAAAGACGGTATGTTTTCCTAAAAGATGTACTCTAGTTCAACCACAGCTACTGGTCTTGAAGCAGTAACTGATTAATTTAGGGGGGTCCTTTGGCCTGTTATGAAGGTCAGATTAGATCACAATGGTCCTTTCTGGCCTTAAAATCTGACAGTGGAGAAATGGCCCTTTGCCCAGTTTTCATCAGCTCCTGGAGCTGCCTGGCTGCAGAGGGGAGCTCAAGGATGTAGCTGGGTGGGGGGACTCCCCTGTCATCCAACAACTCTGGAAGGGATTGGGCTCTGCAGTGACCACAGTGGGGGATGCTGCCTAGAGGGCCCAATCTTCACATCACTCATGATGGCTATGGTTAGGCTAGTATAGGAAAGCAACAAGCATCTCATGTGATGGTCTGTTGTTAGTGGATTGGGATGTTCCAGGGCAGGCAAGATGCAGAGAGAGCATGATCAGGGAGTGGTCCTGTCTGGGTGGGATATAGGTTGCCAGTTAGGGTTGGTTGTATTCCTGGAGGTGTCCTCCCATGACATAAGCTTTAAAGATTCATCTTTAATTTCTGGAGACTCCAAGATAATCCTGGAGGGTGGCAACCCTAGTGGGATAGAGGCTTATCCCTATATTGTGCTTCTCTTAGATGACAAATCTCGAGAGGAAGGAACTGAGCTGGGGACAGCCAGAAAGTGAAGGTGACAGACAGACAGACAAGAGAAGGGGTTTTTTAAGTGAAACATTCTGATTCTGCCCTGTGGGAAAAATTATTGGTCACAGGTTAATAAAGTTTCTTCTGAATTTGTTGTATTATCCTGCATAGTCTGCTCCTTTTCTTCTTTTGATACAATGCACAGGCTTGTCCCTTTCTTCCCCAGGAAAGGGGCTGAATGTCTGAGCTGCTCTTTTGATGACAAAATTGAATAGGCCGCTTGGGGGCGGGGGGAAGAATCAAGTGTGTTCCCAATTAAAGAGAATCATTTAAAAATACCCTTTCAATGGCATCTTGCGCCTATAGGACTTAAATACATATCCATAGTAGTGTAGAGTGCTGGAGACTTGGGCATAATTTCTGTCCTTTGTTACAAGCGCACCACTCCCATTGACTTCAAGTCATATACACTGGCTTGGTTTATACCATAGGAACAAACAACTGAGAGAAGAACTTGGCCCTTTGTATGGATAAGTCTCCATATTTGGTGGAGTCACTCTGCTTGGGCTCCTAGTCAAAGACAAACATGAAAAGATATATGGAGCAAATATAACTCGTATTAATAGTTGCTCATGGTGAACAGCAGTCAACTTGAACAGAAAGGAGGCCCTGGGCATGGAAAACCAGTTGGATAGGGAATAAATGGGAGCTGTTACTTTATGGGTGCCAACATTATTATGCAGGAGATATCACATGCAGCCAGGGACGGCTCCAGGGTTGTTGCCGCCCCAAGCGGGGGGGGGGGGGGGAGAGGGGGGAAGCCACAATCGCGATCTGCAGCGGCAATTCGGCGGAAGGTCCTTCGCTCCAAGTGGGAGTGAGGGACTGTCCGCCGAACTGCCACCGACTAGCTGGACGTGCCGCCCCTCTCCAGAGAGGCCGCCCCAAGCACCTGCTTGGGGCGGCTGGTGCCTGGAGCCGGCCCTGCATACAGCCATCTACTGGTGGAGTAAGGAATTAGGAGAAGCCAGTGGAATCAACTGGAGTTTTGCCTGAGGTAATTGAGAGATTGTCAGGCTCTGGCCCATAGTGGGGGTCCCTCTTTATAAGTCTATTGAGGATCAAGCTGTCGGGACCTATTTGGCGCACCCAGTGTGTCCTGTCTTGATCCATAATAACAGTACTCCTCTCTCTGCACTGACCTGACTCTACATGAAATATCACAAATAGGTTAGAAAAGGAGTGACATCACTGTGGACTAGCTGATGAAAAGATTCCAAGAAAATAAAATTGCACAAAGCTTGGTCCACCTTATCTAATACCCAGCGCTAACCTTTTTGTCCAATGTTCCATGTTCCTGCCTGTTACAAGGAGGCCATTTCCCCCCTCAGAATCCTTTAAGGTGCTGATTTGCTTAATTTGTATTTACCCTTCTGCGCTGCACCCCTCCCCCCACCAAATTAACTTGTATCTGATACATTATATCTGCTGAACATTCAAAACAATACTCATTTTCACAAAGGAGAGGAATATGGCATCCAATAGTCCCTGAAAAAATGATGCTCTGTGGCTCAGCTCAACTTGCTGTGGAAACTGGCTTTTGTCTGGATTGCCTGCACATACCACAAAGTTCCTGTTGAGTACACAGGACTCTGCCTTTCTTGAAATGCTGTTTTCTAACTTGTCACAGCAGTAGTCCTGAACTTGAGTAATAGCTATGGGGAAATCATCCTTACTGTGGCAAAATTACAGCGAAGGTGCTATTTTTCTACATCAATTGAAAAACATTACTACCACAAAGCTGTGATAAATCGGGTCATTTTCCATTCCTATGCTAATGCAACACAACTCAAGTGCAGACATAAGATGATTATGATGATACTCCATGCCCTCCTCTTTTACTTCTCTTGCAAGGATGTCCAAGCACCTTGAAAACATTAAATACTCATAACTTGCATGTGAAATAGGTAAATCATGGTATCCCCATGCTATATACACCTCTACCTCGATATAAGGCTGTCCTCTGGAGCCAAAAAATCTTACCGCGTTATAGGTGAAACTGTGTTATATTGAACTTGCTTTGATCCACCGGAGTGTGCAGCCCCGCCCCTCCGGAGCACTGCTTTACCACATTATATCCAAATTCGTGTGATACTGGGTCGCGTTATATCGGGGTAGAGGTGTATTGGGGAAAGTGAGGGTCTGTCTGCACTGCAGCCGGGAGACAGCCTCCCAGCTCTGGTAGACGCTCGCACAAGCAGGGCTTGAGCGAGCCCACTAACAATAGCAGTGGGGATGTTGCAGCTTGGGCTGTCAAGCCTAGAGAATCAGATGGGCTGGGATGTACAAGCCACAACATCCACACTATTAGTGTATCCTAAGCCCCGATAGCACAACTCTGTATACCCGAAGTAGGAAGTGCGCTCCCAGCTGCAGTGTTGCATACCTTGAGGCACAGAAAAGTGAAGTGACTTCCAAGGGCGACAAGTACTATATGCTGTAAAATAGAATACTTTTTTCTCATCTTGTTTTGTCTTTTCTGTGTAGAATGTAAGTTCTTCAGGGCAGGGACCATCTCTCATTGTAGCACCTAGTATAATGGGGTCCCTGATCCTAATGTAAATAATACCACCCAATCAATGGGGGTCATCAGTGTCCTAAAAAAAGACCATCGTTAGGGAAGAGGGATTCAGTTCTTGTCCTCTGAGATTGCCAAGTATGATGGCAATTTAAATCAGAAACAAATGGGAGCAAAGATGAAGCAAATTGAGGCCTGTATCAGATGAACTCAGATAGGGTTGATTGGACTGTGTTTTGGGATTATGATTCCAAAAGTATCCGTTATAGTCTTCAAGATTTGGCAAAGTACTTCTCTGTTCCTTTTTAAATTCTCTGAATATTATCTGTTTGCACCCAGAGGGGCACTTGGATTATCTCTTTTGATGCCAGCATTTCCAGCTGCATCACAATATACCAATGCCCTTGCTGATGGATTACTAATATTTAAGAATGATTTCCCACAATGAGTTGCTGTATATAAAAATTAAGAATTAGATTAATATTTGCATAATGGTAACACTTACAGGCCCCTTGGTGCTAGGCATTATACAAACATGCACCAAAAGGCAGCCCCTGCCCCAAAGAATTTCCAGTCTAAATAGATAAGACAGAATAGGAGACAGGAAAGTATAGTTTATACCCATTTTATAATAGGGGAACTGAGGCCCAGAGAAATTAAGTGACTCGCCCAAGTTCACAGAGTAAATTTGTAGCAGAGACAGGAATTGAATCCAGGTCTGAGTCCTAATCTGTATCTTAACCATAAAACTCTCCTTCTCAGAGGAGACTTGCGGATGGGATCACAATATCCTTCCATTCCTATGATTATATCCTTATAGGGATCAAATCTCAAACAGATACTGGCTCCATAAACTGTAACTCCAGTCCTCTTCTGTAAGAGTGAAGACCAGATATGAATCCAAATATAAAAATTTCAGATAACCTCCTATTCCCTAACACTGAGGAATGCCCAAAGAATCAGATATTGAAAGGAATACAGAAATTTTATTTGTCAAATAAGTGTGGAGGCTCCAGCATGGCATTGGGAAGCACAGGCCACTGGCTGCACAGAGGTGGGAGATCACTGTGCAGCTCCGCCCCCCTAGACACAGACTCAGCAGTGAGGCTGCACCCAACCCTGACACAGCACAAGGACCCAGCCTGCCCCAGAAACACCCCAGGGCCCTGCCTCTCTGTATGGGCAGGCAGGCTCAGCAAGGCAGGATCCAAGTGTGGAGAGGCTTAATGTGGGGGGATCCAGGTATGGGTTGAGAGGATTCTGTGTGGGGCAATCTGGATGCAGGCAGCTCAGTGGGGTATCGGTGGGGTAGTATTTTCAAAAGTGGCCTTTACTTTTGGGTGCCTTGATTTTTAAATGCCTAATTTTACATATCTAGGGCCTGATTTTCAGAGGTGCTGAGTGCCTAAAACTCCAAATGGAGTCCATGGGAATTTCTGTTGCGCAACACCTCTGGAAATCAGGTCCCAAGTATATAAAATCGGACATTTAAAAATGGAAGCAGCCAAACTTGGACTACTTTTGAAAAATTGGTCTTTATTTTCCTAGTTGATGCAGAGATGAAACTGGTGGTACAGTGAATTTGGAAAGCTCTGAGCAGCAGCAGAGGCACTCAGGAGCAGCGCCAGGGTTTTTGCCACCCTAGGCGGCAGCGCTCCTCCTCTGAGCATTCAGGGGGCCTGGGGTCTTCGGCGGCGGGGGTCCCTTCCGCTCTGCGTCTTCGGGACACTTCGGTGGCGGGTCCCGGAGCAAGTGAAGGACCCGCCGCTGAATTTCTGCTGAAGACCCAGAGCGGAAGGATCCCCCGCCGCCGAATTTCCACCGAGGGCGGCAAAATGCCGTCCCCCAAATCCTGCCACCCTAGGCAACGGCCTAGGGTCACCTAGTGGAAGCGCCGGCCCTGGAGGCACTGGAGCAGTCTGCCTGCAAACTCAGAAATAGAACATTGCATCAGTTGCATTTAGAAGATTTTCCTTCACATCCAAAATAACTAGAAACAAATTTAATATCCATAAATGTATGGCTCAGCCTGCTTCCATACTGTTTACCTGGGAAAACTGCCCACTGATGGGTGGATTTTTTTAAGCCTTGATATGTAGCTATCTCAGGGCAGGTCTCACTACGGGGTTAAGTCGACCTAAGTTATGCAACTCCAGCTATGTGAATACCATAGCTGGAGTCGACGTAGCTTAGGTTGACTTACTACAGTGTCCACGTCGCACTGGGTTGATGGGAGAAACTCTCCTGTCGACTTACCTTATGCGTCTCGTTCAGGTGGAATACCGGAGTCAACGGAAGAACTATCTGCGGTTGATTTAGCAGGTCTTCACTAGACCCGCTAAATTGACCCCCAGTGCATCGATCGCTGCAGCGCCGATCCCTAGTAAGTGTAGACATGCCCTCAGTATCCACTTTCAGACATCTGCATGACAGAAACTTAGTCCTTTTTGCTTCTGTAAAAATTTGAAGGGCCAAATTCATCCCTCCACTAAAGCCACCAGAGTTGCATTGCTTACATCAGGGCTGAAGTGAAAAGTGTTTAATCACTGATGGCTACATTGTTGCATAGTTATGGGTTTGATTCCGGAAGGTGCTCAGCATTGGAGTCAATGGGACTCCTCATCTGGCTAAAGTTAAGCCTGTGCTGTGGGGCTTTGGGGCCAAAGTGCTCAGCACCTTGCCGGAGCAACCCCCTTCAGAAGTGATGACCAGATGAAGATGCAGGATGCACAATTTGAGTTGTCCTTGAAGTTACTAGAAATCTCTTTGAAACTAATTGGCACCGAAGTGTGGACATGCTTTTTCATATTTCCGTGAACTATCCCACACATGGCCACTTCTCATAACAAAGGGTAAATTTCAAAACAGAAAAAAAGAGCTCACTTCTGAGCCAAAGCTGTTTAACCCGGAAACAAAGATAACATGTAACGTGGGGTGGTTGGCAAGTCCTCATGTGGAAGATTTCTGATGAACTCAATACACTTTCTGTTTTTTTATTTAGATTTCATATGGCTCGACTGAAAACAAAATAAAGAAAATGGGTGAATGAGACACAACTCTGTTAAAATCAGGAAGAGTTCTGAGGCACAATTACACACTCGATCACTTAGAGAAAAAATTGTGAAATTAATGAGTTGTAAAACATCATAAAAGATCATGTTTAGACTAGCAAAACCACATTAGTTGACAGCCAGAAAAATACTCAGAGTAATAGGAAATCATCAAAGAAATAATCCCCATCCCATTGACATTGGTAATCTAACTTCCTCTGTGTGACTAAAGACTGTCAAACAGTCTAATCTTCTTAGTTTTCCAAGCAGCCACTATATAGGCGCGATCTCTAAATAAGCTTATCCCAGCAACTTCAACACTGTAGCACCTCTCACAAATGTAGCTATTAAAAATAAATGACCAGCCACCAGAGTGAGACTCATGATCACATTATTTCTGGAAAGGATTTGATGTTTGAATCATATCTGATTGTCATAGTTTTGATGAGGGTTGGCAAGTCAAGTTGTCTCTCCCCCCCCCACAAAAAAAAAGCCAAAATCACCTCGTCTGTGGGTGGACAATTTTTTCTCTTTATGCTTGAAACAGTTTCCACGGAAATCTGTGGGAGTTTTGCTACTTAATTCAGTGGGAGCAGGATCTGCTCTTTTATTGGCACATTGTTATGATATACCACGGCAAGGGACATGAGATTTTGGAGACAGGATTATACATTTAAAGAATGATCTTTTGGAAGAGTCCTTTTAAAATACATTCAATGGGCCAACTTCAGTTTTCAATTTTAGAAACTTCCTGAGCAAAGCTATAACAGTATCAACTGAATCAGAAGTTGCAGGTACCACTTTACAATCAGTGGGTTCTAGGCCAAGAACATCTGAATATTACCGGGAAAATAACATTGGGGTTTGCCAATCCAAGGAGAATGCCTTGGGTTTGACAAGCTGCAGAGCCTGTATCATGCAACTTCTTTGGATTTTTATTGGAGACTGTAACCATAACACAGTTTTTTTTCAGAGGATTCCACTGTATGTAATCATGCCAAATGTAATCATGCAATACAACTGTTCCCAGTAATGGAGAATGTGACTTTGATAGGAGTTGATATGGCCTTCTGCCAATGGGAACCACTTTACAGTAACTCTTTGAGGCTTTATGGCAAATGCAGGATCCTTGGAAAAAGAAGAAAGGATCTTTGCTAGGAGGTAAATATTTCTCTCCTCAGTGTTTGAGATGGAGTCCAAAGGGTTTCTCATACACTGAAGCAGGGGATTTAAAGTGATACTGCTGAAGCTTGATATGCTCACTCAGGCTTTTCAAACTATCTTGTACAAAAGTTTTGATCTGGGACTCTGCTCCACCAAAATGTCATCAAGATTTGGAAATACAAAGGGCCCTGGTCTCAATATGGTAGCTTTAATTTTCACCACGAATAGCTTTATAGGTCCTGAAGAAGAGCTCTGTGTAAACTCGAAAGCTTGTCTTCACCAACAGAAGTTGGTCCAGTAAAAAGTATGGCCTCACACCTTGTCCCTCCACTAAATGTGACCCTTATCTAATGCCCAGCAGTGACTTTGTATACGGCTTCCTATACAGTATAACATTCTGAGTATTGACTCTTGTGCATGGCTGAGCAGGCACATTCATTATAAGCCCCTGTCTTCAGGTACTTATAACTCTCAGAAAAACATAGCCTTTGGGCTCAAAAGTCTCATGCTTGATCTTAGAATAAAGGAGGTTTTTGTGTGTGCCTTGAGAGCTCAGTATAATTCTGTGACCTTTTATGCATTCTCAAAGTATGAAAAAAGTTGTTCACATATTAAAATAATTCAGACACTTTTGAGGGGCTGGACTCTATTAACCACTTCAACTGCAGTTGTGCTTACTGAGGACTTTAATAAAGATCTACCATTTAGAATCTGCTCCTTCTCACATTTCTACTTCATTAGTTATTACTGATTTAAACAAGCGTAAGAGGAATTAATCATTCCCAATTAATGTATAAGAGTCAAAGTTACGTATACCACACATGTGTTGCTTCGCTTGTCTTTAGGGACGTTCAGAGGCAGAGCACTTCAGCTACAGGCGCATAGCTGGAGCCACCAGACATTGCAATAATGTCACTTTATGCACAACGCATCATAACTTGCAGTTGTAACTTGGTCATACTTGCATATACCATATAGTACAAAATATAGATCGTAACAGCAATATAAGATGCTACTCACATGGAAAGGGGCTACATTATGCTTCTTGTAGGAAACATAACATTGGTATTTCCAGATTTTAATTGTACTTTTATCTTAGCTAGAGTAACTGAGATGCTATTTGTAGTCACATAAATCTGTAGTCCTTTCTGGAACATTCCTGGGCTACTTGCCTCTATATGGGGGAGGGGGGAAGTATTAATTTAAAATGGACAAAATATTTGCTTTTTAATATGAACTCGCAGTGTGACACTCTGGCCAAAAGGGCTAATGCTTGGGTGCTGTGATGGGGTGTACAAACCCATCTCTGGGCCCAAAGGGGTCAAAGGACAATACTGGATCCAGGTAGCCCCACCCCTCCAGGCCTGCAGAGCATGCCCCACCTGGAGAGAAACCTTACAAAGGAAAAGACAGGGGAGGAAGATAGACTTATGGTGAGGTCTCCTGAACAAGCATCGCTGTGAGGAAGATGAGTCCAGCTGAGATTAAAGGTTTAGGTGTCTTCTTTTTTTGCTATATTGGACTTGCTCGTCTTGGTCGGGGAGACGGGTGGTAGCATGTGGGCACACCAGAGTGCCTGACACTGCTGCCTCTCAAAGGGCTCTGGGTCAGAGGTCAGTGGTGTGGGAGGGCCCTGGCCCCCTGTGATGGGGTGTTCACCCCACATCTGCCTTGAAGAGGTGAAAGTAGCAAGGTGGGCCAATTAAGTGCCTAGGCTACACCTGGAGGAGGAGCTAGGGAGCAATGAGGACTAATTAAAGGAGGAAGCTCACCTGGACAGGAACAGGAAGGGCTGGTATAAAGCTGGGAAGCTGAGGGCAGACAGGGTGGCGGCCTGGAGTCTCTCTGAGGTGAGGAGGAAAAGGGAGTTTGGCTTGCAGGGAAGAGTGTACCTGGAGGTGGGTGGAGAAGGAGACTGATAGAGGTAATGTAGGAAGCAGTCCAGGGAAACAGCAGCAAAGCGTGGGGCAAACCTTAGCTGCTGGTTGTAGGGTCCCTGGGCTGGAACCCAGAGAAAAGGGTGGGCCTGGGTTCCCCTATCAGCCACTGGGGAAGTGGCACCATTGAGAAACAGTGAATTGGAAGACTACCTGGGACAGCTGATACAGAGAGACTTTGGTACACAATTGCATCCCCCACCCAGAAGGGGAAAATTACAGTGACCAGGTGGGAGGGCCAAGGGAGCAGTTGAGGAGGGGAGTGGAGAGAGAGATGGAGTGAGCACCCGCTGGAAGGGGTGCAAGACTGTCCGAGCTAATCGCCAGCCAGGGCTAAAAGGCGGCGTTTCAGTGGTGAGTAGAGCACCATGTGATGCTCCCCTGCCAACTGCCCGTGTTGTGAGGGTGTAACCTCATTTCCACCCCACCTCCCGCTCTAGTAAGGAGAGAGTAAGAATGTTGAAAACCCTGAAATGAGGATAAGCCACTGAAGGCCCTTCCTGCTGGGAGGTGAGAGACTGGAAACCAAGTGCACTGAGCACAAGGCCGCCTGGCTCTGCTACAGATGTAAAAGCAGAACTCTTAAGTAGGCATAGAGAGGTTACTTTACTTCTGTATTTGGCACTGATGCAACTACTGCTGGAATACGCAGTCCATTCTTGTGTGTACAGTTCAAGACGGATGTTAATACATTTGACAAGGTTAAGAGAAAAGCCATGAGAATGATTCAAGGATTAGAAAACGTGCCTTATAGTTACGCTCCAGGATCTCAATCAGCTTAATAAAGAGACCATTAAGGGGCATCTTGATCACAATCTATAAGCACCTTCATGGAGAACAAATATTTAATAATGGGGGGGGGGTCTTCAGTCTAACAGACAAAGGTATAAAAAGATCCAATGGCTGAAAGTTTAAGCTAGACAAATTCAGACTGGAAATAAGATGTAAATTGTTAACAGTGAGAGTAATTAACCATTGGAACAATTTACCAAGGGTCTTGATGGATTCTCTATCACTGGCTATATTTAAATCAAGATTAGTTTCTTTTTGTTTTAAAGAGATGCTGTAGTTCAAAGAATTATTTGGGGTAAGTTGTGTG
Organism: Chrysemys picta bellii; assembly: GCF_011386835.1. Classification (NCBI taxonomy): domain Eukaryota; kingdom Metazoa; phylum Chordata; order Testudines; family Emydidae; genus Chrysemys; species Chrysemys picta. Next base: position 12,197,765 of record NC_088794.1, on the reverse strand, counting down.
GCCTCTGTTCTACAGGAGGTCAGACTAGATGATCACAGTGATCCCTTCTGGGCTTAGAATCTATGAGCTTCAAGTGCTCTCTTACTCTGGTATTTCAGGAAAGAGTTAATTACAGTGCCCCCTTACCCTTGTCTGTTCAGCATTTCATGCCTCTTATACCACCTCGAATATTCTTCTCCTCATGCTGAAGATCCCCTTGTACCCAGAGCCCCATTATTTTCATTGCCTTTCTCTGGACTTTTATTTCAGCTGCATATATTCCAGCTATGATGCAGTATTCACGGCAGGGTTGTATTAACTTTTCTATACTATTTCCTTGCTATTATTTATCTCCTTATTTTTGTTGCACATTTGGCAGATGTCTGTCTTGAGCATCCCATGCTGACAATGAAATTCTTCCTTAGACTTTACTTACAAACTTCATCACTATATACAGATAACCTTTTTTTTCCAGCATGCAGAACATTGAACATGACTCTCCTGAATTACAGCTGCCCTCAAATTGACCTATTATGTAGTTTTGTTAGGAGTTTTCTGCAGTTCTTTAGTCATCATCCTCCCTGCTCTTGAATAAATATTTTTTGGTGCCCTGGTATGAACCTCTTTTTACAGTGAATAAATGAATGCACATTGCCTATATCATTCATTTTTCTTTGCCGTTAGTCTTTAAACCAGTAGTTCTCAAACTTTTGTACTGGTGACCCCTTTCACATAGCAAGCCTCTGAGTGCGACCCCCCCCCTTATATAAAAAAGTGTTTAAAATTTATATTTAATACCATTATAAATGCTGGATGCAAAGCAGGGTTTGGGGTGGAGGCTGACAGCTCATGACCCCCCATGTAATAACCTTGTGACCCCCTGATGGGTCCTGACCCCCAATTTGAGAACCACTGCTTTAAACAAACCAAATACAGTTGGTATAATTTTACCATCAATGAAATAACAGCCTGACTTAAAGTGAGCTTTGTGTTCTGCAAGACCACACAGTATTTTACATGTTAAAATAATTAGGGTAAATGAAACTCAGACCCTTTGGCCTCTTTGCAGCACTTTGGCAGTGTAAAAGGACCTTAATGTAATTTCCACCCCTTTTCTAGCCTCTCTTTGCTGTCAGTATGCTGTAATCAAGCCTTTGTACAAGTGAGAATAAGGCCCAGGTGCTCTCAGTGTGTGCGCACAAATCATGTTAATGGGTTTTATGAAGCCATATCTAGAGCAGAAATGGTTCTGTAGTGTTTGACTACATTGATTCCTATTGTACAAGTAATAAAGCATTGAGGCTTGATTTTTTTTTAAAGGTATTTAGGCACCTAACTCCCATTGATTGAGGTTCCAAACGTAGATTTTACTGAGCTTTATTTTTACAGGAACTTGGGGAGGAGTTAATTTAAAAGGTAGAGTTAAAACTTATGAATTTTTAGGGCACTTCACTTAGGAAAATATTTTTCACAGCATGATTTGGTGCTTTTCTGTTCCACAAGTTGCAATTCTTGCCGGGGACCCTTATGGAGTCCAAATCTTATGTTTCTAATCGATGAACTGCCTTCCATGTAGAAAACACTTCAGTAGGTAGATCCCATCTCCTTCACAAGTCTCGAGTATTCTCTGGTTCATTGCCTTAGTTACTTCTTGCTAGTGGATGAATGTTTCCATTCTTATGGGTGGTCTACATTGCCTATAGGAGTTCCTGTTCCTTCAGGAGGCCAGATTTTCAGCTGGTATAAATTGGTGTATTTACACTAAAGTCACCCATTCAATCTAGCTGAGAATCTGGCCTACTAGCTACATATGGATCAGGCTGGGTGTCAGTCCCCTGTGCCGTCAATCTCATAAGCAGAAAATCCAACAGGACACTGAGCCAGAGCTTTTACTCGGCTTCCATTTGGGGAATTAATTCCAGGCCATTGCATCTTTTAATATTTAGCCTATAGTGAAGTCAACTATTTCCATCTCAAATGATGACAGTTCAGGCAGCAGATTTCCCCCCGAAAGTGTTAGTGCTAAAATTACTCCCCAACAATGGACTGAACACAGTATTGCAAGACTTGCTGGAGGAAACTTAGAGAAACATCTCTGCCCCTGGTTTTCAGAAGTGGGATATGTGTATAATGGGCTCTGTTGTTCATCACAGATGTATACATGCACATAGATGTGCAAACACCACTAGAGCTGTTCATTAATGAAATCTAGAGCAATTTCTACATTTTATCAAATAAACCCATTACGCTCATGGTGATGAGATGGCAATTGCCAGCAGAGGTCACCATTGCTTTAGATGGTTTGAAAGATCCTGTCTTCATTTGCTTTTGTAGGGCAGAGATTTTAATGACACTCAAATCTCTAATTCTACCAATATTGGACTGATTTTATTGGTGGTGAGATTTAATTTCAATCTTCTACTACAGATTTTATTTCAAGTATAAGTAATGTAGGCAGAGTTGGTCCTAAAATAACTACAAAACTGTATTACTGCCTTAAAACTACAAGTATATAATTCCCCAGTACATGTAAGAATAGCCGTTATAATTTAAACTAGAAGAGGTGGTCAGAATGCAAGAAATGTTCATTAAAATGTATTAGGATTTTCAAATGGTTTTTTAAATTTTTATTTCTTTAAATTCAAATTAAGAGTAAAAGGGAGCATCATATACATGACCAAAGCAAGTGGAGTCATATATGAGCTTTTGCGATCTAATCTACCCATTAATACGCTGCAGCAGCCTTCACTTTGCACAGCTTCAGTCCCTACATGTGCCCCAGCGATATCTCTTCTATTTGCTCCTTAAAGGAAGGGCAGTTAGCGTAACACTGACCTCCAAAAACATGTTCAGTTTTTCTAAACACAAATTTTTGATGCACATTTTAAAGCAAGTGGGTAACGACTGTAATGAATTAGGGTCGCAACTGTTTTTATTTAATACATGTGATGGAATAAGCCATTGTGCTTTGTGTAACTCTTAACTGAAAGCCCAAGAACACAGCTGAGAAGCGGAATTCTTAAATTTTGAGTGAAGAAATTAACATTGCGTAGCAACACTCAGAGAAAGTAATGAGCAATATAGTCATCACTACTTCCTCTGCTATTACATTGTGAAATAGATAGATCCCTTTAGGGTGAGTTGTCTGCATTTCTCAGGTTGTTGAATAACTCCTACTACTTTGCATATACTCAACAGAAAAGTTACTGTCTTGCTGTAAGATCTCTCCAGATCCTGCTGAGATTTATTATAGAATGACTCATGCATTTGAGGGCCAAATCCTGCTTCTCTTACTCATTTGGACAATCCATTTAATTTGGCCATTGATCCCATTCTTGCAGTCCTCTTGAGAAAGTACTGACACCACAGCAAGCTTGCGAGTTTGACGCACATGACATAGCAGTTGACAGAGTTGTTGTTTTAAAGGAACTTCTTTCTGTAATGTATGCAGCAACTCAGAACTGTAACCAATGTGCGCGTAGGCAGGACCCTCAGATGACTGTCTTGGGGTGCAGAGGAGAACTCATGCATTTTGTTTTAGCTTATATCAAAAAATACCCAAGAGGCTTTACTGTGCTACGCTTCAAGGCATGAAAACACCCATGAATTATTTTCCTAACAGTTACAGAGCAACTTCCAAGTTGTGGCAATTTGGAAAAACCAGCCTGACAAGCAAGCTTACTATTTTTTTCCCTAAAAGTTCTGGAGCATATAATAAGAATTTAAAGTGAAGGAAGAAACCCCCAAAGTGCGCACAAACTTTATCAAGTTACATTTTGTTCTGAGCTCCCCAATTCTTTCCCTTTTCTTGACGGGTCCCCATCTCTGTCTCCCTGATTAGTGTCTCTTCTATATAAAACAGCTTTATCACCAAATACAAATAAATAAACAGTTTCATCCTATCACAGCAGGCAGACAACAAGGAGTTTGTAAGCTTTTCCATGTGAACCTAGAGAATTTGTATCTCTGGTGAACTGCTGCTTCTGCCAATGTCTGATAGCCTTGAATCAATTCTGCTCAGCCTTGCACCACAGTTCAGTTCTGATAATGAACATTTTCTGAACTAAGGTAGGATTGTTTTAGGGAAAATGTGGCTAATGTTAAATGAGCCTAATTCCCTGAAACGAGCAGGGTAATGGTGATTTCTTAGAGGTACCTGTGAACATTAAATTAGTCTGATTTAAAAGGGTGGAAACAGATGAGAGAGAATCCTTGTATTTGTTTAAGACTGGGCTGCTCTGTAAGGATGTCACAGGTTTTTAACTTAGCCACAAATGCTTATTGAAGCCTTCCAGATAAGCCTGACGTCCAACCCATATTAGGTCCATTTTAAGTCTCAATACACCAACCAAAATATGGGAAAAAATATTAGGCTTTTTGCATAAATGTTACTTTCTAGTCACAGCCAGTATAATCCATCTTTCAAACACATCTGGACTGCCCCCATCCAGGAGGATAAGGATCAGAGTACACCAAAACCATGTTTGCTAAATATAAAAATCCCAAACTTCTACAACAACCATTGTGATTGCTTTGTGAAAACCCTTTGATCAGAGTGTTGTCACTCACCTCCGAGCTGTACCCTGAACACCACTGGGAGATGGAATCCTAAGGGGTGCCCAAGCTGTTCCGTAGACTGTAGTATCCTAGTTTGTGGACACTTTCCCAAATCAGATGAGCCATTCACACACACTCTGCTTCTCCAGCCTTATTCACTGCTCTGAGGGGTGAGAGCAGCACTGACTCATATGAGATTCAAGCTCCCCCTGGGTCCTAGTGCCTGAAAATCAGAGAGCTGCATTGATTCAGGAAACCAGTCTTTGGCTCAGAGCCTAAATCCATGCAGAGATGCACAGATGTGCAGTGGAAGTTTCAAAGTGTGTGCACGGGCTCTGTAGGAATATACACAATACATATTAAGTGAGGCCAGGGACTCCCCACTGCATAAATCTAACACTTTAGTCTCGGCCTCCAGTCAGTGACTTTAAAATGTATGTTCGTTTCTGGTCTGCATCTTAGTTCCTGCCTGCTGCACTATATACTGATCTTGGTCTTAGAGGAGCTGCATGTATGTAGAGGGACCATCCCAGCTCCCTGTGGGAAGGGTCCTTATAGCAGTGGCTCATAGTGTCCCTCCTCACGGGATATCATAGTGTCCCTCCTCACGGGATATTTCTGGACAAAAGGCAAGATTACATTGCACAATAAAAGGAGATACAGGGAGGCTTCTCTTAATTCTTAGTGCCACAAGTACTCCTGTTCTTCTTTTTTCTTAATTCTTTGTGTGCAGAAGGATTAAATGCATTGAGAAATTAATGGTGTTTTGGGCACTGAGTATTCTGTTACCAGTGTTTTGGGAGGGATACTGAGACCTACAGAGAAGAAAGCAAGAGAAACTCTGGAAAATCTTGTAGAAGAGTTATAGACAGACCCCAGAAAAAATCAACCCACTCCAAGAATATTTTAACAAATCCCTGGTTTGGCCACTTAGGACTGCATTTGCCATTCTGCTGCATGGAATGGCCCTTGGCGCTTCCCAGAGACAGGAGGGATAGAACTTGGATGTTCTTCAAGTGCTTGTTCATGTCAATTCCAATCAGGTGTGTGCACGTGCATGATGGCCAGAAGACTTTCCCCTTAGCAGTACCCATCAGGTTGGCCTGGGCGCCCCCTGGAGTTACGTCCTCATGGCGCCTAATATATAGCCCTGCTGACCCACCCACCCCTTCAGTTCCTTCTAGGGTGACCAGACAGCAAGTGTGAAAAATCGGGACAGAGGGTGGGGGGTAATAGGCACCCATGTAAGAAAAAGCCCCAAATATCGGGACCGTCCCTATAAAATCGGGACATCTGGTCACCCTAGTTCCTTCTTACCACCAGTGACGGTGGCTGGAATGTCCCTTAGCTCTTGCTCAGCAAGTTTCTTCGTTATTTTGTGTATATAGTTAGTTGTTGGTAGTACTCCAGTTAAAGTTTAGTATAGTAGTGTGTGGGGGGGTGTCCCCTCCAATCCAGCCCCGGCGCCATGGCATGCCGCAGTCCCCGGGATTTAAGAACTGCGTGGCTTGCGCCAAGCGCATGCCTAAGAGTGATTTGCACTCATTGTGTCTTAGGTACCTGGGGGTGACCCATCAAAAAGATCGTTGCAAGATCTGCTGTGAGTTCTGCCCGAGAATGCTTAAAGAATGGGAACAGCAGCTGAAGGTGATTCTCACGGAGGCAGCCCTGCACCCCCATTCCAACCCGGGCTTGAGAGACCTGACCCCTACAGCAGCGTCCTCGACGCGGAGCGCCCCGGCAACTTCAGCGCCGAGGAAGGACTCCTCCATGGACGCTCGGCACCAACACGGCTCCTCACGGGGCCCATCCGATAGTAGTCACCGCTCCCACTCGCCAGTGACTCAAAAGAAGAAAAAGCCAGACGACCGTTCTCCTCCGGCTAAGCCTTGAGAAGTGCGACCCCTCGGCGTCTCCTTCCGGGGCCGTGTCGACTCCTGTCTAGGTGAGGCAGTCGAGTCCAGCCCCGCCTCTATCTCCGGTGCCTATGCAGCAGTTTCAGCTCCCGTCTACGCCAGAAGCATACCAGGTTGCCAGAGATCTCCTCCACCTGACGGCACCTTTTTCGCCTGTCAGGGAGGAACCCTCAGTGCCGACTGAGCCCCGTCCTCCAGTGCATTCCAAAGGAAAGCTGCTATGATGTCGAGGCGTTCCCCTTCGCCTTGTCCATCGGCACCTGCACGCTCCAACAGAAAGCCTTCCTGCTCCCTGAGCTCTCGACGTTTGAGGCACCAAGGATCGGCTCCTCCGTGGTCTTCAGTGTCTGAGACCTTGGAGTCGAAGCCTGACTCCTATCGCTCAAGTAGGAGCAGAAACCGTAAAGCGAGGTTGGGCAGAGACAGAAGGGAGCATCAGGCGTGGCCTCCGCAGTGGCAGAACCCTCCTCAGTGGCCCTTCTGGACTCCCTGGGCTTATCACCAGGGCCAGAGAGGAACCCAGGGCCCATGCTCAGCAACTGCTGGACGAAGCGTTGGCAGGGACGTCCATAGCTCCTGTGTTAGAGGACAACAGAGTTCTACAGCAGTTGCTTCGCAGGGCTGCCCAAGGTTTGGGCATCAAGGCCGAGGAGGTGGTTGAGGACAAGGATCCCATGGTGGACATTCTAGCACCCTTGGGACCTTCACGGGTAGCATTACCCCTCATAAAGATGGTGGTGGACACCACCAAGACTCTATGGCAGATGCCAGCATCCCTGCCACCCACTGCCAAACGCAATGAGCGCCGGTATTTTGTCCCTTCCAGAGGCTTTGAGCATCTCTACTCCCATCCGCCTCTGGACTCGCTGGTCGTCGATGCAGCTAACCAGCGGGAGAGACAAGGTTTCCAAGGTCTTTCCCCAAAGAATAGGGACGCTAAACGCCTGGACCTCATGGGTAGAAAAATCTACTCCGCTAGTGGTTTACAACACTCTGTTGTGAACTAGCAGGCCATTGTGAGGAGGTACTTTTATAATACCTGTGCTTCCATGGCTAAGTTCACGGAGCTTGTCCCTTCGGACTCTCAGTCAGAGTTCACCGCCTTGGTGGAAGAAGGGAAATTCAGTCTCCCGTGCTTCACTGCAGGCAGCCTTAGACGCTGCCGATGCTGCCACAAGAGTCATGGCAACAGGGGTGGCTATGTGGCGGGGGGCCTGGTTGCAAGTCTCAGGGTTACCCTACAAAGTCCAACAAACAATTCAGGACCTCCCGTTTGAGGGTGAGGCTCCATTTTCAGGGAAGACGGACAAACGGCTCCACAGCCTAAAAGATTCCCAAGCCACCCTCAGATCCTTGGGCTTGCATACCCCCGCCACACAGCAGAGACACTTCCACCCACAACCTCCTCAAATGTTCCAGCAGCAGAACCGCAGGACAATTCTAGTTGGAGGAATGGGAGCGGTAGGAGAAGGCAACATCCCTCTGCTAATCAAGGCAAGCCCAAAATGCCCTCTGGCCCTAAACCGGCCTTTTGAAGGTGTGGTTGAGGACGGCGCACCAGACCAGAGACTGGATTCATCCCGCCTTACCTTTTTCCTCCCGACTATCCCCTTTCTACCATTCATGGTCCCGTATAACTTCGGACTGCTAGGTGCTTCGCAAGGTAGAGAGGGAATACTCCATCCAATTCTGTGCCCTCCCGCCCTTCCACCCCCCTTCCCTGTTCCTCTTCAGGGACCCTTCTCACAAGCAACTTCTCATTCAGGAGGTGCAGTCGCTCCTAGCACTGGGGCGGTGGAGGAGGTTCCACTGGAACACAGGGGCGAGGGTTTCTATTCCTGCTATTTCCTAATACCGAAGGCCAAAGGCAGCCTCAGGCCTATCCTGGACCTGCGCGACCTCAACAAGTTTGAGGAAACTCAGGAGTTCCGCATGGTCTCCCTGACCTCCATTATTCCTTCACTGGATCCAGTGGACTGGTATGCCGCCCTTGACTTGAAGGACGCGTATTTTCACATAGTGATTGCGCACAATCACAGAAAGTTCCTCAGGTAAATGGTTCCCATTACCAACTTACTATCCGCCCTTTCGGCCTGTCAGCGGCACCTCGAGTCTTCACCAAGTGCATGGCAGTCGTCGCCGCCTTTCTGCAGAAACATCAGATACAGGTGTTCCCATACCTCGACGACTGGCTGATCAAAGGCCAATCCAGGTCTCAGGTGGAAGCTCAGGTGGCATTCATCAGAGCCACCTTCAAGAATCTGGGCCTTCTACTGAATGAAACGAAATTGACTCTGTCCCCGGTCCAGAGGATAGAGTTCATAGGGGAAGTTCTGGACTCAACCCAAGCCAGAGCATTCCCACCGCAGGCGAGATTCCAGGCCCTCGACACCATGATCCAGAGACTCAGGCAGTTCCCCACCACCACCGTGAGAAATTGTCTCAAACTTCTCGGCCACATGGCAGCCTGTACGTATGTGGTTTGGCATGCCAGACTCAGGCCTCGGCCGCTTCAGTCGTGGCTTACGTCAGTGTACGGTTCAGCTCAGGCCCCATCCGGCTTTTCTCCCAAATGTGCCAGGGACAGCTTGGACAGGACTGTGACCCTGCCTTGCCCTATCCTCGACTTGCTCCTGTGGTGGATGGACGCTCAGCACGTGTGCTCAGGAGTCCCCTTCGTTGCCCCACAACCATCCCTGACATTAGTGACGCATGCGTCAGACTTGGGGTGGGGAGCTCATCTGGGGGACCACGGGACACAGGGCCTCTGGTCACAGACAGATCTCAGGCTTCATATCAATGTCAGGGAGTTCAGGGTGGTACGCCTAGCGTGTCAGTCATTCCACCCGTCTCTAGCAGGCCAATGTGTATCGGTCATGACAGACAATACGACCACGATGTTCTATATCAACCAACGGGGGTGCATGCTACTCTCCCCTGTGCCAGGAAGCCCTCAAGTTATGTATAGAGCACTCAGTCGATCTAAAGGTGTCATACCTTCCAGGGGTCTAGAACAAGCTGGTGGACCACCTCAGCAGATCTTTTCACAGCCACGAGTGGTCCCTTCGCCTGGATGTTGCATCTTCGCTCTTCCTGATCAACCTCTTCACCACGTGACGCAACAGGAAGTGTCAGCAGTTCTGCTCCTTCCAGAATCACAGTCCGGGCTCCACAGCGGACATGTTCCTCCTCCATTGGGGACTGCTTCTGTACGCCTTCCCACCCATACCGCTCGTCCACAAGGTCCTGCTCAAGATCCGCAGAGACCGGGCTCGGGTCATTCTAATAGCACCAGCCTGGCCCCACCAGCATTGGTACACGTCTCTCCTAGACATGTCAGTCGGAGCCCTGCCGTTCTTCCCAGATGTTCTCACACAGGATCACGGGCAGCTCCAGCACCCGAACCTACAGTCACTGCATCTCACAGCCTGGAGGCTCCATGGCTGAATACATTCACGCTCTTTTGTTCAGAACAGGTCAGACAGGTTCTCTTGGGTAGTAGGAAACCCTCCACTAGGGCCACATACCTGGCGAAGTGGAAGAGATTTTCAATCTGGTCAGCTCAGCGTGACTTTTTTTCCCAGACCTCAGTGCCCCAGATTTTGGATTACCTTTTCCACCTAAAGCAAGAAGGTCTCTCCTTGTCTTCCATAAGAGTACATCTAGCTGCCATCTTGGCTTTCCACCCGGGGGTACAGGGCCGCTCAGTTTTCGCTAACCCCCTGGTCAGTCGCTTCCTGAAGGGCCTCGACAGGTGTACCCGCACGTCTGCCAACCGGTTCCTGCTTGGGACCTTAACTTGGTCCTCTCTAGGCTCATGAGGCATCCCTTCGAGCCTCTAGCAACATGCTCCCTGCTCTACCTCTCCTACAGATCACGTTCCTGGTGGCAGTAACTTCAGCCCGGAGGGTGTCTGAGCGCAGGGCTCTAACATCCGAGCCTCCCTACACAGTGTTTTTTAAGGACAAGGTTCAGCTCAGGCCCCATCCGGCTTTCCTCCCGAATGTGGTGTCCTGGTTGATGTGGAACTGTGATATTTCCTCCTGGTTTTCTACCCTAAGCCTCATGCGACTAGCAGGGAGCAGAGGCTCCACACTCTCGACATCCACAGAGCGCTGGTCTTTTACATCGAAAGGCCGAAACAGTTCAGGAAGTCAGTACAGCTCTTTGTCGCAGTAGCGGACAGGATGAAGGGCCAGCCTGTTTCGACACAGCGCATTTCATCATGGATTGTGGCCTGCATTATCGAGTGCTACAATCTAGCAGGGATCCCAGCGCCCCCGATAATGGCGCACTCTACAAGGGCACAAGGTTCATCAACAGCTTTCCTGCCTCAAGTCCCCACCCAGGAAATTTGCAGAGCAGCGACGTGGTCATCGATACACACTTTCGCCCCACACTATGCAATTACTAGGCAGGCCGGAGATGATGCGGCCTTTGGTAGAGCAGTTCTCCAGTTACTGGACAGCTCCGACCCCATCTCCTAAATTTGCTTGAGAGTCACCTGATTAGAATCAACATGAACAAGCACTCGAAGAAGAAAAAACAGTTACTCACCTTCTCGTAACTGTTGTTCTTCGAGATGTGGTGGTGGTGTCCATTCCAATACCCACCCTTCTACCCCTCTGTTGGAGTAGCCAGCAAGAAGGAACTGAAGGGGTGGCGGGTCGGCAGGGCTATATATTAGGCGCCACGAGGGCACAACTCCAGGGGGTGCCCAGGCTGACCTGACGGATGCTGCTAAGGGAAAAATTTTCCAGCCCTCGTGCGCGCGCACACACCTGATTGGAATGGACATGAACAACACATTTCAAAGAACAACAGTTATGAGAAGGTAAGTAACCATTTTTTCCTCCTCCAACATATTGTCCCCTGCCATTTGGCTGCTACACCTTTTAGTAGTATAGGAATTATCACACATTTTAGCACTTCTAATTCCATTCAGCAGATGGCAGTGGTGTGAGGAGAGGCATGTTGTTTCTTTAAATCCATCTCAGGAAACTGTATAGGCAAGAGGGAGATAGGGAAGATTCCAGATAGAAGCTGTACAGTGAAACAGAGGGTATGTCTATACTATGGAGATTATAATGGCATAACTATGCAACATAACTTTGTAGTGAAGATGCAGCCTACACTGCAAAAAAGTATTTATTTTTTCTGAACACCACCTCTCCAAACAAAGTTAGTTATCTTGACGGAAGCCCTCTTCTGTCAACATAGTTGTATCTACACTGGGGGGTTTGTTGGCATAACTACGTCAGCCAGTGATTTCATACCCTTGGCCATGCTGATATTCTATTTCAGTGTAGGCCAGGCTAGATTTAGGGATACTATTTTCTTCTAATAAAGTTCCTTGTTCAGCATCAGAAGAAATTAATTGATTCTCTTTAAATGGTGTACACAAGCACTTGCCAGCCTATTACAAAAAACATCTTGGTGTATCAATGAGATTAGTAGACAAATTTACTGTTCCTTTCATAGGGTGGCAGGCACACTGAAAACTCCAGTTGTGGAGCCCCCACATAGTTGGTGTCAATGTAAAAGTGCTGTAAAATCCTTAAGGGAATTGTAATACAAAGTGCTTAGTAAAAGATACAAGAACTGCTGTCCCCAGAGCCAGATTCAGTTTGGTTTTTTTTTTTTTTTCCAAAAGAAAAGTGATTTCCCACACAAGGTACTCACCACAGGTGAAATGCTGAAGTCATCCTTGAGTCTGCAGTCAGGTGGACTGCCATCTGATTCAGTGGGAGTTTTGCCTGGATATGGGTGGCCGGATTTGGCCTCCAGTTCATATTTCACTGTAGAAGTGTGAGGCTATATTTGTGGTGAACATTTTTATTGCTCAGCTAGAAACTGCTCATATTAAATCTTTATACTGGAAAATCTGAAAAACCATTATGAGCAGCCTTGAAACAGATACAAAAAGACGTTTCTTTCTGTATAAAAGTCAGTGAACCTTTAATCTAAATCCTAGTGCTCAGAATTCCTGCAATGGATTTCATGACAGGAGCGACCAGTTTTCCTGCAAAATCAGTATGGACTCAGAACATACTTTGTACACAGATAACCTTCTTCCCAGGTTGATCTTGTATTTACATCTATTTCATTATCACTGATGTCCGATGAGGTACAAAGCCTTTTTTTTTACCTTGCCATCCTCAAGTTCACAACATAAGCTGGTGGACCTGAACAAAAAAGATCATTGAAATCTCCCTTGACAAAGGCCAATCCATTGTTCGTCAAATTCCCATCATCCCAAATAAATTTAATTTCTGGGCTTCTGAAGTAGGTGAACCCTCAGGGCACAGCTGCAATAATTACTAATTAGAATCCCAAGTGGACTGCTGTCTCTGAGCTGAACTGCAGTTGTTGGCCAGAAGTCATGCATCTCTTCTTTCAGCATTGGCTCAAACCACTACTTAGGGGGAAAATTCTTGTTTCATGAATGGACAGTTAGCCTTACTTCTCTCATTAGTTGGGGATTTGTTTGTCTTAAATCTGGATATGAATTCACTGTTCATGAAAGTGTGGTGCTGATAGCTTTAATCTGAACTAGAGCAGAGTGGTGTTCTTGAATCAGCTGAACCACTGGATAAAGTCAAAAATAGGAACACGCCCATTGTAACAGGATTTAAAAGGGCAAAGCTGCACTTGCCAATTTGATTTGTTACCCAAATATTCCCTTGATTTTTGGAATATCAAAATTGTTAAATCCAAAAAAGAAAAGCAGTGTTGCCCAGCATCCATGAATACAGCCAAAATACTTTGTGTGTTACTGAGACGAACTCTTTAACTATATGCAGGGCTGATGAACAGAACTAGATGAAGAAGTAAGAAAAAGACTTGCTTGTTAGCCAGTGTTCTTGAAAGCAGCGCCAAAGTGAAGTGACCTAGAACACCGGTTCCCTTAGTGCATCCCTTTCTGCTTCAGAGCTTGACAGGTTCCTTCACTCAGACTAATGTTATGCTTCTTTCACTGGTGTTTTATTTTATTTTTGATGTTTAAATGGTCTGAGACCCTGATTTAAAAAACAAGAAAAAACTAGCGGCTTATCCCTTCTCTAGCTAGCTTGAGAAATATTCCCAATCTATCCCGAGTCCTTTTCATTTCATATAGTTCACATTAGTGGGGTGTTCTGGTCAGGCTGTAATGCACTCGAGCAAAATAAGTTTTTCTCAGAAAAAAGTACCCCAAAACCTGACCTCATGTATTGGTTTTAGAGATTTGAATACAAGCCACATTCTGGTAAAACCATATAGCCAAATTTCCAATTATGCCTCAACCCAGCCTCTAAATTTATTCTTCAGTTTTGCACATAATTTTTTTTTGTCAAGCATACAGCTGTTGCATCTGCACCTAGAGTTTTATGCATGCAGAAATGTATTGGTGCTAATTCAGAGCTCACATTTGAAAATGTAATCCTTTTGATAAACTTTGTTTTCCCCTCAGGACTGTCAGATCATGAGATTTGAAAAATAAAGCATATTTTAATGAAGCTGGACACGTTGTCCTAACCAAGGGTCCTTGGTGACGTAGGAGGCAGTTATTATTATGCAGTATTTTGGCCCATCGCACCAGCCACAGCAAAAGACTCTCCTGCATTCTAAGGCCTTCTTTTTCCCTGAATGCGACTTTACATTTCTTGCTGTGAAATTCTCAATTACATATGGGAACAAAGACCATGAAATGAGGCCCCCAGAGAATCAGACACATTTGGAGTATCTCCTAAAACTCTCAGGGAGGGAATGAGAATAGCTCTTCTTTTTTGTTCCAAAAATATATATCTTTGTTAGTGTTCTGGGGGCAAGGGAGGGTCTCCTCCCTACAGTCAGTTACATGCATTGCTAGCCCCTTTTTTTTGTTACAGTTAGTATCTGTTTTTTGCACATGAAGCTTCTATACAAAAGAATTAGAAGGGTTGACTTAGATGTGAGTGCAGGAGATTTCTTTAAACACCATAAATGGTACTTTGAGTATGAGCTATAGTCTACATTAGCCACTAAAGATTTATCTTCTCCAAATAAGTAAAGGAATTTCTGGAAAATAATAATGTTGAGATGAATATATTCTGTTTTGTGCAAACTTGTCTGAAGGCCTCAGTCCTAAACCTGGATAATCTTGAATGAGATACCACACAACAAATTCTGTTTCTATTTCACATACAGTAAAGGAAGAGTTGGAGTCAGGAACTAGGTGTTTTGTTTTGACTGTTTTGTCTCAGAGTCAGAAAGTGTACTACGAGAGAGAAACTGTTTCCTATCAGTGAAATGTATTCTGTAGTATTACATTATAGTACCACGGTTAAGAGCAAAATTATTACAGAAAATCAAGAGCTCACTCATGAGTTATAGATAAATGGGTCATGTAAGCCAACTCATTACTGATTTGCTGTAGAGCTCAGTGTCCTGTAAATATTGTCTTAACTGTTTCTGCCATATGAGTTCTTGCTAAAATCAATAATGCACGGAATTCAGCTGGGGCACAATCAGAAAATTGATCCACCCTTGATTAATTTATATTATACTGCAGCTCAGACCAAGCAGTGCTAGAAATGTTGAGAGCTGGTGAATTATGCAAGTGATCTGTGCTAGGCTAATTCTTTTTTCTTGTTTGGAAGGGCACAGTAGGAATGCACTGTCTTGTTGTTGATAAGAAAAAAATTTCAAAGATCTGGGGAAAACGGCACTGAGTTTAGTAAGGGCAAAATGTGTGTTGACTGTGAAAGTGCAGTAACACCAATTGAAACCTACAACAATAGGGGGGAGGGATAGCTCAGTGGTTTGAGCATTGGCCTGTTAATCCCAGGGTTGTGAGTTCAACCCTTAAGGGGGCCATTTAGGGAACTGGGATAAAAATCTGTCTGGGGATTGGTCCTGCTTTGAGCAGGGGGTTGGACTAGATGACCTCCTAAGGTCCCTTCCAACCTTGATCTTCTATGAACAATCATGATTGTGTTATAGCGATGGAGCATCAAGTAGGGGTTGGGGGTGTCAACTTTAGAAAGTTATGGGGAGATAATAGGGAGACCATATTTCAAAGGTTAAAAATTGGGCTGCTGTAGCGTGGGGTGGCAGTGCAGGGGATTGTCAGAGGGAGGTGTGCCACAGGGGGAAGGACTCCAACGGAGTGGGGGGAAGCTCATTTGGAGGCCTCATGATCAGGAAGGTGACCATATAAGATTGGCTTTGTGGAGGTCATTGAAGTTCATGCATGCCACTGGTATTGGTTTCATTGGCTCAGCTGAGTGATAGCATTTTCAGGGGGGCAGTTTGTAGGGTGACCAGATGTCCTGATTTTATAAGGACAGTCCTGATATTTGGGGCTTTTTTTATATGGGCTCCTATTACCCTCCCACCCCGTCCCGATTTTTAACATTTTGCTATCTTGTCACCCTGCCAGTTTGAGAAGGAGAACCTGAGGCAAAACACTGTTGTTGTTTTTTTGTAAAATTGAACAGGCCAATGGGATAAGCCCTGAAAAGAAGGACAATCCTGGTTTCAGGGACACAAGGTCACTCTGAGAAAAGGATACAGTGAAGGAATTGTAGGGTATTGTCAGTGGATTTACAAACTCACTGAAAGTTTGAAGCCTCTGTATAAGGGAACAATACAAATCAATTGGCAGGTTAACTACATATAGCTTTAATAACCTTCCAAAAATGTTCTTTACATGCATAGGATGAATCCAAACCACTTTGGGTTAGAAGAAAGCAGGGTTTACTCCAGGACACGTCGTGCAGTATTTGCAGATCGTTGGACAGAGCAGCATAGTACAGATCATGCCTTTTTATGGGGACATTCCTGCTCCAAAGAAAGCAAATTCTCCTGAAACACATTGTCTTAGTTAAACTTTTAATGTGTTTTGAGATTTCTAGAAGCAGCTTTACATAATGCAGCCATGTAAGAGTTCCCCAACAGAAATGTATTCTATACACTGCTCAAGTGTGGGGGAGCCATTACAGATGTAGTTTGTATGTTATTACATATGTGATTTGCACAGTATATTACCCTTATCATTAAAGGGTTAATTATCTCATAGGGTGTGGACATGTACTAAGTAAGAGGACCTCCTGTATGTCTGCTGTATTAACTAAAATGCACTTAAGCAGAGCTATGCTGCGAAGTGTGCTGGTTTTCAAGTTCTCTGAAAGTTTGGATAAACTGATGGGTTACTCTCCAAGTTCCTTTAAAATCTATTTTAATAGATATTAAGTAAGTAAGGAAATATAAGTGTGTGTTTCATAATTTTTCAGTACATAGGTTCCTGCAAAGATTTGGGTCACTCTGAATATGGAAGTTTATATTTCTACCACTGGGCATTTGCCAGACTTTATTAAATTTGAATCTGTTTGAATATGACTTTCTAGGGTAAAACACAGGGAGTTTTGCAGGAAATTGCAGATTAATGCTGAATAGTTAGTCTCTGCTTGCCCTATACAAGATGCACTCTAGTTCAAACAGGAATTAAGTCCTATGGCCTGGATTATACAGGAGGTCAGAGTGGATGATCTTGATGGTCCCTTATGTCCTTATAATCTATGAATAACACAATGCATGCAAAAGATGATGTGATACAGCCTCAAAGACTAAATATTTTGATATCTTTACTCTGTATCAAAGAGTGCAGAGGGCTGTTCTCTAATCAGAAATGACCATTCCATGCTAGAAAGCTAATTGTTTATCAGTTTTCGTCATTATCCTGGCCCAGTGAAGGCAGGCTGAAGAATGCACTGCTCAACAAATGACAGAGAGGTGGTGGAACAGAAAACAAAGAGGAAAAGTCTGGCTTAAAAGACTCCTGCATTGGTATGTCATATTACAATATAGCACAAGACAGAAAACCAATTTAATCTCCTGTACTGCTCTAATTGCCAAGTTTCTCTGCACTTGAAATATTTTAAAATAGTTTCTCTTGGTTGCAGAGACAATTGCTGTGAAAGTTCTAGAGAATGTGTAAGTGAAGAGTCTGCTCTTAAATAAATAGAAAAAGTATCTTTGTCCCCTGTGATGGCTTGTATCCCCCACACAGGTGACAAAAGTGTTAACATAAGCCAAACAGGCCAGTTATGCTACCTGGCCGCACTGGAGGAGGGTGGACCAGACAATTAGTCCCAGCTGGGAAAGGAGTTGGATGAATAGTTTTAAACAGATGAAATTGAGCAAAGAAAGGGGCTGCAGGGAGAGAGAGTGAATAACTCTGTAGTCGCTCTCTAGGATTAGAGAGGCTGTGAGGAGAAAGCCAGGGAGAGAGTTGGCCTGGGATCCTCCCCTAGTTGGGAGATCCTGGCAGGAGACCAGGAGAGACTTGGAGCAAATAGCAGGGTAGAGCAGGCTCTGGTGGTGAGCTCTGATTAAAATGACAGGATCTGGACTTCTGGGAAGAGAAGTCTTGGGAGATTTTCAGTTGTGGAACAGAGCAAGGGAAACAGAGCAGCAGAGAGGAACGAAAGGTCAAGTCTGAGAAGGGCAGAAGTTGGTACTTTAGTTTGCGATTTTATTGGAGGTTTCCAGGGGAGAGCCCTGTGAGGCCAGGCCCTGAAAGAGGGTGAACTTGGAAAGAGTAATGTTGGAGAGGCCTGCTGACAGGCTATGGTAAGAAGATCTCCAGGGAGGCAGCAAGGAATCTGAAAGAATAGACCTTGGCTGCTAGTTAAATGGTCGCTGGACTGTAACCTGGTGTAGTGGGAGGGCCTAGGTTCCCCAGCAGGCATTGGTGAGGTGGCATGAGGCCAGAGAAAGGGATTGGTATTGTCCAGGAGAGATCTGGGAATGTAATTCCCAGAGCAGTTTTGGGAAGAGTCCTTGTTTATTTAGTTGTCAGCACAGCAGGGCTTACTTCCCAACCACTTGCCAGAGCTTGGGGAGCCCAGTCTATGCTGCAACAGGACTAGTGAAGTAGAATGTGTTTGTAGTAGCGTGGACGACAGTGAAGTGTTGTGCTAAAAGAAATCCGATTCTGTGTTTCCTGCTGACTGCCATTGTTTGAATCTTGGAGACTGAAACTTATGTAGGACCCTTTCTGCTTGACTGCATCCTTCTTCCTGCTTGGGTGGTCCAAGAACCCTGTAATCTATGAAGAAAAAACATTAATTGTTTATAAATTGCAACAACCCTATTGAAAAGAAGCCCATACAAGATAAAGTTTAGTCCCTTGCTGGTACCACTTGTCTTAGTAAATACACTGTTGCTCCTCCGATAGGACCATTTTGGGCCACAGGGGAGGGAAGGGAGGCAGCTATGTTGGCTGTTTCACTGGCCCCCTTGTCCAATGCAGCACCCTGACGCCCCTTCACAAAAAAAATTCATGCATCTGACAGGTTATGAAATAAGCGGCATGGCCTGAGAGGAGGGAGGAACCAGTCACCATCTCTATAAACAACAGATTTTATTGTGAACACTGCGTGTTATGTAGAAAAAGTTCAGAAACCTAATGCTGCTGAAGCATCTTTCCCCTCTTTTCTGTGTCCCAATGGGTCATGAAGCATGGCCAGTAATTTGCCAGGCAAATGCAACTGCCTTGTGGTGCAGCCGTGGCTGTGTTGGGAACGCTGAGGACCGAGGACCTTTGTATTCATGGCCAGGATGTGCAAGGTTGAGGGCTTGGCTTCCTGGCCCCCTGCTACTTCTCTTAGCACCATCCCCTGCCCACACTACAAGCCTGCTGACACGCTGCCTGCAGGGGGAACATGCACCTGACTCACATGTCTTATCATGCTGTACAGTATTATTTCACTCTTCTACATTATGCAGAAAGGGGACATGTATTTTTGTTTTTTCCCCTGCTAGCAGTAATACCTCCTTTTTTCAGCACATGCATATACAGTTTTTGAAGAGTTTTACACTGCATTTATTGTTCCATAATTTAGTCTGGTATCCAAATACAAGCTGTCAGATGGGCAAAGTCAGTCTGCCTGGAAGTTACTCTAAAAATTACAAGAGTTACTATATTAAGAGCAGAGCTCAGATTTTAAATTGCATGCTGTAAACAGACTTCAGTTTTCCCTATAAAGAGCAGACAGGACCTTTTGCTTCTGTTACAAATGTTATAGCAGTTGTCTTTTCTACAATAAAATCAAGTATAATTTGTTACTTTTCATAACGTTGAGCTAGTTCTTAGAGCCCAGCCAGCTAGTGCAGTGCAAGTGTTTTGGTTTTCTGAGAAATTTACCTATTGATTTTAATGGTAACATTAAAAGTTTTCCATAGAAAAGATTGAGCCTTCAAGGTAAATCAAGAATAAATGAAAAACCCAACTGTAAAAGGCACAGAAAGGCTTTTTGACCCTACACAACAGCCTTACTAAGTAAAATGTAATAATTATGCCACATTGAGCAATAGACAAAGTGAGAGCCACACACACGGCTATGTATACTTGCAGACATAAAAGATGGTAGTGCTTTGTGCAGCATTTGAAGATGCTGTCAGGCAAATTTTTATAGAGTGTGATAGTTCGACATCAAGGAGGAATTCTCCTATCTTCTCAGCTTTACTTCAGAATCCAGAGTTATTTTAAAAGATAACTGTTTACTCATTCATCTCTCCCCCACCTTGTACCAATTCACACATGCTCTGAGGATGCATGAGTTGACCATCAGCCATGATGTAACTTGATTCTGCCCACACTTGATTATGAAAAGTGTGAGTTTTTAGAACCTCTGGTCAGAAGCAGTCCATGGCCTTTGTGCAATAACTGAGAAGTTGGTCTAATTCCAACCTGAATGTTAACCTCTGTATTCACATTATCATCTCTTCTATAGGGTAGAAAAGGGGTTTGGTAGCCACAAATGACAATGAGTTTGGTTTTTCATGCTAGTCACCATTTCTGTCTGTTGCAGAACTGCCACACAGACTGGCACATTTCAGCATCACTGACAATCTTTACTCAGGAGTGGACTTTTAAGGAGTGCTGGAGGTCAGAAATGAGGTGCAGTGACAGTGTGGACAGCTTGCCTGCCTTATTCTTTGGCTCTTCTCCTGGTTCCACCATTTTCATGGGCCCTATATCCTCTCACTAACCTTTCACAATGAAGTGCCTGGTGTAGTGACCATAATGTGAAAAGTGACACATGCTTCTTTGGGGCTATAGTTTCTGTATAAGGTGATATTACTCGTAAGGAATGCATATCATAGAAATCTAGTGTATATACAGTACTGACATAACCCATCAGTGCTTGCCTGCAGCCAGCCCAGCCCTGAGAGAAGTTTTGATTGCCACCCATTTGAAGCTCAGTAAACAGACATAGTGCAGTTCACACACTGTTGTTTTGGAACAAAATCCTGCTTTTGAGAAGAGCTGCCTCAGAAGTGAAAAGGTCACACGCGGCTTGGGACACTGAAATAGAGGATGATGGGCGGGGCAGGGACACTGAAATAGAGGGTGATGGGCGGGGCAGTGGACAACAGAGTAGGGCAGGAGGACTCTGCCCAGTGCTGAGTGGAGGTGAATTGTTGAGCAGTAGATTTTAATGTCTCTGTTTCTCTTTGTCTAGACCTGGAACCATATTTAACTAGGTCATAAATGACTGGAATTTGTACAGTGT
Organism: Chrysemys picta bellii; assembly: GCF_011386835.1. Classification (NCBI taxonomy): domain Eukaryota; kingdom Metazoa; phylum Chordata; order Testudines; family Emydidae; genus Chrysemys; species Chrysemys picta. The sequence continues at coordinate 12,176,773 of NC_088794.1, read as the reverse complement.
CAATTAGTCTGTGAATTCCAAAAAGTGAAGCATAGGAGCTCTCACTTTAGAGTATTAACTACAAGTTGGTTGACAGCAAACTGTCCCACTCTGGAAAGTTGCTTTTGTGACCCAGTCAAGTTTGAGCTCTCAAAATCCACAAACCTGTTTGAAGATTTTAACCTGCTGGCTGGGAACAAGGAGAACTCTCTTTCCCAGTATTTTCTTTTTCAGATTCCCTTTCCTATCAAGAGGACTTCAGTGAAAAGCAAATAACCTTTATTCCGGAGGCAAATTTGCAATGAGAGTCTTTGCGTCTATTTTCAGCCAGTACCAGCTGGACACACATCAAGAATTTGACCCCCCCCCCCACATACTACTTTAACTTTTTTTTCTTTAGCTGACTCTGAGAGCAGAGTCTGAACCACAAAATTCAATTAAAACATGAGGAATAAACAGAGAAAATTTCATTAGATTCCATGGATAGTCTTCATGGTGCACACTCCATCTTGTCAAACTCTTTTGGCAGTCAGGCAGCTGCTGAGGTGGAACAAGAATAATAACAGATTCCTTAATGATTGGGGCATTGATGCTTCCCAGCCAGTGGCAAAAAGCTGGTTCAGTAGTGCGGGACCATTCTCTCATATGCAGATGTTGTGGATGAGTTCAGTGATCTTAACGAGTTTGAGAATCCTCTACAATCTCACCTGGGTTTAAATAATGTCTGAAACCAGCACAGTGCAGTACAGACACCAGAGTCAGCAGGCTTTTGGTTTGCAAGCATTGCATGTGTCTAGTAAACAAGGCCAAGACACCTGCAACAGAATTCTAAACTATGTGGCTATCTAAAGAGAAATGTTTACTTCTACGGTCTGAATCAGCACCTTCTCTAAAGCCACTTATTAATACCTACCTGCACCCTCTGTATTCCATCAGTGCCTGTAACTTTTCCATGTAGCAGCATCTCTCAAAGTTCTACATCAAGGCTTCTAAAAATCGGTATCAGTGGCAGTCACTACAAAGAGCATTTTCAGAGATATTTGTGGCTGTTTGGGAATTGGCTACAGTAGCAGGACTTTGTGTTTTTTTAAATAGATTTAAAAAATCTGAAAGATTAAGATGTAAGAAGATTTTTTTGCATGAGGAAAGGTGTACTCAAACACTTCAGACAGACTATGATTAGCCTCGGTCTGTTTAGCAACTGAAAAGTCCTCCCAAGTGTTGCAAGCTTGGAAGAAGATTCCATCACCCTGGACTGAAGGCACCAAATCACAGAATGGCTAGATCACCAAAGCTGAAAGTCATTGTTACTGACTCAGTAACACATATCAAAAAGTCAGCATGATGGAGACATGGCTGTGGAGCACTATGTGACCCAATGGGTGGCTCACTGCTGCTTGGTCTTCAGTGGTTCAGAAGCTGAAGGCCTTTCTTCTTGGAATGTGTACATCTCAGTTGGTGGCCATTTGGGAAGGAGCATGACTTGGGGTAAACTTTTCCTTATGGTACATGTTTTCCATTAATACCCATACTGGTATTGAGCAACAGAGGGTCCTGTGGCACCTTTAAGACTAACAGAAGTACTGGGAGCATAAGCTTTCGTGGGTAAGAACCTCACTTCTTCAGATGCAAGTAATGGAAATCTCCAGAGGCAGGTATATATCCACACTGATATACCTGCCTCTGGAGATTTCCATTACTTGCATCTGAAGAAGTGAGGTTCTTACCCACGAAAGCTTATGCTCCCAGTACTTCTGTTAGTCTCAAAGGTGCCACAGGACCCTCTGTTGCTTTTTACAGATTCAGACTAACACGGCTACCCCTCTGATACCATACTGGTATTATTATTAGTATTATAATAATACCAGTATGGGTATTACAATAAGGGCTGATGATTAATCTCAGTTAACTCATGTGATTAACTCAAAAAATTAATCACAATTAAAAAAATGAATCATGATTAACCGCAGTTTTAATCGCACTGTTGAACAATAGAATACCAATTGAAATTTATTACATATTTTGGATGTTTTTCTACATTTTCAAATATATTTCGATTGCAACACACAATACAAAGAGTACAGTGCTCACTTTATATTTTTTATTACAAATATTTGCACTGTAAAAATGATAAAAGAAATAGCGTTTTTCAATTCACCTCATACAAGTACTGTACTGCAATCTCTTTATTGTGAAAGTGCAACTTACAAATGTAGATTTCTTTTGTTACATAACTGCACTCAAAAACAAAATAATATAAAACTTTAGAGCCTACAAGTCTACTCAATCCTACTTCTTGTTCAGCCAGTCGCTAAGACAAACAAGTTTGTTTACATTTACGGAAGATAATGCTGCCCCGCTTCTTATTTACAATGTCACCTGAAAGTGAGAACAGGCATTCACATGGCACTTTTGTAGCCAGTGTTACAAGGTATTTACATGCCAGATATGCTAAACATTCATATGCCCCTTCATGCTTCAGCCACCATTCCAGAGGACATGCTTCTATGCTGATGACGCTTGTTTAAAAAAAAATACATTAATTAAATTTGTGACTGAACTCCTTGGGTTTAAGAATCTGAAGTGCCTTCTAAAATCTGAGGGAGTGGAACGTGCTTTCAGAAGTCTTAAAAGAGCAACACTTCGATGCAGAAACTACAGAACCCGAACCACCAAAAAAGGAAAATCTAGCTTTTGCTGGTGGCAGCTGACTCAGATGATGAAAGTGAATGTGCATCAGTCTGCACTGCACTGGATCACTATCAAGCAGAACCTGTCAGCAGCATATCCTCTGGAATGGTGGTTAAAGCATGAAGGGACATATGAATCTTTAGCGCATCTTGTGATGCCAGCTACAACAGTGCCATGTGAAAACCTGTTCTCACTTTCAGATGACAAGAAGCAGGCAGCATTATCTCCTGTAAACATAAACAAACTTGTTCAGCCACTCTGAGCAATTAGCTGAACAAGAAGTAGGACTGAGTGGACTTGTAGGCTCTGAAGTTTTACTGTGTTTTATTTTTGGATGCAGTGTTTTTTATATACATAATTCTACTTTTGTAAGTTCAACTTTCATGATAAAGAGATTGCACTAAAGGACTTGTAATGGGAGAACTGAAAAATAATTTGTTTTTTACAATGAAATATTTGGAATCAAAAATAAATATAAAGTGAGCACTGTCACCTTGTATTCTGTGTTGTAATTGAAATAATATATTTGAAAATGTAGAAAACATCCAAAAATATGTAAATGATATTCTGTTATTAACAGTGTGAATAATTGCAATTTTTAAAATTGCTTGACAGCCCTAATTATTAGTATTGGAAATTGGTCCAATAAAAGATATTACCGCGCCCAACTTGTCCCTCTCATACTGGTTCTGTGCATTCAATATAAAACATATATTCTCTTTCAATGTGGGGTGGTTTCAGCTGGGCATATGTGGTTGAGTTTGTCTCTTGTTGCCATTGCCCTGACATTGAAGAGGGAGTTTTGAAGGAGGCGACTGTAAGAGTTTGGGGTGGGAGAAGGACCCTACAGAAGAGTGTCTACTGTTATGTATTTCTTTCGTGTATTTTCATGAATGCTCAAATTATGGTGAAGTGTCATGTGACTAAAGAAATGGATGTACAGCCATGATTAATGTTTCACACTCAAGGTAGCCTTATTGACTTCCTCGGCACCTAGAACAATACATTTTTCTCTCATTGGCCGCCATAGATACCCATAAACATGTCTTCCTTTCTTCACTTCTTAGGATATATTTATTTTTGTAGGGGAGAGGGAGAGACAGAAAATCCTGAGTTTTAGCCACAGGAGCTGATCCACCACTGAGCAGGCACTAGGCCAACAGAACACATGGCCATAAATGTACACAGTCAAGAGGACAGATGTATCAAGTCAGGTTTATGAGGGCAATTTTCCCAGCCAATAAAGTCCAGATTGCTGTCTGCACTGTCAAAACCTTCCCATGGTTAAATGGATGAGAAACAGATAATCCAGCCTTTAGCAAGAGCAGCACTGATAAAACCACAAAACATAACTGTTGTGGCCACATAAGATGACATTTCCAATTTAACAAGATGTTTTGGCTTGAGGATTGCTAGAGAGGTCACATTATTATGTACCGGTTGAATGTGAATAAAGAATCTCAGTCCTGGAGAAGGAATAGAGTACATATCTTTACTAGGCTACCGCAGGAAGGAAATTCACAGCTTGTCCTAAAACAGCCACTGAAGATACCTCCGGAGCAGATATAAGCAGTTTACTTCTAAATTGCAGAATGAGTTTCTGTTCATTACAGTTTCATACACTGAAAGAATTTGTCAAGTGCTGGACATATCCCATGCAGACAAAAGGCTAAATATTACACAATATGGTGCTGTACAGAGGAGTATACTCACGAGCCCGCCATTGTTCAGGCTGCTGCCAGGTGTTCAGGTAGAGCTAGTTTTGGACTTTCAGTCATGGGACACGTGTAGTAAGGGCGGAGTGCAAGGCCAGTGGACTTGCATGCACTCAGCTACTGACAATAATAGAAGGAAGTGGAGAGTGCAAAGGGTGTCTCAAAGCACTTGAAGAGTTGGTACTTCTCCAGATGCAAGCCGACCCGCTCTTCCTCAGATGGGGTTTGAGCGAGGCTGATGCGTTCCTGCTGCATCACTCTTTTGGTATGACAGAGCACAGGGGATCCAGAATGAGATCCTTGCCAGCTTGCTGTTAACCTTACCAATATACAATAGGAACCAGGATATCATTCCTATCAAGATAGCGGTTTAAGTAATGATATGCCTTGAAAATGCCTAAATCCATATTTTCATGATTATTTGAAAGTCCTATTCTCGATGTAGATTAATGCAAAATCCATAAACTGCTTGTGATGTTCCCCTGGTGTTATCTGGACTGGTGATCTGCTAGGTCACTCCATCCTCGACTCTGGGAGCCAGCCTTACCCTTCTCTGCTGTGAGAACCCCCACTCCTGTGTGGTTCATGCACAGCCTTTAGCATGTAAGCTGCTCCCAGCTACGTGAGTGAGCACTTTTGGCCAGCCGCTGCTTGGATTGTGCAACTGAATGACACTAGCCAATATCTCTGGTCCCAGACACAACCCTAGGAACCTCCATCTTGCAGTGTCCAGTTATGACCACTGGATGCTGCAAGCTTATATGAGTTCGTCAATTTAACCAAGAAATTGATATGTACCAAGCTTGTTATTCCAAGGGAGTCTCTGACACGCTTCAAACCAAACGCACTGCTTTGGATAGAATAAACAAATTTATTAACTACAAAAGATAGATTTTAAGTGGTCATAAGTCAAAGCAGAAGAAGTCAGATTTGGTCAAATGAAATGAAATAAAAGCAAAACGCATTCTAAGCTGCTCTTAACCCTTTCAATGCCCTTACAAACTTAGATTCTTCTCACCACAGGCTGGCTGGTTGCTCTTCAGCCAGGCTCTCCCCTTTGATCAGCACTTCAGTCGCTTGGTGTGGTGTCTGTAGATGTAGGTGGAAGAGAGAGAGCATGGCAAACGTCTCTCCCTTTTATCATGTTCTTTCCTCCTCCTTTGCCCCCCCCCTTCAGAGTCAGGTGAGCATTACCTCATCACAGTCCCAAACTGACCAAGGGAAGGGGGGACTCACTTGAGAGTCCAACAGATCCTTTGTTGCTGCCTAGGCCAGTGTCCTTTGTTCCTGTGAGGCTGGGCTGGGTTTGTCCCATACATGCCCTGATGAGGTGTGAACTGCCTCTCTGTTCTTGGAGAGTTTTGCCTGGGTTTGTTTTAAGCCATGAAGGCACATTTTCAGCCTCATAACTATATACATGAAATTGCAACCTATAACAGGGGTCGGCAACCTTTCAGAAGTGGTGTGCCGAGTCTTCATTTATTCACTCTAATTTAAGGTTTCACGTGCCAGTAATACATTTTAAAGTTTTTAGAAGGTCTCTTTCTATAAGTCTATAATATATAACTAAACTATTGTTGTATGTAAAGTAAATAAGGTTTTTTAAATGCTTAAGAAGCTTCATTTAAAATTAAATTTTAAATGCAGAGCCCCCCGAACCAGTGGCCAGGACCCAGGCAGTGTGAATGCCACTGAAAATCAACTCGTGTGCTGCCTTTGGCACGCGTGCCATAGGTTGGCTACCCCTGACCTATAACATTACTATAACAACAATGCTCAGTGCATCATGAGCCTTCCAAAGACACCCCGTCAGGATAATCCGCTGCACACAGCCCGTCAGGATAATCCGCTGTGGGAAGCGGTGCAGGCCGCAGGGACGTGCTGGCCGCTGCTTCCCGCAGCTCCCATTGGCCGGGAACGGCGAACCGCAGCCACTGGGCGTTGCAGGTGGCTGTGCAAATGTAAACAAACTGGCAGCCGGTCAGCGGATTACCCTGATGGGCAGGTTGCCCACCACTGGTCTAAGGCCATAATAATATTTTATTTTAGAACTGGCATTAGCCACACAGTTCACTACATTCCCAAGAAGAAATTTGGAAAGATAAGGTATATTTAGCCAATAGCATGTTAAATATAATATCCTAGCAACATCCTTGCTGTCCTTACGCATACATAGCAAGTTCTAGGGTAACATCACTTGTGTATCAAAAGGTGGTCTCAATCTTATCTGTACTAGCTAATCTGTGGAATTAGCTTTACATGCTGAGTATTTCTAGGCAATAGTTTTTCTATTGAGCAAATACTGCAGTAAATTAAGACATTTTTGAGATGTAAATGATCTGATTCATTTGTGTTGCACACTCTGATATCCAGTGCAATACTAGTCCACGCTGAAAACAACCTAATAAAGTGGCAGTCGGGGATTACCAATCAACAATGTTAACACACATTTCCTTGCCAAATGCAACATGCCAAGTAAGCTTACTGCCAAACTCCTAAGATATAAAACCAAACATAGATATTTAAAGTTCTCCAACAAAGACAAATGACAGTGATTGAACCCCGGTGGATAAATCTGTTGGGCCCCAAATGCAGAGTTGATGACCTCTGTATGTCTGAACTAAATCTATCATTTTAGAGTTGTTTTATCCATCCTGGGGTAAATCACAAGCATACAGATTCATGAACAATGATGAATGAACAATCTTGGATAGAATTGTATTGTCACATGGCATCTCATATTTAAATGAAACAAGTCCCTCACCAATGCTCTCACTGCATGTTAAGCTGTGGGGTCCATTGTCTGGCTTGTAGGAAAAGGTGTGACCCCTTTTAGGGATAGAGAGCCAAAATGACTGGCTGCAGCACCTTCAAACCAGGTCAGCATGGGGAAAGTGACCCAGTTTCCTTCCCCTCCTCTGCCCCCCGCAGGTGACTGGAAGAGAGGGGGAACTGTTTAGGTCCATGTCCCTGCAGGAAAAGCCCTCTTTTACCTGGACCAGACAGAGCTGCACCCGCCATCCCACCCATGGAAGTAGTTAAATACCAGGTTTTGTCATGACCCACTGTGGGCATGACTTTCTTAGGGGCTGGGAAGGACTTTTTCTCCTCACTGCCAGATTGGCCAAGGTGAGGTGAGGGGTTTTTTGTCATCCCCCAGTGGGTTGGGGGCTTAGTTGGGGCAAACATGGAATGGGAGTTTGGCTATGATGTTGCAATTCATTATGTAAGTGTGGGGTGAATGTTAAGTGCAGGTACTCCATAGGGAAGGGATACAGTGATCTGATCAAATGGATTAGTAAAGGATTTTAAGGAATACTGGTGTACCTCCTTTAAGGAGTGGAAATGAGGGGGGGAAAGGGGTGTCAGGGCTCCTATGACTGGTACACAGAGAGCTAACCCCTCCTTATTTATGACCCCCTCCCCTTAACCCTTATTTAAGGGGTGAGGGTGGTAAGGTCCCAGCAGCAGATTGGTGTGGGACCAGGATGTATGCAAATTATTATGGAATTACCTGCATTGTACACTTTTATCTGCCAGGTACTCCCAGACATCTAGGAATATAGTGGCAACCTGATTAAACCACATCCGGGGCATAGCCGGACAAAGGCTCTTAAGTGAAGTAAGCAGTTGTGGGATAGGAGGGAAGTTCCTTTCATGCATCAGTAACTGGTTAAAAGATAGAAAACAAAAGGTAGGAATAATTGGCCAGCTCTCACATTGGAGAGAGGTAAATAGCGGGAGTCCTCAGTGATCTGTACTGGGACTGTGATGTTCAACATATTCATAAATGACCTGGGAAAGGGGTTAAACAATGAGGGGGCACAATTTGCAGATGATACAAAATTACTCACAATAGTTGAGTCCAAAGCTGACTGTGAAGAGTTCAAAAGGATCTCACTAAACTGTGTGACTGGACAACAACTAGCAGATGAAATTCAATGTCGATAAATGTAAACTACATTAGAAAAAAATTAGGGCTGGCAAGCGATTAAAAAAATGAATAGTGTTCTATTATTATTTAACAGTGCGATTAAAAGTGCGATTAATCATGATTTTTTTTGAGTTAATCACGTGAGTTAACTGCAGCTAATCGAAAGGCCTAAAAAAAAAATCACAACTCCACACAATATGATGCGTTTTAAATTAACTATTACTGTACTACAAAAGAAAGATATTGACGTCATCGTGGATAGTTTTCTGAAAACATCCACTCAGTGTGCAGCAGTGGTCAAAAAAGCTAACCATGTTAGCAGCCATTAGGAAGAGGATAGATAATAAAACAAAAAATATCATAATGCCACTACATAAATCCATGGTACATCCTCACCTTAAATACTGAGTTGAGTTCTGGTCACCCCATCTCAAAATAGATATATTAGAATTGGAAAAGGCACAGAGAAGGGCAACGAAAATGATAAGGGGTATAGAACAGCTTCCAAAACGAGAGATTAAAAAGCCTGGGACTATTCATTTTAGAAAAGAGATGACTAAGTGGGGATATGATAGAGGTCTCTACAATCATGAATGGTGGAGAGAAACTGAAATAGGGTGAATAACACTTCCTTTTCATGTAATACACGAACCAGAGGTCACCCAATTAAATCAATAGGCCGTTTGAAACAAATAAAATAAAGTACTTCTTCACACAACACATAGTCATTGTCAGGGGATGTTGAGAAAGCCCTGAAGCTCTGGTCCTGGCCACTGTAGGAGACAGGATACTGGGGTAGATGGATCATTGGTCTGACGCAGTATTGATGTTCTTATAAGTCTTAGATTTGTTACAGACTAACCTTTTACATTAGAGAATCTGCAAATATTCATGTTTTGAAATGAAAAAGTTAGCCTAGACACAGGTAGGTAAATAGATTTTTAAAGGCCTGTTAATTACACACTGAAGTTCTTCAAGAGGTGCACATATTTAGGGTGTAGTTAAGGAAAACCATTCACCTAGCACAGGGGTGGGCAAACTTTTTGGCCTGAGGGCCACATCGGGGTTCCAAAACTGTATGGAGGGCCAGTACGGAAGGTGGTGCCTCCCCAAACAGCCTGGCCTCCGCCCCCTCCCACTTCCAGCCCCCTGACTGCCCCCCTCAGAACTCCCCACCCATCCAACCCCCCCTGCTCCTTGTCCCCTGACCGCCCCCTCCCGTGACCCCCCACCCCTAACCGCCCCCCGGGACTCCACCCCCTATTGGAATGCAGCCGTGAGCAGGAGCGCTGCCAGCTTTTCTGCTGCCCTAGGTGGCGCAAGGTCCCGCCCCGAAATGCCGCCCCCCACAGAGGCAGTGGAAGGTCCCGCCACTGAAATACCCTCGTGGTCGCTGACCCCAAAATTGTAGTGGCCTAGGCGACCGCCTGGGTTGCCTAATGGGTTGCGCCGGCCCTGGCCGCGAGAACATGGGCGGAGGACTCAGGAGGATCAGGGGCAGCCGCACAGCCGGAGAGAAGCGGCGTTTTCCCCTTCAAAGCGCCGCTTCTCTCCGGCCGGCTGCGCGGCCGCCCGGTGCTCCTCCTGAGTTGTTCGCCACGCTCCCACCACCCGCCCCGCCCACCTGCTCCCCTGCCCCCGCAGTGCAGCCCCCCACCCCCGTAGGGGGTGCGCCAGTGCTGAGCTGCCCTAGTGCCCGGCCCTGGGGCCCCGTTGTTGGGGGGCCCCCGTGCCAGGCCATCCTGTGTTCACTGGTGAATCTACCCCTGAGCTGCGCTGCCCGGCCGGAGCCAGCCATGCTGCCGCGCTGCCGGCACGGCGAGCTGAGGCTGCGGGAGAGGGGGAACAGCAGGGGAGGGGCCCGGGGCTAGGGGTCACCAAATGAAATTATTAGAACATAAGAATGACCATATTGGGTCAGACCCAAGGTCCATCTAGCCCAGTATCCTGTCTTCCAACAGTGGCCAATGTCAGGTGCCCCAGGTTGAATGAACAGAACAGGGAATCATCAAGTGATCCATCACCTGTTGCCCATTCCCAGCTTCTGGCAAACAGAGGCTAGGGACATCATCCCTGCCCATTCTGGCTCATAGCCATTGATGGACCTATCCTCCATGGATTTATATAGTTCTTTTTTGAACCCGGTTATATAGTCTTGGCCTTCACAACATCCTCTGGCAAGGAGTTACACAGGTTGACTGTGCATTGTGTGAAAAAATACTTCCTTTCGTTTTTTTAAACCTGCTGCCTATTCATTTCATGTGGTGACCTTTAGTTCTTGTGTTATAAGAAGGAGTAAATAACACTTCCTTATTTACTTTCTCCACACCAATCATGATTTTATAGACCTCGATCATATCCCCCCTTAGTCGTCTTTTTTCCAAGCTGAAAAGTCCTAGTCTTATTAATCTCTCCTCATATGGAAGCTGTTCCATACCCCTAATCATTTTTGTTGCCCTTTTCTGTACCTTTTCCAATTCCAATGTATCTTTTTTGAAATGGGATGACCAGCATTCAAGATGTGAGCATGCCATGGATTTATATAGAGGCAAAAAGATATTTTTTGTCTTATTATCTAGCCCTTTCCTAATGATTCCCAACATTCCACTTTTTTTGAGCTCTGCTGCACATTGAGTGGGTGTTTTCCTCACGCACTGGGCACCTGCACTGTCACATGACCTGCCTGTTAGGGGCTCTCCCACAGTATGTGAGGTTAGCGAGTGGCTGATTTTTTTGCAGTTGCAGCTACCTGAATATCTACTTAGCTCTTTCTTCCCAGCTGTAAAAAGCATATGAAACTATTTTATCAGGAGTGTTGTCAGATGTAATTATTCTCAGCCCCCATGTAAGACCTTTCCTTCCATCCCTTCTGACAAAGCGGACATAGTTTGTGTGATTTATGATATGAATATGACATAACTGAGATATACTTTATGCAAGAAGGCTCATGTGAGATATCATTGGAAAGGTTATGATTTATTGAATGCGATTATCCTATTTGTATGCATGTATCATTTCTGTATCTGAAATTAGGAATATTGACTATGTATCTGTATTTTAACTATGCTGCTTCGGGTGACTCCCACTGCCAACACTTCAGATACAACAATGGAAAAGCCAAACAGGGCGGATGGCCCATCAACAAGGACAATGGACTATAAAACAGCTTAGTCTTCCCGTGAACTTGTGGGTCAACCTGTGAAGAATAGCTACAAGGGCCCTACAGAGTCAGGTAGTCTTGTCACTTGATACTAAAACATTACCTGGGACTTCGTGTAACTTTCCACTGTAAGGGAAGGGGGGGATCAAACTAGGAAACAAAGGACTCCCGCCTTATGCAAAGGGTGGGAAGTGAGGTAATCCAGGTCTAGTTCTCCCCTGCTACCCCACCCAAGATGACTGCTGGAAACAAATATGAGTGAACAGGGGGAAAGAACGGGGCTCAGGCTGGAAGGGTGTCTGGCCTACGAAGAAGATTATTAGAACACATTTAGGGTGAAAACTCGCATGTAACAAGTTTCTTTGGTGTATTAAGCTTAGTTTGTGTGCTCTGTTTTATTTTCCTAGGGCTTGTCTACACTGGCACTTTACAGCTCTGTAACTTTCTCACTCAGGGATGTGAAAAAACACCCCCCTGAGCGCTGCAAGTTTCAGTGCTGTAAAGTGCCAGTGCAGACAGTGCACCAGGGCTAGGAGCCACGCTCCCAGCGCTGGGAGCTATTCCCCTTGTGGAGGTAGGTTTTTTATAGCGCTGGGAGAGCTCTCTGCCGCGACTACACAAGCCACATTAAAGCACTGCTGTGGCAGCGCTTTAATGTTGCTAGTGAGGATGTGCCCTTAGTAATTAGCCTTGTTCTGTCTGCTACCTCCTTAACTACTTAAAATACACCTGTTATAGTTAATAAATTTATTTCTGGTTTATAATACAACCCAGTTTATGTGATTTCTAACTGTGTGTGTGTGTGTGTGTGTGTGTGTGTGTGTGTGTGTGAGAAATTGTGCATACCCTCTTCCACATTGAGGGAAGAGGCGAATATAATATCTTTGGGTCTGTACTCCAAGGGAGGTGGACATACGGCAGAAAGGGATCATAGAATCATAGAATCATAGAATTTCAGAGTTGGAAGGGACCTCAAGAGGTCATCTAGTCCAACCCCCTGCTCAAAGCAGGACCAATTCCCAGCTAAATCATCCCAGCCAGGGCTTTGTCAAGCCGGGCCTTAAAAACCTCCAAGGAAGGAGACTCCACCACCTCCCTAGGTAACGCATTCCAGTGTTTCACCACTCTCCTAGTGAAATAGTTTTTCCTGATATCCAACCTGGACCTCCCGCACTGCAACTTGAGACCATTGCTCCTTGTTCTGTCATCTGCCACCACTGAGAACAGCCGAGCTCCATCCTCTTTGGAACCCCCCTTCAGGTAGTTGAAGGCTGCTATCAAATCCCCCCTCATTCTTCTCTTCTGGAGACTAAACAATCCCAGTTACCTCAGCCTCTCCTCATAAGTCATGTGCTCCAGACCCCTAATCATTTTTGTTGCCCTCCGCTGGACTCTTTCCAATTTTTCCACATCCTTCTTGTAGTGTGGGGCCCAAAACTGGACACAGTATTACAGATGAGGCCTCACCAATGTCGAATAAAGGGGAACGATCACGTTCCTCGATCTGCTGGCAATGCCCCTACTTATACAGCCCAAAATGCCGTTAGCCTTCTTGGCAACAAGAGCACACTGTTGACTCATATCCAGCTTCTCGTCCATTGTGACCCCTAGGTCCTTTTCTGCAGAACTGCTACCTAGCCATTCGGTCCCTAGTCTGTAGCAGTGCATGGGATTCTTCCGTCCTAAGTGCAGGACTCTGCACTTGTCCTTGTTGAACCTCATCAGGTTTTTTTCGGCCCAATCCTCTAATTTGTCTAGGTCCCTCTGTATCCGATCCCTACCCTCTAGTGTATCTACTATGCCTCCTAGTTTAGTGTCATCTGCAAACTTGCTGAGAGTGCAGTCCACACCATCCTCCAGATCATTAATAAAGATATTAAACAAAACCGGCCCCAGGACCGACCCTTGGGGCACTCTGCTTGAAACCGGCTGCCAACTAGACATGGAGCCATTGATCACTACCCGTTGAGCCCGACGATCTAGCCAGCTTTCTATCCACCTTACAGTCCATTCATCCAGCCCATACTTCTTTAACTTGGCGGCAAGAATACTGTGGGAGACCGTATCAAAAGCTTTGCTAAAGTCAAGGAATAACACATCCACTGCTTTCCCCTCATCCACAGAGCCAGTTATCTCATCATAGAAGGCAATTAGGTTAGTCAGGCACGACTTCCCCTTCGTGAATCCATGCTGACTGTTCCTGATCACTTTCCTCTCCTCTAAATGTTTCATAATTGATTCCTTGAGGACCTGCTCCATGATTTTTCCAGGGACTGAGGTGAGGCTGACTGGCCTGTAGTTCCCCGGATCCTCCTTCTTCCCTTTTTTAAAGATGGGCACTACATTAGCCTTTTTCCAGTCATCTGGGACCTCCCCCGATCGCCATGAGTTTTCAAAAATAATGGCTAATGGTTCTGCAATCTCACCCGCCAACTCCTTTAGCACCCTCGGATGCAGCGCATCCGGCCCCATGGACTTGTGCACGTCCAGTTTTTCTAAATAGTCCCGAACCACTTCTTTCTCCACAGAGGGCTGGTCACCTTCTCCCCATGCTGTACTGCCCTGTGCAGCAATCTGGGAGCTGACCTTGTGTGTGAAGACAGAGGCAAAAAAATCATTGAGTACATTAGCTTTTTCCACATCCTCGGTCACTAGGTTGCCTCCCTCATTCAGTAAGGGGCCCACACTTTCCTTGATTTTCTTCTTCTTGCTAACATACCTGTAGAAACCCTTCTTGTTACTCTTAACATCTCTTGCTAACTGCAACTCCAAGTGTGATTTGGCCTTCCTGATTTCACTCCTGCATGCCTGAGCAATATTTTTATACTCCTCCCTGGTCATTTGTCCAATCTTCCACTTCTTGTAAGCTTCTTTTTTGCATTTAAGATCAGCAAGGATTTCACTGTTTAGCCAAGCTGGTCGCCTGCCATATTTACTATTCTTTCTACACATCGGGATGGTTTGTTCCTGCAACCTCAATAAGGATTCTTTAAAATACAGCCAGCTCTCCTGGACCCCTTTGCCCTTCATGTTATTCTCCCAGGGGATCCTGCCCATCTGCGGAGGATCCCTGAGGAGTCAAAGTCTGCTTTTCTGAAGTCCAGGGTCCGTATTCTGCTGCTCTCCTTTCTTCCTTGTGTCAGGATCCTGAACTCGACCATCTCATGGTCACTGCCTCCCAGGTTCCCATCCACTTTTGCTTCCCCTACTAATTCTTCCCTGTTTGTGAGTAGCAGGTCAAGAAAAGCTCTGCCCCTAGTTGGTTCCTCCAGCACTTGCACCAGGAAATTGTCCCCTACACTTTCCAAAAATTTCCTGGATTGTCTGTGCACCGCTGTATTGCTCTCCCAGCAGATATAAGGGAGATTAAAATCTCCCATGAGAACCAGGGCCTGCGATCTAGCAACTTCTGCTAGTTGCCAGAAGAAAGCGTCGGCCACCTCATCCCCCTGGTCTGGTGGTCTATAGCAGACTCCAACCACGACATCACCCTTGTTGCTCACACTTCTCAACTTTATCCAGAGACTCTCAGGTTTTTCTGCAGTTTCATACCGGAGCTCTGAGCAGTCATACTCCTCTCTTACATACAACGCAACTCCCCCACCTTTTCTGCCCTGCCTGTCCTTCCTGAACAGTTTATATCCATCCATGACAGTACTCCAGTCATGTGAGTTATTCCACCAAGTCTCTGTTATTCCAATCACATCATAGTTCCCTGACTGTGCCAGGACTTCCAGTTCTCCCTGCTTGTTTCCCAGGCTTCTTGCATTTGTGTATAGGCACTTAAGATAACTCATCGATCGTCCCTCTTTCTCAGCATGAGAAAGGAGTCCTCCCCTCTTGCGCTCACCTGCTTGTGCTTCCTCCCAGGATCCCATTTCCCCACTTACCTCAGGGCTTTGGTCTCCTTCCCCCGGTGAACCTAGTTTAAAGCCCTCCTCACTAGGTTAGCCAGCCTGCTTGCGAAGATGCTCTTCCCTCTCTTCGTTAGGTGGAGCCCGTCTCTGCCTAGGACTCCTTCTTCTTGGAACACCATCCCATGGTCGAAGAATCCAAAGCCTTCTCTCCGACACCACCTGCGTAGCCATTCGTTGACTTCCACGATTCGACGGTCTCTACCCCGGCCTTTTCCTTGCACAGGGAGGATGGACGAGAACATCACTTGTGCCTCAAACTCCTTTATCCTTCTTCCCAGAGCCACGTAGTCTGCAGTGATCCGCTCAAGGTCATTCTTGGCAGTATCATTGGTGCCCACGTGGAGAAGCAGGAAGGGGTAGCGATCCGAGGGCTTGATGAGTCTCGGCAGTCTCTCCGTCACATCGTGTATCCTAGCTCCTGGCAAGCAGCAGACCTCTCGGTTTTCCCGGTCGGGGCGGCAGATAGATGACTCAGTCCCCCTGAGGAGGGAGTCCCCGACCACCACCACCCTCCTCCTCCTCTTGGGAGTGGTGGTCGTGGAACCCCCATCCCTAGGACGGTGCATCTTTTGCCTTCCAATTGGTGGAGTCTCCTTCTGCTCCCTTCCCTCAGATGGGTCATCTAGTCCACTCTCTGCATTAGTACCTGTAGAGAGAACATGGAAACGATTGCTCACCTGTATCTCCATTGCTGGTGCATGGACGCTCCTCTTTCTCCTTCTGGAGGTCACATGCTGCCAAACCTCCTCACAATCCTTCTGTCCCTGCTGCGCCTGCTCTGAATCTTCAGATCTAGGGGTTATAGTGGACCACAAGCTAAATATGAGTTAACAGTGTGATGCTGTTGCAAAAAAAGCAAACATGATTCTGGGATGTATTAACAGGTGTGTTGTGAGCAAGACACGAGAAGTCATTCTTCCGCTCTACTCTGCTCTGGTTAGGCCTCAGCTGGAGTATTGTGTCCAGTTCTGGGCACCGCATTTTAAAAAAGATGTGGAGAAATTGGAAAGGGTCCAGAGAAGAGCAACAAGAATGATTAAAGGTCTTGAGAACATGACCTATGAAGGAAGGCTGAAAGAATTGGGTTTGTTTAGTTTGGAAAAGAGAAGACTGAGAGGGGACATGATAGCAGTTTTCAGGTATTTAAAAGGGTGTCATAAGGAGGAGGGAGAAAACTTGTTCACCTTAGCCTCTAAGGATAGAACCAGAAGCAATGGGTTTAAACTGCAGCAAGGGAGGTCTAGGTTGGACATTAGGAAAAAGTTCCTAACTGTCAGGGTGGTTAAACACTGGAATAAATTGCCTAGGGAGGTTGTGGAATCTCCATCTCTGGAGATATTTAAGAGTAGGTTAGATAAATGTCTATCAGGGATGGTCTAGATGGTATTTGGTCCTGCCATGCGGGCAGGGGACTGGACTCGATGACCTCTCGAGGTCCCTTCCAGTCCTAGAATCTATGAATCTATGAATCTGAGTGCTGGAGCAAGTCCCTTAAACTGAGCCTTGCCACAGCTGATCTGCAACTGGGTGTGGCCCTGCCTGTGTGTGTTAGAGGAGGTTTTCAGAGCCTGGCTCAGCAAGACAGGTAAAAGGGGGCCCATGTTGGCAGAACAGGTAGACTCAGTGGTATCTCAGCACATCAGGTGACTTCCCGTCACAGTTTGGTTTTTAATATTTAACCATTTTTTATATTGTTTTATTATGGTTTTGATTATGCTGCTGTATAACTTTTTTGTGTGCTGTGCCTAATGCCCCTGGGTTGGGCACTTTTTATAAATGAAAGTATTTGGGGCAACTTTTCAAAACTGTGGTTTAAAATGCATGTGTAGTTTTGCACACATACGAACTCTGGTCCACGTGCCCAGATCCAGACTAGGGTGCATATGTATGGGCATGTATAAATCTGGGTTATCTGCATGCAGTCTCCAGTGCATGTACACTGAGCTGGGTATATGCAAAAGTGCACGTGCAGTTTATCACATGCTCGTCTGAAAATTCAGCTTTGAGTAATTATTAAACATGGACAGAAACAGGCTTTTACATTGAGATCTGCTTATTTCTGTCTCTTTATGATAACGCTGGGCATCCCATTAAAGACAGCTTGCATTTGGTTACTAAACTCTGTCTGTTTACATCAGCTTCTCCACATTCGTATGCCAATGTGTCTGACCCCTAGCCGTGAGGGACCACTTCTAGGTATCAAAAGGGAGGCAAGGTTTATTCCCTTTCATTCCTTGGATTTTCTAATGAGACTAGTAACAAGGATTGTAATTAGTGTTGGGTGTGGTGTTTATTACACTGTGGATTTTGGTCGATTAGGAATTGGTATGAGATGACTAATTTGGTTTACAGAGACCACATAGTAGCCAATGAAAAATAACATTTTTCTGTCACTCCTAACCTTGTCTAAATTTCAAATTGGTACTCAGAGGGTGAAATACTCCATTCCCATTGCCTTTCCCTGAATTTTCTAGTCCTCAATAACTATAGATGATGTTTTGAATTGAAAGTTTAATTTGGACAGTTGTCCTGTATTTGATGCCTTGGCTGGTGGTCTGGTGCTCACACCATTCTGTGTTGTATTTCTGCTCCATTACTTTGGTCCCTTTAGGCCTCAGTGAAGACTGCAAAGGTTCACTAACCTGCACCCACTCCACTGTGGGCTGTAATCTTTTCAGATCTCATATGTAAACAGAGTTGGACCTCATCATTATTTTGATAAAAGATTTCTAAGAAAAAGTAGGAGTTGGTGGAACACACAACTTTTCTATACTAAAGTGCTATTTTATCTCCTACAGAACCTTTTTCTGCAGGTCTGGCTTTACTTCTCTCCTCGCCAACCCTTTCATACAAACATTTCTGATTTATTGATCATTTTACTTTACATGTGTTAATTTCCTTTAAAAATTAAAGAACACTACTACATGCAATTATTACATTAATGAAATACTGAGAGTAAGGCCAGGTCTACACTACCCCCCTAATTCGAACTAAGGTACGCAACTTCAGCTACGTGAATAACGTAGCTGAAGTTCGAAGTACCTTAGTTCGAACTTACCTTGGTCCACACTCGGCAGGCAGGCTCCCCCGTCGACTCCGCGGTACTCCTCTCGCCGAGCTGGAGTACCGCAGTCGACGGCGAGCACTTCCGGGTTCGACTTATCGCGTCCAGACTAGACGCGATAAGTCGAACCCAGAAGTTTGATTGCCAGCCGCCGAACTAGCGGGTAAGTGTAGCCAAGGCCTAAGATTTTAACTGCAGAAAATTAGGAAGTCTAAAGTTCAGGTTCCCACAGCAGCCTTAACCCAACTCATTGCATGTACAGTATCATCTCAAAAGTGTCTTTCATTACAAATTCCAGAATTCTGGGCAAGGTGGTGTGGTACACTGTGAAGCAAATAATACAGTACAGTAGTACATAGGAACCACAAATGTTTTCTGTAATCATAAAGGCACATGTAATATAATCATAGAGTGAAAAGTCCTATTGTGACACATGCACAAGGGAACAGAGTTAAGGATTCTGTGGAAATCATAATATTTTCTAATTGTGGTGCAATAAAACTGCAACCTTGTATTAATGTTTATGAACTTAAAAGGAAAATAGAAACAAAGTTGCTCTACATAGTTATTTTTTTCTTGGCACAAGTTGCAAAGTTATCTGCCTCCTAAGGACAATGTGTTTTTATTATATATATAAAAAGGAACATCCTATGGATATGCTCAGTGTCTTCAATATATTTTAAAACATTCTGAACTATTTCTGTAAGTACCTGGAACTTCACCATAAGAATGTGAATCAATGCATCACTTAGAAGTTGTTAATGTTCTCATTCTATCTCCACATTCCCAGTTCTCACCCTGAACTTTATCAGCTCATTTGCTTTAATTTCCTGTTCTTCAGTTTGTTGATGTTGGACTCTGCAAATACACTGGCTGTTGCAGCTTGCTGTTGGAACTGTTAATTTTGACAGAGAATGGATTGTTTTAAACAAATGTATCTCCAAGAAGTCTCTAGGCAAAGAGATGGGATGGTTTAGTAGCTTTGCTGTCACAAGGCAATAAACAGAAATGTACACCTTTTTGGTAATCCACTTACGCTTAGGCCTGATCTACACTATGAGGTTAGGTCAAATGTAGCCGCGATTTTATAACGAATGCGTCTACACAACCAACCCCGTTCCGCCGGCTCTTAAAATTGACTGCTGTACTCCTCCCTGACAAGGGGAATAGCGCTAAAATCAACCTTCTTGGGTCGAATTTGGGGTAGTGTAGACGCAGCACTGTTCAATTCAATGGTATTGGCCTCCGGGAGCTATCCCAGAGTGCTCCAATGTGACTGCTCTGGACAGCACTTTCAACTCCAATGCATGGGGGAGCAAATGGACATGATGAGGTATCTGGTAGAGCTGCAGGAAAGACAACTACAGTACAGTACAGTACACCGCTGCAGCCATTGTGTAACTGCCTGCCCTCATCGCCAAGTTACATATCCTCCTCACCCAGATGCCCAAGAATCCGGGGGTGGGGTGGGGAGGAGAGGCTCTGGGCACCCTGCCTCTCAACTCCAGGGGATGGCCCAAGCAACAGAGGGCTGTCATTCAAACAGCTTTGGGATTTGTAGTGTGGCTACAATAAGCAATGTGGCCTTGTCCTTCCTTCCTCACCCACCCCACCCCGTTATCAAACCCTTTGTACACCTGGGCTTCCTTTTACCAGTGAACATTGTCAGTGTTTTCAAGTTTTTTTAAATAAATAAAGAATGAATGGACTCAGAACAATAGGGACTTTATTTCTTGTGTCAGCTGTGGTTGGGAGGGGGGAAGGGGGAGAGATTGGCTTACAGGGAAGTATATTCACCAAAGGGGGTGGCTTTGCATCAAGGACAAACACACACAACTGTCACACCGTAACCTGGTCAGTCATGAAACTGTTTTTCAAACCCTCTCTGATGCACAGCGTGCCTCAGTGTCCTCTTATAGTTGCCCTGGTGTCTGTCTGTTCAAAATTGGCTGCCAGGCGATCTGGTTGCACTGAGGTCTAACCTACTCAGCAAACTGCGCCGGCGCCCTTTTAAACATCCAAAGGCACATTCTACCACCATTCGGCACTTTCTCAGCCTATAGTTGAACTGCTCCTTACTACTGTGCAGGCTGCCTGTGTACAGCTTCATGAGGCATGGGAGCAAGGGGTCGGCTGGGTCCCCAAGGATAACTATTGGCATTTCAACATCCCCAACGGTAATTTTCTGATCTGTGAAGAAAGTCCCTTCTTGCAGCTTTCCGAACAGCCCGGAGTTCCGAAAGATGCGAGCGTCATGCACCTTTCCTGTCTATCCCACGTTGATGTCAGTGAAATGGCCCTTGTGATCCACCAGTGCTTGTAACACGATTGAGAAGTACCCCTTGTGGTTTATGTACTCTTTGGCAAGGAGTCCGGTGCCAAGATAAGGATATGCATTCCGTCTATCGCCCCACCACAGTTAGGGAGCCCCATTACAGCAAAGCCATCCACTATGACCTGCACATTTCCCAGGCATTGGGAGCTTAACCCAGGATTCCAATGAGCAGCGGGGACTGTGGGATAGCTACCCACAATGCACCACTCTGTGAGTCAATGCTAGCCAAGGTATTGAGGACGCACTCCGCCGACCTAATGTGCTTAGTGGGGACGTGCACGATCGACTGTATAAAATCAGTTACTAAAGACTGACTTCTATAAAATCGACCTAATTTCGTAGTGTAGACATGCCCTCAGTTGTGGCGCTCACCTCATGAAGAGGTGGGGAGGGGATGGGATGTAGACATGATGCTGGCTGGCAGAAAAACATGGAATAATAATAAAAACTTAGCTCTTATATAGCGTGTTTCCTGGCTTTTGTGGCTGGGGAATATGTGCAAAGAACTAATCTCCCAGTTCAGTAAATCAGTTCCAGTCAGTCAGAAGCAGATCTTTTTCTTGTTTCCTCTGGGAGCAAGATGAAGCATTCCACATGGTGGAGCTGATAAAATATCACCCCGTCTTCTGTAAGCAAGCCAGTTCTCATCCCCTTCATCATCAACACTACAAATTCCTGAATCTTGAAATTGGGGCCCTGATTCTGATATCCCTGTCACTTGCTTTAACCCTCCTTTTGACTTCGGAGAAAAGACTGCAGATCCCCGAGCACAACTGTCAAATTCAGGTAGATTCTATCCAGTCAAGTTGGTCAGGAGCTCCCCACTCAGTTTGTGAAGATGTTTCCATGATCTTTCCCATTATGGAAGTGAAGTTTTCCAGATCTTCTCTTGATGATCATGTTCTAAATATGCGTACTATAACTGTTTCCTTAGAAGGAATCTATGGCATGTATTTTTTGTAGTCGACCTATTTATTTTGATATTTCCTTACCAAATCCACTGATGAATACAATTTGTCTCTGGAGGTTACCCCTCTTCAGACATATCTGTGGCACTAATTCTTATACTTAACAACCAGTAAATCTTGCACATTCTTTAAAAAGCTACATTAAAATTCTTGACACCAAACAGTTTAATTACAGCAAAGAGGCCTATCAGCATGTTACCATTTTAACAGAAGCCCAGCTGGCAGCACATTTTAAAAGTAAGAAACGTGGTGGTGTTTTTCCCTTCCATTTTTTTATATTTTTTTGTATTTTGTGGATGTACATGAACGTGAACCACAGCTGTAAGGTATCCATTGAAATGACTTAGTTCAATGTGGCACATATTACATGGAATATAGTGCAAAGTCCACATTAAATTCCTGAAAAAAGAAGAACAGGAGGACTTGTGGCACCTTAGAGACTAACAAATTTATTAGAGCATAAGCTTTCGTGGACTACAGCCCACTTCTTCGGATGCATATAGAATGGAACATATATTGAGGAGATATATATACACACATACAGAGAGCATAAACAGGTGGGAGTTGTCTTACCACCTCTGAGAGGCCAATTAATTAAGAGAAAAAAAACTTTTGAAGTGATAATCAAGCTAGCTTAGTACAGACAGACAGTTAGATAACAAGTGTGAGAATACTAACAAGGGGAGACAGATTCAATGTCTGTAATGGCTCAGCCATTCCCAGTCCTTATTCAAACCGGAGTTGATTGTGTCTAGTTTGCATATCAATTCTAGCTAAATTCCTGCATTGAAGATGTCAGCACATCACAGCTTTACTAAGTGGTTGCAATAGTGTGCTGCCGTTTTCAGCTGTCACACGTAAGTAGACTATCCAGATCATTTAGCTTTGTTAACTGGTAAGATGAGAGTGTTAAACCCTAAATAAACTAACAATTTCATATCAGTGAAAATGCCCCAAATCCTACCCTGGATCTGACTGTCAGAAAGAGAATTAACCACCAGGGGCCTAATTGTGCAAAGTGCTCTTTGGAAGCTGGGCATGCTCACCACCTTTTCAGATCCACTCAGAATCTTGCCGGTTCAGGCCTTTAAGGCCCAGTTTTCCTTTTATTGAAGCCACTAGCAAAATTCCAATTGACTTCATAGTGGGTGGCAGATTCAAGCCCCAATTCTCCAGCAAGCCAATTACACCAGTTTACAAGCCCTAAACAGCTGGGTTCTGTGTACTCGTCAATATTTTATGTGACTGTAGGTGATGGTGGGCTTAAAATGACCTATTATTAGCATTTAATTTTCCACATTGAACAATTTCTTTGGGTCTTTTGCTCTGACAAGGATTTAATTCCTTCTTTAGTGACACTTCTAAAGTCAGCAGTGCAGTCTGTTAATCATTTACAGAAGTTATGACCATCTGATTTAGTTGTTTCTATTTTTCCTCTGATTATTCAGTAGACATTACATGACAGGATCTTTTCCAGTTTGCCAAAACCACTCCTGTGCACTGCTCTTTCACTGCCTGCTAGTTTCTGCTGAGGGAACATCAACCTCACATCCACCTCCACCTCGATATAACGTGATCCGATATAACACAAATTCGGATATAATGCGGTAAAGCAGTGCTCGGGGAGGAGGGGCGGGGGGCGGGGCTGCGCACTCCGGCGGATCAAAGCAAGTTCGATATAATGTGGTTTCACCTATAACGCGGTAAGATTTTTTGGCTCCCGAGGACAGCGTTATATCGGGGTAGAGGGGTATGTTTTAAATATAATGCAACAGTTACCTTGAGAAAAGTCAAAAATAGCAGAACAGTACCAGAGAAAGATTCAGATAAAAGCTGAATTCCTGGAATCATGGATAAGGCTACAATTTTGTCATGGATATTATTAGTAAAAGTCCTGCATAGATTGGGCAATAAACAAAAAATCATGAAGCAGTGACCTGTCCCTGACTTTTACTAAAAACATCCCTGACAAAATGGGGAGGGAGGAGGGTCGAGCACCCTGCCCTCCCCTCCCTCCCCCGCCCAGTGGCTTGGAATTGCAGGGACCCTGGTGGCTGGGAGGGGTCCCCCTGCTGCCCTGTGGGGCTGGAGCCCCGTGCCGCCTGTGGTGGCAGGGGACTTGTAGGGGAACCCTTGCCAGCAGCAGAGGCTGGGGAGCTGTGGGCCCCCACTCCACTGCCTGCGGCTGCTGAGCCGCTCTGGTGTCTACCAGTAGTGGCAGCTGAGCAGCTGCAGGGGGGACCCCTGCCTGCAGCATTTGGGCAGCTCATGGGTTGCCACCGGTGACAGTAGCCGGTCAGTTGCGGGGGGTCCCACAGAGGCTGGGCTGCTTGTGGGGTCTCCAATGTCATGGAGGTTGCTGGAAGTTACGGATTCCGTGACCTCTGTGACACAATCTTAGCCTTAATCATGGAATAGGAAGGGGGGCAAAATTCAAATAAAGTTGGGAATAGAATTAATTAGATTCTACCTCTCTAGGAGGCTGCTTGTAATATCATGCAAAGAGACCAAAACAGGTTTTTTTTTTTTTACAAATTTTGCCACTGGTTGCAGAGACAATCTATTCATTTTATAATGTAAATCTCAAGCACATGGTGAAGGTCATTTCAGATGTCTGACCCTTTCATTTTTTGTATTTTCCTTCCATTAGCTGAGTGTAGGTGGTCATCACGGAAGTGCCAAAAAATCCCTGATGGGATAACAAAATAATTTGGTGATATCATACAAATGTCAGGTTTCCGCAAATTAATCCCAGGATAGTCACCCGGATGTGTGTATATCAAATAATCTAAACTAAAAAATAACACTTTAATCTGCATAACGATGACTCAGTAACAGATGCCAGATAAATCCTCCTTTAACCCCAGGACAAACAATCAGTGTCCATTACACAGAAAGCTGAAAAATGCTAAAGACATTGAATATTTTTAAATCAGTGGTCTAAATTATTTTTATAATCATAATTACACATTACGAAATACTAGATAGTCCTTTGAAATACTGATATAGTTCAGGACAGAAACAAAGAAGCAAACAAATTCAGGAACAAGCAACTTTGGATACTGTGGGAGCAAGCTTAGCCCCTTGCAGGATTAGCGCCTCAATGAGTCAATCCATAATGTTCTCAGTATTTTATTCAGATGCTGTTTCAGGTAAAAGAGAAGGAAATGGTCTGAACAATATTACACATGTGGATGTTGCAAAGATACCAAATTAAGATGTAGATACTTGGTACAGAACTGTAGGTCACTGGTATTTTTTAAATCTCCTTTTTCACTATGGGTGAAATTCCCTGTGTGCAAAGGCCCGACACAAGGCCTGTGTGCTATTTAATTCTTCATTCAACCCTCAGAATAAGGCTGAATTTCTGCAGAGAGATAACTTTCTCCCTGTGTATGCTGCTCACTTGCATTTTGTTTTCTACAGTACAATGAATAGTCTATGCTGTCTGTGCATCCATCTCCCACATCTAGGAACTCTCTTCTCAAATTCACAAATTTCAAAGTACAAATTGTTTCCCATAGAAAGAAAGTGATGTTGGTAATTATTGCACTGGGCTCACCTGGGATCTGTGGGTTATTTGCTTCATTCCAACCTACTACAATTAATTTGAATTGCTTATTCACAACAATAATTTTCTTTTAGAAACATACAAGCACCATTAAAGTCTCCCATTAAAAATATGGTTGCCTTCTGTAGTGAGGCGACCTGGCTCCCAGTCGCCCCTGCGAGGGACGAGCCAGAACAGCCACCAGAGTGGGCGGAGTCACCACCGCCTGTCACCGCCCCCCGGAAGTCAAGGGGCGGGACAGGAAGTATAAAGGCTCGGCCCCAGCGCTCAGTTGTGGTCCGACCGCGGGAGAGGATAGACGCTGGTGCCCGAGCTCCTGCTGGGCCAAGCCTGCCCCGAGCCTGGTATCCGGGGAGAACTGGCCGAGCCTGCCCCAAGCCCGGTATCCTGAGGAGCGGACTGAACTTCCCCTCACCGAGCGTCCGGAGGAGCCGCCCAACCTACCCAGCGCTCCGTGCCCTGAGGAGCCCATGATCTGGGACACGGTGGACGAGGCTGAGGACGTGCAGGTACCCATGGAGGGGGAGATGGGAAGTGGCCTGGGGACAACAGACCCCGAACCCATGTCAGTGTGTTGCGGTCAGGATCCCCACTGACCCAGCAGCAGACGGACTGCTGCTGATAGGGCCCTGGGCTGGAACACAATGGAGTGGGTGGGCCTGCGGCCCCCCGGCCACCCAACCCATGGGTGGCAGTCTCCCCCTCTCCCAGGCCTTTGAGGCTTAGGCCTATTCCTGTTCCTCAGCCCTGACCTAGGGCCTGAGCATATATACTGTGTTTACTGTTGCTCAGCCCCTGCCTGAGGGCCTGAGCCCCTGAACTACTGGTTGCTCGCGGCCCCGCCCCGACTTAGGGCTTGGACCTGCGAGACTGAACTGTTCCCCAGCCTCGTGTAGTGAGGCGACCAGGCTCCCAGTCGCCCCAGCGAGGGATGAGCCCCACCCCGGACGTCTATGCCTTCATCTCAGGGTATGCTTTCAATAACATGGCAAAATGTCTATTGCAAAACGGTAGGTTATAAAGGCTTGCATAATGAGAAATAAAAATGCTCTTTCTACAAAAACTAAACTGCAGCATAACAGGCCACCTTTTGATGGCCTTTCAACTTTCGATGGACAGTTAATCATAGGGCATCTCGTATTAGTGAATAATTCCCATAGTGATTCCCCTGAAGAGAAAGATAAGATACACTGACAACCATTGAAAAACTAGAACAAAATGGGATTTCAATCAAGTACTTTAGCAACTCCTGAAATCAATGATCTGCTTCAGCATTTATACTCAGGTTGTGTCACTTTTCAACATTATTGCTCATTTATTTTATTGGTTCCCAATTTTAAGCTGAATGTCGTATGATGCATACTGTCTATACACTCAAGGAATTAATTTCAGATAAATATTTCTAATAAACTCCCTCTGCAGAAAGAAAGAGTGAGAGACCCAAATTTCAACTGCAATGGGATATTATTAGAAACACAAAAAGGAAACTGAATACATCAATTAAAATACCAAACAAAACCATAGCAAAAATTTCCCAGGCCAAAACTCCCAGGAGACATGGACTTAAACTCAACCCAGTCCTTATAGAATTCATACTCAGACCTACAAAATGAATGATAAACAACTTTTGGTCCCCAAAAGATGACTTTCTACTCTTGACAATTAATAACATTTTGCATTTATATAGTACAAAGTGATTTATACACAACTTACTAAATAAAAATTAGTTCTGTTGGCTTCAGTCTATGTATCTTATGACAATTTACATCAGTCAAGGATCTGCCCCTTAAGAAGCATATTTGCTACATTGATGACTGATTTTCATATCACTAATCTGGGATTTTTTGTTTTATTTTATTTAAGTTTTTCACTTTGAGGGATTCTTTTAAAATCTTTTGCATCACAGAATTTAGGAGCTTACTTTTTCTGTGTTCTGTTCTTCTGGGAAAGTGTGTGAGCTCTGCAAAATTAATAGCTCCAGATTTTTTCTTTTCCCTTTTCTCCCTTTAATGGAGTACATTGAACACAGATATATGTTGCACTCTTAGTAAAACTATAAGGCAAGTCTTCATACTTGGTGGATGCACCTGCTAAAATTCTGGACAAGTTTCTTTCTTCATAGAGACACCATGAGTTTGCATCAACTGACAAAGCACCGTTCATACTTCATATGATTTGTACATTTATGCATCTGCTGTAAAACCAATTAGCTTCGGTTGAAATTTACTCTTCTGAGGCTTTGAATATAAGGAGATACACTTACTATTTGAACAGTGAATTTCTCCTGTCAGAGCAAGATAAGTTTTACTTTAGAGTATCTTTTCTTAACCAAACTATCCCTTTCAGTTTTGTGTTTTACAAATGTGAAGTTTAAATAAACTCAGATTATTTTAGTGACACTGGTATATTATGACTTATTCAAATATGATTTGCAGTTCCCTGGTATGGTATTTCAGCCATCCATTGCTACTAATTCTATTTAAACAAACACACCACATTAAACTTGTTTATAGAAGAGGACGGAGGTCTCAGCATACTATGGTCCAAACATAGAAGAGAGGTCTCTAAGATAAGTGCCAGACACTTATAGTGGAGATCGCAACACTTTTGTCTAAACCTTTTTCTTCATTTATTTTCAATTAACAGAATGTGTACTAACTTCGGTGTCATGACTAAGAATTTGAGATACTAAATTCCAGTAATAAGAGAACAGGAGCCAGGTTGTGTGGGATGCAGGTAAATATCGGTCTACAATAAGGGGAAAAAACGGTTACTCACCTTTTGTAATTGTTCTTCGAGATTTGTTGCTTATATCTATTCATAGAATCATAGAATATCAGGGTTGGAAGGGACCTCAGGAGGTATCTAGTCCAACCCCCTGCTCAAAGCAGGACCAATCCCCAACTAAATCATCCCAGCCAGGGCTTTGTCAAGCCTGACCTTAAAAACGTCTAAGGAAGAATATTCTACCACCTCCCTAGGTAACCCATTTCAGTGCTTCACCACCCTCCTAGTGAAAAAGTTTTTTCCTAATATCCAACCTAAACCTCCCACACTGCAACTTGAGACCATTACTCCTTTTTCTGTCATCTGGTACCACTGAGAACAGTCTAGATCCATCCTCTTTGGAACCCCCTTTCAGGTAGTTGAAAGCAGCTATCAAATCCCCCCTCATTCTTCTCTTCTGCAGACTAAATAATCCCAGTTCCCTCGGCCTCTCCTCATAAGTCATGTGCTCCAGCCCCCTAATCATTTTTGTTGCCCTCCGCTGGACTCTTTCCAATTTTTCCACATCCTTCTTGTAGTGTGGGGTACAAAACTGGACACAGTACTCCAGATGAGGCCTCACCAATGTTGAATAGAGGGGAATGATCACGACCCTCAATCTGCTGGCAGTGCCCCTACTTATACAGCCCAAAATGCCGTTAGCCTTCTTGGCAGCAAGGGCACACTGTTGACTCATATCCAGCTTCTCATCCACTATAATCCCTAAATCCTTTTCTGCAGAACTTCTGCCTAGCCATTCGGTCCCTAGTCTGTAGCAGTGCATGGGATTCTTCCATCCTAATTGCAGGACTCTGCACTTGTCCTTGTTGAACCACATCAGATTTCTTTTGGCCCAATCCTCTAATTTGTCTAGGTCCCTCTGAATCCTATCCCTACCCTCCAGTGTATCTACCACTCCTCCCAGGTTAGTGTCATCTGAAAACTTGCTGAGGGTGCAGTTCACGCCATCCTCCAGATCATTAATGAAGATATTGAACAAAACCAGCCCCAGGACCGACCCTTGGGGCACTCCGCTTGATTCCAGCTGCCAACTAGACATGGAGCCATTGATCACTACCGGTTGAGCCCGACGATCTAGCCAGCTTTCTATCCACCTTATAGTCCATTCATCCAGCCCATACTTCTTTAACTTGCCAGCAAGAATACTGTGGGAGACCGTATCAAAAGCTTTGCTAAAGTCAAGGAATAACACATCCACTGCTTTCCCCTCATCCACAGAGCCAGTTATCTCATCATAAAAGTCAGTTAGGTTAGTCAGGCATGACTTGCCCTTGGTGAATCCATGCTGACTGTTCCTGATCACTTTCCTCTCCTCTAAGTGCTTCAGAATTGATTCCTTGAGGACCTGCTCCATGATTTTTCCAGGGACTGAGGTGAGGCTGACTGGCCTGTAGTTCCCTGGATCCTCCTTCTTCCCTTTTTTAAAGATGGGCACTACACATTAGCCTTTTTCCAGTCATCCGGGACCTCCCCCGATTGCCATGAGTTTTCAAAGATAATGGCCAATGGTTCTGCAATCACATCCGCCAACTCCTTTAGCACCCTTGGATGCAGCACATCCGGCCCCATGGACTTGTGCTCGTCCAGCTTTTCTAAATAGTCCTGAACCACTTCTTTCTCCACAGAGGGCTGGTCACCTCCTCCCCATGCTGTGCTGCCTAGTGCAGCAGTCTGGGAGTTGACCTTGTTCGTGAAGACAGAGGCAAAAAAAGCATTGAGTACATGAGCTTTTTCCACATCCTCTGCCACTAGGTTGCCTCCCTCATAAGGGGCCCACACTTTCCTTGACTTTCTTCTTGTTGCTAACATACCTGAAGAAACCCTTCTTGTTACTCGTAACATCTCTTGCTAGCTGCAACTCCAAGTGTGATTTGGCCTTCCTGATTTCACTCCTGCATGCCTGAGCAATATTTTTATACTTCTCCCTAGTCATTTGTCCAATTTTCCACTTCTTGTAAGCTTCTTTTTTGTGTTTAAGATCAGCAAAGATTTCGCTGTTAAGCCAAGCTGGTCGCCTGCCATATTTACTATTCTTTCTACACATCAGGATGGTTTGTTCCTGCAACCTCAATAAGGATTCTTTAAAATACAACCAGCTCTCCTGGACTCCTTTTCCCCTCATATTATTCTCCCAGGGGATCCGGCCCATCAGTTCCCTGAGGGAGTCAAAGTCTGCTTTTCTGAAGTCCAGGGTCCGTATTCTGTTGCTCTGCTTTCTTCCTTGTGTCAAGATCCTGAACTCGACCATCATTCATGGTCACTGCCTCCCAGGTTCCCATCGACTTTTGCTTCCCCTACCAATTCTTCCCAGTTTGTGAGCAGCAGGTCAAGAAGAGCTCTGCCCCTAATTGGTTCCTCCAGCACTTGCACCAGGAAATTGTCCCCTACACTTGCCAAAAACTTCCTGGATTGTCTGTGCACCGCTGTATTGCTCTCCCAGCAGATATCAGGGTGATTGAAGTCTCCCACGAGAACGAGGGCCTGCGATCTAGTAACTTCTGTTAGTTGCCTGAAGAAAGCCTCGTCCACCTCATCCCCCTGGTCTGGAGGTCTATAACAGACTCCCAACACGACATCACCCTTGTTGCTCACACTTCTAAACTTAATCCAGAGACTCTCATGTTTTTCTGCAGTTTCATACTGGAGCTCTGAGCAGTCATACTGCTCTCTTACATACAATGCAACTCCCCCACCTTTTCTGCCCCGCCTGTCCTTCCTGAACAGTTTATATATCCATCCATGACTGTACTCCAGTCAGGTGAGTTATCCCACCAAGTCTCTGTTATTCCAATCACATCATAATTCCTTGACTGTGCCAGGACTTCCAGTTCTCCCTGCTTGTTTCCCAGGCTTCTTGCATTTGTGTATAGGCACTTAGGATAACTTGCTGATCGTCCTGCTTTCTCAGTATGAGACAGGAGTCCTCCCCTCCTGCTCATGCTTCCTCTCGGTATCCCATTTCCCCACTTACCTCAGGGCTTTGGTCTCCTTCCCCTGGTGAACCTAGTTTAAAGCCCTCCTCATTAGGTTAGCCAGCCTGCTTGCGAAGATGCTCTTCCCTCTCTTCATTAGGTAGAGCCTATTCCAGTTAGGTGTGTGCGCACGCTGCATGCACAGCTGTCAGAAACTTTTCGCTAGCAGCTACCCGTCTGGCCGGCTGTGGAGCCCCCTGGAGTGGCACTCTATATATGACCCTGCCGGCCCAACCACCCTTCAGTTCCTTCTTGCTGGCTACTCCGACAGAGGGGAAGGTGGGGAGTGGGGGGGAATGGAATAGATATGAGCAACACATCTCGAAGAACAACAGTAACAAAAGGTGAGTAACCGTTTTTTCTTCTTCAAGTGCTTGCTCATATCAATTCCAGTTAGGTGACTCCCAAGCCTTACCTAGGAGGTAGGGTCGGAGTCAAGGCACTGCTGACCGAAGTACCGCTCTGCCAAAGGCCTCATCGTTCCTAGATTGGTGGACGATGGCATAGTGCGACGTGAAAGTATGCACAGAAGACCATGTCGCAGTCCTGCAGATATCCTTGCTGGACACAAGGCTCTTGCTCGTGTTGTACAGGAGGCTAAGCGACCCCCCTGTTATACACTGAGCAATGAGGGCTCCCTCCGTGTGGGGCAGAGGCGAGACCCTGTGCTCCAGGGACGAGGTAGCTGGTGGACAGACCCCGCCGGAGCGGGGAATGTCGGCAGGCGCCACTCTGCCTTGGACGGAGTCATCTCCACTTGAGCAAGCGAGACTCCCCGCAACCGCCAGGCACCTCTTCCGTCAGTGGACGGTGACCCTGACTCCGGGAGAGACCCCCGGGAGAGCGAGAGAGAGACGGGGTGTCGCTCGGCTGGGCCCCCTGGGGCGAGATTCAGCCCAGCCCCAGCGGGGTACACAAGGTACTAGGTGGAGAGGGGAAGGAGAGAGAGAGCCAGGCTGGAGGCCGCCGGGCTCTGCTCCCCTCTCTGCACCAGCCTGAGTCCCCCCACTCAGGGCTTTTCCCAGCGTGTACCCAGCTCACCCAACCTTGTGTCATGGGTCCGGGCCAAGCCTTCGGAATGAGGGGAGAGAAAAGGGCAACGCTGCCTCTGCCCGGGCTGTGCAGAGAATCACCCCGCCCTTCTGGAACTACCTCTGGGGACCCAGCTGGGATTGTAGCTCATTGAGACTTCCAGAGCCTGGCCCCATTGCCGTCACTCCATGAGGTAGAACAGAAACACCTGCCTTTAAAATTCAACTGTATCTAGGGTGACCCCACCTGTATTTCAAGTTCCGTAATAGAGGACACTGCTGCGGGGGGAGGGGGTGAGCTCGAGGGGGTGTTTTGGGGTGCTGGAGGGGTGTGTGTGTACTGGGAGATGGTATTTGGGAGGTGCTGGACAGAGTATTTGGGCTGTGTAAGAGCAGGGGTGCCTTTCGGGACTGGGGGACCTCCCGCAGGCATGCTGCCGAAGGCAGCCTGACTCGCCCTCAGGGCGACCGGCAGACAGCACCCCAGGCAGGCTCTTGCTGCGCTGGTGCCTGGAGCCGCCCCTGGTTGTCCCCCATAACGTCCATTCTTCTCCCCCCCCACACCTCACGGAGCACTCCCCTGTGGGGATGTATCATCCCTACACCAACCTAATGGAAAGTTCCATGAGGAGGTAAGGGTCACGATGGGACACTTGCAAGGTAATAAATCATGGCCTTATGTAAGGCCCCCCTGGTGGTCTAGGGATTATATAAGATGCGGTAAACAAATCATGGCCTTATGTAAGGCCCCCTGGTGGTCTAGGAATTATATAAGATGAGGTAAACAAGGTAATAAATCATGGCCTTATGTAAGGAACGGTTGAACCAATCGGTGTGGGGCTATACATGTGATAAACACATGATTCCCCTTCTTGTCCAATCCGTAGATGTGTTATTATAGCCTAATTGTGTTATGTAATGTAGAGAAAAACTATAAAAGAAAGCTTGCAATAAACAGAATTCGGATTCAGCCTGCAACCACAGTGGTCGTGTGCTTTATCTGCTCCGCATGGAACCCCACAAATGGTGACCCCGACGTGATTCGGCTTGGACATCAAGGCAGCCAGGACTTTGCCCAGAGTGAGCTAGCAGAGATCATACTAGACACAGCCGCCAGTGGAGCAGGGATCAATGTTCTCAGACAGTAGACCCAACAGGTGTTGTCTCAGAAGCTGAGCAAAGAGAAAGCAGATCCAACCAGAAAAAGGATCTGAGTGGTCAGACTCTGTCATCTCTCATGAAGAAACTGGAACAATTGAATTTAGATATTGAAGAGGCTCTCAGTGCTGGCTCTTCTCCTTCCAGCACTCCTTCTACCAAAAAGCGCAAACAGCCGTGCTCTGTTAAGGTGGAGACAGGCCTTCTTCACAAAGATCATCAGAGAAAGGGAATCTGTGGGAATAAGAGGGCAGGCTACCAAGATTTAGATGGTTTGCCAAGCTCAGTGTCAACTGGAGCACGACCAAAAACTGAACATGGTTTGAGAAAAGGCAGAGGTGGCAGCCGCGGCAGGAGGTACCGGAGGATACCGGCTCCTGGTCGTCCGAGAGAGACGTTCGTGAGCTCACAGCCGACTGAAGCGTTCGGTGAGAAAAGGCGGAGGTGGCAGCCGCGGCAGGAGGTACCGGAGGATACCGGCTCCTGGTCGTCCGAGAGAGACGTTCGTGAGCTCACAGGTGAGCGGCTGCATTTGATAAAATGGGCTCTGCTTTGTCTGCAGAGGAGGAAACGGTGCATGATTTTTTATTATGCATCGCTAAAAAGCGGGAAGAGAAGCTTCCCTCTGACGCGTTGTCCCGTTTGTTGAAATGGGGGCAGAAACGCGGGTTTTTTGTTACTCCTGATACTGTCTTTAATAAGGCAGTCTGGGAAAGTCTAGGCTCTGACCTCTGGGAGTCGGTCTCTCACTGCAACAAGAAGGCCGTGTCATTGAGCCAAATATGGTGCAAATCTAAGAAACTAATAAAGACGCTTGCGGCAGAAGCCGAGGTCCAGTCGGCCATTAATGACCTCTTTCGGCCAAAAGAGGAGCCGCCTTATGTGTTGCCGGTGGGAGCCCGTAAGTTCTTTGGGGGTGAGGACACTATCATACCACTCATCCCCAGTGCACCCGAAGCTGATCCTAGTATCGTCCCATTACCGGACGACCCCGCGAATAAAATGGAGGTCTCAAGCCCAGAAGGGGATAAGTTACAAGAATTTCGGGCGAAAATGTACAAACAGGGCCTTCAGCTACAGGACATGCTGAATCAGTTGTCCCATTTGGCTGGTGAGAGCCATCCCCCGCAGTCCCACACATTGCGAGCCCTGAACCAGCCCGGCTTTCCTGTCACCAATAATGTTTGTACCCCAAAGTTCCGGGCGGAGTTCCCGGGGCAGGGTAAGCAGTTGCAGAATAGGTTGAAAAGAATGGCGGAGCTAGGCTTATCTAACTTTAAAAGGACATATAGGAAAAAACCACCGGATAAGATCCCTCCGGCCGTGGCTCAAGACACAAATTGCTAAAAAGCCCGACGCCGCCACGCAGAAGCTGGAGGACGACCCTGCGGCACCGGACCTGCACTTGTTGTTTGTCACAGCCTAAACACTTAATAACGCTGTACTTCTATTTGTTCGGACTCCTTATTATAGGAGCAGGGGTCTTTGTATGTCCAAACTCTGTACCTTTTGTTAACCCACGACAAAATGTTTGGGTCACCTGGGCGAACCAGACTGGCCAAGAAGCCCTTTTTGCTTGTCCATGGCTACCCCATCGGATCCCTTTAAAACATGTCTTATTGGCTATCCTTATTTACACCCCAATGGTTTTCGTGGGCATTTACGTAATATTACGTTTCCTTATTTAAGGAAAAGGGGGGAGGTGTGGGGATGTATCATCCCTACACCAACCTAATGGAAAGTTCCATGAGGAGGTAAGGGTCACGATGGGACACTTGCAAGGTAATAAATCATGGCCTTATGTAAGGCCCCCCTGGTGATCTAGGGATTATATAAGATGCGGTAAACAAATCATGGCCTTATGTAAGGCCCCCTGGTGGTCTAGGAATTATATAAGATGAGGTAAACAAGGTAATAAATCATGGCCTTATGTAAGGAACGGTTGAACCAATCGGTGTGGGGCTATACATGTGATAAACACATGATTCCCCTTCTTGTCCAATCCGTAGATGTGTTATTATAGCCTAATTGTGTTATGTAATGTAGAGAAAAACTATAAAAGAAAGCTTGCAATAAACAGAATTCGGATTCAGCCTGCAACCACAGTGGTCGTGTGCTTTATCTGCTCCGCATGGAACCCCACACTCCCCTTTCCCCCCCCCCAAGGAGCACCCTTCTCTCTCTCTCTCTCCCCTCCCCTCCGGCAGGGCTGGGTTGGGGGAGGTGTTGGGGGGGAGGGGGAGGCTAGCTGGCTGCCTGCTGAGGAATGAAAGTGAAAGTAACTCACTTCCTCGGCAGCCAGCCAGGATTGGAATGGTCACAAGTGGCTGGGCTGGGGATAGCCAGATAGCATATGTGAAAATCAGGACGGGGGGTTGGGATAGGGTGAGCAGATGTCCCACTTTTATAGGGACAGTCCCAATTTTTGGGTCTTTTTCTTATATAGGCTCCTATTACCCACCCCACCCCCTGTCCTGATTTTTCACACCTGCTGTCTGGTCACCCTAGGTATGGGTAATTGGTGCCTATATAAGACAAAGCCCCAAATATCGGGACTGGCCCTATAAAATCAGGACATCTGGATCTGGTCACCCTAGCTGGGGAGCGCGTCTCTCCCCCAGGCTGGCAGCGATCCATCTCTTCCGGGGGGAGCTGCGCAGGGCAGGATGAGCTGCGGTGGCTCCATGGGTGCCCCGTCCCTGAGATCAGATGCTGGGCTAACTTCACCATGGTCCGTGGGGCTGGCGGTGGTGCCCATTGGCGTGTGATCGGACCTGAGGGTTTGCTGCTGCTGTTGCCACTCTGCACCCCAAGAGGTGGATTTTGGGGTCCTGCAGTTTTCCACCTATCTCCTCCTCTACTGCAGCTGTTGGACCAGCAGGCTGGGGGGTGAGCCAAGCATGAAAGCAGGACTGTGTTGCCATTTAGATTGTCATTTAACAACTTTGTTTGCCAAAAATGCTTGCTAACAATCCCTGAATTCAATTTCAATATATTTTTTTAAATCAATATCTTAGCCAAAAACAGAAAATTAAGTTGTTGACAATTATTTGTGACAAGTTTGGTTTGGGGCAGGGAGTGGGCCAGTTTTCATCAGAGAAACAAAAATGTTGACTGACTTTCCTATAGCCCTGTTACTGCTAAATAGAGCCCTCCAACAACTGTAATATGCTCATCCCCTTACTAGTGTACAGAGCAGGGGTCAGCAACCTACGGCACACGTGCCAAAGGTGGCACACAAGCTGATTTTTGATGGCACGCCGCGGCGGGCTGAGCGGCTCAGCCCACCGTCGCTCTGGGGTTCCGGCTGCTGCCCCATTGCCAGCCGGGGTCCCAGCCGCCGGCCCCACTCAGTGCCTGCTGCTGGCCTGGGGACCCCCAAGGAACCCCAGGCTGGCAATGGGCTGAGCAGGCCAGCGGCTGAGACCCTGTCTGAGCCACTCAACCCGCTGCCGGCCTGGGGTTCCATTCACTCAGCCGGCAGCGGACTGAGCGGGGCCGGTGGGGGGCTGAGTGGGGCCGGCGGCAGGCTGAGCGGGGCCGGCGGCTGGGACCCCGACTGGCAAGGGGCCGGCAGCCAGAACCCCAGAGCAGCAGCAGACTGAGTGCTGCCGGCACCCCAGACTGGCAACGGACTGAGCCACTCAGCGCCCCCGCCGGTCCCGCTCAGCCCGCCAGCGGCCCGCTCAGCCTGCTTCCGGTTGAGTGAATGGAATCCCAGACCGGCAGTGGGTTGAGTAGGGCCAGTAGCTGGACCCCAGACCGGCAGTGGGCTGAGCGGGGCTGGTGGCTGGAACCTCAGACAAGGATCCTAGGCAAGGATCACACTAAAT
The DNA here is from genome assembly GCF_011386835.1 of Chrysemys picta bellii. Taxonomy (NCBI): domain Eukaryota; kingdom Metazoa; phylum Chordata; order Testudines; family Emydidae; genus Chrysemys; species Chrysemys picta. The sequence continues at coordinate 12,139,658 of NC_088794.1, read as the reverse complement.
TGATAAGATCTGCATTTTAATTTGATTTTAAATGAAGCTTCTTAAATATTTTAAAAACTTTATTTACTTTAAATACAACAATAGTTTATTTATATAATATAGACATAGAGAGAAACCTTCTACAAATGTTAAAATGTATTACTGACATGGGAAACCTTAAATTACAGTGAACTTGGCACACCACTTCTGAAAGGTTGCCGACCCCTGGTATAGAGTGACCATATGTTGTACTAAGATTCTCTTGCTTTTTTTCCCAGTGAGTCAGTATAGCTTTTGCCAGCCCAGAGGTTGGGCAGCCAATGTCTTACATTTTCACAATGTTTTGTCCAACTTTCATAAAGTAAATACATGGTTAATACTAGTTAAAAAGGCCAGGGACTCTTCCTTGTGAAGAATCTGTGTAGCAGATCATGCTAGAGCTGTGAAAATGTCAGTTTTTGAAGGAACTTTAGAGGCAGTGATTTATCATGTATTTCTGGCAGTGCCCAAAATGTGCTGCTATTGCTAATGTCTTTCCAAACAAAAATGAGGCACAATAGGACTTCTGTAACATTTCTGTGCTACCTTCATCTAGATGAGATGATTCTGTGCTGACTTCATTTTGGTCACTTTGTGCTTTACCTAGGAGTAAAACTAGGGGTTATATTTCCCCACTGCTTGGAAACCCAGCTTATTAAACCGGATAATGCCATTGATCTATTTACAGTAGAAGGTTGATATAGAATTGTAACTAACATTAAGACTGATGCCCACTATACATTTAAAACTAAAAAGTGGCTTTGTAAAAATGACATGGGTTTCCAACTCTATTGTGTCTCAGTCAGGGCAGAGCGCCTTGTGAGGTGTCTTCACACTAGCTCAAGGTCACAGCGCAAGAACCTAGAGAGCCTCCTGAAGCACGGTGATAGTTTTGATTTAAATGGACTTGAACTGTACGAAGAATTGAGGACACTGTCACCAATGTTGCCACATGCAAAATCGGTGATGGACATTGTACAGTTTATTCATACCAGCAAACTTGTTGACATATATCCTAATGTGTACATTGCCACTCGTATTCTATCAACAATTCCTGTAACAGTAGCATCAGGAGAACGGAGTTTCTCAAAACTAAAGCTCATTAAAAACTATCTCCGTTCTACAATGAGTCAGGAATGCTTGACTGGTCTTGCTATTCCTGCAATCGAACAAGACATCACTTTGTCTTTGTCATACAATGACATTATTACTGCTTTTGCAGCCAAAAAAACCCAGAAAGATTGCTTTTAATTAAAAACAAATCCTTGTTTCAATACCTCTTCATATAAATTTCCAATAAAATGTTGACAAATTAAAAAAATTATATTATTTGCATCATTCTGTCAAATCAGAATTTTTTCTATAGCACTACTTCTTTAGTGCTAGTCCATCAGCATTACAGTGTGCTTAATTAAGTTAAACTGGGTTTAATAACATGCAGGTGGCAAGTTTTCCAATACTGTAAGCTTATGTTTGTGTTGTTAAGAGCAAGTCAGGCACAGGGGCACCAGTTTAATAATCCCGCCTAGGGCACCATAAATCCTAAGGACGGCTCTGCTCCGAATGGTGCGGAGATTTAGGTCGGGGAGCAGACGGACCCAACATGGTAGGCTTGCCTCTAGACGGTGCCATGCTCCGAGGGAGTGGAGGTTTATCCCTCATAGTGGGAGACTTAGGTGCCGTCATCTCGATGAGGCCCCTAGCAGCTTCAAAGGTGTCCGGGGTGGAAGGCATCATAACTTCCCCCGCATGCAGCCGCAGTGAGTCCAGGAGAGTAGGGCTCCCAGGAGAGACAGGGGCCCGTCTTGGCTGTGCGCGTCCCAAGGGTCTGCCAGCCATAGGCCCGTCCCCTGCTCTGTCCCCTTCCGGGGGTGCAGTAGCTAACCTGCTGGGGAGATTTCCCTTTTGCCTGTTACCTGTGGGCAGCTGGGGAATGAGAGCGGTGCCGGGGAGAACATTTCTGGAGCCCAGGGGACCGGCGGCCCCTAGATTGGCATGCCGAGTCCTTTCTCAGCACCGCAAATGGTACTGCAAGAGGAGCATTCCGCACCGAGGCGCTAGGGGCCAGGTCCTCCAGCGGATGGAGGGCTGACTCCATAAGGAGTTGCTTTAGGCGAATGTCCCTCTCCTTCCTGGTGCGAGGCTTGAAAGCCTTGTAGATCTTACACTTGTCCTATTGATGGGCTTCTCCCACACACCGGAGGCAGGAGTCGTGGGGGTCGCCTGTGGGCATAGGCTTAGTGCAGGATCTACAGAGTTTGAAGCCCTAAGATGGCATGCCCCAAGACCCAGCAGGGCACGTGTTGGAGGGGGAGCCCCCCCAACCCGCTAAGTAATGAGACTACAATTAACATTTAACAATTAACTAAGAACTGTGAACTATTAACTAACAAAAGGAACTATTTACAGAGAGTAACAGAAGAGCTAGGGATTAATGGGACACTTGAGTGCAAGAGGCCACTGTTCCAACAACCGTCATGGGCGGTAAGAAGGAACTGAAGGGGGGGGGGGGCGACAGAGTCGTATATAGAGCGCCATACCGGTGCCACTCCAGGGGGCTCCACAGTCGGCCTGACAGGTAGCTGCTAGGGAAAAGTTTCCGACAGCCGTGCACACGGCGCATGCATAGACCTACCTGGAATTGATATGAGCAAGCACTCAAAGAACTTTTCTTGTGGTAAATTGGATTGGAATCTGTTGCATACAAATGTCCAGTTATCAATTATTTTGCAGTCTCCATATCAAATGAAAGTCTGGCTCATACATTTTCCAAGTTAAGTTTCTTGCACCCCCACTTTTGGGGTTTCCACCTTTTCTATTGCTGTGCGAACATACAATTGTGAGAGTCTTTGTCCAGAATCGACAGACATGAATCTGACCCCAGCAGAAAGAGATCAGGGCTCTGAGCGGTACTTAACTAGTCATTTGAGGTTAATAAGGCATCTTTGACCTTTGCATTTAAGTATAAAGAAAACATCAAGGATGATGTCTTGCTTCTCTAGCCTGGAGAGTGTGCATTCTAACATGGGGATAATATTATTTACTGACCTCACAAGGCAGTTGTGATGATTGATTATTTAGGGCTAGATTTTGCAATTTCTGCACAGCCCTGAGTTGGGAAAGGTACAGAGGCCCCTCCCAGGACATAGGGGTGTGTGCTGGCTATACCATGCCATGGCTGTGCACAGAGGAAACAGGCTTGCTCTCTCATGGGCACAAGGACTGACCACGGCAGAAGCTTGCTCAGAGACAGTGCACAGGCTGAGAGGTTTATTTTGCACCCCAGTCTAGCCCTGGATATTTTCAGAGCATTATACTGACATGCAGATCCCTCCAGGGGCTGAAGGTGTAGTGTCCCTCAGACTCCTGATTAATTTGGACATTTGTCCCTAAATTCAGCTTCACCTGGACCTCAGCAGCTGAGCTCTGTTCCTTCTGCTGCAGGAGTCTGGTACACACCTGACAATTAATGTAAAGAGTCTCAAATCGTCCGACTGTTCTCGTGCAGAGCGCGTGATTGCTGTTGCGAGGAGTAATCTAAATTGGGAGGGGAAAAGCTATTCCGAAGGCTCACCTCAAAATGCTAACCTGACTCTGTCTGTAAGTGAAAGAAATCCACAAATGTATCATATTTGTTGTTTGTTTAAAAAAAAAAAAAAAGATTTTTCAGTCCACACCTATCGGGTTTCTCCTGCTTATTTCCTAATAGTCATTTAAGATAAAAATCAAATGGTAAGAACTAGGGAACTTCCCTATAAATCGTGTAACTGGCCATTGTCTTTCAGAAGTAGCTAAATAACAGTCTTTGGCCACGCTTATATTTTTAAAAAGAAAATGTTCTCCTTCCACCAGAGCTGAAGTAACATGCATCTTTTCATAGATGCTTTAATTGTCACAAGGGTCACAGGGTCTTACCACGCTAATGACCCTTACTATTATGCTTAAGTCCTTCAGAAATGGATGGGAGCACCAATGAAGTGCTGGAGCATCGTTCCACCCCATTACAGCTCACATCAAGCACTGCATGCTTAAACCTGGCTGCTGCGGTTCTGTCATTATTATACCCTCTGTGTGCCTAGAGCAGCTGTCTCCATGCTAGCATGGGAATATGCAGGAACCCATGGATGAGTGGCTTACTTTGTTGTACTCCTTGTTTACTTTGGGTGTCTCTGCTTGTCAGGTTTCAGAGTGGTAGCCGTGTTAGTCTGTATTAGCAAAAACAACAAGGAGTCCTTTTGGCACCTTAGAAACTAACACATTTATTTGGGCATAAGCTTTAGTTGCAGCTGATGAAGTGGGTTTTAGCCCACGAAAGCTTACGCCCAAATAAATGTGTTAGTTTCTAAGGTGCCAAAAGGACTCCTTGTTGTTTCTGCTTGTCAGGTAGCCTCTTGGGGGATAGTGGGGAGTCCTGGTAGAGAAGTCTGATCATCTTCCTCAGGTGAGAGGAAACTTTTGGAAAACAGACTGAGAGCTATGATTGGTAGAGGAGGACTGGGGAGGCTGAGAGGCCCTTTAAAGCTGGCACTTTTCCCAGTGCAGTCTGCTGACAAAACTCAGAATATGGAAGGCTGATGCAGGAGAGAGGCCTAGAGACTCTGTATATTCCCCTCTGGGTTTTAGAGTTTGAGGTTTCGTGGCATTTTAAAGGTTATGTCCTGCACTGTAGCTCCCTTGGGAGCTGGCTGCCTAGAGGATTGTTTTCCTTCTCACAAGAGCCTGAAGATTGTGTGAATAGTTGAGAATTTTGTAAATGGTCTGGAAGTAAATGGATGCTCCCATTTTCATGTAAACCTTGGGCTTTTTAACTGCTGTCACTCAGTTGTTTAGCCACTAAGATTCCTGAGCCAGTCTGCCACAGGGACAACCTGATTGGTTCATATTCATAAAAGCTGGGCTACGTGCTAAAATCCGTGCAATGGCAGTTTACCGAACACTACAAATATTCTGTTTTTATTCTTCATTTTAAAGAAAATTTGACAGTTGAGAGGCATGTAAGTGGGGTGAAATATTTAAAGAAAGGTACTGGATATGACCCTTGAATTAGCAAGAATGTGACCCTAATTCCTTTGGGATGTAGAAATAATTACTTTTTGCCTTGATGCTCAATATAAACTGGCTTGAGTACTAATATTATTTATTTTCAATACATGAAAAGCTGGTTGGAAAATTTTTCTTGACCGGAAATGGCTTTTTCATTTGAGTTATTTTGATGAAATTTCATTTGAAAAGAATCAAAATGAAGTGTTTTAATAATGTTGAAATGGTACATTAGACAGTGACAGGACATTTTAATTTTTAACGTTAAAGTGAATTTTCTAAATGTATGTCCTTTTATAATATAACAATATTTTTAAAGTAAATTAAGGTCAAAATCAGAACAAAATGTTTCCATCAATCCAAAACAACATTTTTTTTTAAAATTTCATTTGTGGGAAATCTTAAAATTTCTTGTTTCCAAGCCATTTCAGAATGAAAAAAATTCAAAATTGCAGAATTTCTCACAAAACAGAAAATCCAGTTCCTGTTATCTCTAAATAAAATATGTACTCCAATAATAGTTCCTGATAACACAAATACATTTGTGAAGTCCTCATCCGCTGTTTTCCACAAACAGTGGCTAAAAGTCAGCTCTTCTGACATTGTTTGAAGCACCTTGCATGCATTTTATCTAAATGAGAAGGGAATTAGCACTGTCCTTAGCTTAGTAGTATATGAAAGAAAAGATACGTAGCGGTCCTTCTCCATCCAACGCTTCCTGTTTTTCCATCTGAAGAGGTAGTTCCTGCACCACTATCACATCTAGCCATCCTTTTTCTTATATATTTGATGTTACCACAGAAACAAACTGTGGAAGACCAGCAATGACATGGTTAATTCTGCCCAACACAAAATGCAGAGAAAGATACTCCTGAATCAATTTTTGCCTTTTCTTCCTTAAGGTGTCCACATAATTCTCTGTTAATGTGCCACATAATAATTACTCCTCTGAAAATTGACCTGTCTCTGGCAACTGACCAAGACCTTTAGCAAACTTAACTAATTAGTGGTGCCCCATCCTGCATGCTGCAGGTTGAGGGGTACCTTGGTCACATCCTATAATTAACTGGAGAACAAATATTTAATAAAATATTTAATAATGAGCTCTTCAAAATAATAGTCAAGGCTATAAAAAGATCCGATGGCTGGAAGTTGAAGCTAGACAAATTCAGACTGGAAAGAAGGCATAGATTGTTGATAGTGAGAGTAATTAACCATTAGAATAATTTATCAAGTGTCATGGTGGATTCACCATCACTGACAATTTTTAAATCAAGATTGGATGTTTTTTAAAAGATATGCACTACTTCAAAAGGAATTATTTTAGGAAAGTTCTGTGACCTGTGATCTACAGGAGGTCAGATTAGATAACCAGAATGGTTCCTTCTCGCCTTGGAATTTATGAACTGCAATTGAGATTCAAACCCAGAAACTTTGGGGCCCCTATAGTGAATGGTTGTAAAGGGGCCTCCCTCTGTCATGTGAATGGGGAGCCATGTATTAGCTGTAGGTTTCTCTTTGCATAGCTTAAATGGGAAGAATAGGACATGAAGGGAATAGACCACAATAGAAGTGAATAAATATGTAATTTATTAGAAATAAATATTTCTTTCTTGTGTCATTAAGAGTTTTACATACAAAGGAGAAAAAGGTTGCTCATGCCTTTTTCAGCAATTGAGGCAAACAGCAACACTATTTAAATGGGGGTCCAAAAGTACACAGCTCCTGGGCAGCTTTAATTAACTAGCTGATCTATTAATTTATGTTACTGATAAATTATGAAAAAGATCAAACAAAAATTAGGTAAACTTGTGAAGTGGTTTCAATTAAGAACTCTTAGAACTCAGTTCCTCACAGTCAAAAGAGAGGAGACATTGCTCTCTGATTGGTGTTAAAACAGTCATGTGGCATACTAAAATGTTTGTGCCAGTGGAAAGGGTGGTGTATTCTGGGTGAATTACAGGATAGTCAGATCAAAATTTCAGCTTAATGTTTTTGTGAACACTTTCTGTACTCCGTTCAGATCTGGAAAGTTACAGGCTGACATAGTTCTGGATTTTTTATGTTGTGATTCTTTCCTCTTAGGATCTATGCCCTAATTGTTCTGGGAAACTTGTGACCTCTGTATTTTTAATTACAAGATATAATTTTTTCCATGGCAACCTATTGTGATGTCACAAATACAGTATCTGTCAAATCACACACATTCCCAATGAAAAGTTGAGGACTTCTACAGGGATACTGTCCAAATAAATAGAAACACCCGGCAGTTCCAAAAATTATAGTATAATGACACACAGCAAAGAAGTATTAAAATACAAGTGTTATCCCCACAGTTTAGGGCTCCCATCCCCTACTCTCCCTGGTCCTGGGGTTCAATGTCCCTCTACAGATTGGCGGGATCTTTTCCCAGTGAAAGAGCCTTTACACAGTAATATCCTTTACTTGTATTTATTAACAATCAACAGAATATATTCACTAATCATACAATGCTCACCTCTCCCAATAGGGCAGACGAGCTTCTCCCAATGGCCAGTCAGAAATGGATTGTTCCAGGCTTTGGCTTCTGCATGGAATGGTCATGCAGGGTATCGAGTTCTGGCAGCTTTGAACTTGGGCTGGGTCTGAGAGTTAAGTTCCAAAGAACTTCCTTTAGACCCCCGTTTATGTAGTTAAACTTAGGTCCTGCTTATCTGTACCTTAACCAATCATTTTTACTGAAGTATTACTGAACAATTCTTTAACCAATCCTTGCACGTGCACCCCTACATACAGGAATCAATTCAAATGTAAAATCAGTTATGCAACAGACAGAAACAATTGAAGGTAAAACAAAAAGGAATTATAGATTTCTCAACTGAAACTGTTGATAAGCGGTTCTGCCAGACAAAGTGTTATCTTGCAAAGCTTTTCTATAACATCTTAATGTCTGTTCTCTGTTGATCTGGTCACTGTTGGTGCTATACTTCTTTAGGGCTGGAATGCTTTCTTAACAACCAGATATTCTGTTGTTTTGTACAGTTTAGATGGGATGTGACTCCGCATTTTTAGCTAATTGCTACTGCTGCTCCTTATTGCAAAAAGGCCTCAGGCAGATGGAACATTGGTCTGACCTAGTATGGCCATTTTTATGTTATGTTCTTGTGGCTCACAGATGGCAGCTCTCCCAAATGAAACAAAAAGGAGCATCCCCAGGAGGTGACCTAGTTGGAGCTATGCTGACCAAGAAGATGCTTCTTGCAAGAAGCCTGGGAAACAAGCAGAAAGAATTCGAAGTCCTGGCACAGTCAAGGAACTATGATGTGATTGGGGTAACTCACATGACTGGAGCACTATCATCAATGGGTATAAACTGTTCAGAAAGGACAGGCGGGGGAGAAAAGGTGGAGGAATTGCATTGTATGTAAGGGAGAAGTATGATTGCTCAGAGCTCCAGTATGAAACAGGAGAATAGCCTGTTGAGAGTCTTTGGGTTAAGTTTAGTAGAGGCAAGAGTAACAAGGGTGATGTCGTGGTGGGCATCTGCTATAGACCACCAGAGCAGGACAACTAACAAAAGTTTCCAGATCACAGGCCCAGGTTCTCATGGGGGACTTCAATCACCCTGACATCTGCTGGAAGAACAATACAGCTGTGCACAGACAATCCAGAAAGTTTTTGGAAAGTGTTGGGGACAATTTCCTGGTGCAAGGAGGAACCAACTAGGGGCTATGCTCCTCTTGATCTGCTGCTCACAAACAGGGAAGAATTGGTAGAAGTAGAAGTGGGTGGCAGTGTTCCAAAGTGGATGGAGCTAAACTGTGGTGGCAGATGACAAAACAAGGAGCAATGGTCTCAAGTTGCAGTGGGGAAGGTCTAGGTTGGATATTAAGAAAAACTATTTCATTAAGAGGGTGGTGAAGCACTGGAATGGGTTGCCTAGGGAGGTGGTAGAATCTCCATCCTTAGAGGTTTTTAATACCTATTTTGAGAAAGCCCTGGCTGGGTGATTTAGTTGGGGTTGGTCCTGCTTTGAGCAGGGGGATGGACTAGATGACCTCCTGAGGTCTCTTCCAACCCTAATCTTCTATGATTCTAGGCTCTTTGCATATTTCACAAACATTCTGCAGATATTTGCATTTTATCTGTGTAGCGTTACATACATAATGAGACTTGTGTAACTAGGAAAATACTTGGGTGAACAGGCCCATAAGATTTTAAGCTTGCTATTAAGTAGATGCCAGAAACAAGATTACACATCGGACTATAAACCCCATAATATTTGCATAATTTTATGTGGATGGATTGCTGCTTTAGTTTGGAATAGTCTCAAAAGAATTTACCCTCCAAGAGATCTGCTTCATTGAAGAGTGTAGAGAACCTCATTGAACCTAATTCTTGCTTTCGTCTGGAGCAAAGGAACACCATTCAATGTTGTGCTTTGTCATTGAACAGCCTCTTCCTAGAAAGTACCATTGCCTTCACTGTTCCAGTCTCAGATTCTCCCCTCTGCAAAGTTAAAATAATGATATTCAAAGTTAAAAAGAAAACAGATACCAGACATGGAAATACTCTGTCATATGGACTTTTTCACTTTGTCCAAAACTCTTATCGTCTGTCCAACATGGAATCCAGTTGCTCTTAGTTACCAAAGGTAATTGATATCCCAATTCAATGGGATAAAGTTGCATTATTCCTCTGACAATTGGTGATACCCCCCTCCTTCTAAAACTATATTTATTAGCAAGAACACTTAATAGTGAGATGCTCTCGTTAGTTTAGATACGCCTCAAAGGCCACCTGTAAAAAGTGATCTTCCCTGAGTGCCTTGTCTCTGGATTGACTGGTTGGCTTTTTTTGCACTTAGATAATGTACAAAAAGATGGGTCATATATCACTTCTGAAATAGCACAGGAAGCTAAACTGGTGAGCCTTTTTAAAGGACTCCACACATCTGTTTGTGGAAAACAGACTTTCAGTGAAAGTCTATGTTACATGAGATGTTTGACTATTCAAACCTAATGAAGAAAAAAAGTGTAGCAAAAAATTATGAAAAGAAGCTAAAAGATACTGACTCAGAATGAAGATATCTCACTAACAATGACCGCTGAGATTTTATGATTTTGAAAGGAGAAATAAAATAGTAGATTCATACATTGAACTTTGAGATCTCCACGCAGATAACATATTCATGCTAAAATATTATAAAACATTTGTTTACCTTGGTCACATAGTCCTTCCTAAAGGAGGGTTTATTTGTTTATGAATAATCTTTGGTTTGAAGTTAGGTCCTGTTAGAGCTCTAAGACTGGTTTATTGCCAGTATTGCATATGGCTCATTCTTATGACCAAGACCTCAGGCTTTTACTCCTTAAAACAAGGAGGGGAAAAGTCAAGTGGAATACATACAGAAAACGAAATTAACAAAGTTGCTAGTATAGACCTTTTTTGTTAAACGATAGAAACATAAATTGAGTTTATGCATTTCAATCTTGTACAGCTGTAATAAAGTCTAAAGAAAGGGCTGTAATATAAAAATTCACAATGGAGTCTTTTTTTCCTTATTGGTTTTAAAGTACCATGGCTAATTCAGAGGAGGGCTACATGTATGCAAGAGCTTTCAGAATGCTGATCTGTACTTTTATGAATGTAGAAAATGCTATTCATCTGTATTAATGAGAAGTGTTCGCTTTTTGAAGTCTATGAGCCCAACTTGCTGTCATGAAAAATTCTAGCCAGGAGCTATGAAACTGCTGCACTGGTTATTTCCTTTCACTGCTTTCTATTTTGTATAGTAAAATAGTTTCTCAGAATAATTAGAAATGGTCTGAATCTAAAATCATGGGTTCAAGCTCTGGATCAGGATCCAAACTTAACACTCTGTACTAGGCTGACACAAAATATCAGATCAGAATCCTCCCAGTTTGAACCTGGACCTTACCAACCGTCCAGGTATTTGGATTGAGATTGGTGTTCACAGCTCAAACCACCCTCTGAAAAGGGCTGACTTCAGCATTCAGATCTAGGATTGGTGGCTGGGCCCATCTCTAACCTTTCAGTTACTTTACTGAGTTATTTTATTCTATAAAAACACCTACAATGTTGAATAGACAAAAAAAATTGATAATTTTAAATTACTTTTTCCTCGTGGCTTAAAATAAGCTGTCAGAAATGGGAAACGATCATTTTCTGGTTCTTTCTTTTATTGGGTAAGGCAGATTGGTTTGCTGCTGCAAGGCTGGTCACGAGTATCCGGTTACTGCCATTTTACAAACCAAAAAAGGAGCATTGAAGTATTTGATTTATTAAAACATCTTAAATGTTTACATGGATTTTGCAAACAGTTTTGCATTTAAAAAAGTAAAAAAAAAATCAAATTCTGATCATACCAGCAAAGATAGTGTCTCTAAACCTATACACCAGAGTATACTATTGGTGGTTATAGATTTGTAAAACTGCTGTGTGAAGAACTCCTGAAAAAAAGATGCATACTGACTCAGCCTCAAGGTAAAATACCACTCTTGTCCTGTCGCAGAGGGGTCCTCTGTGCCTTGACACTGCTACCACTCATCTGGTCCTAAAGGTGGGCAATGCCACATTTTGTCTGTCAATGAGCTGAGCTCAAGACCTCTGTTTTCCCATGTTACTGGTAGTTCTTTTGATTGTCACAGTGGGGTGTCCCCTCTCTAAAGATTTTCACACCATTTTGGTTTTCCTCTTTGAAGATTATTATGCCACTATCTGAGACATTGGTAAAAAAAAACATCTCTTAAAAAAAATTATATCATGTCATTAAGGGAGACTCAATAAAGCATTTCCTGTTACAGACTGGAGTCTCCTGAAAAACATTCCATCCTTGACATTTTATAAAACTAAAGGGCTAGAGGAAGAAATACTGCAAATCATCAGGAGTAATGGCATCATCTCTGTAAAACCTCTTCTGTACAAAAGGATCCGATTCAGAGCATTGCTAGGTGCAATGCAAATACAGATCTTTTCCTGTCACTGATTGCCAAATCATCAAAAGAATTTTAACTTGTTTTCTTCCCCTTGGAACCTTAAATGGGGGAAATGGAAAAACTCTTTAGAGTTTCAGGGCCTGATTCTTCCCTTCCTGGCACCTTGTGTCACCATGTACACCTATCCAAAGTGGGTGTAAAATGCTGCCAAACTGGAATGGTTACGTTTTACATCCACTTTGCACAGGTGTAGATGATAACACAAGGTGCCAGGCCGGAAAGTTGAGCCTGAGGTATGATCTGAAAGTTCAGATCAAATGAAAGATCCTTTAGGAGCAGTTCCATGTGAGCCAAAGATCTTTCCCATGTACAACCCAGTTTCCCTTAATTAAGGTGATTATATGAAATGCAGTGATGGATTACATCATCACAGGGTATGAGAGTCTACAAAGCTGACTATAAAGAACATCCAGAACACACTGTACAAGATATATAGAATCTCTTTGCAATAAAAAATGGCTTATACCATATTCAGGAGCCGCATTTAAACAAAAAGTTTTACTTCAAATGATAACATCTAGAGATAAAAAGACCTATTGGGACACACAATCCATCTTCCTGCCTCTTGTGTTTTCTGTTGCCTAATATTCAACCTCCGAAAAGACAAATTCTACCGTCAATTCTATTCTATGTAGGATCTCATACGATGGCTATTGCTGTGGTATCTGATCACCAATCTAACAGAGTTTGCTGTCAGAAAGGCTGTCCTGACATTCAATTTCAATTTTCCATTTCTTAGTTTAATCCAGTTCCTCCTCCGACAGTCACAATCCCTTTACTTATGCTAAATAATTCCTCTTTTACATTAATATTTAAATTGTTTAGATATTCGTATGTCATATGTTACCGTATCCCTCAGTAGTCGTCACTTAACTGATCTATAAATATTTAACACTCAATCTTTCTTTGTAAATTGGTGCTCAAGTCCCTGGTCATTTTTGTTGCTCTCTGCTCTCTCCCCAGTTTGTCTGTCTTTCTGATAATCAGGTGCTCATCATCTCTGAATGCAATATTCCAGGGGCAGTTGCCACAGAATTGTTTAGAGAGGAATGATTGCCTCTTTGCCACTGCATATGCAGCCCAAATTTACACTGATTTTCTTTGCTGATAAAGGTCAGGCAACAAGTTAACTGCAGAGTCTGGACTGAAACCAGAAATTGACTCTACAGGGAAGCAATGTTTCCAGTGGTTGGTTCAGGAAACACAGTATCGTTAGAGATGTAGGACTGGAAGGGCCTTCTGGGTCACTGAATCCAGTCCCCTGCTATCTCGGGCAACTGCATCATATCACCCTGTTCATAAATTTATTAAGCTCCATTGTATCACTCCTTTGATGGTTAGAAACATTTTTCTAATTTCCAGCCCAAATTTATTCATGGCCAGTTTATCTTCATTTGTTCTTGTGCCCACATTGTCCTTCACTTAAATAGTACTTCTCCCTCCCTAGTGTTTATGGCCTTTTGCAGTCGGCGTGATAGAAATGTGGATTTTAAGAGATGAGTCAAGCCATTTCCCTGGTTATTTAAAATTGTTAACCTGCTCGTTTTAAAGCTAACAATCTCATTGCCAGTGTACTAAATGACTCAAGAGTTAGACAGGATTTCGCCATATTTAATATGGTACAGGAGCCAATAAACATATTTTTGTTTTAGGAGCTAAGTAGTCATAGAAAACTGGGATTCAATGTATTAATGTCAGACTATATATTAGATATAATTTGGCAAAAAGATGATTCTCTATAAAACAATTTAAGAGCATTTCATCTGTCTATGCGTGTGTGCAGGACAAGCTGTCCAGAGCCTGAATAAATGGTATAGACACCAATAAAGCAAGTACAGAGTCCTGTGGTTCTTCTGCTATACATATGGTAATTAAGCCACATCTTGAGTTTCGATGGCAAATTGTTCCTTTCTATATATGCCCAGACAGATACCATGGCTCATAAATCAATCAACTGCATGCTCCTTCTAGTAAATTAAAATGTTGTGTAACAAACTGAGGAGTCACTAAACCAAAGGCCTTCACCAAAACTGCTTTTAAATAGCTTACCTAATATTTTGGTATTCACTGTATGTAAATATTTTAAAACTGGTTTAAAAAAAGTAATGATCTAAAATAATAATGTCTGGGCATTTTTCAGAGAGCCAGCCCACTGGGGTTTTGTTTTTAATTAAGAGTTTGGGATGAACCAACATACGGTATTTTATTTTTTATTTTTTAATCTCCCTGTGTACCTAAGAGTTAAATATTTATCTTTGACAGAGGCTTTCTTTCTGCTAAACTGCTCAGGAAGAGCTGTCTGCTCTAGAGTGTTAGGGCTTCTCTCTGCTCTGTGATAGAGCATATGCATGTATTGTCATATACCATGAGAAATCCAGTTTGGAGCACACTTCTATAGTGATAGTTATTGATCTTCAAAGATATGAAGAAAATCATTGTTTATCACTGAACCATCACTTCCAATGCCTATGGCTGTTTGGTCATGTCTGTCCCTTCCAACGATGAGCATTTTTTCATATGTTAGTATAAAAGTGCTGTGGAAGTACTTGGTGAAGTTCAGAGTTTGGACTGTATATACCTAGACTTTTGATTGACTAGACTAACAGCCACATAAATCTGTCTTTAGATCCATGATCCATCAGTGTAACCAGGTCAAAGTGTCTGGTCAAGCTGAAAGGGGAAAATGGTTTAATGGTTTTATGAAGAAGTGCTCTTAAAAGTTTTGCGGCATCCTTATCCAGCTGTTTGAAGCACTTTCACTAGGAGATTGATGAAAAGTTTCCATGTGATTGAAATACTTCCTAAAATAATATCAGATTCCACTCGGTTGTGCCAAATGTGCTTTTCCTCAATGCCAGCCTTGTCTCGTTGCATAGCATGAGGTGACCGAGTAAAACCAATTAGCTTTTCCAACGTATAATGTAGAGTTACACCTACGTGCAAACTTTATAAGAATTGCTGCTACATTCCATAGTGAATGACTCTTCAAGTTCTTTTCTTTGACTTCATATAATTTCGATGTATTATTTAAACAGTGGTTTAGAGTTAGTTTTTAAAATTCTTTGCATAAATCACATCACTACATTAAAGTGCCTCGCCAAAAATACAGATGGACCCAGGAATAGAATCCAGGAACCGTTGACACTGTCTACACATTTTGACAACTTTAGGATTAGTTCGTTAATATCAGAGCACAAGTTGATATGTGAGAAGTCTATGTTGTATTCTTTCTTATACTTTTTGTACCAAACGCCCTCAAAACCACCACCCTCGAAAACCTGCCATGAACCAAACAGGATTATCTTTGGAAAACTGGTGCAAAAGAGCAAGATTAATTATTTTTCAAGACATATTTCAAAGCAACAAATTATAGTGCCTCTTCCCTGACTTCTGTGCCTGAGCATTAGTTGGATGCAGTGGAGGAGAGAGGCCTGGGTGTGTGTGGGTCAATCACAGGATAACTATGAGCCACCAGTGTGATGTGGCTATGAAAAAGCCTAATGTGATCCCAAGATGTAGCCAGTGAGGCATTTCCAATAGACACAGAGACGTACTAGTGCCACTGCTTATACTGCTTCCAATTCTGGTCACCCATGTTGGAGAAGGATGAATTTAAATGGGAACAGGTGCAGAGAAATGCTTCTAGGATGATCCAGGGGAGCTGAGTCCTATCTAATGAGAGGAAAAGCTTAGCTTATTTATCCTACCAAAAAGATAGCTGAGCGGGGTTTTGATTATCTATAAATACATTAGGGGCATAAATACCAGAGAGGGTGAAGAGCTATGTAAGCTAACGGACAATGTTGACACAAGAACAAATGGCTATAAACTGGCCATGAACAAATTTAGGGTGGAAATTAGAAGAGGGTTTCTAACCATCAGAGGGGTGAGGTTCTGGAACAACCTCCCAATAGGAGTTGTGGGAGCAAACAAGTCAGTTGGTTTTAATAGCGAGATGGACAAATTCATAAATATGATTTTTATGATGGGGTTGCTTGTGATGGTAGGTGGCTGGGCTCAGGAACCCTGGAGCTCACTCACAGTTTATATCTTATGTTCCTAAAAGCTCATGCTTCAGGGTATCAGCTGGCCACCGTCAGCAGTCAGGAATTGATCTCCCTCCCTCACAATGTATTCTGGGGTGATTTTTTTTTTTTTTTAATCTCCTTTTTCTGAAGCCTCGGAGACGGCCACTCCTGGAGATGGCACATTGGAAAGGGAGGGTCAGGCGTGCTTGACTGGCTAGTTCTTATTCACATGCTCAGCATCAACTGATTGTCATATGTAGGGTTGGGAAGGAATTTTCCCCCCGTGAGATTGGCAGTGACCCACGAGGGTTTTCCCTTCCTCTACAGCATGTGGGTGGTGGTCACTTGCCAGGGTTATCTGGGGGTATCTCACATAATCATTTCACTGCCATTGCGGGGGTCTCAAGCCAAGGGCGCTGGAAGCTTCCTAGAAGTAGGGAGGGCCATCAGCACCTGAATCATGGCTCCACCCCTGCTCTCTGTTGGATAGGTGGGAATCCTCTATCCACCACTCTGCTGCAGTCCCTTTACTCCGAAAGGAATTTACAATTGACGGTGCCTCCACCTGGCTGGCCCCTGTACACACTCAATGGCGTGCCTTGGGAACCTCCAGAATAAACCTATTCTAATAATAATCGGTGGCATGGGTCTAACTCAGAAATATCAATTATAAATAATATACATCCAACACTCTTAAATTAGACTTAACAAACCTTTACTTAACAATTTAAAGAAACTGGGTATAACAGATTAAGATTAAATGTCACTAGTAATTTAAATCCACTGGGGGCAGATGAATAAAATCTATTAACACATATAGGATACAGTAATAAATTAAACTTATCTAACTGGCATTTACACTGCCGCCATTTACCCCACCCCAGAATGTACGCTCCTCTGGGTTTCAGAGTCCTAGACACTTGCTTACATGTGCGCTCTTGAAGATCTGAAGCTGGAGACAGCACTCTGTTGGTTCTGTGTATCTGTCCAGCTAAGGCAGGGTGCACAAACTTTTTGGCCCAAGGCCATATCTGGGAATAGAAATTGTATGGTGGGCCATGAATACTCACCACATTGGGGTTGGGGTGCGGGAGGGGGTGAGGGCTCCAGGGTGGGGTCAGAAATTAGGAGTTCATGGTGCGGGAGGGAGCTCCAGGCTGGAGTGGTAGGGATGCGGGGGTGGGTGAGGGCTCTGGCTGGGGGTGCAGGCTCTGGAGTGGGGCTGAGGAGTTTGGGGTGTAGGAGGGTGCTTTGGGCTGGGACCGAGGAGTTTGGAGTGCAGGAAGGGGTTCAGTACTGGGGCACCGGGGGAGGCTCGGGGTGCAGGCTCTAGGCGGCACTTACCTCTAGTGGCTCCTGGAAGCAGCGGCGTGTTCCTTCTCCGGCTCCTATGCGGAGGCACGGCTAGGTGGCTCTGCATGCTGCCCTTTCCACAGGCACCACCCTTGCAGCTCCCATTTGCTGTGGTTCCTGGCCAATGGGAGCTGTGGGGGCGGTGCTTGGGGCGGGGGCAGCATGCAAGCAGAGCCCCCTGGCTGCCCCTACACATAGGAGCCAGAGGCGGGCCATGCTGCTGCTTCCGGGAGCTGCGTGGAGCAGCCCCCGACACTGCTCCCCGGCTGGAGCGCCGGAGCGGGGCAAGCCCCAGATCCTGCTCTCCAGCGGGAGCTTGAGGGCCAGATTAAAATGGCTGGCGGGCTGGATCCGGCCCATAGTTTGCCCACCCCTGAGCTAAGGCAACAAGCTGCACTATTCCTCTGAAGATTGGCGTTGGCCCCACCAAATGTCAGCAGTTCTGGGTCCTGGTTCGGTGGGAAGATCATTCTGCCTCTCCTCAGACTCAGACTCTCTGCTGTGCCCCTTCCCTTGCAAGTACTTTCCCAAACCAGAGTGGAGGTTACTCATAGTTCCTTCACTGCAGGCTCACCTCAGTCAGCTGTAAACACAGCCATAGTCTTTGCCCTGGCTCCAGTGAAGCCACCAACCATCTCTGAAGCTCCCTGCTCTATCAAAGTCCCAACAGCAGCTTCTGGTATGGACAGAACTCCAAACCAGCAATCTGGCTCTTCTCCCAAAATTGACCGCACCACCACCTGCTCTCCCTGCACTGCCTGGAAGAGGACGTCTCTCACTCTTTCCCCAAGGCATTATGGGAGTTGTGGTCTCTAAGGCTAGATTGCAGTTTATGGGATCTTCCCAAATGGAGCACTCCCAAGAAAGTCAGAGCCCTTCTAGTAAAGGGGGCCTACAAATATATGGTGCTAACTGCTTGATAGCATTTTGATATTATGTAAGGGGGCTGTTGCTCCTTACTGATAGGTGGTGGCTTTTTGGTTGCCCAAAGAGGAGCCGGGATCCTGAGACTGACAGTCCCTAGGACCAATGGGGAAAGGCCAGCTCTCCAAGTCATCCAGATTGACAGGACAGGCAGATCAATGAAGGAGTCAAGAGCTCAGGGCCCGTCCTCCTTGTGAACTGGGGCTGCCAGGGAGAGTGCTCAGGGCTGGAGCCCCAGGGGGCTGGAGACAGTGCTGAGGGCTGGAGCTGGAGCAATCTGGAGCTTGGGGCAGCGCAGACAAGCCATGCTGACGGGGAGCCGCGGGCCAGAGCCAGGATGGCGGGTGCCCGCCATGCCACAGGTACTGCTGGAGCCGAGCGCAGAGAGTGGCTGGGAAGAGCGACAGGGGCCGTGGGCAGCGAGGGCTGGACTTGGAGGGGGGATGTGACGCTGACGGGGTGGGAGGGGCAATGCTGGGGGGGATGGTCCTGCTACCTGGAGCGTGTGGCTGCCACCAGAGCATTGTCTGACCCACAGTATCGCTAGGGTTGCCAGCCCTCCAGGATTGTCCTGGAGTCTCCAGGAGTTAAAGATTAATCTTTAATTAGATTATGTGATGTGACAAAACCTCCAGGAATACGGCCAACCAAAATTGGCAACCCTAGGTATCGCCACAGCACAGCCAGGGCCTGGGAAGGGGCCTGGGACGTATGAGGGAGATACTGCAAATTTTCCTTGCATCCCAGAGTGTCCCCGCGCCCGTTGTGTGGGTCCCTGAATCCTTTCTCTTTCTCAGTTTTTCCCTAATTTTTTTTATGGTTGCTGTTTAATAACCTGTATGTGGTTTAAATTCAGTGCAGTGACCACTGGGTCGGAAGTGGCCAGTGAGGAGAGAGCAACCTGGAGTGGGGACCCCCTAGTCTCTGTCCTGATTGACCCACAACGAGACTGGGGTTTAATGCTCGGCCCAGCCTTATCTGGGTTACAAGGACTCTGCTGCATGGAGGAAAGAGGAGTCCTCAAGGTCAGGCAGGCATCCGGGTAAAGGGAGTTGTGGGGAAGGACTCAGATCCTTTTGCCACCCAATTCCACCAGGGCAGTACAGAAACCAGGAGAATTCTGCATAATAGTGGGACCATTTTTCTGCTTACAGTTATCTTGTGCATGTGTGTGGCAGCATGTACTACCCCTTTAAGGAACAGTCTGGATCTTACAGCCAAGTCAGCCTTAGGGCTGGGCTATCTAAACAGGAAAAGGAAGCACAGCAAGAGACAGAGGAGAGCAGAAGCCAAGCTGACTGCTACAGGTTTCAGGCCCTGGGTCGCTAGCGTCCCCTGGGCCTTTGGGACTTTGTGGTTTTTTACTATGAGTTTGGTTGCTCTGACTCAAGGCTCTGAGATAACCTTGTTCACAAAACCCTTAAATGGCTCCTCCCCTGATCTACTGCCTAAGGGAAAGGGAGAAGACCAGCTTTCCTGCCACCTAGAGCAAAAACAGGACTAGGAACTCTGCTGGCTGGAGTTGATTTGGGGGCCTTCTTAAAGGGGACATGGATTTTTTTGGTTAGTTTGGCTTTGGCCTCCCCCTTCCTAGATCCTATACAATATGTTCATGTCTTTTGGAAGGTAGTTTTGACAGAAAATCGAAAGAATAAACCCATTCTTTAAACATAGTGCCACTCTTTAGAAATGAGCAGAACAAAGATGAAAATATGCTTTGGCCTTGCCCAACTTAACTTAAATCTTTGGGGCTGATACTATAATATGCCTGAATGCTTCAGGCACAAGGATGCTATGCAGTATATTTGATATGTATGCACAAGGCAGCTGTTTGTCTTTGTTCATGTCATCAGCTGACTTGCAACATGACACCCAGCCTCTGACAATTCTGTACAATGGGGTTGTGTTTCTGTATGTCCCGAATAGTCAAAGAACCCTAGAGAGATTCAAAACAAGGCAAATGTACTCCAGACTGAGCAATCTGATGAACAGTCATATTCTCAGTAAATAGTATTGATTTGCTATAATGAAGTTTCTCCAAGTGTTGTACACGATGCATGAAATGGAGGACTGTCAGTCTCTGCACACGGGATGATGCAATTCTGTGCATATATATATACACACACATACTAGGCATATGGTCATATTTTACTTCCATTGTGAACATCACAACCTGTTCATGTGATATAAAGATTTACAGTGCTGTGCTGTGCTCTGCTAAAGATCCCATATATCCCTCGTGACCTTGTGGTCACCCTGATGTGTAGGGGACAGTCTGGGGGTGGTTTTCTAGCTCTACGCCTAAAGTCTGGGTGCTGGACAAACACAACATCTTCTTTTCAGACTAGGCTTAGAAGTAGGACTGGGAGATGAGTGTAGGTAAAGACCACATCTTTGTCTTAAACAGACCATTACATCTTGTTTTAGGGCAGGGCTCACTTTTGCTCTTGTCAGAAAGGAAGATCTGCTTTACTGATCTACCATCTAATAGTAATGGAACCAATAGAGTCCCCCTTTCTCATAATTCAAGAGCAGGGAGCATACATGAAACAGGGGATAAGCTTAAATCTGATAACATTAAATATTTTTTACTCAACGTACAATTAACCATTAGATATCATTAGGCCAAGAGCGTCACAGGATTCCATAAAGAATCATCCATTTATACAGATAATGAAAACATTCTGAGTTATTTTACAGAGGATAATATATGAGAGGTATACACTCGCAAGCTTCAGGACAATAGACTACCTGTAACTTACTGGGGTTCACAATAAACTTCTCTTAAGGGCATGTTATTCCATAATTGTCTATTATTGTGTCTCTTGCACCTTCCTTTGAAGTAGCTGGCACTGGCTACTGTCAGGACACTGGATTCATTGGACCCCTAGTCAGTTGGTTGATCTGGGGTGACAGACACATGGATCAGTGTGGTTAGATCCTCACCTACAGGAAAGGGGCATATTTTCCTACAAGCTGAAGAAGAAGGCATTTCCTGACACAGACGCAGAACAGCAATTTTCATATCTCGGATCCATTTGAGGAAGAATGTTATTCAGCCAATGGACTGTTCTCTTAAGTTCCCGGTGCTTCCATATTGTAACAATCCCTTGTCCCTGATAATGTGCTGTCTTCCCTTTGTTGTCCTCAGCATACAGCATCCCCTTAGCATACAGATGGGAGCAGCAATAGAACTGAGCAGGAATACAGCGGGAGCATTGACAGCACCAGTCACAATTTGAATTCAGCTAATCATGTGGCTGAGTCAGAAGGAAATGAAGTTTCTTCACTATCACCAGAACATCCACACATCCCAGATGGTGGAACTGTTTTAAGGAGGTAGATAGCCTTGTGGCTCTAAGTTGTTTTCAGTTGGGAATAGTAGATGTTCTTTCTGTGAGAACTTTTCCATCTACTTCACAGATAAGATTGCTCAGATTCATACCAGAGTGGTAGCCTCTGTGGTTACTAGTCTGTGAGGATGAAGTGGGAAACAAAACTAGCATGTTTTCTCCTGGGGTTTTGGTCAGTCTCACTCACTGAGTTTCTAGAGGTACTCATGGAGCGACAGGCCCGTGCCTGAGAGTTAAACCCATGCCCTTCTCAGTGTGCAGACATTTGGTTTATTATGCCTTCCCTCTAGGATGGGAAGGTGCTGGCATCTCTCAAATGAGTGAAAATTAGGCCTTTGCTTGAGGAACTCTCTCTAGAGACTTATAATTATAATAATTATCACCCTGTCTCAAACCTTCTTTGCTGGGATAAGATTTATGAGTAGGCCATGGTGAAAGTACATTGGGAGTCCATGGAATCCTTGGATTTCCTTGGTCTCTTTTAGTCTGGTTTTTAGGCCTGTGGCTGGTTGTTTACTGCACTAGTCTTACTGGTGATTAATCTTCTCCTAGGAGATTCATATAAATGCCACTAATGCAGAAGTATCTTGAAATATAGTGGAAAAGTGAGATCTAATGTTAGTCTCTGGAGGCTGAGTTCATTTAAATGGTTTTTTTAAAATAAGTTATTTTACATATATTTCTAGGGCACAATCTCTTCTCGGGTGTTTAATATGTAAAACATTTAAATTTAATTTATATTGACTCAATTTAAAACATTACTATATGTGAAATATTTAATTATTTTTAAAATGTTTTCCTTTTCACTTTTATGTTTACATTTTATTAATATAAAGTTCTGAATTTTATTCTTTAATCAGGAACTACAGTAATGTTTATTAGTACACCTCTACCCTGATATAACTCGACCTGATATAACATGAATTCGGATATAATGCGGTAAAGCAGCGCTCCGGGGGGGGAGGCGGGGCTGCGTGCTCCGGCGGATCAAAGCAAGTTCGATATAATGCGGTTTCACCTATAACGTGGTAAGATTTTTTGGCTCCCGAGGACAGCGTTATATCGGGGTAGAGGTGTATTCTATTTTAGATTCCAGTTCACTTCTCAGAATTATCTTGGATTTTCTTGGCAATACATCAGAGGGTTCTGTAATGGGGTATACACTCCATCCTGGCTCTGAAAGGATTAATGTGAGCATGAGAGGTCAGTTAAACCACCTGGCTGCACCTGGAGGGTGGACCATACCTAATCAAAGATTAGTCCCAGCTGGGAGAGTAGTGGGGTGAGTGGGCAGGGGGGTTAGTATAAAGAAAAGAAATTTGGAGCAGATGGGGGCTGCAGCGAGAAACTCTGTGGTCACTCTCTTGGTAGTAGGAAGTGAAGAGACCTGCAAAGGAACAGGCAAAAGGAAACTCCAGGTAAAGGCTTGGGAGGAAGAAGTCCAGGAAGGTGGCAGCAAGGAGTCTTGTGCTGTGAATCTTGATTGCTTGTACTAAGATCCTTGGACTGGAATCCAATGTAGAAGGAAGGCTAGGATTCCCTACCAGCCACTGGTAAGGCGGTGTGAAACCCCTGAGAAAGGGTGGACTACTGGAAGTGCTGAGAAAAGGGTGTACAGAACAGAGAGCGGCAGACCGGATGGAGGTAATGGACATTTGTAGTTGTTGGATTTTCTGTTACTCTGGAAGGGATGGGACTCAATGTGACCTGGCTGAAGGACTGAGTCACAAGAAGAGGTGGACCACCAGTGGACTGAAGTGATTCTCCAGGACATGCTAGAGGAGGAGAGCTGGCTATGCTATTCCCAGCCACAAGGGGGCACTCCAGTGGTGAGTCCACTCTTCTGCTGTTTCCTTTTAGATTAGAGGTTTTTGTTTTACCTGAAAATCCCCTTTAACTAGTTTGATTATGAAATGACTAACAATCCAAGCTGGAGCAGATAGAATAGTCTGGGAAATTACATGTCCCTTGCATGTCTGGGACTATATGCAGTGAGGATTGGTTGGCTTGTAGTAAACCCATATCCTGCAAACTCTTATGTTTGTAAGTTACTTTAAGGTTACTCAGGTGTGTGTTCATAGGATTGCACTCCTTGTCCGGTTAATACAACCACTTAAGTGTAATGTATGTCCAATTTAGTACAACAAAGTATAATATACATTAAAAACACAAGCTATTGGGATTATATGCAAATCATTAAATATCAAAATGTACAAAATTAGTGAAAAGTGCAGAAAAGACTAATCAAAATGAATTAATTATATACAAGTGAGGTGTTTGTCAATGTATTCATCCTGATCATAACAAACCTACACCTTACGTGTCCATATTGCTAACGATTTTTCAGTCAGTGCTATGTTAACTAAGCATTAAATACATGATGAGACAGGAAAACTGAAAAGTGTTCTTTGTCCACAGCTCAAACTTGTCTGAACAGTCAACAAGGGTAGTGACTGAGGGGAACCCAGCATGGTCTGTTTTCAGATCTGTATTTAATATATTCTATGGCTGTCATGTTTGACTTTGTAACTGAAAAGCTGCCAATAATTTTCCCCAAACACTTTAATATTCCTTGAAGAGACACTTTTTAATAGAGGTCACCAGTCTTTAACTCATGAAAAATGTCTAGGGTATCATCAGCAGTCTTAATTACTAAAGTCACAGATCAACACTCTTCTTTCAGTGAGGACTTGACGGCCTGTTCTTTTTCAAGTTTCCATTAACTACCGGTAATAAAATCCCCACCCCTACCCAGTACTGAGCCTTCCACTGAGTCACATGCATAGACCCACCCCCATATTTTAAACTTGTTTCTATGACCCTAAGAAGACCTGCGTAGCCTCATCTAGCACTTTTCTTATGTTTATTTCTTTCATTTGTCCTATTTCACTAACTCCATGAGTAATAATGATGATACTTATTACACATAATAGTCTACATGTTCAAGGCACTTTGCAGACACTAAATGATTATTTAGTAACAGAGGTGTGCTGGGCCTCTTCCTGTTTTTCACTGGTGGACAAATATACTAAGGATTACGACTGAACAGCTGTTGTAACAGAGCCACTAAAGGTCAGGATATTCCCGCAGTCTTGCTTCATGCTAGAAAATACTCCCTTGCATTGTTTGATGTCTCACAATTGGGGACCTGCAGCTTTTGAATATGCCATTGCCCCTTTGTCCATTTAGTAACCACAATTTGGTGCAGGCTAGCTTCCATATGAGTCACCCAGAGTCAGGATATTTTCTTAGTGTTTTTTTTAATGTACAAGCAAAGCACACCAGTCCTGTTTGAACAGCAGCAGGAACAAACTAAACTGGCCGCCCTCTTTTGTAGGAACTCCAGATAAGGCACTCCTGCCCCAAGAAGCAGCACTTTTTTGCCCCTGTTTCACTCCAGAGACCACCACAGATTCCTTTTGCTCGCTCACTCCAATGGCTGAACTCACACCCTTGTTCCTTCCCCTGGCCCCTGCATTTGGAAGCTGAAAAGCCATGTTAGCTTCATACTTTTTTGCTGCCACATGGCATCCAGAGAAGAGAGTGGATCAATTAACCTCCCAATAGTTCTTAACGACTTTCTGGGTGGTTACATACACTGCACCTGCTCTGTCTAAAGAGAATTTCTCTGTGAGCGACCACCTCAGTGACCCCTAGTGGACAAGCCATTAAAAAAATACTGTATTTATATGTTACAGACCTCTCTTGGATAAACCAGTGGTTAGAATTATGTGTTCCATTTTAATGATCAAGAGGAGGCCACTGAACAAGTAACTTCACTATAGTTGTCACTGAGTGGCAGTGTGCATTGAAGAAGGAAATCCTGCTAGAAGAATATCAGCATTTCTAATTTCCTGCTAGTATCAGCATCCTTTAGCTAAGTGTCTTAAAAATAAGTGCATCTACTATCCTCAGAAACAGCGCCATCTCCCCTTATGTTCCCCTCTTGACTCAAACCTTCTAGGTGTCTTGGCTGCACGTAACCTGATATTGTCCTTAAACTTTGATCTTTCTTTCTCCTGCCAAACATCATATCTAAATCTGCCTTTCATCACCTTCACCCTATTGCTCATGAATGCCCCGCCCAGATTCCACCTACTATTTCTTCAGGTAGATTTTGATCTGACTGTTGCAACTCCTTCCTCTGTGTTTCCCTGGACTCCATCAAGTGTACAATGCTGTCTGCCATCTCAGACAGACCAAGAAGCCTGATAGTCAGACAACTGCACTAGCTCCCCATTGATAGCAGGATCCGGTTCAAAGCCCTCCATGGCATGTCTCAAACCTATCTTATGGGCCATGCCTCTTTCTGTTCCCCTCCTTGCTCCTCTACTTACCTAGACTCAGACCCTTCTCCATTCCTGCATGTAATCATGACACTCTTACTGGGACATTTTTCTCTGCAATTTCTGCCTCATCAGCTCTCTCTTGCCCAGTCTCATCTAAAACCATATATTTCCTCCTTTGCCTCTACTTCTTAAGTTTGCTCTCCCTATGGTATTATTTAACTCTACAATTATGTTTTATCCTGGCTTCTGTAAATCCTTGCAAACTCTGGCTGCCTGAAGGCCAGCTAAATTGACAGCATGCATGTTGTGAGCATGTGCCGCTAAGGGAACCTGCACATGCGCCAGACCCGTCACGTTACTCTTCTGCCTTCCACCCTACTCCCCGAAAAACAATCTGGGAGTCCCCCCGAACCTCAGTGTAACCCTCCCATGCTCAGGCAGAGGAAACTGATGAAGCCACAGACAAGTGGCACCATTGTCCAGCTGAGACCACTTGTTTCAACTTAAGGAATAATAGTTTAATAGTAAATTATGATTCTTGTGACCGTCTCAGTCACTAGACAGGCTCCTGCCCCATGTGCAAGTATAGTGAAAATTTCCCTTTGTTTTTTATTTGTCCCTGAGTCACTTTGCAGCTTGTTTTTCCTTTCAGAATATCCTTGGGCATATTTTCTAAAGTCATTGGAAGTATTTAAAAGTTCAGAACAGCTTCATCAATGGCATATTTGGAAAGTGGCCGTGAAGACTAGTTTTTCTATCCACCGCTAAGTATTTCTCTATTTTTCTTTCCTTGGACATTTCTGTGCTGAATATTATTAAAATGCAGATTCTGTCAGGTTCTTTAGAGAAATAAAGGGCATTTTAAAATTTTGCGTACTATATCATAAAGAGTCTCTTCCATCTTGTACTCAAAACTGAAGGAGTTTGGTCCGAACTGTATCAGTGCCCATCCCCAGAGAGCACTCTCAACAAATTCTCATGGCAAATAGAACATAACATTCCTAATAGGACAATTTTTCTACTTTAATAAACATAGATAAAAATAAAATCATGCTTGAACATTCCATTTTGCATAAAGTCTTCAGAAAGGGATCTAGGGGTTATAGTGGACCACAAGCTAAATATGAGTCAACAGTGTGATGCTGTTGCAAAAAAAGCAAACATGATTCTGGGATGCATTAACAGGTGTGTTGTGAGCAAGACACGAGAAGTCATTCTTCCGCTCTACTCTGCTCTGGTTAGGCCTCAGCTGGAGTATTGTGTCCAGTTCTGGGCGCCGCATTTTTAAAAAGATGTGGAGAAATTGGAAAGGGTCCAAAGAAGAGCAACAAGAATGATTAAAGGTCTTGAGAACATGACCTATGAAGGAAGGCTGAAAGAACTGGGTTTGTTTAGTTTGGAGAAGAGAAGACTGAGAGGGGACATGATAGCAGTTTACAGGTATCTAAAAGGGTGTCATGAGGAGGAGGGAGAGAACTTGTTCACCTTAGCCTCTAAGGATAGAACCAGAAACAATGGGTTTAAACTGCAGCAAGGGAGGTCTAGGTTGGACATTAGGAAAAAGTTCCTAACTGTCAGGGTGGTTAAACACTGGAATAAATTGCCTAGGGAGGTTGTGGAATCTCCGTCTCTGGAGATATTTAAGAGTAGGTTAGATAAATGTCTATCAGGGATGGTCTAGACAGTATTTGGTCCTGCCATGCGGGCAGGGGACTGGACTCGATGACCTCTCGAGGTCCCTTCCAGTCCTATAATCTATGATTCTATGATTCTATGATTTGACCACTAAGGGTCCAATTCTGACCCCCACCCCCATAGTCCTTGAGAGTCTGTAGGTTTTCACTGTCAAAGGTATCATTCACACTTAAGTCTCAAAGCATGATTCAGTGTGAATTCTTCATTATTACAGATCAACATATTAAGAGTCTAACAGTGTTCTATTTTAAAATCTGCAGGCTTTACCAGTTTTGTTCCCTCCCTTGCCCCAGAAGAGAGCAGCACTGGGGTTAGAGCTGGAACCTTTAAAATGATGCAAAATTAAAATAATGCAAATTAGACTTCTTTTATCCTTTCAGAAAGGGAGCATGAGGAGACAAAGGCAAAGTCTGCCTTTAATGCAAAGGGCTCAAGGACCTCACAGGAAGAGGAGCCAGTGCAGTTCTGCTGCACAGAGAGGGAGCAGGTTTCAGGGGGTCTTCACTCCCTGCACATGCCATGGAGCTCTGCTTGAGGACAACTGAGGTAGGGGTGGTCTGGGCCAGGGATGAGGATCCATTAACCATATACCCCTATAATGATCCTGAGGAGCTAATTGCTCCAAGATATCACTGAAGCCAAAAGCTTGATAGGATTTAAAATAGGATCAGACACTTCTATGGATAGTGAGAACATCCAGTGACAGTAATGTGGTAGTGGCCCACATCCAGGATACTGGACTAGATGGACCATGCTGATCCACCATGATCTGATGTGGCAGATTCCTATATTCCGATAAGGATAGTCTTCAATAGGTCACAGATGTTTGTGTGTTCCTTCTTTTGATGAGTATCAATACTACACTGACCACTTCTCCGCTATGAGCTCGTTTTCCTGATTATTTATGAAAGTTAAATACAGTGGGCCTGACAGCCTATTAGAGATTTCAAGGACAAGTGGTTTCTGAGTTCTCACAGAATTTAACAATTTCTTCAGAGAAAGAAAAGTTCATTAATGATAACCACACTCCTATTCATCGGTGATTTTCATACCTATTTCTAAAGACTACACCTTGGGAACTGTTGTGTGTCATTGTGCAGCCTGCAGTCAGGCCAATCCTTGTAGCTTGTGTTAGAGCTTGTGCTCGCATGAACAGAGAGCAACAATACCCGAAGTCCGAAGGTGCAAACAATTCGATGTTTATTGGGGTGAACTTCCAGCAAGATTAAATCCAAATTATTTTTTCCTTATTTTCGAATCCCAACTTACTTCCTGTTTGCCCGTAATTTATATAGTAATATTCTCAGCTATACCTTAACCAGTCATTTTACTGAAATATACCTAACCAATCCTAACATAATTCTCTAACCAATTATATCCCACTACCCTAATTAACTTACACCTAGCAAAATTAATTATACAGTAGACAGAAACAATTAGAGAACCAGATAGATTAACAATAGAAAGGTGGGGGCCATAAAGATAAAATGTACAGAAATGAGGGTTTCACAACCACAACTATTGAGAAGTGATTTCTTGCCGGACAGGATGCTATCAAACTAAGCTTTTTACATCTTCTAGGCTCTTCCCTTTATCTGGAGGGGACAGATCGAATCACCTTCCTAACAATCCCAGATTGCCTTATTTCAATATGACTAGTTTGGAATGTGAGGATGTGACCATACAGTTCCCAGTTTATGACTGGCCTCTGCTCCTTAGCCAAAGGCCTTCGCCTAAGAACCAGGCCTCAGACTATCCTAGTGAGAGAAGGCCCTTACACAGGCCGACTGTGATTTTGATTCTTTCTTTTATACCTCTATAACTAGCTAAATGATGAACATGTACCTACATTCTTCCTTTATAGACAGGCCTGAATATCTATATCCTAACAAAAGCAGCAAAGAGTCCTGTGGCACCTTATAGACTAACAGACGTATTGGAGCATGAGCTTTCGTGGGTGAATACTCACTTCGTCGGATGCATGCTTTGCTGCTTTTACAGATCCAGACTAACACGGCTACCCCTCTGATACTTATACCCTAACAGCTTGTATATCAAAATGAATTAGGTGTTGATTTTTGCTCTCTCTTTAGGTGACGAATAAAAGGTTCACCTCATGTAGTAATACTTTCTGACTGAAAAAACAAAAAAGGTTAAATAATGGCTTCTCTCTGGTTAGAAAATTAGCAAATTTATCTTCTGCCAAAATATGCTTACAAAAGCCCAACACAAATCTGTGTGACAGTTTAGTTTATCTTTTTCTAGTGTTGCACACCAGAGTTAATTTTAATCATAAAGCTCAGAAGGTGAGAAATATTTGATTAATCTGGGGGACCAGCCCAACACTGCTTAGAGATTTCAGGCTAAGTCCTGCCCCACAAAAAAGAATCCCCACAGAGGATTGGGAATCAGCAGTGTTGGGTAAGGTGTCGCCAATGACTAGCACCTGGCTAGCTCATTGTGGTCCAACAAAATGCATGTGGAGGGGACTTTATTACAGCTCCTGTCTGCTGAAGCAGCATGCATTCCCTTAATGTCACAAGTTAGAGATTGCTGCTGATGGCGGCATATGCATTAGTTGGCTAGGAGCAGCAAGGGCACCTCTTTCTTCAGGCCATGCCCAGGTCAGCATGTGAGCTGGTTCACTTCCTAGTACATTACATACTCTTGAGCGATACAGAGAGTTCCTATGCAGGTCCTTGAATAGAAACAGGAAGAGGCTCCCCATGCTGTCTTTCTCATCTCTCCAGGTACACCGTAGTGGAGGGCATGATCTGGCTCACAATTTGGCTTTTAAATTAAGATCTGCAGTCTGCTAGAATCTTTCCCTACATCACTTCTGACTTGGAATAAATTGTGTTTAGGACTTGGTAATTTGGGAGTTTTGTCCCACTTCTGAGAATTTCCTAATTTGAAATTGTTTCCTTCTGCTTCCTGAATAGGTAAGGTTTACAAATGTTGGCCTTTGGTAGATGTATTAAATGGCACCAACATGTTAAAAGTGGCTTCCCAGAACTGCTTAGGTGTCAGAAAAAGCATTTTCAGTATATTCTGTTGTATTCTATTCAGGTTCTTGCACCACACCCAATACCTTGCTCTCCGAGCACCCAGACGGTGACATTTCCCTTGATACACAAATTCAAATACACATGCTTCAGGATCAGACAGTGCTTACAAGTTTAAGTTCCGTTTTCAACCCCTGCAAACCAAGACTTGGCCTCAGATAGCTGAGTCAATCAACAGATTTCTATGTAGATCATCTTACTGATATCTATTTGAACATCACTGCTGCACAGGAAATACTCTTAATGGGGCTTGTTAGCTATGTAAGTCTCTCAGAGGCATTTGTGATGTGAAGAACAATCCTCTGAACTCAGTTTTTATACATTGCATAACAGCACCATCTAATAGGGATGAAAGTAATTCAGGAAAACTAAGCTCTCAGGGGACTATTCCTCAAAATGCAAACCCAACACTTGTACACTGATCCACTTTTCTGAATCTTTGGAAGATAGGGCTTACCCACCTCTGGGTGAGGGCTTCCAGCCCTCTGGGATAGCAGAACCCAGAAATGCTGCTTCAAACCCCTTTAAACTTTTCAGCACTCTAGAGCTGGTATAGCTAAGAGAATTTAAAAATTCCTGGTCTTATGTAACACCTCATCCTCGTCTCTCCTTGGTGCTAAAATAAATTCAAGAGGAGCTCCAGGATTAAGTTAACCCAGACATCTTTAATTGTTTAAAATAAACAAAAGCCTGCCTGTGTATTTTTGGACGCTTCCTAGATAACACTCTTGGAATCAGGGTTCCACTCAGCTGCCTCTTCTCTGAAAGCCCCTGTGATCCCTCTCCCCAGAGAGAACTGAATACCCAGTCTCATTCCTCTCACACATCCATATGACTAGATATCCCCATTCCCATCTATTCTGCTAGCCCGAAAACAGAAATACCCCAAGCTTGATACCTTTACGTTCACTCACTCAGCTGTCCCCGGGTAGGTCAGAACCAACTGTGTTGTGCACAGTACAGCCTCCTTCTTTTTGACGGAATCAGATACAGTAACGTCTGTGTTTGAATGCTTTATTCATATTAATAAAGAGTTTTAGATTAATTGAAACAATTTAATGTCTGTTTAAATAAAATAAAAGTAAGGCAAGTGTTTATACCCGTATATGAATATTGCATACTTCTGCTTTATACCCATTATCAAAATGAGCATTTGACATGTTCACAAAGTTATGGTAAAGGAATTGCTAAAAACACAGACGGAAGCAGAAATAAATCTTATTCTCTTTAGAGTAATATCACTGGAACATTAACTATTCCTGTGCTTCCCAGTAGGCTCTTTTCTACTTGCAGAAATTATTACAGGAAGAAGATGTCCTGTAAACAGCCAGTTTTAGTTTCTTTTTTCCTATTCCAAGGTGTTGACAGATACTGTGGATTTCTGAAGCTGATATTATTCTGGCAAACAAATGACAGTGTTTTTACAGAGCAATGTTAATATGTTCACATAACATAAGTGTTCTTTTTAGCACAGGGATAGTTGGGCGTGAATGCAGGAGTTTCATTAGAAGCTGAACATCTATTTTTAATTCGTTCCAAATGTCTGTATTGATTCCATAAACTCTACATAAGCATAATATAAACTGTGTACAAGTTAGAACAAAGTACTTTTACAAAAAAAAAAAAAAACTATTTAAAAACATCCAAGACACTAGACTACCTCCTACCCCATAGAACTGACAAAATAAATTCAATCCTTGTATGCCTCTGTCACAGTTTCAAGGTAGTTACACCTGTTTTCCGCCCTCTGTAGTCCACTCCAGGAGTTCCAAGTAAGGTCTCAGATCTTCAGCTGTCACCCGTCTCTTGGCAGGGACACCTGTCCCTCTCACTTCTTACTGGGGTAAAATGGAGGGCGGGGGGGAGTTAAGGCTGCACAGATCCCTGCCTTACCCTGTGATATCCCCAGCAAGCCAGTCTGCCTACAGGCCAGCACCTGGGCTTTGCTTTTTGTCCACAGGCTATGAACACGGTATTGCCAGCAGTTACAAGTCACCACACAGCTCCTTCTAAGCAAACACACTTATTCTTAAGGCAAAAGCATTACAGAGAAAACATAATAAAAACAATAAACAGATTTTAAACACACACTAAACATACCGGGAACCACCCATCAGTCTCATGGGGCCCACGTAGACCAAAGTCTTTCCATCCCTTCTGCAAGGTTGGGCCTCCCTTGGACAGAAGGTCCTGTCCATTTTGTTGGATTAGAATGAAGGCCCCAAATCAGCTTAAATGCAGCCTATTTATGACGAAAGACCTTTCTTTGTCTGTTGATCTCTTGAAAAAAAACAACAGTTTGGACCAGTATATGCAAGCCTTCCCAGGTGCTGTTACCTCTCTGCAGGTACTTATAACCTAAGTGATTCACCTTAATCACACTCCCCTTCACCCCCACACATCTGGTTCCCGGAGGAGTTGTGGTAACCTTCCCGCTGGAGTTACATACAGGAGTTACATACAATCTCTAGCCCAACATAATACATAAACTTAATACAATATGGTCCCCAAAGATATTGCATGGGATTGTTGTATCTGTCACAGACTTCAATGAGGTTGTACCCACTGGCACTAGGACTGTATTCAGTAGTCTTTCAATTAACACAAACCAGTGTGAGATCTGGAAGGTACCCCTGAAGTCCAGTGTATGATCATCAGCCGTCCTGTATTGAACCATTGTTCCTTAGCCAAATAAAAATGTAACTCTGATGGGGTGGCTGACCTTTCCAAAATGTGCTTTGATAAATCTCATCCTTTATCATGAATCATGACTAAGGTCCTTTGTCTCCAATTTGGCTATGCAATTGCTGTCTCACCAGACCAGCTATTTGTCTTGGCTGGTTTGTGATGAATTCAAAGATTGAAATAATTCCAGGGCCCATGAATCAGAAAATAAACTATTCATCCAACTCCCTTTTTATAATTTCCTGTTTTCTAGTGCCCAGAGCTACAGAGCATTCAATCAAGACAGGAACAGTCTCACCAAATGGGGATTCCATCGAACAGAAAGCAGCCATCATGCTAGTAGCAGTCCTACTTAAATAGCTTCTATCCAAGGCAAAAGCCATACCAGAAGTGATGCCTACCTGCATAGCAGCTACAGTGTGCTAAAGTACTCTATGAGAAATCAGACTGAACTTATCCCTAGTTTAATGGATACAGTAAATAATTAGCTATGTACATCACATGCAGCTGTCACTGTTGTATATCCCTTGCCCCATGGACTCTGAAAATGCATTCTTTGCCCTGTAGGATTGTTTACATTGCCAGCTGGATGTCTGCAAGGCAATAGCTCTTACTGCTGTAGTGCCCTCTGGCATTAGATCCCCACTTCCTTGGCCCCACAAGAGCCTGTCTCTGTTGGAGTCTTCTGTGACCTGGCCCTCTGGCCAGACCACTTAATAGTCCAGTCCCCTTCTGCTGTAACAAAGGTCTAACTGTAAATCCCACTAAATATCTCAACTATAATAATTCCTCTGCCCCTCTTGGGCTATGTTGAAGTCTACAGCTTTTGCCCCTACTCCTTGGCCCTGCAAAGTTCCCCCTAGGCTGCTGCTTCCTCAGCAGGATTTCCCCAATGCCTAGGGTGACCAGATGTCCCATTTTAAAGGGATAGTCCCATTTTGGGGGACTTTTTCTTATATAGGCGCCTATTATCCCCCTACCCCCTGTCCTGTTTTTTCACAGTTGTTATCTGGTAACCCTACCAATGCTTCCCTTCCTCAGGGGCTCCAGCAGTTTACCTCAGGCATCTCCTTATAGGCCCTATCTCAGGACTGCCCCTCAGGAGCCTAATCTACTCCCTGTGTGTCTTTTCCAGCCTGACTTACCCAGGTCATTCCCAGACAGGGTACTCTCCCCTTTTCTCACTCCTGGGTTTCTCTCCCTGACTGAATTCACGGCTCTATTTAAGCAGTCCTCACTCTGATTCCCACACAACTGGGATCAGTCATCACTCAGCTGGGATTACTAATTATCACTAAGGCTATGTGTACATTGTAATTAAATACCCGCGACTGGCCCGTGTCACCTGATTTGGGCTCACAGGGGTTTGGCTATTGGGCTCTTTCATTGTGGCTTAGGGTAGGTCTATACTTACCTCCGGGTCCGGCGGTAAGCAATCGATCTTCTGGGTTCGATTTATCGTGTCTTGTCTAGACGCGATAAATCGATCCTGGAAGTGCTCGCCGTCGACGCCGGTACTCCTGCTCCGCGAGAGGAGTACGCGGAGTCGATGGGGGAGCCTGCCTGCCGCGTGTGGACCCGCGGTAAGTTCGAACTAAGGTACTTCGACTTCAGCTACGTTATTCACGTAGCTGAAGATGCGTATCTTAGTTCGAAGTGGGGGGTTAGTGTGGACCAGGCCTTAGAGGTTTAGCCTCAGGGTGGAGACCTGGATTCCCACAGCCCAGTCTCCAGCCCAAGTCTGAACATCTAAGCCTCAGTTCCACAGCCCTGTAGCCAAGCCCCGGAAGCCTGAGTCAGCTGACACAGGCCAGCCGGGGGGTGTTTAATTGCAGTGTTGGATATAGCCTTACCGGTGATCTAGCAACTTAGGGATAGCAACTAGGTCACAGGCAAAGATGAGCCCTGCTTGCTTTAAAGGACTAACCAGCCTGTGATAAGAAGAACAGGAGTACTTGTGGCACCTTAGAGACTAACAAATTTATTAGAGCATAAGCTTTCGTGGATGCATCCGAAGAAGTGGGCTGTAGTCCACGAAAGCTTATGCTCTAATAAATTTGTTAGTCTCTAAGGTGCCACAAGTACTCCTGTTCTTCTTTTTGCGGATACAGACTAACACGGCTGCTACTCTGAAACCAGCCTGTGATAATATGTCAGAATCACCTTTTTCTTTGTCCTGTAAAACAGAGGTCTTTTGGGGGTGGAATAGAATTCATCAATATGAGAATGCCCTCTCCTTCGTGTCCCTGGTTGTTGGAAGGGATTTGTTCCAAAGCAGACAGCCAGGTTAAGAATTTGTCACTTTCAAGATACCTTGCGCCATGATACAAAAATATTTTTTCAGTAACACGCGATCTGTCCAGGGTGCACACCATAATGTAATGTAATGTTTTCTTGGAGGCAGTAGCATTCTGAGGAATAACAGTCTCAAAAATATAACACTAAGGCCCGTTGCCTCAAAGGTATTTAGTTGCCTAACCTCCACTGAAATCAACAGGAATTGGGTGCCTAAATATACTGAGGATCTGGGCCTTAGATACTGCAATAGGTATTGTAGAAAAACCTAAGATAGCTAGATAATAAATCTAAAAACTGGTGTTGCAGTGCTTTGACTCTCATAGAAATACAGAGAGGCTGCAGAATATATTTATGTTTATTACACCAGGTCTAATAATAAATAACATTTTGTGTTGATCTCCCTTTCTGGTTTGTGGGGTATTATTTCACTTGTTAACTCAATTCCCCTGTTGGTACAACTGGATTTCTTTACAAGGGGTCTAACTTAATTTGAACTGAGTACATAGAATTGCACAGCACAGTGGAATAAGACTATTATAAATGTGCTAGTAAACTTGAGATCTGCACATTACATTAAACAGCCCCAGGGGATTTCTGCCACACTTTGGCTTCACATAAAAGAAAATTCTGATTTAGTTTACACCAACATAAGTAGGGTTTCCCCTATATTTATATGAATGTAAGTAGTTCCCAATTATGGAATCTGACTGTGTTGATTCACTACCCAATATAAAGTATTATCCATGTTTCTAACTTCTAATAATTTATCAAATGCATTAGTTCTTCTTCGAGTGATTGCTCCTGTGTATTCCACAGTAGGTGTGCGTGCTCGCCACGTGCACCGGTGCTGGAAGTTTTTCCCTTAGCAGTACCCGTGGTGGGGAGCTGTGCGCTCCCCCCACGCTCAGTTCCTTCTTGCCACCAGTGAAGGTAGTCGGAACTTGGTGCTCCAGCTCTGCTGTAGCACTTCTAGTCTTAGTAGTACAACTTTTTGTCATAGATTGCTTCTCTAGTTAGTTACCTGACTCGGGGTTTAAACACATGCCAGAGTTGATACTTTATTAGGTGGCCTAAATTAGTTATGCAGTGCTAACTTCTTCTTCAAGAGATGTCCCTGTGGGTGCTCCACTTCAGGTCAAGGTGTGTCCTTGCGCCTTCGATCGGAGATTTCTACAGCAGCACCCCTACGGGCCACGCACGTGCCTGCCTCTCGAGCTGTCAGTGTTTGAATAGCGTGTGCATGGCCCGGGCTCCGCACTTCCTTCTCTACCGTCCCCAGCTAGAGATGCAGTTCAGTAGTGCTCTTTGAGATTAGCTAGTTAGTTTGTTTCTCAGTTTAGTTAGATAGTTTTTAGTCATTAGAGTTACTATTTAGATAAGATACATTAACTGTTACATTTATTTCTTTAAAAAAAAAAAAAAACCCAAACCTCTGCTGTTACAGACATGCCTAGCTCCCCAGCCTTCAAGAGATGTGCCTCCTGTAATGATGCCATCCCCATCTCAGATGGTCATTTGCAGTGTGTACGCTGTTTGGGGGAGTCTCATGTACCCCAAAAATGCATCCACTGTGCCAAACTGAAACCATGGACCCGCAAGGACAGGGAGCTCAGACTTACAATGCTCCTCCTGGAAAACTCTCTCAGACCTGCATCTAACCCTGGCCAGCAAACCTCTGTGACACCCTCCAGAGGCAAAACCAAAGCAAAAAAACAGCCAGCTTCCTCCCGCCTCAGGGGCCGTTCCTTGGGAAAGAAGTTAAAACCGGTTCTCCTGTCTCCGGTAACTGCCGCTCTGCGGCTCAGTACCTTTAACTCAGGAGGCACCTCAGGCTACGTCTTCACTACCCGCCTGAATCGGCGGGTAGAAATTGATCTCTCGGGGATCGAATTATCGCATCTCGTCGGGACGCAACAATCGATCCCCGAATCGACACTTGTATTCCACCAGCGCAGGTAGGCGTAAGCGCCATCGATGGGAGAGCCGCGGAGGTCGATTTGCCGCCATCCTCACAGCGGGGTAAGTCGTCTCGGATACGTCGAATTTGCGTATCTTAAATCGACCCCCCTTCCCGTAGTGAGGATGTAGCCTCAGGCACCGACCGTAAGTCGCCTGCCCCACTACCCAGTGCCGAGGCTCAGGGCTTTCAGTTGCCTGCCTCTTTCAGCTCTCCCTCGGCCACCTCTGTCACTATGCTGAGAGCTGCTACAGTGCCGAGAACACAAGTGGCAACTGCGGCACCATCCTTTGATCATGTAGCGCCGCTTTTGCAGCCAACGCTCTCAGCACCGAGCCTCTTGAGGTCCCAGCCTCCCTTACAGTGCCTTTCAGGCAGCTTGCACCCCCGGGACGCCTTTCGGAGCATCAGCAGATGTCCCAGCAGACTCTGCCTCCACCATCTACACCGGCACCAGCTCCCGGTCAGTCAGCTCCACCTCAGTTTTTACGACCAGCAGAATTAAGGCTGTCCCGTGCCCCTGAGTCTCCTCTTCTTGGCACTAGTCTGTCACCAAGACCTTCAGCACCCTACCTTCAGTGCTCCCCTACCACATCAAGCCTCTCCAATGAAGATGAGGAGGATGAGGAGGAGGAATACGATGAACAGATGTTTTCCTCTCAATATTCTTTTCAGGTTCAGTTACCTGCAACTGGGAGATGCATTACAGCACAATCTCCATATCCTCATGGCTATCCTCACTGGTATGGCAATCTCTGGATGGGACCACCTATGTCCCACCCCCTGGGGCAATGGCCATACTGGGGTCCATGGACCTACACCACAACACACTCAGGTGCTCCGTGAGCTGCCCAGAGGAAAGTTGTCAGATCCTCCCCACTGCCGGGAAACCCAGACCTGAAGTGGCCGCCACCCCTACAGAGGATGCTGCCCCGCAAGCCTTTCCTACAGCGATACCACCACAAGACGCCATGGTACCCCCACCACCTCCCACTACTGATGAGCTCACTCACTTTCAAGAGTTGTTTAAGAGAGTAGCGGAAGAACTCAAGATTACCCTGGAGGAAGTACCTGAAACACACCATGAGCTTACCGACATCTTGCAAGCTATGACCTCCTCCAAAATATCCCTACCAATCAATGGGGCCATTATGAAATCTGCTAACACTATTTAGCAGACCTCAGCCACAATAACCCCCACTAGCAAGAGACTGGACCGCAAATATTTTGTCCCATCTAAGGGTTCTGAGTTTTTGTTTATGCACACCTCACCTAATTCGCTAGTGATCAATGCGGCCAACCAGAAAAATAAATACCAACACTTCTGATCCATCCCATGTGACAAAGATGATAAGAGACTGGACTTCTTCGGCCACAAAGTGTATTCTTCTTCCATTTTGTAATTTAGAGTAGCGATCTATGCGGCGCTCTTAGCAAAACATGACCACAAAAATTGTGCTAAAGTAATGCAATTTATTGATGATGTCTCAGAGGATAAATGACAACAGTTTAAAGCAGTGGTGTCTGAGGGCCAATTGATCTCCTGGACAACTCTTCAAGCCACCCTCGATGCTGCAGACACAGCGGCCAGATCCACAGCCACGGCCATCATCATCCGGCAGGCCTCATGGTTTGTTTCTTCCTCCTTTCCCAAGGAGATACAGAATACGGTCGAAGATCTCCCCTTTGTTGGAGACAAGCTCTTCGCCTCTACGACCAAGGAGGTCCTTCACTCTATGAAGGACTCACGTGCCACACTCCGATCCTTAGGCATCCAAACACCTGCCTCAAAGAAGAGACAATATAGATACCAGCCATACCAACGACCGCGTTACCATATCTTTCCGCAACATCCACTTTTAAGACAATGTGATACGCAGCAACAACGATATAGACCCAGGAACCAATGACGTCGCCCACCACAAACAACGGCAACCCACCCTCCTAACCCAAATAAACAAATTTGAGGTCTTGGTTGAGGGTACAGAAAACCTCGCATCCTCTCCAGCGCCAACTCCAACCAACCATTTCTTTGGACACTGTTTGCATCCGTTCCTGGCCAACTGGAAAACCATCACTACAGACAGATGGGTCCTGGAAATTATCAGATCGGGTTATGCCATCCCCTTTCTCTCCTTACCTCCCACCCACCCCGTCCCTCTTCAGGGATCCCTCTCATGAAAAATTGCTCTGTCAGGAGGCACAACACCTCCTGCATCTCTGAGCAATAGAGAAGGTACCCCCTCAACACAGAGAGAAAGGGTTTTACTCCCA
Source organism: Chrysemys picta bellii (assembly GCF_011386835.1). Taxonomy (NCBI): domain Eukaryota; kingdom Metazoa; phylum Chordata; order Testudines; family Emydidae; genus Chrysemys; species Chrysemys picta. The sequence continues at coordinate 12,099,681 of NC_088794.1, read as the reverse complement.
CTACTTCTTGACGGAAAAGAAAAACAGCGGTTGGTGCCTTAGCCTCGATCTTTGACGTTTGAACAAGTTTGTCAAGAAACAGAAATTCCAGGTGGTTACTCTCCCAATGATAATTCCGACGCTGGAGCAAGGAGTTTGGTTTTCAATCCTCGACCTCCAAGACACATATTTCCATGTCTCTATCCACCCTGCCCGTCGATGTTTCCTCAGGTTTGCCATGGGAGCGCAACACTACCAATACAGAGTCCTCCCATTTGGCCTCTCCACCGCACCGCATGTCTTCTCAAAGGTTCTAGCAGTTGTAATAGCACATCTCAGAAAAAAAGGGATCCTCATATTTCCTTACCTGGACGATTGTCTCCTCAAGTCCCCCACTCAGTTAGAAGCGAACCACACAACTCTTGAAACCCTTCACTGCTTCCACACCTTGGGCCTGCAAATAAACAAAAACAAGTCTACCTTACAACCTACCCAACAAATCGACTTCATCGGTTTACACCTCGATTCCACCACTGGTCTTGCATCTCTTCCCCAGGTCAGATTCCACACAATGGGCAGCCTTATTACCCAGATACGTGCCAGCCCACAGACAGTCTGAGACTCCCTGCAGCTCTTAGGACACATGGCCACTTGCACATTTGTGGTCGCAAATGCTCGCCTGTACATGCAATGCCTTCATGGTTGGCTAGCCACAGTATACAAACCAAATATGCACAGGCTAAACGAATTACTAACTATGCCCCAGAAAGTCAAGGACTCACTTCTGTGGTGGACCTCTCCCATCAACCTCTGTACTGGGATTCCCTTCTGACAAGATCCCCCTTCAATTACCATTACTACAGATGCATCCCTCACAGGATGGGGAGCACACATGGGCCACCTCACCACTCAGGGTCTCCATGCCTGCCTCCATTTCTTTCCTATCATCCGAAACCGCCGAATTTGAATCATGACCGAAAACATCCCGTGCATGTTTTATGTCAACAGATGGGGGGAGCCTGGTCCCACTCCCTCTGCACAGAGGCAGTAAAACTTTGGAACTGGTGCCTTCAACACAATATCCATACCTGCCAGGTTCTCAGAATACCACCGCAGACCAGCTCAGTTGATCGTTCCCCATACAGCACGAGTGGGAACTTAATGACACCATTCTTTCCAACATTTTCCACACCTAAGGTTATGCCCAACTGGATCTGTTTGCCACAGTAACAAACAAAAAATGCCCGACATTCTGCTCCAGAGCTGGCCTGGGGAAACACTCATGGGGAGACGCCTTTATGCTCCTATGGACCGAAACTCTCATGTATGCGTTCCCACCAATGCCTCTATTGAACAGAGTAATTCATAAGATACGAACAGACAGAGCCAACATCATTCTCATAGCCCCAGCGTGGCCCAGACAACCGTGGTACCCCTTTCTCATGCACATGTCGGTCAAGCCACCCATTCTCCTTCCCCCACCCAGTAACCTCCTATCACAACGCTGGGGGCAACTATTTCACCCCAACGTACAACGTCTCCACCTGAGGGCCTGGCTAATCAATGGTTCTCTAATGAGGAGTTAACATGTTCGCACCAAGTGCACACTGTCCAGCTACACAGCAGAACACACAACACGCACGCTACCTACTTGCATAAATGGAAACGGTTCACATATTGGTGCACTGACAAACAGACCTCTCCAGTTTCTGCTTCACTTCCAATGATACTGGTTTACTTGTTACACCTTAAAACATCTGGCCTCTCCATGAGCTCACTCAAGGCCCACTTCACGGCAATCACCGCCTTTCACCATAAGATTGACAATGTTATGGTCTTTGCCCATCTAATCACCAAAAGGTTCCTGAAGGGTATCCAGACATTATACCCAGATGTGAAACCTTGGGACCAACACCTAGTCCTCAAAGCCCTGATGGATAAAGACTTTGAACCAATGGCTACCTGCTCCCTTCTCCACCTATCCATGAAGACTGCCTTCCTCATAGCAATCACGTCTGCCAGACAAGTAGGAGAAATGGGAGCGCTTATGGCGGACCCTCCGTATACCACATTCTTCCATGATAAGGTCACACTCTGCACGCATCCAACGTTCCTACCTAAGATACATGCTTCCTTTCACTTCAATGAGCCTATACACCTCCCAACATTTTTCCCAAAACCTCATGCTAATGCCTTTGAAAGAGCAATGCATACACTTGATGTTCGCAGAGCATTATCCTTTTACCTGGATAGAACAAAACCCCAGACTTTTTGTCTCTACTGCTCAGCGCTCACAGGGAAACGCTATCTCTACACAGAGACTTTCCAAATGGATTGCTGACTTCATACGCCTTTGTTACCAACTGAGGCAAATACACCCTCCTGCATCAATTAGGACACACTCTACCAGAGCTGTCTCCACCTCCACGGCCTTTCTCCATAATGTCCCGCTGTCTGACAGGCAAGGCAGCTACCTGGGCATCAAACCTTACCTTCGCCAATCACTACGCTCTCATGCACATGGCAGCATCCGACACCAGGATGGGTAGAGCTGTCTTGTCAACAGCCTCCTTGCCTGATCCAAAGTCCCAACCATCCTAAGGGATACTGCTTTTCAGTAACCTGAAGTGGAGCACCCACAGGGACATCTCTCTCTCGAAGAGGAGGTTACTCACCCTGTGCAGTAACTGACATATCCCTGTGGGTGCTCTACTACCCACCCTCCTCCCCTCTATTTCGGAATTTGTAACGCATTCCGTTGTAGAGAAGGAACTGCGGAGCCTGGGCTGTGCACACGCTATTCAAACACTGACAGCTCCGGAGGGAGGCACATTGCGTCCGCGGCCCATAGGGGTACTGCTGTAGAAATCTCCAATCGAAGGTGCTGGGATGCACCTTCACTTGAAGTGGAGCACCCACAGGGACACTCATCTTGAAGAACTTCAGTTACTGCACAGGGTGAATAACCTCCTCATTTGAGGCCAAATTTCTCCAATACCTTACAAACAAAACAATCTTAAACAGTCCATGTTTTCTTCAGATATATAATATCTGACCCAATGTCATATTGTACTTGGTTTCAGTGGTAGCCATGTTAGTCTGTATCAGCAAAAAAAATGAGGCTAGAACCCAAGCTTATGCCCAAATAAATTTGTTAGTCTCTAAGGTGCCACAAGGACTCCTCATTTTTTTTATATCGTACTTGGTTATTGCAGTAGGTCATCCTGTTTCAGTTGCATTTGAATGGGAATGGAAGTTATTCCATACATTACTAGGTCTTGACTTACAGTCATTCAGATTATATTTCAAGAAAATTAGACTCTTCTATGGCTTGCTTAGCTCACATTTCCTTTTGCTTCACATAATTACCTGTTTTGTTATCCTTAGTTTGGTAAATGGATGAATCTATCTACACAACTCTTCCAGATTTTTATCCAACACACAAACTTTTCCGAGTGGTAGATTATTTTAGGGATAGTGTTCATGGTGGAGGAATACACGTGGTTTTAACTGGGGTTTATAAGTGATCTAATGCTGAAACAAAAGCTGTGGCATTTAGTCACTACAGAAACCATTGATTGCCAGTGTACTCCAGTGCTATGAACACTGTATTTCTGCTATAAGATACAAAACCTGGGTCAAGACACTAAAATATATAAGAAAATACATATTTTTCTTTCTTTGTTAGGGTTTGAAATGTCTTTTTACTAATTTATTGGACTTCCTGTTGGTGAGAACATAAGAACGGCCATACTGGGTCAGACCAAAGGTCCACCTAGCCCAGTGTTCTGTCTTCCAACAGTTGCCAGTGCCAGGTGCTTCAGAGGGAATGAACAAAACAGGTAATCATCAAGTGATCCATTCCCTGTCACCCATTCCCAGCCTGTGGCAAACAGAGGCTAGGGTCACCATCCCTGCCCATCCTAATAGCCATTGATGAACCTATCCACCCATAAACTTTTCTTGTTCTTTTTTTGAACCTGGTTATATTTGTGGCCTTCACAACATCCACTGGTAAAGAGTTACACTGGTTGGCTGTACATTGTGTGAAGTAGTACTTCCTTTTGTTTGTTTTAAAGCTGCTGCCTATTAATTTCATTTGTTGACCCCTAGTTCTTGTGTTATGAGAAGGAGTAAATGACACTTCCTTGTTTACTTTCTCCACACAAGTCATGATTTTATAGACGTCTCTCATATCCCCCCATGGTCATCTCTTTTCCAAGCTGAAAAGTCCCAGTTTTATTAATCTCTCCTCGTATGGAACGCCTTCCATATCCGTAATCGTTTTTGTTCTTTTCTGAACTTTTTTCAATTCCAATACATCTTTTTTTGAAATGGGGTGACCAAATCTGCACACAGTATTCAAGATGTGGGTGTACCATGGACTTATACAGAGGCAATATGATATTTTCTGTCTTATTATCTATCCCTTTCTTAATGATTCCCAACATTCTGTTAGCTTTTTTGACTGCTGCTGCACATTGAGTGAATGTTTTCAGAGAATTATCCACATTGATTTCAAGATCTCTTCCTTGAGTGGAAACAGATAATTTAGACCCCATCATTTTAGATGTATAGTTGAGATTGTTTTCATAGAATCATAAAATCATAGAAGATTAGGGTTGGAAGAGACCTCAGGAGGTCATCTAGTCCAACCCCCTGCTCAAAGCAGGACCAACACCAACTAAATCATCCCAGCCAGGGCTTTGTCAAGTTGGGCCTTAAAAACCTCTAAGGATGGAGATTCCACCTGAGGATACACCACCCTCCTAGTAAAATAGTGTTTCCTAATATCCAACCTAGACCTCCCCCACTGCAACTTGAGACCATTGCTCCTTGTTCTGTAATCTGCCACCACTGAGAACAGCCGAGCTCCATCGTCTTTGGAACCCTGCTTCAGGTAGTTGAAGGCTGCTATCAAATCCCTCCTCACTCTTCTCTTCTACAAACTAAACAAGCCCAGTTCCCTCAGCCTTTCCTCGTAAATCATGTGCCCCAGCCCCCTGGTCATTTTCGTTGCCCTCCCCTGGACTCTCTCCAATTTGTCCACATCCTTTCTGTAGTAGGGGCCCCAAAACTGGACACAGTACTCCAGATGTGGCTTCACCAGTGCCGAATACAGGGGAATAATCACTTCCCTCGATCTGCTGGCAATGCTCCTACTAATGCAGCCCAATATGCCATTAGCCTTCTTGGCAGCAAGGGCACACTGCTGACTCATATCCAGCTTCTCATCCACTGTAATCCCCAGGTCCTTTTCTGCAGAACTGCCGCATAGCCAGTTGGTTCCCAGCTTGTAGCAGTGCATGGGATTCTTCTGTCCTAAATGCAGGACTCTGCACTTGTCCTTGTTGAACCTCATCAGATTTCTTTTGGCCCAATCCTCCAATTTGTCTAGGTCACTCTGGACCCTATCCCTCCCTCCAGCGTATCTACCTCTCCCCCCAGCTTAGTGTCATCTGCGAACTTGCTGAGGGTGCAATCTATCCCATCGTCCAGATCATTAATAAAGATGTTGAACAAAACTGGCCCCAGGACCTACCCCTGGGGCACTCCGCTTGATACCGGCTGCCAAATAGACATCGAGCCGTTGATCACGACCCGTTGAACCCCACAATCTAGCCAGCTTTCTATCCACCTTAGAGTCTATTCATCCAATCCATACTTTTTTAACTTGCTGTCAAGAATATGGTGGGAGACCCTATCAAAAGCTTTGCTAAAGTCAAGCTATATCACGTCCACCACTTTCCCCATATCCACAGAGCCAGTTATCTCATCATAGAAGGCAATCAGGTTGGTCAGGCATGACTTGCCCTTGGTGAATCAGGTTGACTGTTCACCTTCCTCTCCTCCAAGTGCTTCAAAATGGTTTCCTTGAGGACCTGCTCCATGACTTTTCCAGGGACTGAGGTGAGGTTGACCGGTCTGTAGTTCCCCAGGTTCTCCTTCTTCCCTTTTTTAAAGATGGGCACTATATTTGCCTTTTTCCAATCATCTGGGACCTCCCCCCATCGCCACGAGTTTTCAAAGATAATGGCCAATGGCTCTGCAGTCACATCAGCCCATTCCCTCAGCACCCTCGGATGCATTCATTCAGGACCCATGGACTTGTGTATGTCCAGCTTTTCTAAATAGTCCTTAACCTGTTCTTTCACCACTGAGGGCTGCTCACCTCCTCCCCATACTGTGCTGTCCATTGCAGCAGTCTGGGAGCTGACCTTGTCTGTGAAGACCGAGGCAAAAAAAGTGTTGAGTACACCCCTGCATGCTTGAGCAATATTTTTATACTCCTCCCTAGTCATCTCGTAAGCTTCCTTTTTGTGTTTAAGGTCACCGAAGATTTCACTATTAAGCCAAGCTGGCTGCGTGCCATATTTGCTATTCCTTCTGCACATCAGGATGGTTTATTCCTGCACCCTCAATAAGGGTTCTTTAAAATACATTTTCCAATGTGCGTTACTTTGCATTTATCAACATTGAATTTCATCTGCCATTTTGTTGCTCAGTCATCCAGTTTTGTGACATCCCTTTGTAACTCTTTGCAGTCAGCTTTGGACTTAACTATCTTGGATAGTTTTGTATCATCTGCAAATTTTGCCATCTCTCTGTTTACCCCTTTTCCCAGATCATTTATGAATATGTTGAATAGGACTGGTCCCAGTACAGACCCCTGGAGGACACCACTATTTACCTCTCTCCATTCTGCTTACTTTGCTTAAGAGCCTTTGGCTAGGGACTGTCATGTGGTGTGGGGGAGTCAGGGCCCTGCATCCCCACTTCCTGTGATCCGTGACTCTCAGCCAGCCAGTAAAACAGAAGGTTTATTAGATGACAGGAACACAGTCCAAAACAGGGCCTGTAGGTACAGGCAACAGGACCCCCTCAGTCAGCTCCATCTTGGGGGGCAGGGATCTCAGACCCCGGTGCTGGGCCTCTCTCCATTTCCCCAGCCATCTACAACTGAAGCTCCCTCCAGCCCCTCCTTTATCTCTTTCCCGGGCAAGGAGACCACCTGATCTCTTCGTTCTCCAACATCTTCAGATGGCACCTTGCAGGGGAGGGGCCCAGGCCATCAGTTGCCAGGAGACAGGGTGTCAGCCATTCTCTGTGCAGACCCCTGCACACCCCTGCCCTCTAGGGCTCTGCAACAATCACACACCCTTATCCCACCACCTAAATACTTAAGAAATACATAGGGGAACGGAGGCACCCACTCAGTATTCAGAGAAAACATTAAGAGCATTCCCACTTCATCGCACCAGGTCAATACTCCCCACTCCCTACTCCATCACAGGGACCTTGTCAAAGACTTTCTGAAAATCTAAGCACACTATATCCACGAGATCACCCTTGTCTACATGCTTGTTGACCCCCTCAAAGAATTCTAATATATTGATGAGGCATGATTTCCATTTACAAAAACCATGTTGACTCTTCCCCGACAAATCATATTCATCTATGTGTCCTGTCTGATCATTCTGTTCTTTACGATAGTTTCAACCAGTTTGCCTGGTACTGAAGTCAGGCTTACCAGCCTGTCATTGCTGGGATTGCCTCTGGAGCCTTTTTTAAAAATTGGCGTCACATTAGCTATCCTCCAGTCATCTGATACAGAAGCTGATTTAAATGATAGATTACAGACTACAGTTAGTAGTTCTGCAATTTTACATTTCAGTTCCTTCAGAACTCTTGGGTGAATACCGTCTGGTCCTGGTGACTTGTTACTGTTTAGTTTCTCAATTTGTTCCAAAACCTCCCCTAATGACACCTCAATCTGGGACAGTTCCTCAGATTTGTCATCTAAAAGGAATGGCTCAAGTCTGGAATCTCCCTCACATCCTCAGCCGTGAAGACGGATGCAAATAATTCATTTTGTTTTTCCGCAATGGCTTTGTCATCCTTGTGTGCTCCTATAGCATCTTGATCGTCCAGTAGCCCCACTGATTGTTTAGTAGGCTTCCTGCTTCTGATGTACTTAAAAAAATTTTTGCTGTTACTTTTTGAGTCTTTGACTAGCTGTTCTTCAAATTGTTTTTTGGCCTTCCTATTTATATTTTTACACTTCACTTGCCAGAGTGCCTGGGTTTATCTGAACAATTCTTTGAGCTTATTGTCGGTGTGGAAATAGATTTAAGGGAAAGGACAAGCATGCATAAGGGTTTCAGAGTCATTCTTGAGAGGACAGTTGATTATTTTTCTGGGCTGTGGAAGAAAAATATGATTTATTGAAAGAGCAGTTTATCAATTATGGATGCTACAGTAACATCAATGAAAAACTGAAGTTCCAGATAAATCCCTTTCGTAGAGAAGTATCTGCTCAGACATTTTGTTTTTTTGCTGTTTTAACTGTCTAATGAAGACTTTAATAAAGGACATAACATGGTCTCTTTTCCAGAGCGTAACTACTTCTTTGTTGGCAGTTGGCACCTTGACTGAAGAGTTGACATAGTGGGCCAGAGTCTGCTCTCAGATACACCTGTGAACCTCATTGACTTAAATGGGGTTGTTCAGGCATAAATAAGAGTAAAATTTGACATGGTGTTTGTTCATTAGGCAAAGCTCTTTGACTTGGGGTTTTTTACTTACTAAAAGAGCATGGATGTTAGTCCAGATTGAATCAAGGTGCAAACTTTACTTAATTAAGTGTGAGTGGAATGTGTCCAAGTGAGTCATCTGCCTTTATATCCAGAGGTCAGTTCTTTGGACACCTCTGTTTGCCATCTTCAGCAACAAATTAAATTACCAGATGTAACTATGGTGGGTAATGTTACTTACACATAAGAAAATCTTGGACATTAGTTTGAAACATTACAAAGCATTGAGAGAGGTACCGAAATGAAACTCACTAATTTAATAATAACAGAGGGTCCTGTGGCACCTTTGAGACTAACAGAAGTATTGGGAGCATAAGCTTTCGTGGGTAAGAACCTCACTTCTTCAGATGCAAGTAATGGAAATCTCCAGAGGCAGGTATAAATCAGTGTGGAGATAACAAGGTTAGTTCAATCAGGGACTAACCCTCCCTGATTGAACTAACCTCATTATCTCCACACTGATTTATACCTGCCTCTGGAGATTTCCATTACTTGCATCTGAAGAAGTGAGGTTCTTACCCACGAAAGCTTATGCTCCCAATACTTCTGTTAGTCTCAAAGGTGCCACAGGACCCTCTGTTGCTTTTTACAGATTCAGACTAACACGGCTACCCCTCTGATAATTTAATAATATAGAACACAAAATTGTAAGAGCATATGCTATCTGATTGTGTTCAGAAAGAGAGAAAATAAATCCCACACAGTAAGAAACAAAACAAAAAAAACCACCTGTGCAGATTCATCTTAGAATAACCAGAGTCTCAGTGACTGAAAAAATGCTTAGAAGTTCAAATTCGTGTTTTGTTAGTTTGTTTTTTTCAGTTTACACTGTCTAGGCTGTTATCACTTCCATACAGGATCTTGTAGTTTACAGATGTGGGGGAAGGGGGAGGGGAAGGGACAAGCCATTCTCAAGAGATGGGGTAAAAGATATCACAAAATTATCTGCTTTGCATTAGGATTAGCTTTCTTGTGCTATATCCTGAATCTGTCCCTTGTTACAGAGATGAGAAGAGCAGTGCCTATGTGGATGGAATGCACAACGGCTATGTATCTCATCATGTTTATGCGCTCTGTGTCTAATGCAGTACATTATTGTGTCTAGATCTGTGGTCTTCTGGAGCACTGACATGATTTCTGAGAATGGTGCCATCATTTTTAACCTCCTCCCATCATTAAGTCCTTAAAGAAGTTGAAACAAACAAGCCAAAAATGCAAAATTCTACACTTCAGATTTCTTAAAAAGGGGCTGTTGAAACTTTCACAATCTGTTCCATATTCTTAGCAGTTGTTTTGAGTTTTGTTAGTTTTATTCTAGAAATGCATCTTCACTATGGAGAAAATTCAATTCAGGTTTCCTCTTCAGAAGAAACAATACCATCACAAAAGAGATGTTTGCCCAAATAACTGCTGGAGGATGTGGACAGAATGGAAGCAAATGTTAAGCCAGTAATAGTGATGTCAGGTTTTTTGGGTGAAACTGAATCTAGTGATTCTTATCACTTTTTTTCTCTTACTACTATGTCAAAATGACTCTATAAACTGAATGATGTGGTAAATGTGGGTTTTTTGTTTTGTTTTGTTTTCCGTATTTGAGGGATACCACAGGGCTGGTTACTCAAGGAGTGAAACCACAAGAGAAAGGAATTCAGAGTCTCCTGGTTCCTTTTAGGTCAGTGGGTGGAAGAAACACACAGAATCAATGTGGGCGGGAAGTGGCTTTCTCTAACAAAATGGAAGAGAAATTCTTGATTGAATAATAAAGCTCAGTAAATGTGACGTTGTTTTGTCCTTATGGGGAAAGAAGAGTATTGATTTGTTCATTGGTTGCTTTGTATCTGCGTATGTTTCTTGGTGAGCATTCCATCCACAGTGATTGTCTTCTCTGTAAACAAGCAATGTATTTCCAAATAATTGAGCAACAGTATTTTATCATCAATGAACTATGTCTACTGGAGAGCCTATGACAGAGAAAATATGATGCCATACGATGCAAAACCCTCATCTTAAAAAATGATCAAACAATTTACATTCAACTGGACATAAAATGAAAAGACTATAAAAGTTCTCTAAATGCTCTAAAAATTAACTGAATAAGGATTAAGAATGAAAAAAAATCTTGGATCAAATAGTTTGGAAGAGAACCGCACCGAACACTAACATAAAATCTGCTGGAGTTGCATATAAATTAACTAAAAAATGATAAGCTCAGAAATAATAAAAGATTAGGCTAGAGATTGAATTCTGGGACGGGTCTGAATATAGTTGAGAATGTTGGTTTGGACTCATCTACACTGTGGATAGAAAAGCTTCTCATTTTTTTTCTATGTGCCTTAGATCCAGTGGACCATGAGAAAAACAAAAAGATGACAATTTACCATTTTATAAGAAAAGGCTATCAATGCAGCCTGATGTAAATACTCTTTTTTTTCAAAAAACGATGTAAGGAAATGCTACTCATTTTCTTTCCGTTTCTGACTTAATGACTACGTAGCACCATCTAGAGGCTTGGGAGGCATTGACAGCTCCTTTGCCAGATCTGTCATTCAGCCTAAAACATAATTTTCACATATTTACGGGCCAGTTTTATTTGAAAGCATTGAATATCTACATTGCCAAGGCGATAGGTATCTTAGAAATACAAGATAGATGAGAAACCTCCCACATGTAGACATATTTTAGTCATGATATGTGTGCATTTCCTTTAGCCTTTTTGTCTCATGTTAGTTTAATATTTAATGGAGATTCTCAGCTGTTCAGATACTTCTAATATTACAGCAAATATCTCTAATCCCTGGACCTTAGTTCATCGTGTGCCACTGACACATCAGTTCCTCCACTGATTACAATCGGTTGCCACTTGTTCTGTGTCTTCCCAGGTGATGCCAGTGCACTTAATATCCTCAGTCACTGTCTTCTGCCAGTTATTCCTTGGCCTTCCTCGTTTTTTCTTTCCTCCCTCAGGTAGCATGTCTCTCATCTTCCATAAGGTGTACACGTCCCAACCACCTGAGCCTTCATTTGATATTTTTAATGTCTTGCTCTGTCAGCTCCCTTACTCTCTTTCCAGCTCCCTTACTTTTTTTTGTCTTTCCATGAAATGTGTAATATCCTCCTGAGCCATCTGTAATGGGCAGCCTCCAATCTGGTTTTGTTAGCCAAGTCACTGCTCTTTACAGTACCATGGGTAGTACAGTTGCATGGGATCAGCTGACCTTCAATTTGGTATGGAGACCTCTGTTTTGATCAGATGTTGCTTTTCCTGATCTCACATGAATATCTGTATCATGGCCACCTTCAAATGTCATCCCACTCCCCAGATAGCAAAGCTGCTCTGTGTGTTTGATTTCTTTTCCATCCATGTACACCTTTGCATTTGTTGTCCAGCTGTCTATTTTCATAATCTTGGGTTTTCTCTCTATTTACTTTCAATCCAATTTTTGCTACTTCTTGTTCACCTCTGATGGAAGGGCAATCATTCCATTCCACATCATACTTACAAAAGCAATGTCCTTGGCAAAGTCAAGGTTGTGTAACTCATCTCCGCTCATCTATTTCACCCTGTCCACGATGCCTTTTGTTGCCCATTTCATCACCCAGCCTATTACTTGTGCAAAGAAGTTTGGTGATAACACACACCCTTGAAAAACTCCAGTCACAATATCAAATCATCCACTCAGGTCTGCATTCGATCTTACTGCACATGTACTTCCATCATATAAACTCCTTATTATGTTGATCAGTTTGTCTGGTATCCCGTAGCTTCTAGCAATGTTCCATAGGGTCTCTCTGTGAGCACTCTAGAACGCTTTCTTGATTAATATGGGGTTTTGCCGAGTAGTATCTTTTTCAAAGATCTGTCAAACAGTGAATTTTTGTTTGCGATATGATCTACCTGTTCTCTTGAACAGGGGCGGCTCCAGGCACCAGTGCAGCAAGCGCGTGCCTGGGGCGGCAAGCCGCGGGGGGTGGCCTGCCGGTCGCTGTGAGGGCAGCAGGCAAGCGGCTTTTGGCGGCGCGCCTGCGGGAGGTCCGCCAGTCCGCGGCTTTGGCGGCAATTCGGCGGCGGGGACACCGATGGCGCGGCACCGGCGGACCTCCCGCAGGCATGCCGCCGAATCCGCGGTACCAGACTTCCTGCAGGCGCACCGCCAAAAGCCGTTTGCCTGCCGTGCTTTGAGTGGCAAAAAACATAGAGCTGCCCGAGCTCTTGAAATACTGCATCCACTGCCTTCTTTGTTCTATTCAGCATGACATTAACCGGGATTGATAGTAGTACAATGTCTCTCCAGTTAGTGCACTGCGTAAGATCACTCTTCTTTTTTTTTTTTTTTTGCAATGCCACAAAGATACTATCTTTCCAGTCTTGTGGCACTTGTTATTTCACCCATATTTCATTACAGAGTTTTGTTAGCTGCTCAGTCGGAATTTTGCTTTCTGCATTTAGTATCTCTGCTTCCATTGTGTCAACTCCTGGAGCTTCCGCCTGCTTGAGGCCTTTGAAATTAAAGCAAATTGTTGGTCTCTCTTTTATTTGTAACTCACCACTGGCATTTCTCTTGAATCTATGCACGATCATTGGCTCTGGACACGTTAATATGGAATGGAAATGTTCTTTCTATCACCTGTCTTGTTCTTCGAGTGTATTCAACATCTGTCCACCATAGTCCCTAATGTCTTTCATTCTTCTATAGAGCTGTCTTAAGTCTCCTATCTATGCTGTTGCTTCTGCCTCTGCAGCTGTTACCCAGGGTTCTTTCAACCCAAAGCTCTTGGTAACTTTTATTCTGTGTGAGGTGGTATCAGGAAATAAATCAGGGGAGATACGGCCATCCAACCGATAGTTGGTTGGCACAAACAAGACAACACAAGAGTGCTTTCACTTAAAGCTAAATTTTACTTAGTCTCAAGCACCTACACATGTCCGCAACAGATTAGTAAAACACCCCCAACCCTTGATAATTACCAAAGCTGAGTGTAGCTCTCGAGTGACACAGTGGCAGGCTTCCGGTGGCCAAATCTTCCGTCTGCCGGTGGGGACCGCAAGATGTATCCAGACGGAGAGTCCCAAAAGAGTCCCCAAACGAGTCCAACTATCTCAAACTTTTCCCCCTTATTTATACATTAGTAATAGTATGACATGTCCCTTAAAGAAAACTTGTTAAGTAAGCAGTTTCAATGGTCAAGCAAGAGGTTCCTTCTGATTATTGATTAACCAGGTGTGGGTTTTTCCAGAGTTTGCAGCCTTGAGACCCCAATAGACATTCCTGGGGTACATCCTGCTCTTTTAAAATGCATGTATCAGCAACTTCGGCACAATTCTTATCAGGAAGGACTCGGGGTCAAGCTGCCCTTTCTGTGGCACCCCAACCCCCCTCCCCTCCTACCTTGGTCAAGCTGAAACTGCTGAATAGGCTGCTTTTAACAATAAGCCATAGTGGTTTCAGGCACTTTACTGGTTTGCCAAAATCTCCCCGTACACAGCCTTCTCCTGAACCCAGGAATTTGTCTTGCTTGCATCTCTTCTTTATTTCTGAAGCCTGAGCCAGCCTGAGGCCTGCTGCCCTGGGAGGTGGGGAGGCAAAGCCCAAGGGCTTCAGCCACAGGCAGAGGCCTGTAACCTGAGTCCCACCACCCAGGGCTTCAGCCCCAGACGTGAGCAAGTCTAAGCCAGGAAAATAGGGTCGCCACCACAGTTGCCAACTTTCACATGGTAAATAAGCACCTCGACTTTCACAATAAGCCAAAAATCAAGCTAATCCCATTTCAAAACAAGGCCGAAACAAGCCAATCCCTAAGAACCCCAACACTCTATGTGGCTAGCTCTCCCCGGCGTGCAGTCTGGGACTGTGGAGGTCCCGCTGTGCACCCTGACTCTCTCTCCCCCCCCCCTTGCCCCTGCTTGCCCCCCCTGCTTGTCGGGAGCCGATCAAATAAAAAAAGCAACAAGCAATAAACTACAAGCCATAAACTAGCCAACAAGCAACTCATAAACCAAAAACAAGCCCAATTTCTGCATTTTTTCCCACTGGTTTGGCATGTCTGGTCACGACCCACTTTGGGGTTCCGACTCACAGTTTGAGAACTGCTGCCTTAGATCATTATTAGGGCCCTACCAAATTCACGGTCCATTTTGGTCAATTTCATGGTCATAGGATTTTTAAAATGTAAATTTAATGATTTCAGCTACTTAAATCTGAAATTTCATGGTGTGGTAATTGTAGGAGTCCTGACCCAAAGAGGAGTTGTGTGGGGGTCACAAGGTTATTATAGGAAGGGTTGTGGTCAGTGTTCCCTCTAACTTTTCTCACGCATGTGCAGAATTAATTTTGTTATGTGCACCAATATAGAAGTGATGTGTGACACCTCCATATTGGTGCACATAGAATCATAGAATATTAGGGTTGGAAGAGACCTCAGGAAGTCATCTAGTCCAATCCCCTGCTCAGAGCAGGACCATCACCAACTAAATCATCCCAGCCAGGGCTTTGTCAAGCCGGGCCTTAAAAACCTCTAAGGATGGAGAAATTCATGTGGCGGGGTGGGGCCGAGGGGTTTGGAGTGTGGGAGGGGGTGTCACGGAGTGTGGGGGAGTCAGGGCCCTGCACCCACCACTTCCTGCGATTCACCATGACTCTCAGCCAGCCAGTAAAACAGAAGGTTTATTAGATGACAGGAACACAGTCCAAAACAGACCTCTCCGTCAGGTCCATCTTGGGGGTTAGGGAGCCCAGACCCGGTGCTAGGCCTCTCTCCATTTCCCCAGCCAGCTCCAAACTGCCTCCCTCCAGTCCCTCCTCTGGCCTTTGTCTCTTTCCCCAGGCCAGGAGGCCTCCTGATCTCTTCGTTTTTCAATACCTTTAGTTGGCACCATGCAGGGGAGGAGCCCAGGCCATCAGTTGCCAGGAGAAAGGGTGTCGGCCATTCTCTGTGCAGACAGCATCACACTGGTCCTCTAGGGCTCTGAAATGATCACACACCCTTATCCCACCACCTAGATACTTAAGAAATGCATAGGGGAAACTGAGGCACCCACCCACTATTCAGAGAAAACATTAAGAACATTCCCACTTCGTCACAGGGGGCTTAATGCTGGGGTAGAGGGTTGGGGTGTGGTGGAGCTGAGGACTCCGGCTGCGGGTGCGGGCTCTGGGGTGGGGCTGCGGTTGAGGGGCTTAGGGCGGGGCAGAGGGTTGGAGTGCAGGGGGGTGAGAGTTCTGGCTGGGGGTGTGGGCTCTGGGGTGGGACCATTGATGAGGGGCTTGGAGTGCAGGCTTCCCTGGGGGTACAGCAGGGAGAGAGGACTCCTCCTAGGTCTCTCTCCCCGCAGCAGCAGCAGCACTTGGGCTGGAGGGGAGAGGCACCTCTCCCCACTGCGGCAGCTCCAGGCCTGGGGCCACAGGATAGGCGCCTCTCCCCCAGCCACGGCAGGTCTGGGCTGGGGCTGGGCTGGGGCCAGTGGGGAGAGGCGCCTCTCCCCACCGCAGCAGGTCCAGGGCTGGGGAAGAGGCATCTCTCCCCACCGCAGCCCTGAGCACCTGCGTGGGGCTTAAGAGGCTGCGGCTGCGCAGCTTAGAGGGAACGTAGGTTGCGGTACTGTTACCCTAAGTTCTGCGCTGCTGCTGGCGGCAGTGCTGCTGCCAGAGTTGGGCGGCTGCAGAGCGGCAGCTGCTGGCCAGGAGCCCAGCTCTGAATACAGACCTGCCGCCAGCAGGAGCACAGAAGTAAGGATGGCATGATATGGTATTGCCACCCTTACTTCTGCATTGCTGGCTTCAGAGATGGGCCCTTGGTCATCAGCCACCACTCTCTGGCTGCCCAGCTCTGAAGGCAGCAGTGCAGAAGAAAGAATGACAGGGGAAGGTATTGCCACCCTTACTTCTGCACTGCTGCTGGCGGGGTGCTGCCTTCAGCGCTGGGCATCCAGCCAACAGCCGCCACTCTCTGGCTGCCAAGCTCTGAAGGCAGAGCAGAAGTAAGGGTGGCAATACTGCGACCCCCTTAAAATAACCTTGTGAGCCCCCTGCAACTCCCTTTTGGGTCAGGACCCCCAATTTGAGAAACGCTGGTCTCCCCCGTGAAATTTGTATAGTATAGAGTAAAAGCACAGAGAACAGATTTCATGGGAGGAGACCAGACTTCACGGTCCGTGACGTGTTTTTCATGGCTGTGAATTTGGTAGAGTCCTAATCATTATTTTTTAGTGGTCACTTTACAACTTGAAAAAGATCATGAGGATGGACAAAAAGAATAGCAATAAAGAAGTTCAATGACAAAGAAAGGCAGATCGGATTCCAGATTCCACTTGGCAACCATTCTGGTGTTTTACTGGACCAGGCTGATGAAAGTGTGGAGGACAGATGGTCAAACTGGAAGAAGATGGTAGTTGAGACAGCAGAGGAAATAGTGGGCCACTGACTATCTCTCCTTATTATATTATATATTACTTTAAAATGTTGAACAATGTCTTGTATTCTCTAAGTTAGCGCTACATTCTGTAACATGCTACTTGTCTGAAATTATTCAGAATTAGGACTGAGTGAACGAGTCATAGTAAATAACCTACTAATTTTCTGGTTTCAGAGTAACAGCCGTGTTAGTCTGTATCCGCAAAAAGAAGAACATGCATCCGAAGAAGTGGGCTGTAGTCCACGAAAGCTTATGCTCTAATAAATTTGTTAGTCTCTAAGGTGCCACAAGTACTCCTGTTCTTCTTTTTACTAATTTTCTGTTCAAGCTATACATAAACAGACTTTTTAAGGATATGATCGTTTTTGAAATTGTATGTCAAGCACTGTATGTGAAAATATTTCACTTAAAGGTTGTTTGCAAACTATTAATTTTAACCATATTTTTGACTATCATTCGTGGTGTGTCACTTGCATGGTATTGTGCCCAGTTTGAAAGACTGAAACTACTATAAACTAGAAGTGGAAGATTAAAGCAGGGGTTCTCAAACGGGGGTTGGGACCCCTCAGGGGGTCGTGAGGTTATTACATGGGACGTCGCAAGCTGTCAGCCTCCACCCCAAACCCCGCTTTGCCTCCAGCATTTATAATGGTATTAAATATATTTAAAAGTGTTTTTAATTTATAAGGGGGGGGTCGCACTCAGAGGCTTGCTATGTGAAAGGGGTCAAAAGTCTGAGAACCACTGGATTAAAGGATATCAAGACGGCTACACGAAAACTTCTGGCCCAATGACTACCGACTTTCATAATGGCAATTCAGTGTGCCGTGCTCATTATTATTGTGTCTGAACAGGTCAATTAATAATTGTAATAATAATTAATGCATAGCAATAGTAAATAATATTGGGACACTGTCAGTTTTAAAAATCAAGGGTCATATCCTCAATTGGTGTAAATTGGCATTTATTGACTTCCAGCTGTAGATCTGATCCAATTCATTAGGAAAGGAAATTTTTTTTATGTTACAAATAACACTTAAGATAATAAACGTGGTGAAAAAAATTGTAGCATAACTCTTCAATATTCTACTCTTTCTTTTAGCCTTGACAATGAAACTAGATTATCTAGTTTCATTTTTATTTTTAGTCAATATCACTAAGTAGCACAAGACTCCAATGTTTGAGTTACACTGTAGGGGAATATTTTTATTAAATGTTTCTATTGAAACTTTAAGAAAACGGTCATAGAAACATTTTGAAAACATAGAGAGACATGGTTATTGGTCCCAATGCTTGTAAAAGCGTATTCTCTCCACACACACCCCATCCAAAACCTAGAGTTCAGATAAAAAGTGACCTGAGAGAGTTATTTTAAATGTTTGTGCAGGGAGAGGATTTTGTTTTGCTGCTTTAGTTCTTGCTGAGCCTCCGGTTGATCAGTTTCTTCTCTTGGCTTCACCCTGTTGCCTTTGATTTTCTGAGCCTATAATACTTTTAAAATCTGACTTTGTCCCATTTTGGGATAGGAATTTATACTTGAAAAGCAACAGCAAGTGGCAGCTGGAAGGGGGAAGGCTAATGCCTAAAGAATTAGTTTCAAGTTCCGTGAAATCTGCAATTTTTACTATTATATATTTTAACCTTTTGAATTGAATTCTTAAGTCACTAATTTTCATTTTTTCTTAAAAAACAGACCCTGACTTTTTAAAGGCCTGGAAGACATTCCATTTCAGAAAGAATGAACAAAATGAATAATATTTACAAGTAAAAGGACATTTTTGCCAAGTCTCTGTTGCCTTAATTTTTACTCATTACAATAAAATTCTTAGAGGTCTTTATTTAGTTTCCTTTTGCCAAGTTACAAAATAATGTATTTTTAAATAAATTGGGAACAACTCCTGGGTTTTGTTCAATACCTTTCTTTGTATGTTTTGTCAATATTATTTAACAGAATTAGAACTATGATGTCCTTTAAATCTTAGTAACCATATGTTATTAATTAAATGATATCAAACTTGCTCATCATAAGATCTGAAAAGTCAATGAAATTAAATATTTTAAGATGATAAAAGAACATTAAATGCAATGCTTTGACCTCAAGGACAGAAGTGAGGTAGATGTTTATATTTGCTGGCTAACTAAAGTTACGGAATTAGTTTCTGCAGTTTCCCAGCAAATGTGATTTGGAAAGTACAGGAATCATAATTGTACCAACTGAAGTTGCAAGGGAAAAATATGTAAACTATTTAGTCAGTATACCCAGGCTTCATTTGTGAAGAGTATAAGAACATAAGACTGGAAGTTTATGCAGGCATATGTCCATCCCTAAGTGTTTTGCTATGCAGAATGGAAACATTTTTGGCAGCCCTCACTCCCCATCCCTGCCACCCCTCGCTGCAAGCAAAAATACAACAACAAAAGTAGGGCTGTTAAGAGATTAAAAAGATTAATCGTGTGATTATAAAAATCAACCACGATTAATCGTGCTATTAATCACGCTGTTAAACAATAATAGAATACCATTTATTTAAATATTTTTGATGTTTTCTACATTTTCTACATATATTGATTTCAGTTACAACACAGAATACAAAGTGTACAGTGCTCACTTTATATTTTTGATTACAAATATTTATACTATAAAAAACAAAAGAAAAAGTATTTTTCAGTTCACCTAATACAAATACTGTAGTGCAATCTCTTTATTGTGAAAGTTACAAATGTATAATTATGTACAGTAACTCCTTGCTTAACATTGCAGTTATGTTCCTGAAAAATGCAACTTTAAGCGAAACGAAGTTAAGTGAATCCAATTTCCCCATAAGAATTAATGTAAATGGGAGGGTTAGGTTCCAAGGAATTTTTTTCCAGCAGACAAAAGACTATTATAGATAGATAGATACACACATACACACACAGTATAAATTTTAAACAAACAATTGAATACTATACACAGCAGTGATGATTGTGAAGCTTGGTTGAGATGGTGAAGTCAGAGGGTGGAAGAGGGTGGGATATTTCCCAGGGAATGCCTTACTGCTAAATGATGAATTAGCACTAGGCTGAGTCCTCAAGGGTTAACACATTGTTGTTAATGTAGCCTCACACTTTACAAGGCAGCACAAATGGAGGGAGGATAGACAGCATGGCAGACAGAGACACACACCCTGTGTATGAGAGAGAGAGAGATGCGCATTGCCCCTTTAAGTACACTGACCCCACTCTAAGTACATTGCCTTTTTAAGTAGATCGGCAAGTTGAGACAGCAGGTGCTGCTAGCAAGCTCCCTCCATCCTGAGCCCTGTCGTGTGTCTCCCCCACCCCCACCCCGCTCTATGGAGATGGGGTAAGCGGGGGGCAGGAGCAGGGGGGAGGGGACACCCTGATAGTAGCCCCCCCACCCCGCACAGCAAGCAGGAGGCACCTGGGAGCAGCTCCAAGGTAGAGGGCAGGAGCAGCACATGGCAGTGAGGGGAGGGACAGATGAACTGCCGGCAATTGATAGCCTGCTGGGTGGCTGCTGCACAGGGAACTTAGGGGAGCAGGGAGCTATTAGGGGGCTGCCAGTCCACCCTGGTTCCAAGCCCCCACCAGCTAGCTCCAACAGGCTGCTCTTTCTGCAAGCAGTGGACAAAAGCAGGCAGCTGCCAAACAACGTTATAAGAGAGCATTGCACAACTTTAAACGAGCATGTTCTCTAATTGATCAGCAATGTAACTATGAAACAATGATAACCAGGATGACTTTAAGTGAGGAGTTACTGTACTAAAAAATGACTGCATTCAAAAACAAAACAATGTAAAACTTTAGAGCCTACAAGTCCACTAAGTCCTATTTTTGTTGGGCCAATCGCTCAGACAAACAAGTTTGTTTACATTTGCAGGAGATAATGTTGCCTGCTTCTTGTTTACAATGTCACCTGAAAGCAGGGTGACCAGATGTCTTGATTTTATAGGGACAGTCCCGATTTTGGGGGCTTTTTCTTATATAGACACCTATTAGCTCCCACCGCCTGTCCCAATTTTTTACACTTGCTATCTGGTCACCCTACCTGAAAGTGAGAACAGGTTTTCGCATGGCACTGTTGTAGCCAGTGTTGCGAGATACTTAGTCCTGCCTTGAGTGCAGGGGACTGGACTAGATGACCTCTCAAGATCGCTTCCAGGTCTATGATTCTATGATTCTATATTTACATGCAAGATGCGCTGAAGATTCATGTGTCCCTTCATGCTTCAGCCACAATTCCAGAGGACATGTGTCCATTCTGATGACGCGTTCTGCTTGATAATGATCCAAAGCAGTGCGGACCGATGCATGTTCATTTTCATCATCTGAGTCAGAGGCCACCAGCAGAAGGTTGACTTTCCTTTTTGGTGGTTCAGGTTCTGTAGTTTGTACATCTGAGGGTTGCTCTTTTAAGACTTCTGAAAGCATGCTCCACACCTCGTCCCTCTCAGACTTTGGACGGCACGTCAGATTCTTAAACCTTGAGTCAAGTGCTGTAGCTATTTTTAGAAATCTCACATTGGTACCTTCTTTGCTTTTTGTCAAATCTGCTGTGAAAGTGTTCTTAAAACGAACATGTGCTGGGTCATCATCCGAGACTGCTATAACATGAAATATATGGCAGAATGTGAATAAAACAGAGCAGGAGACATACAATTCTCCCCCAAGGAGTTCAGTCACAAATTTAATTAACACATTATTTTTTTAATAAGCATCATCAGTATGGAAGCATGTCCTCTGGAATGATGGTCAAAGCATGAAGGGGCATATGAATGTTTAGCATATCTGGCACGTAAATACCTTGTAATGCTGTGCGAACACCTGTTCTCACTTTCAGGTGACATTGTAAACAAGAAGCGGGCAGCATTATCTCCTGTAAATGTAAACAAACTTGTTTGTCTTAGCGATTGGCTGAACAAGAAGTAGGACTGAGTGGACTTGTAGGCATTAAAGTTTTACATAGTTTTGTTTTTGAGTACAGTTATGTAACCAAAAAAAATCTTTCACAATTAAGAGATTGCACTACAGTACTTGTAAGAGGTGAATTGAAAAGTACTATTTCTTTTGCTTATCTTTCTTACAGTGCAAATATTTATAATAAAAATATTATAAAGTGAGCACTGAACACACCGTATTCTATGTTGTAATTTAAATCAATATATTTGAAAATGTAGAAGAACATCCAAAAATATTTAATAAATTTCAATGGTATTCTATTGTTTAACAGTGCGATTGAAACTGCGATTAATCGCGATTAATTTCTTTGAGTTAATCGCATGAGTTAACTGCGATTAATTGACAGTGCTAAAAAAAAGCAATCACCCCTGATTTGGCCAACCCTGCATTCATCAATAACAGTAAAACTAGTTGAAATTATAAATAAAAGATAATGATAAAACACTTAGAAAAACGTACGAGAGTGACTAACATGCTTGGCTTCTGTGAAGAAAATTCATGCCTTTTTAATCTCATAGAAGTCTCTGTGAACAGGTCAACAAAATAGTGGATAAAGAACGAGATGAATTTTTTTGGAATTTTAAAAACGTTGCCTCCTGCGAGAGGCTTAGTCCAGATAAGGAAACTAGGTAGTCATGGGGTGAGAGGTAATGTTCTGTCATTGATCAAAAACTTGCTAAGAAAACAAAGAATAGGACTAAATGGTCAATTTTCAACCTGGCAAAAGATTGACAGTGAGGTGTTACAAGGTTTCATCCTCAGGGGGCTATGCTTTAACATCAAGGACAGATTGTGGTCGCCCTTTCTTAGTGTCCAGTTCTTTACACAGGAAAGGGGTGGTTGGGGATTTTGGTTACAAATGAATCAGCCCACTTACTGGGTCTAACTTTAGTCCTATGTGCCTCTTGGATGTAGCCAGACAACAGGCAAAAAGATTCCAAATTGGACATGTTTTACTGCAGGGTAGTGAGAAGATAATGTTCTTGGCTTTTTGTGTCATATTACAAGTTTATGGAATGAGTTAAAGTTGCAGGCATTTGTTTTGAACTTATATTATGTGTTATATCTTTATTTCTGATCTCTGGTGGTAATGATATTGTATTAACACATTTTTTGCATTTAATTTTATAAATTATATGATGATGGAATTCTTTAGTATGCCCCATATTATAATAACATATTGTTTTCTTATTTCTATGTTTAAAATAGCAGTTCTTGTCTAAAAAGTTGAATTCTGACTACCTTAAGTGTAATCTTTATGCTATTTAGTATTATCATTCATCATAGCTGAGGCATACTGCTGATGTCTGGGAAGAATTAGAACTGGTAATTACTAAAAGATAATATATATCAGCATCAGGCTTTTTAAAAACCTCTCCAGCCTGTATTTTAAATATTTAAGAGTTCATTAAAACAAGAAAGGAAATGGTACATTTTGTCAGTCATTTTCTGCTAATTTCCAAGCTATTAACCATAAACATAGCATTGTCATTAAACGTGAAACTCTCATTTCATATTTCAGAGTAGCAGCCGTGTTAGTCTGTATCCGCAAAAAGAACAGGAGTACTTGTGGCACCTTAGAGACTAACAAATTTATTAGAGCATAAGCTTTCGTGGACTACAGCCCACTTCTTCGGATGCATATAGAGTGAAACATATATTGAGGAGATATATATACACACATACAGAGAGCATGAACAGGTGGGAGTTGTCTTACCAACTCTGAGAGGCCAATTAAGTAAGAGAAAAAAACTTTTGAAGTGATAATCAAGCTAGCCCAGTACAGACAGTTTGATAAGAAGTGTGAGAATACTTACAAGAGGAGATAGATTCAATGTTTGTAATGGCTCAGCCATTCCCAGTCCTTTTCAATCCTGAGTTGATTGTATCTAGTTTGCATATCAATTCCAGCTCAGCAGTCTCTCGTTGGAGTCTGTTTTTGAAGTTTTTCTGTCGTAAGATAGCCACCCGCAGGTCTGTCATAGAATGACCAGACAGGTTCAAGTGTTCTCCCACTGGTTTTTGAGTATTATGATTCCTGATGTCAGATTTGTGTCCATTAATTCTTTTGCGGAGAGACTGTCCGGTTTGGCCAATGTACATGGCAGAGGGGCATTGCTGGCACATGATGGCATATATCACATTGGTAGATGTGCAGGTGAACGAGCCCCTGATGGTATGGCTGATGTGATTAGGTCCTATGATGATGTCACTTGAATAGATATGTGGACAGAGTTGGCATCAGGCTTTGTTACAAGGATAGGTTCCTGGGTCAGTGTTTTTGTTCAGTGATGTGTGGTTGCTGGTGAGTATTTGCTTTAGGTTGGGGGGTTGTCTGTAAGCGAGGACAGGTCTGTCTCCCAAGATCTGTGAGAGTAAAGGATCATCTTTGAGGATAGGTTGTAAATCTCTGATGATGCGCTGGAGAGGTTTTAGTTGGGGGCTGAAGGTGACAGCTAGTGGTGTTCTGTTATTTTCTTTGTTGGGCCTGTCTTGTAGGAGGTGACTTCTAGGTACTCGTCTGGCTCTGTCAATCTGTTTTTTCACTTCAGCAGGTGGGTATTCATTTCATAAATTCCCATGACAGCTATTGAAAACTATCACCGAAGGTTTTATTTCTTTGACTATTTTAGTACTTAATTGCCTGAGGTGTACACAGAACTCCTTTAAAAAGTGTTACACTCAAAATTAATTACATCTGCTTTGTTGGAACAAGTTTGGAACTAGTAGGCTTTTGACTCCAGTACAGCTGGAGAAACCCAAGGCTGAATACGTACTGCACTTAAGAGCAAAGCAGTGCACGTTTTCCTATTTCCTTTTAATAGAAAACCTACTTGAGCTTTTTCACCTTCATGGTTTACATCTGCAGAGGCATCTTACTCATTTACACATGGGGAGAAACACACCATTTAAGGTTGTTGCTTCTTAATCAGAAAGTGAAGTATAAGAAATACTATAATAAGAATATGTTGTTCGCAGTGTTGTAGCTGTGTTGTTCCCAGGAAATTAGACAGACAAGGTGGATGAGGTAAAACTTTTTATAGACCAACTTCTGCTGGTGAAAGAGACATGCATTTGAGCTTACACAGAGTCTTCTCTCTCTAATAAGAATAATATTTCTTGGCTATTAGAAAACATTTCTCAATAGACCACACAGCACTTTACAACACCAAATAAGTATCATTATCCCCATTCTGCAGACTAGTGTCTGATCTTCACCAGGCAGAGGGACAGCTGAGAAATAAATTAATGTAATACATCTGGGAGAAATAGAATTCACTTCGGAGAAGACAGACTGTGTTTCCAGTGTCACTCTGTGTTATCCCCTGTGAGGGGTAGTGCAATGGGAGAGCATCTCTAAGGGCTGGTCCACACTAACCCCCCACTTCGAACTAAGATACGCAACTTCAGCTATGTTATTCACGTAGCTGAAGTCGAACTATCTTAGTTCAAACTTACCGCGGGTCCACACGCGGCAGGCAGGCTCCCCCGTCGATTCCGCGTACTCCTCTCGTGGAGCAGGAGAACCGGTGTCGACGGCGAGCACTTCCGGGATCGATCCCAGAAGATCGATTGCTTACCGCCGGACCTGGAGGTAAGTATAGACATACCCTTAGTTCTGCTGGGTATTTAACAGGAGGCAGTAGTAGCAGTGAGAATGCGTTCTTTGGCTGCTCTAGCAATTACTTTTCCCCAGGCAGTGTGCCATCCATCTCTGGGGCTGTATTAGCTTCCTGCAGACACAGAGACAGATACACACACATACCCACCCCCCGGTGGAGGGGGGACCTTGCTCCTTAGTAAGCCCTTAACAGACTTTCTGTTTCTGCAGTTGCTGTGCCAGGGTCTCGCTGCCCTAAGACACCTTCAGGACATGCAGGGAAGGGATTGGTGCTTGGGGGATAACTGAGGCTGATTGAGGGCTGCAGTACACTGGGATGGGGTATAGTTGTTATGTTAGGATTAACATCTCTTTTTCTGTAGTTACAATGAGCATTGTTTAAGAATGAGGGGAACCATTGTCTATAGTCACTTGATTTACTGAACTGGACTGTGGGTTATTTTTGTTTCAGTTTGATACAGGACTGGTGTGCTTTATAATTATAAACCAATGAGCTGGGACAGATCTGCATTGAATCTGGCCTTCAGTGATAACTGGTCAGAGGAAAACTGTTCTTCCAAAACTGCGGGCAGGTGAGGATACTGTTTTTTGTACTGTTTACCCTATTTATAATATCTGAGTACATTACTACAACAAAGAGGAAACGTGTGTCTCTTGTTTAGTCTAACTTGTGTATTTTTCAAATTTACTTCCATACAAATAAATTTTAATAGGTAGAATGTTTTTAAAAAGCTATCTCAACTGTAACAATAGCATTATTACCCTAATGCTATTATCATGGATGCTTGCCATTAGTAATTTCTTTTTAAAAAATTACAGTACCGGAAAGAAAAACTGTAATTGGAATTATCATTCTGGAATAGCTGATTACATTGGTTGAGCTGGCACATGCTACAATGATTTGAGCTATAGTGTATATTATATTTACTTATTTGCCCTTGATCAACAGACCTCCATTGAATACAAATATGTAAACTACAGTAAACATGAAATATAAATTTAAGAACGTGTCACTGCAAAATAGCAGAGGAAAGGCAAAAGACATTCAAAATATAAAATAATTAAATGGGTGGTAGTGACCAAGGAAACGTATTGTTACAAAAAAAAAAAAAAAAAAAAATAATGGAGATATCCCATCTCCTAGAACTGGAAGGGACCTTGAAAGGTCATCAAGTCCAGCCCCCTGCCTTCACTAGCAGGACCAAGTACTGATTTTGCCCCAGATTCCCAAGTGGCCCCCTCAAGGATTGAACTCACAACCCTGGGTTTAGCAGGCCAATGCTCAAACCACTGAGCTATCCCTCCCCCCCTTCATTATCCTCTTATGGCTATCTGATGGGAACTTGTGGGACTGTTTTTATTAGATGTATTATATGAACTTCCTTTCTCTATGATTATAAAAGGATGAGAACCTTGACAAATGATTTACATCAGAAAGGCTGCGACTGGACTGTGAATGAGATGAAACATTTTACAACATTCAGTTCACATGTAGCTTTTGACTAGACTTTACAGTTATTCTCTAGAAGGCTCTCAATTCCTTTTTGTGCCTCGTTCATAATTACCAGTTGAACAATTAGTGTAATTCCCCACCCTCTGCAGGTCTGTAAATGATGGCCTTTGAGTGATATGGCACGCTAGTATGTACTGTATACAGAAAGAGTAAATAGACACGACGTACACCATAGAACTAAAGTTGTCATCAGTTAAACACGAGCATCATTAAATTTGTGGAAACATGCTGCTCATTAGAATTTTTTTAAAAACGTAGATTCAATGAAAACTTAAAATGATTTTACTCTGCCATTCACAGTTAAGACATTAGCGCTCACTCATGCAATATAGGTAGGATTTTAAACATTATTCATCACTGGAATGCATGTGCTTCAATCCCATCACCATGAGTCACACTTGTCTTATATAAGTTCTGTAGAGACTGGGGAGGAAGGAGCGAATCCTTGGTTGCATGGTGTTGAATGGCATCACGTCTATTCTGAGCCACTATTGTGGCCCTGATGATGTAGTAGCCCTGCCCTAGCTGTAGAGGAGGCAGCAGGAATTGTCCACCAAAATATTGACAAATATACAGAATGGTGATATCAAGGCAGAATGAGAGATGATTAAGGAAAGAAAAGACAAATAAATGAGCCATTTTTAACCTTCACACCGGGGTCTATCTAGCTGCTCACTGCTTCTCCCTCTCCTTCTACTACCCCTCCCCAGTTTCCACAACCACTCTATAGAAGGTCAGAACGTATCAGGTAACTTTACATTAAAGGACAGATTTGAAATGTTGTCTGCTTCTTCATAGGCAGAATATAGAGATATTTGACTACGGAGCTTTAACCAATCAAGAGCAATCCTGTTTGTTAATAAGCAGAGTTGGATAAATAACGTATAGGCATTCAGTATTCTAGTTATAACCAGAACATTTTTTATTGATCTGTATATATCTATTGTAGGGTTTTACACTAGTGCCCATTATCATAATATCTGAGCCTGGGTGCTCAGTGAATAAATAAGTTCTACTAATAAAATCATGCTTAACAGTAAGAAGGACATTTCAGTTTAAAACCCTCTTTTCAATTGTTCATAACTTTCTCAAATATTTTTCCTTTTGGACTGAAACTTCATATGCTTGGCCTTTGTTTTGGGAAAACCCTTTTAAATGAAAACATCATAAGACACAAGTTTTCTCATTATTATTAATAATAATAATTAATAATATGATTAGCTAAAGTAAGTAAAAATGGCTGAGGTCTAAAATTTCACACTTGTTTATTACTGATGTTTAAATGTAAAAGAGAAAAATAAAGTTCTTAGAGCTAGATATAAATGTAAGGAGATGATGGATATACGGTAAGGTGCATCAGTTGAGATGATATTTACAGCAATTTCCCGCAACTGTGAAAGTACACACTTAGACCCAGATCCTGCAAATATGTACAAGAGCAACTTTCAGCGTAGCCCGCTCTCACACAATACTATCAGGAATCTTGTCTTATTTCATGTTTTTCATAAAAATCACAGCCTCTGGAGTCATTTCATTATGCCTGCATCCGTTTCGTTTTTTAAAAAAAGTTTCTAGCCCTTCAGCTTGGGGTGAAAAACTGGAAAATATGAAGTATAGAGGTTCTATATACAGAATACCTAATTTATTATTTTTTAAATTTTCATTGTTTTTCCAGCTTGACTCATACTTCTTTGAATCCCATAGTTGGCAATACTCAATTTTCCATATGTGCGTAGTCCCATTAGTTCAGTAGGCTGCTAACGTATATAACGTTACACATGCTGAGAATTTGCAAAACTGGGATTTAAATAAATAATTTATCTTGCAGTAGCACATAGGAGCCCCGATCATGGATTAGGGCCTCATTGTAATTGGTGCTCTGCAGACATTTAATAAGAAAACAGTCCTTGTCCCAAAGAGGTTTAAGTGCTAGCTTATGATGAGAGACAAGAGAGGTGTGAAAAAAATGAAAAAGGGGAAGATGCAGGGACAAGATCCCACTCCCCACTCTCAGCGACCACATGCACACATGTCATTTGCTGCCAGAGTTCAGACACCAGAGCTGTTCTTTTAATTTATATTTTTTAAACACCGTATCACCATGAAATGTTGCACAGATAATGGTGAGTGCGCCTCAATTCCAAGTGTGCAGTTAATCTCGTTAGGCACCTGTCTCTGAATGTATAAATACAAAAAATGTGCATGCCATAGCCAGTGGAAATAGGAAGTGCCTTTGTGTTGTCTAGTTTTGAAAAACAGGCACTTGTATTTCTCAGCTGGTGATGTTTGTGTGCAGCACAAGTGTAAAGCTACTGAATTTTTAACTTCTTTGTCACGGAACCTTCCTGGGTTAAACAACTTTCCATGTGGGAAACTTTCCATGTGGGATTGATCTGAATAACTGTAAATATATTACAAGAAATATATACGTATTTACATCTAATCATTCTTATGGGGGTGACACCTTAAGGCTTTTTGCAATGGATTGAGGAGAGATGGTGGTTGTTTCCCATTCTGATGGATTGGGGGAGTTATGGACAGATTACATTCTTATCTGCAGAAGGCCTAGCACCTCAAAATTAGATAGTGAAAGCAAGGATATTTGTGAGAAAATTCTGGGGAGGCAATTTACTGTGGCTACATTTCAACTAAATTCTTCAAACAGCTATTAAGTGAGATTTGAATGCTTGTTAAAGGTCATGAAAGCTTCCCGCCTCATTCCCTCCCTCATGAATTGAAATCTCTCTCATATTCACTTCAATGAAAGCTTTGTTTGGACTTCAGTATCCAGCAGCGACCTTTTGGTTGGTGGAAAATTCTATGATAGGATGCCTAGATATTCCATCTGTCTGTCATCTTCATAGAATATTTATTTTACTACACGATTGTCTTTCAATTCAAGAAATATGGTTTATTAACACCTGGATCATATAGTCCATTGAAATTATTCAGATTAGTTACACCATTGCATATTTTAAAAATAAACACAGGCTATCAAAATTATCTTTCCTGGTGACATGGCTCCCCCTCCAGTTTCCTTCATCTGCTAAGAAATCATATGTGTGCGTCCGACGAAGTGGGCATTTACCCACGAAAGCTTATGCTCCAATATATCTGTTAGTCTTAAAGGTGCCACAGGACTCTCTGTTGCTTTTTACAGATCCAGACTAACACGGCTACCCCTCTGATACATATGTGTGCTGTTACTGTCAGATCTAACTACTTGATTTGTTTGACAATATTAACTCTTTGAAATGCTTAATGACCAACCCTTGTTAGCTCATACCCATCCCAGTGCATAAGGATTTACATGGGTTACTCTAATGCTAATGTGAGCTGGGTTGATTTTTCTGTAACATTTGACAATTCAGCATTAAATTCTTCATACATACAATCAGATTGAAGCTCAAGCCCCACACTGTAGAGGTGCAGTAAAATATGTTAATAAAGTGAGAAAATTGAGGCAGAGAAGTTAAGTGGCTTTCCCACGGCCACAGTAAAGCATTGGCAAAGCAGGGATTATAACCATGCAGTTCCTATGTTCCAAACCTGCTTTAATTCCGTAGACCAGATTTGGAAATTATGACTGGCAGACAACTTTACCTCCATGGAGGGGGGTGTATTAACAGGACTTTATCATTTTGATAATTCCTTTATTAACCTGCATCACCACTTCAGCATATATATTTTACAAGAAAGCAGTTTCAGAAGTTTTGGACATTATGAAATTGTAAAGTGCCTTAGGAGCAAAGTGCAGTTCTGTTTACCAAAAACAAACAAGAAAATTAATTCAGCAACTCCCAAGAGAAAAGGGTGGAGTGACACTGATTGACATTCTGAACCATACCTAATCAGACCCCTACTAATTGGCCTGAGATTGATAGGAAAAGTGAAGCCCCACAGCAAGATCTAGGACATCACACCCATGTAAATCCCAGCACATAGGAAAATAAGTTTCATTGTCAAACACTGTGTTCTCCATGTTAATATCACATACTTTGTACAGAATTCCTTAGCTCACACCTTTCCCTGAGGAAGAAACAGGAGAATGTAATGTGGAGAGCCTTTCACATCAGGATATATTGTGGTTTTCTCACAAAAACACCCTATTTGTAATAAATAGTGAATCAAAACTGGATGCCGTTCACAAAGTGCAAATTAGCGTGGTGAGCTGCCTAATCTATTGCAAATATAGACTGTATAGGTAACAATATGGCTGGACAAATACTCATTCTTTTATTGCTGACAGGCTTGTAGATTCAGTGATTCAGAGAGAAACTGTTTCCTTTGGTGTCTAAATAGGTGATGAAAACCCTGACCATCTGGGATTCATTGATGCAAAAAAAAAAGGCATACTCACAATATTCTCATGCAAAGTGAGAAGTGATATGGCAAACTGCATTAACCAGCACTTCTCAAAGGGAGGGATTCTGTCTAAACAAGAGTTTTACAAATATCAAATGTGTCTGCTATAAAACAAAGGAACTTTGCCCTAATTGTAAGGATTTCAGTGACTGTTTTGGTGAAATTTGATATGAATTGTTATTTTAATGAGTGGAAAGCACCCAGTGCTGAGGATTGTTTTCATAACCAACTAAATAAATGAAGCCCAAAATGTAAGAACCATCCCAGGCTTTATCGATAGCTATCTTTTTTGACGGCTGGGGTGGAAATCATTATTTTAAAGCACAGGAGGCCATGCCTCTGCCTCCATAACGTTCTTAGGTTTGGCAAATTCCTCCCTCAGTCAGAGCTTCCTAACATCTTCCTGGGCTCATTCACTGCCTCACATTCCTCTTACCACGAGCCATTCTTCTGTTACTCTTTCCAAATATTTCAACAGTGTAACTGTCTTCCCCTTTTTATTAGTTTTTCTGATATGTTTCATCAGTAAAAACTCCACTTTTCCTTCTTTTAATGTAGTTACTTCTTCAGATTTGATATCTCGTCTTGTAATCCCATATTTTATTGTTACTAATAGTTGATCTTTTTGGCTTTTGAGTTTGATCTTATTGCTATGTCCTTCGCATGGCCCGGGATCCCCACTGGTACTGGGGGAGAGAGGGCCGGGCTGTGGCATGTGGCTCGGAACCTCTGCTGGGGTGAGGGGGGTGGGGCGGGTGGCAGAGCTGGCAGGGGCTTCCTATCCAGCTCTGCATCCCTGAAGTTCTAGGTGGCGGAGGCACAATGAAAATGACCTTGAGCAGCAGTTTTAAAACATACAATACAAAGTTATGTCAAAGTAATACATACATAACTGTCAAACTCAGAAGACAAGGGAGGATTGCAAGGGATAATAGGAATCGAGAGGACTTGCAGCCAGAGGGAACGGGGATAGACTGGAGAATCGCACCATCACCCGGAAAAGGCAGGTCTACATGATTGGGGACTCCTTACTGAGAGAATAGACAGGCCTGTAACCACAGCTGATCCAGAGAACAGAAAGGTGTGCTGTCTATTGGGAGCTAAGATACGGGATGTGGACCTGAGGCTAAAGAGGATCCTAACGGTAGTGGGAAAGAATCCACTGATTGTCCTTCACGTTGGAACAAATGATACGGCTAGATTCTCGCTGGAATGAATCAAGACAGACTGTGCCAGGCTGAGGAAGATGCTTATAGGTGATACTGGTGGTAGAATGTCTGTGCCTAATCGGGTAAAGAATGTGAGTGAAGTCAAACAGCAAAAATTAAGATGTTTGTACACTAAGGCGAGGAGCCTAGGTAACAAAATGGATGAACTAGAGCTACTGGTGCAGGAAGTGAAACCAGATATTATAGGGATAACAGAAACATGGTGGAATAGTAGTCATGACTGGAGTACAGGTATTGAAGGGTATGTGTTGTTTAGGAAAGGCAGAAATAAAGGCAAAGGTGGTGGAGTAGCATTGTATATCAATGATGAGGTAGACTATAAAGAAATAAGAAGGGATGGAATGGATAAGACAGAGTCTAGCTGGGCAAAAATCACATTGGGCTAGAAAGCTACTAAAGCCTCCCCTGGGATAGTGCTTGGGGTGTGCTATAGACCGCCAGAATCCGATTTGGATATGGATAGAGACCTCTTTAATGTTTTTAATGAAGTAAATACTAATGGGAATTTTGTGATCATGGGAGACTTTAACTTCCCAGATATAGACTGAAGGAGAAGTGCTAGTAATAATAATAGGGCTCAGATTTTCCTGGATGCGATAGCTGATGGATTCCTTCACCAAATAGTTGCTGAACCAACAAGAGGGGATGCCATTTTAGATTTGGTTTTGGTGAGTAGTGAGGACCTCATGGAAGAAATGGTTGTAGGGGACAACCTTGGTTCGAGTGATCATGAGCTAATTCAATTCAAACTAAATGGAAGGATAAACAAAAATAGATCTGTGATTAGGGGTTTTTATTTCAAAAGGGCTAACTTTAAAAAAATAAGGAAATTAGTTAGGGAAGTGGATTGGACTGAAGAACTTGTGGATCTAAAGGTGGAGGAGGCCTGGAATTACTTCAAGTCAAAGTTGCAGAAACTATCAGAAGCCGGCATCCCAAGAAAGAGGAAAAAATTCATAGGCAGGAGTTGTAGACCAAGCTGGATGATCAAGCATCTCAGAGAGGTGATTAAGGAAAAGCAGAAAGCCTACAAGGAGTAAGATGGGAGGGATTAGCAAGGAAAGCTACCTTATTGAGGTCAGAACATGTAGGGATAAAGTGAGAAAAGCCAAAAGCCATGTAGAGTTGGACCTTGCAAAGGGAATTAAAACCAATAGTAAAAGGTTCTATAGCCATATAAATAAGAAGAAAACAAAGAAAGAAGAAGTGGGACTGCTAAACACTGAGGATGGAGTGGAGGTTAAGGATAATCTAGGCATGTCCCAATATCTAAACACATACTTTGCCTCAGTCTTTAATGAGACTAATGAGGACCTTAGGGATAATGGTAGGATGACAAATGGGAATGAGGATATGGAGGTAGATGTTACCACATCTGAGGTAGAAGCCAAACTCGAACAGCTTAATGGGACTAAATTGGGGGGCCCAGATAATCTTCATCCAAGAATATTAAAGGAACTGGCACATGAAATTGCAAGCCCATTGGCAAGAATTTTTAATGAATCTGTAAACTCAGGGGTTGTACCGTATGACTGGAGAATTGCTAACATAATTCCTATTTTTAAGAAATGAAAAAAAGGTGATCCAGGTAACTACAGGCCTGTTAGTTTGATATCTGTAGTATGCAAGGTCTTGGAAAAAACTTTGAAGGAGAAAGTATTTAAGGACATTGAGGTCAATGGTAATTGGGACAAAATACAACATGGTTTTACAAAAGGTAGCTCGTGCCAAACCAACCTGATCTTCTTTGAAAAGGTAACAAATTATTTAGACAAAGGAAACGCAGTGGATCTAATTTACCTCAATTTCAGTAAGGCATTTGATATGGTTCCACATGGGGAATTATTAGCTAAATTGGAAAAGATGGGGATCAATATGAAAATTTAAAGATGGATAAGGAACTGGTTAAAGGGGAGACTACAATGGGTCATACTGAAAGGTGAACTGTCAGGCTGGAGGTAGGTTACTAGTGGAGTTCCTCAGGGATCGGTTTTGGGACCAATCTTATTTAATCTTTTTATTACTGACTTTGGCACAAAAAGTGGGAATGTGCTAATAAAGTTTGCGGATGACACAAAGCTGGGAGGTATTGCCAATACAGAGAAGGACCAGGATATCATACAGGAAGATCTGGATGACCTTGTAAACTGGAATAATAGTAATAGGATGAAATTTAATAGTGAAAAGTGCAAGGTCATGCATTTAGGGATTAAAAACAAGAATTTTTGTTATAAGCTGGGGAGGCATCAGTTGGAAGTAACAGAGGAGGAGAAGGACCTTGGAGTATTGGTTGATCACAGGATGACTATGAGTCGCCAATGTGATATGGCCGTGAAAAAAGCTAATGCAGTCTTGGGATGCATCAGGCGAGGTATTTCCAGTAGAGATAAGGAAGTGTTAGTACCATTATACAAGGCACTGGTGAGACCTCATCTGGAATACTGTGTGCAGTTCTGGTCTCTGATATTTAAGAAGGATGAATTCTAACTGGAACAGGTACAGAGAAGGGCTACTAGGATGATCTGAGGAATGGAAAACCTTTCTTATGAAAGGAGACTCAAAGAACTCAGTTTGTTTAGCCTACCCAAAAGAAGGCTGAGGGGAGATATGATTGCTCTCTATAAATATATCTGAGGGATAAATACCAGGGAGGGAGAGGAATTATTTAAGATCAGTACCAATGTGGACACAGGAACAAATGGATATAAACTGGCCATCAGGAAGTTTAGACTTAAAATTAGACGAAGGTTTCTAACCATCAGAGGAGTGAAGTTCTGGAATAGCCTTCCAAGGGGAGCAGTGGGGTCAAAAGACATATCTGGCTTCAAGACTAAACTGGATAAGTTTATGGAGAGGGTGGTATGATGTAGCCCTAATCCCTAAATGCCTAATTTTGGCAATTAATTGATCTTTGACTATTAGCGGTAAATATGCCCAATGGCCTGTGATGGGATGTTAGATGGGGTGGGAAGGAATTTTCCTCCAGGGCAGATTGGCAGAGGCCCAGGGGTTTTTTCGCCTTCCTCTGCAGCTGGGGCATGGGTCACTTGCTAGAGGATTCTCTGCACCTTGAAGTTTTTAAACCATGATTTGAGGACTTCAGTGGCTCAGACATAGGTCAGGGGTTTGATACAGGAGTGGGTGGGTGAGATTCTGTGACCTGCGTTGTGCAGGAGGTCGGACTAGATGATCATAATGGTCCCTTCTGACCTTAAAGTCTATGATTCTATGACATATCATGTGGAGTCCCACAGGGATCTCTACTGGGTCTGGTACTATTGAATATTTTCATTAATGACTTGACTAATGGACTGAAGTGACATCAAGCTAGAAGTAGTTGCTAGCACTTTGGAGGACGGGATTAGAAATCAAAACAACCTTGACAAATTGGAGAATTTGTCTGAAATCAACAAGATGAAATTTAATAAAGACACTTAGGGTATGTCTACACTACAAGAGTATTTCGATTGTACTTAAATCGAATATGTGGAATCGATACGACAAAGTTGAACATGTGTATCCACACTAAGGACAGTAATTCGACTTTGTGAGTCCACACTAACGGGGCAAGCGTCGACATTGGAAGCGGTGCACTGTGGGCATAGTGCTGCAGGTCTGGGATGAATCACAGTGGCTGCGAAACTTTCATATGCGGAAGGGAACTTTCCTGGAACTTTGTGAGTTGCTGTCCCCTGCCCTGAAGCGCAAGGACACCTGGATGTGAGCAGCCCTGACTGTCCAGAAGCGAGTGGCCATAGCCCTCTGGAAGCTTGCAATGCCAGACAGCTACCGGTCAGTCGCGAATCACTTTGGCGTCGGGAAATCTACCATGGGGGTTGCTGTGATACAAGTAGCCAACGCAATCGTTGAGCTACTGCTGTCAAAGGTAGTGACCCTTGGAAACGTCCAGGTCATCATAGATGGCTTCGCCGCAATGGGATTCCCAAACTGCGGTGGGGCTATAGATGGAACTCACATCCCTATTCTGGGACCGGACCACCAGGCCAGCCAGTACATGAACCGAAAGGGCTACTTTTCAATGGTGCTGCAAGCACTGGTGGACCATAGGGGACATTTTACCAACATCAACGTAGGATGGCCGGGCAAGGTTCATGACACTCGTGTTTTCAGGAACTCTGGTCTGTTTAGATGGCTGCAGGAAGGTATTTACTTCCCGGACCAGAAAATAACTGTTGGGGATGTGGAGATGCCTATAGTGATCCTCGGGGACCCAGCCTACCCGCTAATGCCCTGGCTCATGAAGCCCTATACAGGCGCCCTGGACAGTGAAAAAGAACTCTTCAACTACTGGCTGAGCAAGTGCAGAATGGTGGTGGAGTGTGCTTTTGGACGTCTCAAGGGGAGATGGAGAAGCTTACTGACTCGCTCTGATCTCAGCGAAACCAATATCCCCATTGTTATTGCAGCTTGCTGTGTGCTCCACAATCTCTGTGAGCGCAAGGGGGAGACCTTTATGGCGGGGTGGGAGGTTGAGGCGAATAGCCTGGCTGCTGATTACGCCCAGCCAGACAGCCGTGCGATTAGAAGAGACCAGCGGGACGCACTGTGCATCCGGGAGGCTTTGAAAGTTAGGTTCCTCAGTGAGCAGGGTAACCTGTGACTATTAAGTTTGTTTAAAGAGAAGCTGAACTTGCCCCCATTTCTTTACCCACTTACTGTTGACTATCCTCTCCAGCTACATACCCCGTTCACCCCGTCCCCCCCTTCCAACACACGTTTAAAAATAAAAGACACAGAACTTTGTTAATGAACACCGTTTTCTTTATTACGCATTTCATGGTAAAGTGTTGAAAGTGGGACGCAGACTGTGGTGGGTAGCGGGCGTACTGATGGAAAGAACGCTTCTAAACTCGAGGAATGACAGGCTCCTGCTCCTAGAGAGGTCCGCAGTGGTGGACTGGTTGTTTCAACGGAGCCTGCCACCCCTCATTTTCGGGACTCTGTCTGTGGGGGCTATGTGACTTTGTGGCAGGGGAGGACGGTTACAGTTCCCCTGCTGCGTGGCTCTGTGATCCAGGACAAGGACTGCTGCATAAGATCTCTATCCGCCCTCCCCCGCCACAAAGTCACATCCCCCCCCCCCCACAGAACATGAAAACCACCTCCCAGACTGACCAGGGTGCCTAGTGACTGCAATGTGTGTGTGACCCTCTGCTGAACCTGCCCCCGTGTCTGTACCCTGGTAAAGGTGACTGTCCTCTCCAATTACCAACCCCCTTACCCCCCTTCAAACACAGTCTCCCCTAGAAGAACATGATGGATACAGTAATTAACAGAAACGTATCTTTTATTAACAACTACACACTTAGGGGATGAAACTGGGACGGGGGCTTGGGTGAAGCGGGAAGGAAAGGACTTATCAAATTTTTGGGAATGAGAGCCTTCTGGTACTTGAGCAGTCTGCAGGGGTGGAGTGACAGTTTTCATGGCACCTGCCGTCCCTCCTTCTTGGGACTTTGGGTGAGGGGGGTATGGGACTTTGTGGCGGGGGATGGCGGTTAGAGATAGACTGCAGCGGGGCTCTGTCCTCCTGCCTCCGGTCCTGCAGAACATCCACAAGGCGCCGGAGAGTGTCCGTTTGCTCCCTCATTAGTCCAAGCAGCGTTTGAGTCACCTGCTGGTCTTCCTGCCGCCACCTCTCCTCCCGTTCGCTGTGTGCTCGCTGGTATTGTGACATGTTCTCCCTCCACTGGGTCTGCTGGGCCGCCTCGGCTCGGGAGCAGCCCATAAGTTCTGAGAACATGTCGTCCCGTCTCCTTTTCTTTCTCCGCCTAATATGCGCCAGCCTCTGCGAGGGGGATGCCAGGGTAGGCTGGGAGACATTCGCAGCTGTGGGATGGGAAAAAGGGAGTGAATTCGTCACAAAGATAATTTTTTGTGAACAATGAACATAGTCTTTCTCTGTGAACAAGACCATGCACAGCACCTATCACATGCGCACTCAGGACAAGGTCGAATTTTCGGCTTTCACATTCAGTGCCTGGGGTCTTGCAGTGGAGATCAGACAACCGGGGCAGGACAGCGGAATTCGGGTAGCAGGCTGACATGGTAAGCCGTAGACTTTTGGCTGCTTAAAACTTAAATTATAGCTGTGCCCTCCTTTCACGTTCAAAGCAATGCTCCTATCGTTGGCCAGTTCCTGCTGCCGGCAATCCGGCAAGCATGAACTCTGCCCCTTTCCCACCCCCTCGCGGCTGTCCCCGGGAAAGATCCCTGTATGCTGCCCCTCTCCCGCCTCCACCGCGTGGCTGTAAACCGCCAGTGAGAGTTCTGTAAAGGAACAGGCAAGCAGTCCCAATAGTAACATTCCCCTAATTCTAAGCAGGTCACCATGAGCGACATCACTCTGCTGAGAATTTCGGAGACCGACAAAGAACGCATGCTGCGTGAAAGCCAGCAAAAACCGGGGCCGTATGCCGCCATGCTCTGCAAGGCAATGATCCCAGAGTACTTGATGATAGCTTGGCGAGGAAAAGTTTCCTACTACGGAGGACACAATAAGGCCGCTCTCCCCAGGAACCTCATGCAAAGGCTTTCCAATTACCTCCAGGAGAGCTTCGTGGAGATGTCCCATGAGGATTTCAACTCTATCCCCGTACATATAGACCTTCTTTTCCAGTAGCTACACTGGCAAGGACTAAAAAGTAGAGCGCCTAGGGCAAACTAATCATGATAAACCGAACATTGTTAGATTCTTTTGCAGTAGTTGCACTGCCAAGGACTAAAACGTTAAGCGCCTAGGGCAAACAAATCATGAAAAACCCATTGATAATATTCCTGTTCTGTTCAAAATAAATGTTTACATGTTTAAAACACTTACCGACTGATCCTTCCCCTGATTCAGGGTCCGGGTTAACGCCTGGGGACGGTTGGTAGGGGATCTCTGTGAGGGTGATGAAGAGATCCTGGCTGTCTGGGAAATCAGCGTTGTAAGCGCTGTCGACTGCCTCGTCCTCCTCCTCACCTTCCTCATCTTCCCCGTCCGCTAACATCTCCGAGGAAGCGGCCGTCGACAATATCCCATCCTCAGAATCCACGGTCAGTGGTGGGGTAGTGGTGGCGGCCGCACCTAGAATGGAATGCAGTGCCTCGTCGAAATGGCATGTCTGGGGCTGGGATCCGGAGCGTCTGTTTGACTCTTTGGTCTTCTGGTACGCTTGTCTCAGCTCCTTGATTTTCACGCGGCGCTGCGTTGTATCCCGGCTGTATTCTCTCTCTGTCATGGCTTTTGAGATCTTCTCGTAGATTTTTGCATTCCGTCTTTTCGATCGCAGCTCCGAAAGCATGGACTCATCGCCCCACACAGCGATCAGATCCAAGACTTCCCGATCGGTCCATGCTGGGGCCCTCTTTCTATTCTGAGATTGCATGGTCACCTCTGCTGGAGAACTCTGCATCATTGCCAGTGCTGCTGAGCTCGCCACGATGTCCAAACAGGAAATGAGATTCAAACTGCCCAGACAGGAAAAGGAATTCAAATTTTCCCGGGGCTTTTCCTGTGTGGCTGGTCAGAGCTTCCGAGCTCGGACTGCTGTGCAGAGCGTCAACAGAGTGGTGCACTGTTGGGATAGCTCCCGGAGCTATTAGCGTCGATTTCCATCCACACCTACCCTAATTCGACATGGCCATGTCGAATTTAGCGCTACTCCCCTTGTTGGGGAGGAGTACAGAAATCGAATTAAGAGACCTCTATGTTGAACTAAATAGCTTCGTTGTGTGGACGGATGCAGGGTTAATTCGATTTAACGCTGCTAAATTTGACATAACCTCCTAGTGTAGACCAGGCCTTAGGAAGGAAAAATCAAACACACAACTACAAAATGGGAAATAACTGACTAGGTTAGGTAGCACTGCTGAAAAGGATCTGAGGGTTATAGTGGATCACAAATTGAAGATGAGTCAACAATATGATGGATTTGTGAAAAAGGGTAATAGTTTAAAGTTGGGAAATCTAAAACCACCTGTTTTGATAGGAGCTGTAAACTGTGTAAGGAAATTCTAGGTTTGTTACCAGCACCCCACAAGAAGGACCTGAACATGTACAATTTTCGGTAAAATGTAAGGGAGGAAATATCTCTGGAGATATTTAAGAGTAAGTTAGATAAATGTCTATCAGGGATGGTCTAGACAGTATTTGGTCCTGCCATGAGGGCAGGGGACTGGACTTGATGACCTCTCGAGGTCCCTTCCAGTCCTAGAATCTATGAATCTATGAATCTATGAAAAGGGATAGGAAGGGAATTCAGAAAAAAAAAAAGGATCCTGGGAAGGGTTTTAGTTATGTTTATTTTTCCTCAAAGGGGGAGAGCATGCCTGCCATCTATTTAAATCATTTGCCAACTGCATAATTAACGGGGCTACGTTAATCTGAACTAAGTTTTTTATTTCCTTAGGGAACAGGATGCCAAGATATCTGAGGTTTGTCTTGCCATCTAAATGTCCCAGTAGGAGAGCCACTTCCAACTAAATCCAATAAGATCTTAATTGCTTCTAACTTATCCCAATTTATCTTGTAGCCAGAGAATTACCAAAGTTATCTATTGTATGTAGGATATTTGTAATAGATTGATTTGGATTTTCAATAAACAAGAGGATGTCATCTGCATAAAGAAGGATTTTTTTCTCCTGAGTCCCTGACTTGATCCCTTGAATACCTTGGTGTTCCCTAAAATTAATATTGCAAGTGGAACTGGAGTGGGGAGAGGGTGCATCCCTCTCTAGGTCCCTGAAAGGTGAGGGGATATTGTTAGGGTATGAGTGTTGGGATTGGAATATAACAGCTTTATCCATGAAATAAAGGATTTCCCCAACCCAAATTTATTCAGGGTAAGAAACAGATGTTGCCAGCTCACTCTGTCAAAGGCTTTCTGTGCTTCAAGTGAAATAATTGAATGAGTGAAATGATAAGTTTTTAAGTACAGTAGAACCTCAGAGTTACAAACACCAGAGTTACGAACTGACTGGTCAACCACACACCTCATTTGGAATGAGAAGTATGCAATCAGGCAGCAGCAGAGAGAGAGAGAAAAAAAAAAAGCAAATACAGTACAATACTGTTAAAAGTAAACTAGTAAAAAAAATAAAGGGAAAATTTTAAAGACTTGACAAGATAAGAAAACTGTTTCTGTGATTGTTTCATTTAAATGAAGATGGTTAAAAGAACCATTTTTCTTCTGCATAGTAAAGTTTCTAAGCTGTATTGAGTCAACGTTGTTATAAACTTTTGAAAAAACAACCATGATGTTGTATTCAGAGTTATGAACAACCTCCATTCCCGAGTTGTTTGCAACTCTGAGGGTTCTACTGTACATAAAAGGTGGTTACAAGGAGAAGGGAGAAAAATTGTTCTTGTTAACCTCTGAAGATAGGCCAAGAAGCAATGGGCTTAAATTGCAGCAAGGGGGTAGGTTAGACATTAGGAAAATCTTCCTAACTGTCATGGTAATTAAGTGCTGGAATAAATTGTCTAGGGAGGCTGTGGAACCACCATCATTGGAGATTTTTAAGAGCAGGTTAGACAAACACCTGTCAGGGATGGTCTAGATAATACTTAGTCCTGCCTGGAGTGCAGGGGACTGGACTAGAAGACCTCTCAGGGTGCCTTCCAGTCCTATGATTCTATGGTGGATTTCCCCTCTACTGTTCGGGGACACCGAGCAGAGAACCCTGGACAGTGCCCACTGCTCCTCAAAGGCGTCAAGGGAGCCAGCGGACGCCGCCCAGAGGAACTCAGCCCGGATGTGTGAACGTACGGAGGAGCGGAAATAGGCCCCACAGTGGCAGGAAATCCCATCGGCCAACCTCCTCTCCCTGGTTTTGTAGATGGCCAGTTTGGCCAGGGCTAAGAGGAGGTTGATAAGGAGATCCTGCGACTTTGTGGGGCCACGGATGGGGAATGCATAGATGAACAGGTGAGGGATGTAATAATATATCTAAGAGGAGCCGGAATAGGGGCTGCAACCTGGCACACTCTAGATAAATGTGCGCCAGGGTTTCCTTCATGCCGCAAAAGGGGCAGGTGTTTGGGATAGGGGTAAACACACCTGTGCTCACGGCCGCGTGAAGGAGCCTCCAACTGATATCCCAGGTGGACCTTAGAACCAGAAGGAGAGTGTTAGAAGGCAGATATATTAGTCCCAGATTAAGTAGATCCCTTTTCCCTGGGTAAGGTAACGGGCAGTTCCAGAACAAGCAGGAACTTGCTGGAACCAATTAAGGCAGGCAGGCTAATTAGGACACCTGGAGCCAATTAAGAAGAATCAATTAGGGCAGGCTGGCCAATCAGGGCACTTGAGTTAAAAAGGACCTCACTTCAGTTTGTAGCGTACATGCGAGGAGCTGGGAGCAAGAGGCACTAGGAGCTGAGGGTGAGAAGGCATATTGCTGGAGGACTGAGGAGCACAAGCATTATCAGACACCAGGAGGAAGGTCCTGTGGTGAGAATAAGGAAGGTGTTTGGAGGAGGCCATGGGGAAGTAGCCCAGGGAGTTGTAGCTGTCATGCAGCTGTTCCAGGAGGCACTATAGACAGCTGCAGTCCACAGGGCCCTGGGCTGGAACCCGGAGTAGAGGGCGGGCCCGGGTTCCCCTCATCCCCCCAACTCCTGATCAGACACAGGAAGAATTGACCTGCACTGTGGCTTCTACCAGAGGGGAAGGTCTCTGGGCTGTTTCCCGACCCACATGGTGAATCTGTGAGGCGAGCAAATCCGCCAATAAGCGCAGGACTCACCAAGGTAGAGGAGGAACTTTGTCACACTGCATGTTACTGTTTTGCCCTCAATAGAGTCTAAAAGAATTTGAATATGATTATTCACTGGCATGGTAAATAGACTGCTTCCATTTTACCATATTCGGTCAAAGATAAAGAAATTATAACTGCAGAATTGCCTGACCCATTTTTAGTCCCTAGGTCATGTGTCCTGTAGTATATTCCCTACAGGGATAAATGTTCTTATTTCAACTGAGAGAATTATGATCATGCTTTT
The DNA here is from genome assembly GCF_011386835.1 of Chrysemys picta bellii. Taxonomy (NCBI): domain Eukaryota; kingdom Metazoa; phylum Chordata; order Testudines; family Emydidae; genus Chrysemys; species Chrysemys picta. The sequence goes on along the minus strand of NC_088794.1, from coordinate 12,056,000 downwards.
CAAAATATCTTTGTCTGTCTACTCAGCCTGTTCAATGAATAATCCTAGGTCTATGTGATTCAATATGAAAACATCTAACAGACATAAAGCTTTTGTTTTATAAACTGTACATTAGACATTAATTCTGTAGGGATGTGGCTGTAATGGTGAAGAAAAATTGTCATATATTATTCTAACCCAGTACTTAAAAGATTATCTCAAAAAATGGAAATGTATTTTATTTATATACACATACAAGATGCTATGAGAGTTAATAGTTAAACTAGAACGGAGGACAAGCTTTTGACTTAACAAAAGAAAGTGAATGATAACCTTCATAATATGTCATGGATACATTACTTTGTTTGTCAGCTGCTGAGAGACAAAACAGAGCCAATTGAGTCAGAGTGATCTGCTTTTATTGTAGCAGATGCGAAATAGCTGTGTATGTTACTGTTTTGTTAATGCTGTTGTATAAAAACTGTACTGAAAAAAGTAACTCCTTATTTTGTTGCCAGGGCAAAAAAGCTAACCTGCGTTAAAATAGCAATGAACGTATGGCAATTCAGCTTTTAATTTAAGTTAGCACCTCAAGTTAAAGCCTGTGGCATTGAACTCGAGTTACTAACCTGAGTTAAAAGGCAAGTTGCCATGTCTTGACTGTTACTATAACCCAAGTTAGCAAACTTTTTTGCAGTGAAGATAGGGTGACCAGACAGCAAGTGTGAAAAATCGGGACGGGGGTGGGGGGTAATAGGAGCCTATATAAGAAAAAGCCCCAAATATCGGGACTGTCCGTACAAAATCGGGACATCTGGTCACCCTAGAAGATATACCCTTAGCAGATGTGTGGTCTCTTTACCCCTCTGCGCTTGTTGGACAGATATAGATGTAGTAAGTAATTCCCATGGTGTTTTGCATATCATCCCATTTTATTTATATAGCATTCAAATATTGCCTCTTCTGCATGATGTTGGGGTGTGGATCCACATCCACAGATTTACTTACTCACAGAAACTATCCTTCATTGCACCCTGATAAAATAGTAACATGACTATTTTGCATTTCCAGGAAGGATTGCCATATGATTAGGGAACAGGATGGGGGTTCAGAAGACCTGGGTTCTATTCTCTGCCATGGACAACTCCTTTGACGTGGGGGAAAATCACACGAGTGCCCTGTACCTCAGTTTCTCCATCTATATAATGGGAGTGTTATTAGCCTGCCTCACAATACTCTTGTGTAGTTAAATAAATTGATCTTTATGAAGCAAGTTGAGATCCTCAGATTGAAGGTGCTATGTAAGCATGACATATAGTTATTAGGAAAATAGGAATTATCATACCAGGTTAGACCATAGTCCATCGAGTCCAATACCCGGTCCAAAACAACAGTGACCAGTACTGAATGACACAGAAGAAGGGGGATGAAACCAAACTAGAGGGAACTGTGGTCTGATCCTGTATGACAATTTCTGTGTTCCTATGTTTATGAAATAGCATCGTCTAGAGGCATGAGTTAGAGTTGGGGGACAGGGTGAGCAGGGCTGGCTCCATAGTTGCCGCCCCAAGCAAAAAAAAAAAAAAAAAAAAAAAAAAGCTGCGATCGGGAACTCTAATGCCACCGCTTCATTCTTCGGTGGTAGATCCTTCCCTCCGACATGGACTGAGGGACCTGCCGCCGAAGAGCCGGACATGCCGCCCCCTTCCAGGGGCCACCCCAAGCACCTGCTTGCTGGGCTGGTGCCTGTAGCCGGCACTGAGGGTGAGGGAATCCTTTGTTTTCCCCAAACTGGTAAAGATGACAAGCCCCTGTAGATTTTCAAATTCTATGATTGCTACTAAGACCAATACGGGGGCGGGGGATGGACTTTAAAGGGCTTCAAACATTAGACAAGCAAAATTGCTCTGTACAGACACAGGTTTGCAATACACTATTACCAATCTTCATAACATTGTCTACTAACTGACACTATTTAAACTTAAAACAAACACATATTATGTGATGTTGTACGGATGCCAAACTTAGTTGCATCCAGCCTATCCCGAAAGCCTGAAGCAAATTAATAGCTATTTATCTTCCTGTCCACGCTGCTGACATACAGAATGCAACTTATTCAGTGCTAACATTCTGAAAAAAGCGACTAACTGCTGTACAAATCTATAAATGGATGTCAGCTGACCATTCTGTTTGAAATGGGCCTGTGATATTCACCCAAATAATAAGGCACATCTGTTTAACATGGGCTAGCTCAGTATGACCCCTAAATGTTGAAACATCAGGTTATATCTATCTTGCTTCAAGGATCATCCCCGAGTTGATTTCTGAGACTAAGGAGCTGAGGATGATTGAAACAGAAAGAGATGTGTTCTCTTACATTGTTTAAAAGCAGGGAGGATGGTCTCTGGCAGATGTGCAGGAGTAAAGCTAATATTAGCCAAAGTTCTGAAGGGGAACAAGAGAAGCTTTTACAACTCATTTTCTCTCTATGGGTCTGTTCTCCCTGATTAAGGACATAAGAACGGCCCTACTGGGTCGGACCAAAGGTCCATCTAGCCCAGTATCCTGTCCTCCGACAGTGGCCAATGCCAGGTGCCACAGACGGAATGAACAGAACAGATAATCATCAAGTGATCCATCCCGTCGCACATTCCCGGCTTCCAGCAAGCAGAAGCTAGGGACACCATCCCCGCCCATCCTGGCTAATAGCCATTGATGGACCTATTCTCCCTAATCCCAACTATACGTATAAAATGATGATGTCTAAATTAGCTATTACCACTCAAGAAAGAGATCTTGGACTCATTGTGGATAGTTCTCTGAAAACATTCACTCTGTGCAGCGGCAGTCAAAAAAGTGAACAGAATGCTTGGAATAATTAAGAAAGGGATAGATAATAGGGCAGAAATTATCATGTTGCCGCTATATAAATTCATGATATGCCTACATCTTGAATACTGTGTGCAGATGTGGTCGCCCCATCTCAAAAAAATATATTGGAATTGGAAAAGGTTCAGAAAAGGGCAACAAAAATTATTAGGGGTATGGAACAGCTTCTGTATGAGGAGAGATTAATAAGACTGGGACTTTTCATCTTGGAAAAGAGATGGCTAAGGGGAGATATGATTGAGGTCTATAAAATTATGACTGGTGTAGAGAAAGTAGATAAGGAAGTGTTGTTTACTACTTCTCATAACACAAGAACTAGGGGTCACCAAATGAAATTAATAGGCAGCAGGTTTAAAACAAATAAAAGGAAGTATTTCTTCACACAACACACAGTCAACCTGTGGAACTCCTTGCCAGAAGATATTGTGAAGGCCAAGACCATAATAGGGTTCAAAAAAGAACTAGATACATTCATGGAGGATATGTCCTTCACTGGCTATTAGCCAGGATGGGCAGGAATGGTGTCCCTAGCCTCTGTTTGCTGGAAGGTGGGAATGAGCGACAGGGGATGGATCACTTGATGAGTACCTGTTCTGTTCATTCCCTCTGGGGCACCTGGCACTGGTCACTGTTGGAATACAGGATATTGGACTAGATGGATCTTTGGTCTGACCCAGTAGGGCCGTTCTTATGTTCTTATGACTAGGCATTCACCTGAGAGGGGTGAGATCTCTATTCAAATCCTTTCTCCCTCTCAGGTGCAAGGGAGACTTGAACTAGAGTTCTCCTACCTCTCATGTGAGTAGTCTAACCATTGGTCTAAAAGATATGAGGGAAGTCCTCTTCTTCTTAACCTCCTCCTGTTGCTGAGAGAGGCATATTCCTGCAGCCTGGATTTAGGTTCCTATCTCCCTGAAAGGGGATAGGGTTTAGGATACACACTTCTTCATGGCATCTCCCGCTGGCCAGTCTAGGCCGGAAGCCACCTACCATTCTGGCTTCTATGAATCCCATTCTCAAGACGAGCAATGCAGATTTATTAATTGGTTCACCACTTAATCAATGGGAAGTGGACATACACCAGTCTTCGCAAAGTTGAGCAGATTTGCCACACACTTTGTACAAACTCACTGTTAAAGATAAACAGTCAAACAAATTTATTGACTATAAAAGGTAGATTTTAAGTGGTATTAAGTGATAAGCAAAAAGTCAGGGTTAGTTACCAAAAGAAATAAAATATAAGCACGCAGTCTAAACTGGCAACCCTATTAGACTGGGCAACATCCAGATTAAGCAGTTTTTCTCACCCCACTGGATACTGAAGTCCTTAATGTACAGGTTTGTTCCTTAAACCTGGGCCAATCTCCTCTGTTGGAGTCTTGTCTTCTTCTCAGTATCTTAGTTGCTTGCAGCGTGGTTGGGGGCAGGAGAAGGGTCCCAACACATGGCCATTCTGTCTGCTTTATACCCTCAGTCCATGTGCTTGGAAAACACAAGTCCAGGCATGTCTGGGTGCATTGCTGAGTCTCCAGACAAAGTTGAGTAATTCCCCTGGTGTGGCCTCACGTAGGTGAGTCATTGCATTGTAGCTCCCTTGCTGGACAATGGCTGTTGATGGATTGATTGATACCCCGCCCGGGTGTTGGTTACTTTCCTTGCTGTTGCCTCTGGGGCGGTAATATCTGGCTGATTCCCCAATTTACAGCATGTTTTAGTGACAACCATACAACACAATTCTCATCACTTCATAAGTATTAATGATATACATATATAGATAGAGAAATGACTTTCAGCAGATCACAACCTTTCCCCTAATACCTTACAAGGCATGCTTTATATGTAAGATCTCAATTATATACAGATGAGGAATAGGAGTGGTTACAGGGTGGTCCCCAAGGTACAGAATGTCACAGTGTGTACCCCGTGGAAGACTGCACACTAGTCCTGCAGGCCATCATGACATAGGGAAGCAAGCTGTCTCAATTCTATTGGCTGGCATCTACAAAGGATGACAACATAGCTGCCAGCATATAGTTTAGATGTTTCACTAGCCCATCTGATGACAGGCAGCAGGTCGGAATAAGGTGTGCTATTCTGGCAGACAAACTGCTCAACATCTACCTTAGCAACACTCAGTCCTTGAGCAGGCAGTGGATGAACCTCTGCCCACATGGAGAAGTAGCCTTCTATCACAAGGAGGTACTGACTGTCTCGCTTAGTGACAGGTACAGGTCCCAGAATATCCATAGCTACCGTCTGTAGAGTGGCTCATATGAGTAATAACCAGTGTGAGCCAGTGGTAGAGCGTACTTGGACTTTCAGAGAGCTGTTGATGATGGTCCTCACCAAAGGTTCTTAGCTCAGTGGTTTGAGCATTGGCCTGCTAAACCCAGGTTTGTGAGTTCAATCCTTGAGGGGGCCACTTAGGGATCTGGGGCAAAATCAGTACTTGGCCCTGCTAGTGAAGGCAGGGCGCTGGACTCGATGACCTTTCAAGGTCCCTTCCAGTTCTAGGAGATAGGATATCTCTATTAATTTAAAGCAAACTAAGCAGTCCTGGCAGAAGAGGGAAGGTCCTCTCATGGATCAGTAACTGGTTGAAAGATAGGAAACAAAGAGTAGGAATAAATCGTCAGTCTTTCACAGCGGAGTGAGGTAGATAACAGGGTTTTCCAAGGATCTGTCCTTAGACTAGTGCTGTTCAACATATTAATAAATGACCTGGAAAAACAGGTAAACAATGAGGTGGCAAAGTTTGCAGATGATACAAAATTATTCAAGATAGTAAATCCAAAGCTGGCTAGAAAGAGTTACAAAGGGATCTCAACACTGGGTGACTGGGCAAAAAAAAAAATGGCGCATGAAATTCAATGTTGATAAATCCAAAGTAATGCAAATTGGGGAAGAAAAACAATCCCAGCCATACAGACAAAATGATGGGTTCTAAAGTAGCAGTTACCACTCAAGAAAGAGCTCTTGGAGTCACCGTGAATAGTTCTCTGAAAACATCTACTCAATGTCCACTGGCAGTCAGAAAAGCTAAAAGAATGGTAGGAACCATTAGGAAAGGGATAGATAATAAAACAGAAAATATCATAATCCCCCTATATATATATATATATATATATATATATATATATATATATATATATATATATATATATATATATATATATAAAATCTCCATGCTATATCCAGACTTTGAATACTGCATGCCATTCTGGTTCCCCATCTCACAATAGATATCTTAGAATTGGAAAAGGTGCAGAGAAAAGCAACAACAATCATTAGGCTATGGAACAGCTTCAATAGGAAGAGAGATTAAAAAGAGTTGGACTGTTCAGCTTGGAAATGAGACAACTAAGGGAGGATATGATAGAGGTTTATAAAATCATGATTGCTGTGGAGAAAGCAAATAAGAAAGTGCTAGTTACCCTTTCACATAACACAGGAACCAAGGGATGACTCAATGAAATTTATGGGCAGCAAGTTTAAAACAGACATAAGGAAATGCTTCTTCACACAATGCACAGTCAGATTGTGGAACTCATAGTCAAGAGATGGTGTGAAAGCCAAAAGTATAACTGGGTTAATAAAAGAACTGGATGAGTTCATGGAGAATAGGTCCATCAATGGCTATTAGCCAAGATGGTAAGGAACCCAACTGCATGCTCTGCATGTCCCAAAACTTCTGACCGCCAGTAGCTCTGACTGGACAACAGAGGATGGATCACTTGATAAATTGCCCTTTTCTGTTCATTCTTTCTGAAGTATCTGATACCAGCCACTGTCAGAAGACTGGTTACTGGGCTAGATGGACCACTGGTCTGACCCAGTATTGCCATTCTTATGTTTAACCAGAGGTGCTCTGGGTGTAGTATGAGCTGTCTCATGGGGCCCACAGAGCTAGCAAAACTTTACCCTGCCCTTAACAGACCTATGCTGTACTGACTTTGAACCATTCGGGTAAGCTGGTCTAACCTCAAATGTGCCCCAGTCTTGCTGCTTCAAAATCTCCTCGGTCCCCTCGGAACCACTAGTTGAATGTCACGGGCCATGTTCCCCACTGCTTCTGGATGCCCGCATCTTTACTACCAGGTACTACAGTGAGAATCTGTAACAGAGAGGGAAATTATTAGGGCTGTCAAGTGATTAAAAAAAGTAATTGCGATTAATCACGCGATTAAAAAATTTATCGTGATTAATCGCACTGTTAAAAATAATGGAATACCATTTATTTAGATATTTTGGATGTTTTCTACATTTTCAAATATATTGATTTCAATTACAACACAGAATTAAAAAGGGTACAGTGCTCACTATTTTTGATTATAAATATTTGCACTGTAAAAAACAAAAGAAATAGTATATTTCTATTCACTTAATACAAGTACTGTAGTGCAATCTCTATAACGAAAGTTGAACGTACAAATGTAAAAGTATGTACAAAAAATAACTGCATTCAAAAATAAAACAATGTAAAACTTTAGAATCTACAAGTACACTCAGTCCTGCTTCAGTCAATCGCTCAGACAATCAAGTTCGGTTACAATTTGCAGGAGATAATGCTGCCCATATCTTGTTTACAATGTCACCTGAAAGTGAGAACAGGCATTCGCCTGGCATTGTTGTAGCCGGCATTGCAAGATATTTATGTGCCAGATGCACTAAAGATTCATATGTCCCTTCATGCTTCAACCACTATTCCAGAAGACATGCATCCATGCTGATGACGGGTTCTGCTCAATAACGATCCAAAGCAGAGTGGACCAACGCATGTTCATTTTCATCATCTGAGTCAGATGCCACTAGCAGAAGGTTGATTTTCTTTTTTGGTGCTTCGAGTTCTGTTGTTTCCGAATCGAAGTGTTGCTCTTTTAAGACATCTGAAAGCATGCTACACATCTCATTCTTCACAGATTTTGGAAGGCACTTCAGATTCTTAAACCTTGGTACCTTCTTTGCATTTTGTCAAATCTGCTGTGAAAGTGTTCTTAAAATGAACATGTGCTGGGTCATCATCCGAGACTGCTATAATATGAAATATATGGCAGAATGTGGCTGAAACAGAACAGGAGACATACAATTCTCCCCCAAGAAGTTCAGTCACAAATTTAATTAACGCATTATTTTTTTAACGAGCATCATCAACATGGAAGCATGTCCTCTGGAATGGTGGCCGAAGCATGAAGGGGCGTATGAAAGTTTAGCATATCTGGCACGTAAATACCTTGCAATGCTGGCTAAAAAGTGCCATGCAAACAGTTCTCACTTTCAGGTGACGTAAATAAGACCCGGTCAGCGGTATCTCCTGTAAATGTAAACAAACTTGTTTGTCTTAGCAATTGGCTGAACAAGAAGTAGGACTGAGTGGGTTTGTTTTACATTGTTTTGTTTTTCAGTGCAGTTATGTGACAAGAAAAAATCTACATCTGTAAGTTACACTTTCACAATAAAGAGATTGCACTACAGTACTTGTATGAGGTGAATTGAAAAATACTGTTTGTTTATCATTTTTACAGTGCAAATATTTGCAATAAAAATAAAGTGAGCACTGTACACTTTGTATTCTGTGTTGTAATAGAAATCAATATATTTGAAAATGTAGAAAAACTTCCAAAATTTTTAATACATTTCAAATGGTATTCTATTGTTAACAGTGAGATTAATCGCGATTAATTTTTTAATCGCAGTTAATATTTTTAATCGCTTAAGTTAAACTGCGATTAATCAACAGTCTTAGAAATAATACTATCCTATCTCTCAAGATGATTGTGAGGTTCCAAAGACTCCTGTTCCAAAGACTATGAATCATTTTGAAGGCCCTCTGCAGTGACAGCAGGGAGGGGGTGGGGAAGAGTCTAGGTAGAAGTTTTGCAGTGAGGCAGACATAAAGACAAAGGAATGTTAGAGATAATGCAACTCTGCTTATTCTAATACAGTTCCTTGTTCGGTGTTAGAAGCAAGGGACTCTTTCTGTGTTTTTTTCCCCCCAAAGTCACATGACATGGGATATCTTCCTTATTATCAGGAAATCTTCCATTAGGTTGATTGAAAACATATGTATTAGCTAGACATGATAGCAGCATAGTCAACCTGCGTTAATTTATGAAAACTTTAACCATGAATGCACTTTCGACTAGAATCCACCAGGTGGAACAAGAAAATTAATCACAATATAGTTTAGCAAATTTCCTTTCAGAATAAACTGAGAGATTTAATTATATCTCTTCCAACTGCCAGACTCCACAATTGCATTACCAGATTTTATAGTCTGGACAAATGACTTCAGCATGCAGACCACACTGCAACTCTGTCTAATCTTGTGCACTCTGACTGTAATGCAGCTGAAGGCATAATACTCCATGTTTCCTTATTAACTCTCCTATAGGCATCATATACACGCTGAAGGAGGTGATGGCGGAAGTGAGGTGACAAGAGAACCCTGCATGAGAGATATTTGAGCTTAGTTTACAAACTGGCACCAGAGCTCAAGACCCTATGCTGCTGTCTTAGTCTCAGTCTTATATCAGTCAGTTCATTTATTCTATTGACTTTCCTTTCAGTTTATTTATTTATTTTTAAAAATTAGTACAAAATTATATCTAAAGTACTCCTTTGGGTTGAGCATAGACCTGTCATCACAGATTATAACAGTTGATTCAGAAACAAATAACAAACCACAGATACACAACGTTGGGAAATCTGTTAACATCCCTGTTAGGAGCTTGGAAAAGTTATCTGTTACTAAACCCCCTTCCCATACCCCCCCCACACACATTTACGTGTACACACTTCTTTCTCTTGCACAAAATTTATCAAATGCAAATCAAAGGGATCATAACAAGTATCATCCAAGCAAGTGGTGTATTGCATTTGAACAAAAGCTCATAAATCTTTTCATCAATATTCTCCCAACTCTAATAGAGAGTGTGGTTTCCAGGTGTGAAATATGCAGAGAAGAGCTGTTCACTGACTTCAAGGTGATGATTAGAAGCACAAACTGCATGCAGAGGTCAAGTGGAAGCCACTCAACGAACTGAAATAGGAGAGAGACATGTCTAAGTAGCTACTAAGGTTAGACATTTTTAAATCAGCAGGTCCAGATAACTTGCATCCAAGAGTTTTAAAAGAACTGGCTGAGGCGCTTGCTGGACCATTAATGTTGATTTTCAGTAAGTCTTGGAGCACTGGGGAAGTTCCAGACTTGTGTACATTTATCCTTTTACGTAGGGACTGTCCAGTTTGGCCGATGTACATAGCAGAGGGGCATTGCTGGCACATAATGGCGTATATAACATTGGTGGACGTGCAGGTGAATGAACCGGTGATGTTGTAGCTGATCTGATCAGGTCCTGTGATGGTGTCCCTGGTGTAGATATGTGGGCAGAGTTGGCATCGAGGTTTGTTGCATGGATTGGTTCCTGAGTTAGAGTTACTATGGTGTGTTGTGTGGTTGCTGGTGAGAATATGCTTAAGGTTGGCAGGTTGTCAGTGGGCAAGGACTGGCCTGTCTCCCAAGGTCTGTGAAAGCGAGGGATCATTGTCCAGGATGGGTTGCAGATCACTGATGATGCGTTGGAGAGGTTTAAGCTGAGGACCGTAGGTGATGGCCAGTGGAGTTCTGTTGGTTAGTCATATATTAGAAATGGCAATATACAAAAACCTGTAGGAGAACACTTCAACCTCCCTGGCCACACAATAGCAGATTTAAAGGTAGCTATCCTACAACAAAAAAATGTCAGGACCAGACTCCAAAGAGAAACTGCTGAGCTTCAGTTCATTTGCAAATTTGACACCATCAGCTCAGGATTAAACAAAGACTGTGAATGGCTAGCCAACTATAAAAGCAGTTTCTCCTCCCTTGGTGTTCACACCTCAGCTGATAGAAGAGGGCCTCATCCTCCCTGATTGAACTAACCTCGTTATCTCTAGACTGATTCTTGCCTGCATATTTATACCTGCCTCTGGAAATTTCCATAACATGCATCTGACAAAGTGGGTATTCACCCACGAAAGCTCATGCTCCAATACATCTGTTAGTCTATAAGGTGCCACAGGACTCTTTGTTGCTTTTCACATTTTCATGTTACCACTAACCTCAGCTCAGAGTAAATCACTTTCTTCTCTGCTGTTGTCATTTTACTTGTCTTGTCAGAGTATGGCAGCAGTGATAGCATTGCTAAGGAAAGAGAATGCATACATGTAAAAGAAACCACCACAATTTTCATTGGAAAGGAAACATTCTGTTCTCATTTCCCTCTTCTCCTGGATTAGCTTCTACCAAAATTTAGAGCTTTTTACAAAGAGACCATATTTTAACTGTTACCCCAGCCATTGTAGCATGTTTAAACAGAGAATTTAGGGGACTCACTCTTCATGGAGAAACAGAAAATAATATCTCCTAATTCATAATAAACTTCAATGAAAGTCTTTCCCAAGCTGTATGGGAGTATAGAGGGTTTTATTCCACTTCATTTTGCCATCCCCTAATGGCACCATTGAATAACATCATTATGCTCATTGTCTTCTAATTGTTGGAACTAATTTGTCCAGATTTATGCGCTCTGTTCAATTAATCTAATGCAATTTAATCTCATAACACTACAAGCTTTATCAGTAGTCACAAAATAACCCCTGAAGAACCCCAAGAGACAAAAATGCTTGTTGAGTTTAGCTGTTGAGGCTGGATGTCTGTGCTTGATGAAAAATGAAGTAATTGTTTGGGGGAAAAGCCTCCAGAAAATTGCTGTTTCTTTCTGAATTCTTTGTCCTTCATTGGACACATTATCCGGTTGTAATTTGCCTTTTATTTTTACATCAATCACAACGCTTTTTTTGTGCCTTTGGTAAAGCTGAAGATTTGAAAATTTCCCCAAAGCCTGCTCTATAAAATCTTGTACAGTTAAAAATACAAAATTGATCTAATGTTTTCCTGAGCTGAATTGTGGGCTCTTACCCAGTGCAAAAATGCATGCAAATAGTAAGATGCCTGTTTATCATGAAGTTACATACAAATAAGCATCATGTATACATATTCTTTGCAATTTTTGCATTATATTCAGGACATTACAGAGGAATAAACCCCCAACGTTTCTAGCTGCCTAAATATAGACAATCATTCTTCTTTTTTTCATAAATAAGGAACCTTTAACTGAATGACTTATATTTTTATCAGCTACATTTAATTGATTTCAGGAATCTTTGAGTTACCTAACTGTAAGAAAAATGTCAGAAAATTTTGAAATAATTAAATATTTTATTAAACTTCTTACCAAAACAGTCACTTCTGGACTAAGGCTGCTTTTGAAAAACTCATTCCATTTTTTTTTAATTGTAAATGGCTGAAAATATGAATTAGAAACAAAATGTCATTTCAGCCTGATTCATGGCATTGCTAACTCTTTAATACCATGTGACACTGTGTGGAATATGTGGGACACTTTATGATATTGTTGACAGCAATATTATAAAATTGCAATGAATTTGACCAGATATGTGAGGTATCTGTGAAAATGTTACAATTGACCAAGTATGATAATTTTGTTTATATGTTTATATCACCTTTGTGTTATGAGTTATGGATATGTAGGTTTTATCTGGTTTCAGAATAACAGCCGTGTTAGTCTGTATCCGCAAAAAGAAGAACAGGAGTACTTGTGGCACCTTAGAGACTAACAAATTTATTAGAGCATAAGCTTTCGTGGACTACAGCCCACTTCTTCGGATGCATCCGAAGAAGTGGGCTGTAGTCCACGAAAGCTTATGCTCTGATAAATTTGTTAGTCTCTAAGGTGCCACAAGTACTCCTGTTCTTCTTTTTAGGTTTTATCTGTATTTCCAAACTTGTTCTGTGTTTCTGGGTGACACCCACAGACATCAGCACTGCCTAGCCTGCTCGATGGCCCATTAAGCACCAGCGCTGGTGCATTGTCTATACTGGCACATTACAGCGCTGAAACTTGCAGAATGTATCTCCCATGAAGCAGAAGTGATACCCGGTGGCCAGTCAGGGTAATGTAGAGAGTATGTCTCTCTTAGAGCAGCAGTGGTATCTGGTGGCCAGTAAGGGTAATGCACAAATTGTGTTCCCCATGGAGCAGCAGTGACACCCAGTGGCCAGTCGGGATAATATACAGAAGGTAGGTCCCTTGGCGCAGCGGTGACACTGAATGGCCGGTTGCGGTAAGGCACAAAAGGTGTTTCTCTTAGAGGAGCAGTGACACCTGGTGGCCAGCCAGGGAAATGCATAGAGTATGTCTCCCTTAGAGGTGCAGTGACACCTAGTGTCCAATAAGGGTAATGCACAGATCATGTTTCCCCTGGCACAGCAGGGACACCTGGTGGCCAGTTGGGGTAATGCACTTCAGGACCAAACTTCAAAGAGAAACTGCTGAGCTTCAGTTAATTTGAAAATTTGACACCATCAGCTCAGGATTAAACAAAGACTGTGAATGGCTAGCTAACTACAAAAGCAGTTTCTCCTCCCTTGGTATTTACACCTCAACTGCTAGAAGAGGGCCTCACCCTCCCTGATTGAACTAACCTCGTTATCTCCAGACTGATTCTTGCCAGCATATTTATACCTGCCTCTGGAAATGTCCAATTCATGCATCTGACGAAATGGGTATTCACCCACAAAAGCTTATGCTCCAATACATCTGTTAGTCTACCAGGTGCCACAGGTCTCTTTGTTGCTTTTTACAGATCTAGACTAACACGGCTACCCCTCTGATACTTGACACCATGCAAGGCACTGCATTTAGCCGTATGGAATGGAAATCTATCAACCTCATGAAGAAACTTGCACAAGTACAGACAGATATCATCTTCCTTTCCAAATGCAAACGGATGGACATCATACCAAATGGACTGAAGGTGAAAAATCCATTGCTATCTACATACTGCACAGACCACAGTGAGAGATTATGCCATACATTATCAAAGAAACTGAGGAACCACCCGATCAGCATCCTATACAGCAAACAGGAAAACATCAAAAAAGAGCTCTCCAACCTGGAGACTTTCATAAATATCCAACCCTCCACACAAACGGACTTTTCTAAAATAAGACAGGAGATCTACATTACACACTTCACCTCTCTACAAAGGAAAAAGGACTGTAAGTTGTCTAAAATCCTACCTGCCACATGGGGCCACAAGAGTGGTACCCCTAACTCACTCAGCAATCTCGTCAATCTATCCAGCTATACACTCAACCCGACAGAAGAGTCTGTCCTATCTCAGGGACTCTCTTTTTACCCCACCACCCCCACGAACATGTTACAGTTCTGCGGTGATCTGGAAGCCTACTTTTCCCGTCTTTGACTCAAAGAATACTTTCAAGATAACACTGAACAGTGCACTGATACACAGATACCCGCCCACCAACAACACAAGAAGAACTCCACATGGACTCCTCTTGAGGGTCGAAATGACAGTCTGGACCTATACATAGAATGCTTCCGCCGACGTGCACAGGAAGAAATTGTGGAAAAACAACATCACTTGCCTCATAATCTAAGTTGTGCAGAATGCAATGCCATCCACAGCCTCAAAAACAACCCTGACATTATAATCAAAGAGGCTGATAAAGGAGGTGCTGTTGTCATCATGAACAGGTCTGACTACCAAGAGGAGGCTGCCAGACAACTCTCCAATACCAAATTCTACAGGCTACTTTCCTCAGATCCCACTGAGGAATATACTAAGAAACTGCACCATCTACTCAGGACACTCCCTACACTAACACAGGAACAAATCAACACTCCCTTAGAGCCCCGACCGGGGTTATTCTATCTACTACCCAAGATCCACAAACCTGGAAATCCTGGATGCCCCATCATTTCTGGAATTGGCACTCTCACTGAAGGACTATCCGAATATGTGGACTCTCTACTCGGACTCTACGCCACCAGCACTCCCAGCTACCTCCGTGACACCACTGATTTCCTGAGAAAACTACAATGCATTGGTGATCTTCCAGAAAACACTATCCTAGCCACCATGGATGAGGAGGCTCTCTACACAAACATCCCACACACAGATGGAATACAAGCTGTCAGGAACAGTATACCTGATGATGACACAGCACAACTGGTTGCTGAGCTTTGTGACTTTATCCTCACACACAATTATTTCAAATTTGGTGACAATATATACCTCCAGACCAGTGGCACCGCTATGGGCACCCGCATGGCCCCACAATATGCCAACATTTTTATGGCTGACCTGGAACAATGTTTCCTCAGCTCTCGTCCACTCACGCCCTTTCTCTACCTACACTACATTGATGACATCTTCATCATCTGGACCCATAGGAAGGAGACTCTGGAAGAATTCCACCATGATTTCAACAGCTTCCACCCCACAATCAACCTCAGCCTGGACCAATCTACACGGGAGGTCCACTTCCTAGACACCACCGTATGAATAAGTGACGGTCACTTTAACACCACCCTATACCGAAAACCCACCGACCTCTATGCCTACCCTCATGCCTCCAGCTTCCATCCTGGACACACCACACGATCCATTGTTTACAGCCAAACACTGAGGTACAACCGCATTTGCTCCAACCCCTCAGACAGAGACCAACACCTACAAGATCTTCACCAAGCATTCTCAAAACTATGATACCCACACGAGGGAATAAGGAAACAAATCAACAGAGCCAGACGTGTACCCAGAAGCCTCCTGCTGCAAGACAAGACCAAGAAACAAACCAACAGAACTCCACTGGCCATCACCTACAGTCCTCAGCTTAAATCTCTCCAACGCATCATCAGTGCTCTACAACCCATCCTGGACAATGATCCTTCGCTTTCACAGACGTTGGGAGGCAGGCCAGTCCTTGCCCACAGACAACCTGCCAATCTTAAGCATATTCTCACCAGCAACCACACAACGCACCATAACAACTCTAATTCAGGAACCAATCCATGCAACAAACTTCGATGCCAACTCTGTCCACATAGCTACACCAGCGACATCATCACAGGACCTATCCAGATCAGCTACAACATCACCGGTTCATTCACCTGCACGTCCACCAATGTTATATACACCATCATGTGCCAGCAATGCCCCTCTGCTATGTACATTGGCCAAACTGGACAGTCCCTACGTAAAAGGATAAATGGACACAAGGCAGATATTAGGAATGGCAATATACAAAAACCTGTAGAAGAACACTTCAACCTTTCTGGCCACACAATAGCAGATTTTAAGGAAGCCATCCTACAGCAAAAAAACGTCAGGACCAGACTTCAAAGAGAAACTGCTGAGCTTGGTGCAAATTTGACACCATCAGCTCAGGATCAAACAAAGACTGTGAATGGCTAGCCAACTATAAAAGCGGTTTCTCCTCCCTTGGTATTCACACCTCAACTGCTAGAAGAGGGCCTCATCCTCCCTGATTGAACTAACCTCGTTATCTCCAGACTGATTCTTGCCTGCATATTTATACCTAACACTGGAAATTTCCATTACATGCCTCTGACGAAGTGGGTATTCACCCACAAAAGCTTATGCTCCAATACATCTGTTAGTCTATAAGGTGCCACAGGACTCTTTGTTGCTTTGCACAGAGGGTATCTCCCTTGGAGGAGCAGTGACACCCAGTGGCCAATAAGGGTAATGCACAGATTATGTTTCCCTTGGCACAGCAATGACACCTGGTGGCCAGTTGGGGTAATGCACAGAAGGTGTTTCTCTTGGAGCAGCAGTGACACCCAGGGGCAAGTCAGAGAAATGCACAGAGTGTATTGCCCATGGAGCAGCAGTGACACCAGGTGTCCAGTTGCGGTAATGCGGGGGCGGAGGGGGGGGGAGGTGGGCTCCCATGTAGGAGTAGTGATACCCAGTGGCCAGTCAGGGTAATGCACAGAGTGTATCTCCCATGAAGCAGCAGTGACACCTGGTGGCCAGTCAGGGTAATGCAGAGCGTATGTCTCCCTTGGAGGAGCAGTGACACCCAGTGGCCAATAAGGGTAATGCACAGATCATGTGTCCCTTGGCACAGCAGTGACACCTGGTGGCCAGTAGGGGTAATGCACAGAAGGTGTTTCTATTGGAGGAGCAGTGACACCCAGTGGCCAATCAGGGAAAAGCACAGAGTTTATCTCCCATGAAGCAGCAGTGACATCCGGTGGCCAGTCAGGGTAATGCAGAAAGTATGTCCCCCTTGGAGGAGCAGTGACACCTGGTGGCCAGTCAGGGTAATGCAGAGTATTTACCTTTTACAGCTATCTACCTGGGCCTCTTAACAATTCAGATCCCCTTCGCTGTCCAATTGCAGGCCACTTCCCCAGTAGCTTATGGAGGGGACCCAAGTCTGCCCGCTACAGACAGCAAACAAAACCACAGACATGTGACAACACTGAAAATACGAAGGGAAGTAAAACATTAAGTGGGTATTATTATGGGTATTTTAAATGAGTGTTTAGGACCAACACTGTGTAAGTGCAACAGAGCCCTGTAGAAACAGGCAAAATTCTCTTGGTTTCACATTGTGTGTTTTACCAACTCAAAAACTCAGAGTAGGCTCATTAAGTTTTTATAAGCCCTTTAAGTAAGCAGAGCACATGAACCCATGGCTTTGGAGTTTGCAGACAGATCCCTGCTTCAAAGAGCTTGCAAATAAGCTCTACAAAACACCTAGCTCCAAACCTAGAGCTGCTTGCTGTTTTAGTCAATGGGAGTACGATGAAGAACCAGAACTATACCATTATGCCAGATAGCAAAGATCTGGTGTTAATTATTTCCAATACCTCTCCCCAAACAAGACAAGTGACTCCAGACAAGTGATTTCCATTAGGTTTTAGAATTTGTTTGGGGAGAGGCATCTCTCCCCTGCCGCCGTAGCCAGTGGCAGATTTAGAGTTAGTGGGGCCCTGTGCTCAGCTTCATTTTTGCGGCCCTCCCTCAGGACCCAGCCAAGAAAAAGAACATCCTCTCTTATCTTCCCCCGTGTTTTTCATTCTTTTTTTCTTCCTCCTCCTCCTATATGATAAGTAATAGGCAGTAAATGAAAATAAAGTGAAGCACCTTAATACAGTGACACTGGGTGGTCACTCAAGGTAATGCACAGTTGCTCCATGAGGGAAATGCTTTGTGCATTACTCGGAGTGGGCCACACAGTGTCACTGTTGCTCTGTGGGGGAAATGCTTTGTGCATTACTTGGATTGGCCCTCTGATGTCACTGTTGCTCCATGAGGAAAGTTCTTTGTGGGTTACCTGTATTGGCCACCCGCTGTCACTGTTGCTCATTGAGGGAAATGTTCTGTGTATTACAATGAATGGCTACACAATGTCACTGTTGCTCCATGAGAGGAATGCTGTGTACATTACCCTGAGTGGCCACCCAGTGTCACTAAGTATTTCCCTCATGGAGCAAGAGTGAAACCAGGTGGCCAATCCAGATAATGCACAAAACATTTCCCTCATCAAGGGACAGTGGAGTGGCCACTCTGAGTAAGGCACAAAGCATTTTCCTCATGGAACAACAGTGACACCTGGTGGTCACTCCGGGTAATGCACAGTTGCTCCATGAAGGAAATGTTTTTGCATTATCCCGAGAGGCCACCCAGTGTCACCCTTGCTCCATGTGGGAAATGCTTTGTGCATTACCTGGGTTAGACACCAGGTGTCAGACTTTCTCCATGAGGGAAATGCTTTGTGCATCACCCTGAGTGGCCACCCAGTGTCACTCTTGCTCCGTGAGGGAAATGGTTTGTTCATTACCTGGATTGGCTGTCTGATGTCACTGTTGCTCATTGAGGAAAATGTTCTGTGTATTATACCAAATGGCTACGCAACGTCACTGTTGCTCCATGAGGGCAATGCTTTGTGCATTACCCCGACTGACCACCCTGTGTCACATTTGCTCCATGAGGGAAATGCTTTGTGCATTCCTCTGTGTGGCCACCCAGTGTCACTGTTGCTGCCCAATTCGCAGCGTTTCAATGTGGCAGTGATGGCATGTTGGGTTTTATTTAAATTCTTATTTTTACTTTGTTGACAGCTGCTAATTTTGGCCCAATTTGCTTTCTTTGGACAGACCGTAATGCATAGTTGCTCCGTGAAGGAAATGCTTTGTGCCGTCGTCGGAGTGGCCACCCAGTGTCACCCTTGCTCCATGAGGGAAATGCTGTGTGCATTACCCTGAGTGGCCACCCAGTGTCACTGTTACTGCCCAAGGTTAATGCTTTGTGCATTATTTGGGATGGCCACTCTGTGTCATTGTTGCTCCGTGAGAGAGATGCTTTGTGCATTACTCCAAATGGCCACCTGGTGTCACTGTTGCTCCATGATGGAAATGCTTTGTGCATTACTCGGAGTGGCTAGGGTTACCATACGTCCGGATTTTCCCGGACATGTCCGGCTTTTGGGGGCTCAAATCCCCGTCCGGGGGGAAATCCCCAAAAGCCGGACATGTCCGGGAAAATTGGGAGGGACGGAGGGCTCGGCGGTGCTCGGCCAGGGCCTCTGGGGCTGAGGTCGGCGGTGCGGGGCCGGGCCGGGGCCGGCGGTGCTCGGCAGGAGCCGGGGGTGCGGTGCCGGGCCGGGGTCACGGGGCCGTGCCGGGAGCCGGGCGCGCGGTGCCGGGCCGGGGGCCAGGCGGGGCCGGGAGCCGGGGGCGCGGTGCCGAGCGGGGGTCGCGGTGCCGTGCCTGGAGCCGGGGTCGCGGTGCCATGCCGGGACCCGGGCGCACGGCCGGGCCAGGAGCCGGGGTCGCAGTACCGGGCCGGGGGCCGGGCCCGCGGGGCCGGGCCGGGAGCCGGGCCGCGGGCGCGGTGTCAGGCCGGGAGCCGGGCCCGCGGGCCGGGGGCACGGTGCCGAGCTGGGCCGGGCCGGGAGCCGGGGTCGCAGTACCGGGCCGGGAGCCGGGGTCGCGGGGCCGGGCCCGTGGGGCCGAGAGCCGGGGGCGCGGTGCCGGGCCGGGGTCGCAGTGCTGGTCCGGGGTCACGGGGCCAGGGTCACAGGGCCGGGAGCCGGGGGCGCAGTGCCGGGCCGGGGTCGCAGTGCTGGTCCGGGGTCGCGGGGCCGGGGTCGCAGGGCCGGGAGCCGGGGTCGCGGGGCCGGGCCCGCGGGGCCGGGGGAGGAGCAGGGGGCGGAGCATTCAGGGGAGGGGGCAGAGTTGGGGCGGGGCTGAGGGTGGGGAAGGGGCGGGGATGGGGCGGGGCCGGGTCCCCATAGAGTGTCCTCCTTTTTAAAAACTAAAAGATGGTAACCCTAGGAGTGGCCACCCATTGTCACTGTCCCTTCATAAGGGAAATGGTTTGTGCATTACCTGGATTGGCCACCCGGTTTCGCTGTTGCTCCATGAGGGAAATACTTAATGACACTGGGTTGCCACTTGGGGTAATTCACAGTTGCTCCATGAAGTAAATGCTTTGTGCCTACCCCGAGTGGCCACACATTGTCAGTCTTGCTCCATGAGGGAAATGCTCTGTGCATTACTCCAAGTGGCCACCCTGTGTCACTGTTGCTTCATGAGGGAAATGCTTTGTGCATTACTCCAAGTGGCCACCCTGTGTCACTATCAGGGGGTAGCCGTGTTAGTCTGTATCTACAAAAACAAGGAGTCTGGTGGCACCTTAAAGACTAACAGATTTATTTGGGCATAAGCTTTCGTGGGTAAAAACCTCACTTCTTTGGATGCATAGTTTTAACCCACGAAAGCTTATGCCCAAATACATTTGTTAGTCTTTAAGGTGCCACCAGACTCCTTGTTGTTCCTGTGTCACTGTTGCTCCATGAGGAAAATGCTTTGTGCATTTCCTGGATTGCCCTGTGTTACTGTTGCTCATTGAGGGAAATGTTCTGTGTATTACACCGAATGGCTACACAACGTCACTCTTCCTCAATGGGGGAAATGCTTTGTGCTTTACTCAAAGTGCAGATTTGCACACTGAAGTGACAGGTGTAAACTTGGGGGAGACCTAGGTGTTGGCAGGACGGTTGTGCCCTTTCTTTCCTCCTTTGTCACTCCTCTGTCTCATAAGCATGTCTGTTCTCCTCAAAGTGGAGTGTGGCTTGGTGTATGGTGTGCACAGGGCCGGCTCTAGGGTTTTTGCCGCCCCAAGTGGCGGGGGAAAAAAAAAAGCCACGATCGGCGGCAGCTCCACCGCTCCGCTTCTTCTTTGGCGGCAATTCAACGGCAGGTCCTTCCCTCCAAGATGGACCTGCCCTCTGCCTTGGAGCTGCTCCCCAAGACTCCTTCTTGCTGTGCAGGGGGGGAGGAGAGAAAGAACGGGGCTAATGTCAGGGTGTCCCCCTCCCCACTGCTCCAGCACCCCGCTTACCCCATCTTCCATAGAGCAGGGGGGACACACGACAGGGCTGAGGACGGAGGGAGCTTGCTGGCAGCAGCTGAGGTCTCAGCAAGCTGATCTAATTAACAAGGCAGTGTACTTAAAGGGGAAATGCGCCTCTCTCTCTCACACACACACGGTGTGTGTCTCTGTCTCTGTCTGCGATGCTGTCTCCCCTCCCTCCATTCCTGCTGCCTTGTAGAGTGTGAAAGTTAACCCTTGAGGGCTCAGCCAATTGCTAGTTCATCATTTAGCAGTAAGGCATTCCCTGGGAAATATCTCACCCTCTGACTCCTCCACCTCAACCAAGCTTCACAATCATCATCACTGTGTGCCAGTATTAAATTGTTTGTTTAAATTGTTTAAAACTTATACTGTGTGTGTGTGTGTGTGTGTGTGTGTGTATAGTCTTTTGTCTGGTAAAAAATATTCCCTGGAACCTAACTCCCTAATTTACATTAATTCTTATGGGGAAATTGGACTCACTTAACATGGTTTCACTTAAAGTCGCATTTTCCAGGAACATAACTACAAAGTTAAGTGAGGAGTTACTGTATGTCTTTGAAGCCCTTCGGCTGTCCTCTGCGAGCCCCTCTTCCCTGACTTAACTAAGAAAAGAGTACTTGCTTTGGGAGGAGAGTGCCAGGCATACATACACAGTGGCCAGCCCAGTGGAGCTGGGGTTTCATGACCTGCTCTTCTATGCTGGTAATATCGGCTGCAGAGAGAACGCTGATGTTAGTGTATCAGTCTTCCCTGCTGATCCTGAGACTCCTCCTCAGGCAGTGCTGCTGGAACCACTCCAGCCCCTTGAGATGTTGTCTGTAGCTGACCCAGGTCTCGCACCCACAGAGAAGGGTGGGGATGACAACTGCTTTGTAAACCAAGATCTTGGTGCCAGTTTGCAGGTCCCTCTCATTGAAGACTCCTTTGAGTAGTATTCCAAAGGATGTGCTGGCACAGTGGATCCTGTATTCAATTTCTGTGTCAATGCTGGCTGTTTGGGAGAGGTGGCTGCCAAGGTATGCATGGATTCTCCACTGATGGTGATTTGTGGGGTACGAAGAGTAGTTTGTGCAGGTGAGGACTGGTAAAGTACCTTGGTTTTCCTGATGTTGAGAGAGAGACCCAGGCAGCGATAGGCATCTGCAAAAAGATTTAGGGTACTTTGCAGATTGGCCTTTGTGTGTGCGAGAATGACACAGTCATCTGTATACTGATCAGTGATGCCAATTCTCGTGATCTTAGGTTTTGTTTGGAGATTGCGGAGTTGATCATCCATACAATACTCAATTCCGATTTCATCAGGAAGGCGGTCGTGGATGAGAAGCAGGATCACGGCAAGGTAAATGGAAAAGAGTGTTGGAGGAATGACACAGCCCTGCTTGACACCAATGCGAATGATGAATGGTTCAGTCTCTGAGTCGTTGCACAGAATGGTGGCAGTCATCCTGTCATGGAGTAGTCTGATGATGGAAATGAATTTCCGTGGACAGCCAAATCTACACAGCACCTTCCATAGGGCATCACGATTGATAGAATCAAAGGTAGCCATCTTACAGCAAAAAAACTTCAGGACCAGACTCCAAAGAGAAACTGCTGAGCTTCAGTTCATCTGCAAATTTGACACCATCAGATCAGGATTAAACAAAGACTGTGAATGGCTATCCAACTACAGAAGCAGTTTCTCCTCCCTTGGTGTTCACACCTCAACTGCTAGCAGAGCACCTCACCCTCCCTGATTGAACTAACCTCGTTATCTCCACACTGATTTATACCTGCCTCTGGAGATTTCCATTACTTGCATCTGAAGAAGTGAGGTTCTTACCCACGAAAGCTTATGCTCCCAATACTTCTGTTAGTCTCAAAGGTGCCACAGGACCCTCTGTTGCTTTTTACCACCAAGGGTTATCCTCTCCCTACAATGGTGGACACAGCCAGGGAATGTATGCTCCGGGATTCCCTTTCAACAAGACCCCCCCCCATCAGTGACTATTACAACAGATGCCTCGCTGATAGATTGGGGCACCCACTTGGGTCACCACAATGTACAAGGCAAGTGGCCAGCGACGGAAACCCAACTACATATCAATTTCCTGGAACTCCGTGAGGTACACAATGCATGCTGACCCTTCCTCCCACTCATACGAGAAACCTCAGTCTCTATTCCCACTGACAATGTGGCGTGCATGTTTTACATCAATTGCCAAGGAGGAGCCAGGTCTCACTCGCTATGCGTAGAAGCCATGAATTTATAGAACTTCTGCATCAGCAACAATATAAACATCACAGCATCATACCTACCAGGGTGCCAAAACACTACAGCCGACAACCTCAGCAGGCACTTCTCACAGGAACACGAGTGGGAAATCCACGACAGTGTTCTCGACACAATATTCCAAAAATGGGGTCACAGAGTAATCGACCTTTTCGCCTCAGTGACAAATCATAAATGTCCAGTGAAAGTATATGGCAATAAAGATTGTCTTTCAAGTTGCTCATTTTAAAGCAGGCATTGGTCTATGGGGCAAGAGAGGTGGGAGGAGGCCATATCTTATACTGACATGCTTGAACCTTTCATAAACTCAAGGTTGGTGTGTGGGAAGAACTTCTCCCTACAGAAGAAACAAACACAACAGAAACAGGACTTCTTTGTTCTGTTCTGCAACTTTGAATAAGAGTTATTGCTCCAACATCTGGCATTTTGCTGATTAGGCTTTTTTTTAGCAAAGCAAGGTTATCTTTTGTTTATTCTGCTTTCTCTTAGCTAATCACTATTTGCTTTGGTCTCCTGACCAAACTCTGGACTTCAGGTCTGGAAAAGAGCTGGCCCAATCCATATACCAAGTTATTACATAAGCTGCACATGGATTTTAACCCTTCAATATCAGCCTCCCACCCCCCTGTACCCTGTTACAATGTAATAGCAAGCATTTGTATTGTATATACACCTGTAATTAAGTAAGCCATCAAACAGGTATAAACCTTGTGTAATGCAAATGAATCTTAACAGGAGTGTTAATTCCTGCACATTAAAAGCATGTGGTCATTGTGTGTGAGATTAAAGATCAAACTCTCTAAATGCATTCCTCTTTTCCCACCATGAAGAAAGAACTCACATGGGGGCCATCCTGTCAGCTTGGTTTCTGTGAGAAGCAGCAATAGATATGGAAACAAGGAAAAATTCTTCATCTCTTGGCTTTTTGGATTCTAACAGGGCAGAAAACTGAACCAGGAGGTGTAGATCCCCAGAGTTATTCTGAGTAGCCCTGAAAGACTTTTGGGAAACTGGCAGAACTCTACGTCTCTGCTACCTTTTGAAATGATAGACTGTGACTCACCTGTGCATATATTTTTATCTGCTTTAACCTCTCAATAACTCTCATTTCCTCACTTCCTCTTCCTGGTCTCAGATCACCTTTAGGACATGCTGGAATGCCTGTCTTGGCTCCCTTGCTCCAAGATGAACAATATGTAGGAGTCAGAAGCCTCTGTTGAATATGCTTGTGGGTAGGTACAGATTTGCCTATCAAAGTTGCCCAGCTTGGGTATAGGTTCTGAGATTACGGGGTTGGAATTGAGCCTTAGGTAAGCAAATCAGAGAATTTCCTAGGAAGCAGGATCCGGCCTTTGTTGCTGTCAATGCTGTTGACAGAAGGGTTATACATAGAATTCATGAAATAGATTACGCAAGTGAGAAGCTGAAGCATTACTTCCTTTGAAGCCATGCATTGTTTATTGTTTTATAAAATTGTTAATTATTAAATTTATTGGCAAACAATTTTATCTTAATTAAGGCTCTCAGGGCATCCTTCACATCTTGGTTTCTCAGGCTGTAGATGAGGGGGTTCAGCATGGGGATCACCACGGTATACAATACAGAGAATATTTTGTCTTGGTCCAAAGAGTAACTGGATGTGGATCGGAAATTCAAGAAGAGAATTGTCCCATGGAATATGGTGACAGCCGTCAGGTGGGAGGTGCAGGTGCTGAAGGTTTTCCATCTCCTATTGGTGGAGGGGATCCCGAGGATGGTGCTGAGGATGTAAATATAGGATACCAAGACTGATAGAATAGTGATTATTTCAATTAGTCCAGCAAGGTTAAATATCAGGAGTTCATTCGTATGGGTGTCAGAGCAAGAGAGCGATAACAATGACGTAATAGCACAGAAAAAATGATTTATCTCCTTAGACCCACAGAAGGACAAACTAAATGTGAAGCTTGTGTGTACCATGGAATGCAATAGGCCAATTATGTATGACCCAGCTACCAGTGAGACACAGACTCTAGGGGACATGATAATTGTGTAGAGCAGAGGGTTACAGATGGCCACATACCGATCATAGGCCATCACAGCCAGGAGGAAACATTCTGTAGTGCCCAGGGCTAAAAAGAAGTACAATTGTGCTGCACAGCCAGCCCAAGAGATGGCTTTTCTCTCCTCTAGGAAGCTCACAATTGTCTTGGGTGCGGTCACAGAGGAGTAACAGATATCCAGGAAAGATAAATTACTGAGGAAATAGTACATGGGGGTATGAAGCCGAGATTCAATCCTAATTAACATGATCATTCCAAGATTCCCCACCAAGGTGATGGTATAAATAGCTAGAAAGAATGCAAAAATGATGGTCTGAAGTGTTGGGTTTTCTGTTAATCCCACAAAAATGAATTCAGTGGCCTCTGTGGTATGGTTATCCACAGCCATTTTGTCTAAACTGAGTTACCTAGATTTGACAAAAGAGAAGAGACAGACATTAGATGAGATTATATAGGCAGCTAAATTAACTGCGTAGAGATGAAACACTTGTGTCAATCACTTTCTTGCTTAGTAGTCATAACTCCATGTGCATGAAGGGCTCTGTTAGAAAGTGTTTCCATACCCCAGTAAGAGCCGTTTACACCACATCCTGGTGCTATTTGGTGTTTTTTAAACATTAGGACTGGAGAAAACTCACTTGCCCAACACAGTCTCAAAAACACAGAGAACACACTGGGTATTCTCTGGGTAGGTCTGCTCTGCAGATGTATTCTTAACTAGGGTTAAAATAGCAGTGAAAATGTGACAACCAGCTTTTAATTTGGTTTAGCAATTTGAGTTAAAGCCTATAGGGAAGCCTGGGATTGAAATAGGGTGACCAGACAGCAAGTATGAAAAATCGGGACAGGGGGTGGGGGGTAATAGAAGCCTATATAAAAAAAAGACCCAAAAATCGGGACTGTCCCTATAAAATCGGGACATCTGGTCACCCTAGATTGAAATCAAGGTGCTAACCCCAAGATAAAAGTCCAGTTGCCATATCCTCACTGCTATTTTCACTTGAGTTAGTTAATGCAGGTTAGCTAACTCATGGCAAGAACACACATTTTTATGCAGAGTAAACATGCCACCAGGCCTTTACAAACAATCACATCAGGAATCTGGTTTTCAAACAAAGGGCTAATTAGAAACAACCCCTCCAAAGCAAAACTTGGCTTAGAAAAAGTTAATGTTTAAAAGTCCCCCCCCCCACCCGCCCGCCCGCCCGCCCACCCGCTGCTCTTCAGCAATCCAAACACAATAACTATTTCCTCATTTCCTCTTCCTGGTCTCAGATCACCTTTAGGACATGCTGGAATGCCTGTCTTGGCTCCCTTGCTCCAAGCGGAACAATATGTAGGAGTCAGAAGCCGTAGTGTGGGTCTTTGTAAAGGATTTTGGTAGGATTTTAATTAATTGTTTTATAGGTATGTTTGTGTTCTATTCTTTACCCTGACAATAGTGTGCATTTAAAATATTGTCAAGGGAACCCAGAACATTGGATGGGCCATCTTTTAGTGTAGGAAACATCTAAATAAATAAATAAATATCGTCCTTATGCATCTAGATTCATCGATTTTAAGTCGAGAAAGGACTATTAGAGCCTCTCGTCTGACATCATGTATAACACAGGCCATAAAAATTCACTCCGTTACTCTTGTACTGAGCCTAATAACTTGTTTTTGATGAAGGCATTCAGACCTGAAGACGTCAATAGCTGGAGAATCCCCAATTACTTTGGTAGTTAGTTCCCAGGGTTATTCATCCTCACTGTTAAATGATGTACTGCTTGCTATTAGCACAACAGATTTACATGAAACAATCTACATATGAAATCATGAGTGGATTATTTAAAAAAAGAGTTTTTCTCTAAGAAATACATGTACATATATTTACATACAATTATACTTGAGGAACACAGACACTATCAATGTGACACCAGTATATACTGCAGAAATGCTCACCACAAATTAATACACATTTCTTACACAATAGGATAAGAAATCCCAGATCATGGCTTCCACAAACACGTTCATACATCTGAGACGCCACATGACTGATATTGTTCACATTGCCTAACAGATCATTCATATCATTTCCATTCCTAGAAATAATCTTCTGCTCCACCAACACATCCTACTGTGAGAAACAATAGTGGCTGATTCAAAGCCCCATTAAAGTCAATGAAAAGAATGCAGGGTACAGGAGGGAAAGAACAATTGGAGCGGTGTGCAGTAGAATGTAGAGAAGTGTCAGGAGGCATGGGGAATTTGGGGTGTGTGGTGTGTAAAAGAATGTGGAGGGTAGGAAGGAAGGGGAAAGTGGGGGTACACTCCAGCTGCTATGTGCTCTTCCAGAGTAATCAGAGAGTAGCAATGAATCTGGCTCTAAAAGAAAATTAAAAAATATATCTCTTTAACTCATCAGAAATATCACATGGTAGCATTATCATTGTGTTGTAGTGCTCAAGTATAAAAGTAAAATAAAACAAAAACAAACAAACAACAACCAAGGAAATTCCCAGGGAAACATGTTAAGATGGAGTTAAGTTTCAGAATATGTATCAGTAAAATAAATTAGAAGGATGGTGTGATTATCCCAAAATAAGAGAAATCCAGGAAAATGTAAGACTTAAATCCAAACATGTCAAGGGATGAAGAGTTAAGCCACCCAACATGCCTTAACTCTACTCTGTAGTGACACCATGAAAGGAGGAAAAATTATTCAAAAATTGGTTAAATCTCACCCAACCCCCACCATGTTCTCTCCCAAATGTTTCTCTCTCTCTCTCACACACACACACCCCTTTTCATTGTGCATCAGAATAGAAGCACATTTCAAACCTTGAAATATTTTGCCAAACAAGAATTCTTGTTTTCTGACCTGGTGTTGGTGAATTCAAACAGCTTGGGAAATTCAGTGTCACTGCCCTCTGAACATCAGATAGATGGGCTGTCACAACCCTAGAGCTGGGAAAATAACTGAGTTTTCAATTCAGCCAGCAAACCAAAAACACGAGGAAAAGAAATGATCAGATTGGTTTAGAAAATGTCCAGAATCTGTCAGCAAATCAGAGGAGGTGCATATGAGTGTAACCATGCTCCCCTTTGTAACCTATTGCCCAGCATGGTTTCATCTGTGCCTGGGATGCAGGAGACATCTCCTACTCTGGAACAGGGGCTTGAATTCAGTTCTTCTTTTTCCTTTGTGAGGTGCCAGACCAGTAGGCTATAGGCCAATGTGGGGTGAGTTGCTCTCAGACTGTCCTGCTGAAGTTGTTCTACTGTGTACAAATAAAGAGTAGGACAGAGAGAATGTCCCTAGAACCTGGTGATTAAAGGACTCGTGTAGCCAGTAGAAGATGTCATTCCAAATCCCTTCTCTGACTCATCACCTGCTTCCCGAGTGAGTCCCTTAATTACCAGGCTTCAGAGCTGATTGTGTGCTCTCTTTTCCACCCAATTAATATTGAAATATTTATACATAATGGAATAACTTCAACAAGAGTGATGGAGAGCCATCCATTGCAGAATAGCCTGTAGTCTGGCAGTCAGACTGCTCATGTTGGTGAGGGGAGCGCTGAGTTCACATCCCTGCTCCAGTGTGAGAATTGAGACCTGGGTCTACTGCACCCCAGGCAGGTGGAGGTTGTTAATGAGATGCACACATGCACTGTTTGCTGGCTGTGCAAAAAAACTGTTTCCCAGGTGAAGCTCTTTGAGGATAAATTTGCCTTCACATTTTCTCCCAGCTCTAGTCACAGCAAATACGTAGATCTCCAGCAAGAGTAATTGCATCATCAACCTTGACATCTCATTCTATTGCCTGAGTTGCAAAAATCAATTCCTGATTCTGAACTTCCCCTGCTGCAGCTTAAGCCCCTTTTTGTGACCTCAGCAACTTTATTGAGAGTAATCAGTCCCCACCCTCTTTATGACATATCAGTCTAGATCCAGGAAAGTTCTATTGCTTTCTTGTCTTTTCTCCTCACTTTACATGCCCTACTCCCTTAAATTCCCTCCCCTCTTCCCCCAATAATAAAAAAAGAATTTAAGCTGTGATCTTTGT
Organism: Chrysemys picta bellii; assembly: GCF_011386835.1. Classification (NCBI taxonomy): domain Eukaryota; kingdom Metazoa; phylum Chordata; order Testudines; family Emydidae; genus Chrysemys; species Chrysemys picta. The sequence goes on along the minus strand of NC_088794.1, from coordinate 12,026,446 downwards.
GATCTGGGCCATACATCTTACCTGAACTACAGGAAAACAATTCTTCAAAGACCAAGGGAATTTGGGGTACAGATGAGATGCTACTGGAGTGTTTTATTTGTTCTGAAACCTTCTGGGAATGAGCCACTAAGACATCTCCAAGCTCTGTGTCTCCGATGGCTCTTCAGAAGCAATCACAATTCTCCTCTGTCTTTAAAGAGAATGAGGGTGTGGTTCAGATTATGTACATTTATATTTTTTAATGGTTTGATTGTATGTACTGCTCCTCCTTTCTGAATAAAAATATTGATATCAGTGGAGAAGATTATGGCTAAGATACTTCCACTCCAACATAAGAAGAGAAAACAAACTCACAAAGGATGCTGCCAGTCAGGATTCAGGCACATTCACTGAGCATCGTGGGGCTTCTAAACTGACATGGGAAATCACAAGGCCTTGAAAGGGGACAGGATAACTAAGTACAGGCTTAGTTAACTTTGGTTTACTGAAGGCCTTGTCACAGACCACTGGCTATGAAGTTACATCCATTTTGGCTTCTTTATTGGATTCTTATTCAGATGCTTATGGGTGGGTTGGTGTTAGTGGTGGAAGAGTCAACTGTGAAACGTAAATTCTAAAACATTCTGGTGTCAAGCCCTGGAAACTTTTCAGATTTGGATCTGATAATGGTGCTTCGGACCCAGTCATGAGACTACTCTATGTCTTTCTGAGGAACCTAAGAACAGCCATATTGGGTCAGACTAAATGCCAGTCTAGCCCAGTATTTAGCCCAGTATCCTGTCTTCCAACAGTAGCCAATGCCAGGTGCTTCAGAGGGAATTAACAGAACAGGTAATCATCAAGTGATACATTCCCTGTTGCCCACTCCCAGCTTTTGGCAAACAGAGAGTAGGGACATCATCCCTGCCCATCCTGGCTAGTATCCATTGATGGACCTATCCTCCATGAACTTATCTAGTTCTTTCTTGAACCCTGTTATAGTCTTGGCCTTCATAACATCCTCTGGCAAAGAGTTCCACAGGTTGACTGTGCGCTGTGTGAAGAAATACTTCCTTTTGTTTGTTTTAAACCTGCTGCCTATTAATTTAATTTGGTGACCCCTAGTTCTTGTGTTATGAGAAGAGGTAAATAACACTTCCTTATTTACTTTCTCTATACCACTCATGATTTATAGACCTCAATCACATCCCCCTTTAGTTGTCTCTTTTCTAAGCTGAAAAGTCCCAACCTTATTAATCTCTCAAACGGAAGCCATTCCATACCCCTATTCATTGTTGCCCTTTTCTGAACCTTTTCCAATTCCAATATATCTTTTTTGGGATGGGGCAACTACACCTGCATCAGTATTCAAGATGTGAGCATACCATGGATTTATATAGAGGGAATATGATATTTTCTGTCTCATTATCTATCCCTTTCTTAATGATTCCCAACATTCTGTCCGCTTTTTTAACTGCTGCTGCACATTGAGTAAATGTTTTCCGAGAACTATCCACAATGACTCCAAGATCTCTTTCTTGAGTGGCAACAGCTAATTTAACCCCATTATTTTATACATATAGTTGGGATTATGTTTTCCATTGTGTATTACTTTGCATTTATCCACACTGAATTTCATCTGTCATTTCCTTGCCCAGTCACCCAGTTTTGAGAGATCCTTTTGTAGCTCTTCGCAGTCTGCATGGGACTTAACTATCTTGAGAAGTTTTCAACCATCTGCAAATTTTGCCACCTCACAGTTTACCCTTTTTTTCCAGATCATTTATGAATATGTCGAATAGGACTGGTCCCAGTACAGACCCCTGGGGGACACCGTGATTTATCTTTCTTCATTCTGAAAACTGACCATTTATTCCTACCCTTTGTTTCCTATCTTTTAACTAGTTATCAATCCATGATAGGACCTTCCCTCTTATCCCATGACAGCTTACTTTGCTTAAGAGCCTTTGGTGAGGGACCTTGTCAAAGGCTTTCTGAAAATCTAAGTACACTATATCCACTGGATCCCCCTTGTCCACATGCTTGCTGACCCCCTCAAAGAATTCTAGTAGATTGGTGAGGCATGATTTCCCTTTACAAAAACCATGTTGACTCTTCCCCAACAAACTATGTTCATCTATGTGTCTGACAAATTTGTTCTTTATTATAGTTTCAACCAGTTTGCCTAGTACTGAAGTCAGACTTACCTGCCTGTAGTTGCCGGGATCAGCTCTGGAGCCCTTCTTAAAAATTGGCATCACATTAGCTATCCTCCAGTCATTTGGTACAGAACCTGATTTAAATGATAGGTTACAGACTACAGCTAGTAGTTCTGCAATTTCACATTTGAGTTCCTTCAGAACTCTTGGGTGAATGTGATCTAGTCCTGGTGACTTATTACAGTTTATTTTATCAATTTGTTCACGAACCTCCTCTAATGATGCCTAAATCTGGGACAGTTCCTCAGATTTGTCACCTAAAAAGAATGGCTCCGGTTTGGGGATCTCACTCACATCCTGAGCCATGAAGACCGATGCAAAGAATTAATTTAGTTTCTCCGTAATAGCCTTATCATCCTTGAGTGCTCCTCAATCATCCTGTGGTTTCACTGGTTGTTTATCAGGCTTCCTGCTTCTGAGGGATTTCAAAAAAAAATTGCTATTACTTTTTGAGTCTTTGGCTAGCTGTTCTTCAAATTCTTTTTTGGCCTTCCTAATTATATTTTTCCACTTCATTTGCCAGAGTTTATGCTCGTTTCTATTTTCCTCACTAGGATTTAACTTCCACTTTTTAAAGGATGCCTTTTTGCCTCTCACTGCTTCTTTTACTTTGTTGTTTAGCCATAGTGGCACTTTTTTGTTTCTCTTACTATGTTTTTTAATTGGGGTATACTTTTAAGTTGAGCATCTATTATGATGTGTTTTAATAGTTTCCATGCAGCTTGCTGGTATTTCACTTTTGGCGCTGTACCTTTTAATTTCTGTTTAACTAACCTCCTAATTTTTGTGTAGTTCCCCTTTCTGAAATTAAATGCTACAGTGTTGGGCTGCTGTGGTGTTTTCCCACCACAGGGATGTTAAATTTAATTATATTATGGTCACTATTACCAAGCAGTCCAGCTATATTCACCTCTTGGACCATATCCTGTGCTCCACTTAGAACTAAATCAAGAATTGCCTCTCCTCTTGCGGGTTCCAGGACTAGCTGCTCCAAGAAGCAGTCATTAAAGGTGTCAAGAAACTTTATCTCTGCATCCAGTCCTGAGGTGACATGTACCCAGTCAATATGGGGATAGTTGAAATCCCCCATTATTATTGAGTTTTTTATTTTGATAGCCTCTCTAATCTCCCTGAGAATTTCACACTCACTATCACCATCCTGGTCTGGTGGTTGGTAATATATCCCTACTGCTATATTCTTATCATTAGAGCATGGAATTACTATCCATAGAGATTCTCCAGTACAGTTTGGTTCATTTACTATTTTTACTTCATTTGATTCTATGCTTCCTTTCACATATAGTACTACTCCCTCACCAGCATGACCTGTTCTGTCCTTGTGATATATTTTATACCCTGGTATCACTGTTTCCCATTGATTATCCTCATTCCACCAAGTTTCTGTGATGCCTATTATATCAATATCCTCATTTAATACAAGGCACTCTAGTTCACTCATCTTATTATTTAGACTTCTAGCAATGGTATATAAACATTTGTCACTTTTTTAGCTGTCTGCTATTACATGATGTAATTGAATGGGGCTTTTTTTCATTTGACTGTTTCTCATCAGATCCTTCCCTCCTTACTAGGACACAGAGAATCTCCGTTACTAGATCCTGTCCTAAGGGATGTCTCTGTCCGAACCACGCGCTCCTCCACACCTGTCGGCTTTCCCGCAGCCCTTAGTCTAAAAACTGTTCTACGACCTTTTTAATTTTAAATGCCAGCAATCTGGTTCCATTTTTGTTTAGGTGGAGCCCATCCTTCCTGTATAGGCTCCCTATAATGAATTGTGTCAAGTATCAGAGAGGTAGCCGTGTTAGTCTGAATCGGTAAAAAGCAACAGAGGGTCCTGTGGCACCTTTAAGACTAACAGAAGTATTGGAGCATAAGCTTTCGTGGGTGAATGCCCATTTCATCAGACGCATTCACCCATGAAAGCTTATGCTCCAATACTTCTGTTAGTCTTAAAGGGGCCACAGGACCCTCTGTTGTTTTATAATGAATTGTGTAGATAAGGTAAATACACATGCCTGATCTTTCTCAAAACCTTTAAGTTTTTTTCACCTATATCTGGTTAAGACTGACAGGCATGGAAATGAACATTTAGAAAATATAATACACACCACTTACATTAAGAAAAGCAATTAGGCGGGGAAGGATGGGTGTGGTGTATCAGGTGCTAGCCTGGGATTTGGGAGACTCTGTTGTTTCCCTGTTTTTTCACAGACTTCCTGTGTAACCATGGGCAAATCTCTATGCCTCAGTTCCCCATCTACACAATGGGGAGAACAGCACTTCCCTATCTCACAGTGGGCTGTGAGTAGACCCAGATGGGGAATGGTTTTCTTGTCCTGCAAGAAGTTCAAAAAAGATTGCTATACCAAAGTGGAATTAAAATCAATCTTGCAAATGGATAAATCCAAAATATAGTCCCGATCAGAACAATCAATACATTTTGTCACCATAATTTCAAAAAGTTTCATTTTGATTTTGACCTTTTGAAAATACTTTTTTTGTGTGTGCGTGTTTAACTAACTAAAATTTCTAAAGGAAAAATATTTTCAAGCCTAAACTTTTAGGTTAGAAAATGCCAAAACAATTTTGTTTTCAATAATTTGGAATCTTTCTTTTTACAAAAGCTATTTGAAGCAGGAAGTTCATGAATACAGCCTTTCCCACAGGCAGTTATGGTTTCAACAAATGGGCATTTTCCATTTAAATCATAGATTCATAGATTCATAGATTCTAGGACTGGAAGGGACCTCGAGAGGTCATCGAGTCCAGTCCCCTGCAGGACCAAATATTGTCTAGACCATACCTGATAGACATTTATCTAACCTATTCTTAAATATCTCCAGAGATGGAGATTCCACAACCTCCCTAGGCAATTTATTCCAGTGTTTAACCACCCTGACAGTTAGGAACTTTTCCCTAATGTCCAACCTAGACCTCCCTTGCTGCAGTTTAAGCCCATTGCTTCTTGTTCTATCCTTAGAGGCTAAGATGAACAAGTTTTCTCCCTCCTCCTTATGACACCCTTTTAGATACCTGAAAACTGCTATCATGTCCCCTCTCAGTCTTCTCTTTTCCAAACTAAACAAACCCAATTCTTTCAGCCTTCCTTCATAGGTCATGTTCTCAAGAACTTTAGTCATTCTTGTTGCTCTTCTCTGGACCCTTTCCAATTTCTCCACATCTTTCTTGAAATGCGGTGCCCAGAACTGGACACAATACTCCAGCTGAGGCCTAACCAGAGCAGAGTAGAGCGGAAGAATGACTTCTCGTGTCTTACTCACAACACACCTGTTAATACATCCCAGAATCATGTTTGCTTTTTTTGCAACAGCATCACACTGTTGACTCATATTTAGCTTGTGGTCCACTATAACTCCTAGATCCCTTTCTGCCGTACTCCTTCCTAGACAGTCTCTTCCCATTCTGTATGTGTGAAACTGATTTTTTCTTCCTAAGTGGAGCACTTTGCATTTGTCTTTGTTAAACTTCATCCTGTTTAACTCAGACCCTTTCTCCAATTTGTCCAGATCATTTTGAATTATGACCCTGTCCTCCAAAGCAGTTGCAATCCCTCCCAGTTTGGTATCATCCGCAAACTTAATAAGCGTACTTTCTATGCCAATATCTAAGTCGTTAATGAAGATATTGAACAGAACCGGTCCCAAAACAGACCCCTGCGGAACCCCACTCGTTATGCCTTTCCAGCAGGATTGGGAACCATTAATAACAACTCTCTGAGTACGGTTATCCAGCCAGTTATGCACCCACCTTATAGTAGCCCCATCTAAATTGTATTTGCCTAGTTTATCGATAAGAATATCATGCGAGACCGTATCAAATGCCTTACTAAAGTCTAGGTATACCACATCCACAGCTTCTCCCTTATCCACAAGACTCATTATCCTATCAAAGAAAGCTATCAGATTGGTTTGACATGATTTGTTCTTTACAAATCCATGCTGGCTGTTCCCTATCACCATACCACCTTCCAAGTGTTTGCAGATGATTTCCTTAATTACTTGCTCCATTATCTTCCCTGGCACAGAAGTTAAACTAACTGGTCTGTAGTTTCCTGGATTGTTATCATCATGATTATTTTTAAAAGGAAAATCTGACCCACTCTAGTTGTGAGGATAAATACTTCACAGATTGTTAAGTGCAGGGCTTAAATTCAGCCATAACTGTCCTGAGCAGAGGTCTGGTAAATATTTTCAAACCCGTGGGGTTGAAGCCCCGAGCCCCAGTGCCCCCAACATTGCAGAATCTTAGAGCCCTGGTGCCCCCCATGGGGCAGAAGCTTCAAGCCCTGGCACCCCCCACAGGGCAGAAGCACTCCAGGAAATACACTGTGAGAATTTAAGATGTGATAAGGTGGTTAGGTGTGATGGTGATGGAGGCCATAGATAGTTAGCAAAATGCTCTCTCTAGTTTGCACTTCAGACCTCCTGAGGTCTCTTCCAACCCTAATCTTCTATGATTCTATGCCACAGACTGACAATGAGCTATTCCCATAAGATTCAAGAGTTTGTCCAGGCACAGGTCATCTCCTGCATAAGCAGATTTTTTATTTTCTTTCAGAACTGGAGTTTACAAGCAAACCCCCTCATGGTGCTGGGTCCAAAAGGGCAATTCCAGGGGGACGTTAGGGATTTCGAAAATGTTCAGCAGTTCCCATATGCTCCTCCAGGTGTGGCTGCTCTAGCCATGTCAGAGTGACAAACAAAGTAGGAGGAAAAAGTTAAATTATTCAAGTACCAGACACTCATTGCTTGGTAAAGGACTGGACAGCACTGTAGAACTGTCTTAGTCCCTCGCTCCTGGAGTCATGCAATGATTACATCAGCATCTTGGCTTCTATTTTTAAGGAAGTTTCTAGCCTTCATGAAAATTTGGAAGGAATATCAAATATCTTGTCATATCTCCTATGATGCACCATAGTCATATCTCATGGTGAGGAGACCGAGTTTCATTTTGGGGGTCCTTGGCCTGCGGTGTCATGGGAGATGTAGTCCAGCTGAGGAGATCCACAGATAAAGGAGACTGGGGATATAAGGGAATTGACTACAACTCCCAGGAAGTGCTACGTCAGGATATGCAGACTGAATTTTTTTAAATAAAATTTGAAAATTTCCACTGAAAACAGACACTTTTGAGGGAAAAAATTGTCAAGACCCCAATTTTCTTTTGCAAAACATTGTTTTTTCTCCCGTTAACATCCCAAGTTGGAGGCAGTAATAGACTCATAAACATGTATACATGGGGTAAGCACTGGAGGGGGACAAAGAGGCAACTGTGGTAGCATGGTTTCACTGGAGAGCTGCTTGTAAATGTTCTGAGCAGAACAGTTCTCAGTCAGAAAATGCTGATTGGACAAAATCAACACTTTCCATGGGAACTGGCAACGAGGCAAGCAGGCAGCCTAGCTGGCCAGATCTTGGGCTGCCTGCTTGCTGGGTGGGTGGGGTGCCTGGTTTCCCGGTTGAGTGGTCCTTTAGGCTCCATGGCTGTCCAGGTTACCTACTTCCCCAGCTACTGGGAGAAGGAGCAGATTGCCTGGCTCACTGAGTCCCCTGGCTACACACAGAGAGCTGGCTTGCTGGTTCCTTGCTGCTGCCCCACTGGTGGTCAGGCAGGCTGCCTGGCCCCTCAGCTTCCCAAACTGCCAAGCTCCTTGGTTGGCTGGTTCCCAGAGCTGCTCTTTCCTAAATTTTATTTTTTACTTTAATATCACATTGATTTTACCTTATTTTTTGTAATCTGTATTTTATTATATATACAAATAAAATGAAAGAATACAGTTACATGTTATTTTTCTATTTTTTTTTTATTTTAATGGTTTTATATTCTATCAATTGGTAATATGAAATGACCAATTATCAAACCTATTATTAAACTAGACAGCAATTACAATGAAAATTTCAAAAACAAATACTAATGACTAATTTATATAATATAACATAGTCCACTTTTGACATATTATGTCATACCACTGTGTTGATTAGGTCAAAACCTCCTAAACCAATGAGTTTACCCAGAAACCCTCATTCAGGTTAAATGTGAGAAACAATAGTGATCTCCAAGGCAAAGGTGCATCCAGGACCCCCCAGGAATTCTAAAAACTCAGGTATTGTGATGGCTCAGATGTGTGTCTTTGTGTGAGGGATACATAGCAGAAACAGAGAGACATAGGGACAGAAGCAGAGAGGGAAAGCCAAGCAAACATAGCCTTGAAACACATTAATGTAGCCCTAAGATCATAGATTCATCCCAGCCAGGGTTTTGTCAAGCCGGGCCTTAAAAACCTCTAAGGAAGGAGATTCCACCACCTCCCTAGGTAACCCATTCCAGTATATCACCACCCTCCTAGTGAAATAGTGTTTCCTAATATCCAACCTAGACCTCCCCCACTGCAACTTGAGACCATTGCTCCTTGTTCTGTCATCTGCCACCACTGAGAACAGCTTAGAGAACAGTTCCATCCTCTTTGGAACCCCCTTCAGGTAGTTGAAGTCTGCTATCAAATCCCCCCTCACTCTTCTCTTCTGCAGACTAAATAAGCCCAGTTCCCTCAGCCTCTCCTCATAAGTCATGTGCCCCAGCCCCCTAATCATTTTCGTTGCCCTCCGCTGGACTCTCTCCAATTTTTCCACATCCTTTCTGTAGCAGGGGGCCCAAAACTGGACACAATACTCCAGATGTGGCCTCACCATTGCCGAATAGAGGGGAATAATCACTTCCCTCGATCTGCTGGCAACGCTCCTACTAGTGCAGCCCAATCTTGCAGCCTTCTTGGCAACAAAGGCACACTGCTGACTCATATCCAGCTTCTCATCCACTGTAATCCTCAGGTCCTTTTCTGCAGAAATGCCACTTAGCCAGTCAGTCTAAGCCATGCACTACAACAGATGGATTCTGGATGACTGTAGACAACCCGGATGCCAGCCCAAAGAAAGTCTGGGCTGGTGAGGAAAATGAGAGAGGGGAAGGTGTGTAGGGTTTATGATTTGTTATAGATCTGTGTATTTCTCAGGCTAGTAAAGGAAGAGCAATTGTGTTAGAACCTGTGCAAAGTGCCTGGTGTGTGTTATATGCTACATCTATCACATGCTGCAACAGGAGATAAAGCAGAAGGCTCAGCCTGTCAGCTGGAGTTCTGGGAAAGGTTAAATGTTAACTGCAGGAGGAGGCTAAGTCAATGGTACCTAAACCAGCTGAGAGGCTTCATAAAACCAGCACCACCATTTGGTCACTTCTCTCTATTGGGGCTGGTTCAGACAATTTGTGTATTTGGACTTAAATAATAACAGAAAAGGTACCTACACAAAGCTCCGGGCTCCCTAAAACATAAATAATACAACATCAAAACCCAGAAGCATTAAAAGTATAATAAAAAAGGAACTCTGCTGGCCTGTCACCTACAATAAAAGCTCCTTTCCATCTCTTCATCATTCTGGGAAGCACACCCTCAACCCTTTCCAAAAATCCTGTCATACAAGGCTGGCCATGGTAGTATAATATTTTCTGATCATTTTCCAGTGCCATGAGATATGCAGTATGACCTCCTTCATGCTTCTTGTAAACTCCATGGTCATAACATAGGGCCTTTGGGGGGATCAGAATGCCAACTACTTTATTATTGTCTTGATCAGATCGCACTATAGGTTCCCACCTGCTCCTTGTAACAAGAGACTTCTAAGTGCTAGTCCCATAACTAACTGTACAAATACCTTCATGCATTACCTAACTCCCATCCACACATATCCACCATCCAGCACACAGAAATTCTTCAGTGCTACATAGAACAAAGGACGGGGACCTCCTGGGTCATCGAGTCCAGTCTGTCACGCTGTCATAATATCTCATTTATACACTTATCAGGCTCCACATTAAAACTAGTTGTTTGCCCCATTACTCCTGTGGTGAGGCTGTTCCAGAACACCACTCCTCTAATGGTTAGAAACCATCTAATTTCCAGCCTAAATTTAATCAGGGCCAAATTATCTCCCCTTGTTCTTGTGCCGATGTTATCCAATAGCTCTTTTCCTTCCTTCCTATTTACTTCCCTGATGTATTTATAGAGGGCAATCAGATTCCTTTCTTGGCCTTCATTTTTCTACGCTACACAAGACAAGCTCTTTAGTCATGAAAGAAGACTCTCTATTTTCCTGATCATCCTAGTAGTCCTACTCTGCAGCTATTCCAGTGTGAATTCCTTTTCTTGAAAATGGGAGACCAGAACTGCACACTGTAATGGCATAGGAGTTTGGAACAGGTGATAGGGTGAGAGACACACAGAACCTTGGTCCCCAAGATTTAATGGAATAAAAAGGAATTGAAGGTGTTCCAGATATCCTTGTCTGGACTGGTCTCAGATCCCCACCTTCATTTTATATGCCCTGGTTTGACTCAATATTCCTTACATTTGGGGACCAGAATAACCAGCTGGTTAACTAACTTCAGACACACAACATTAACTTGGATGATCATGAGTTTGTCATTTCACACAGATCTTCCAGGCACTAGTCTTGCATGTTTTGGTGCTGAACCTTCAAACATTTCAAAGGTGTTGATTGCCTGCAGTTTCATTGACAGAGTTTCAGTTTGAATTTTCACTCACTGGTGGCCCTGTAGCATAATAACTTGAAACACTCTTATAGTTTCTTCCTTTGTTCCCCTGTGGAGCTGGGAGTTAATGGCTTGCCCGGAGACTTTGTCAGGTGCCAAGCTGTGAGATGCTTCACAAAAGGTTCTCAAAAGGATAGGGCCCCCCAGCACCAGGCAAGCTTGAATCCATTGGAGTGAGAGAGGGAAAGCCACTTCATTTGCACAGGTAGGTGGAAGGATTTGAGATGCAATAACATTGCCCATTTGTGTCGTTATTCTCATCCAGAAGAGATGCTAAAGTCAATGATAGCCTTTGAATACAAGGCCCCTGCCACAAAAGTGCCACTGGGATGGGGAGGCAGCATCCATCCAATGTTTTTGAACTAAACCTGTTTACAATTCCAACCTATGCTACTGTCGGTGTTAATAAGAGTTGTAGCACCAATGGGGGGCAGTTGTTGATGTTTGAAGTATCATCTAATTCTGATCAGAGCAAGTTCAGATATCATAGTTGTTAACATACCATTGCACACTGCTTACCTTCCTACAATAGTACTCCATTCATTGCTAATATAATTTGTAATGATTGCAAATGGTCTGGACTTGGATTTCACATCTCATCCATGCCAGCATTCCCAGCAACTCAGTCATATGCCGGAAGATTGATTTAGTACTAACTCAAAGAGAAAGTTGCTCCCTTCTTTAATACCAACAGCTCTTTCTGCAGTGAGTAGGGTTCGGGGGTTCTTTTTGGAAATTTCCCATCCAGAAAAAAAAAATTTACACTGTTTAATTTACAAAATCTAAAATAAGCCTAACATGAAAGGGACTATATCTACAGGCTCTGGGAAAACGAAACTTTATTTCATAGCAATTAGAAACACCTCATTTCGACTGTGATATTTGTCATTCAAGTTTATATTTTATCTCTACAATAGTATAATTAATAAATTAATTGCATTTCACAATAGTTAATAATTATAAAGGGTATTTTTAAATTGCAGTTACAGAGACTGATCCAAATGCCTTTGAAGTCAATGCAATGACACCCAAAGGACTTCAACAGACTTTGGTTTAGGAGTCTTGTGCTTTAGCATTTCCAAAGCTGTATGCAAACCTTAGCTAATCACTTGGCTAGCTCATAATTTTTACAGAATGCTGAAAAGATATGCACTAAAGTTGAGTAACTGAGCAATTTTTGCTGGCATTGCTTATAAATCAAAAAGTATCTATAAATACCTTTGCAGGAAGATTATCTCTGACACCAATTGTTCCTTTAATTAGTGGACAGAGGCATAACAAGATCCAATGGATAGCAGTGAAGCTAGACAAATTCAGTCTTGAATTGAGGTGCAAACTAGAAGCAGTGATAGAAATTAACCATTGAATAACCTTCCAGATGGATGTGACAGATACTACATCCCATGGAGTTTTAAATCAAGATGGGGTGCTTTTAGTAGTTAAATTCCAGTTGAACTGCAAGTTATTGATCTTGAAACCAGAACCACTAGGTTACATTCTGTGTCCTGACTCCTGCAGAAGGGGAGACTAGATGATTGTACTTGTCCCTAAAATTTCAAACTAATGGAAGTAATTGCCCAGGTTAACAGGACACCTTGACTACAACTGATTGAGAGGAACCAGTTGTAGACGAGGTATCCTGTTACTCTGTGGGATTATTTCTACTAGTTCGAGTTTTTAGGTGGTCCCACCATGCATCCCATGTTCAGTGTATTACAGCCTTCCAGTATTGAGGTTTAAAAGTAATAGATAATGGCATCAAGGTCTGCAGTGGAAAGAAAAGGTTTCTTCTCCCACCCCAACAACATCATATTGGTCATGAAGGATTAAGCCTCAGCCTTAAACTCATGAGCTACCCAATTTCATAAGGACACTGGGTAATTAATTTTACAGCATTATCTGGATTTGATGCAATGGAGATATAGATCCAGATCTTCTCAGTGTATCAAATGCACAGCAGCCCTTGCTCCCTCATTAAGGACCCAATAAATTAGAGCACTAAGTATGCATGTTTCATTATTAATTATTATTATTATTTACAATACAGTAGTGCTAAGAGGTCCCTTTGTGTTGGCTGATGTACAGACACAGGACAAAAGACTGGCTTAGGTGGAAGAGCAATCTAAACAGACAAGATGGACAAAGGAAAAGAGAACACAATTATCTTTATTTGCTGTTGGGGAATTAAAGCACAAAAAGATTAATGGTAAATTTTTCAAAAGCACCTCAGTGGCTTGGGAAGCTAAGTCCTATTTCCAAAAGTGATTTAGGAACTTTCGTACCTAAGTCTATTGATGTTCACTTTCAAAAATGTATCTTAGGGTCCTATGCTACTGAAGTGCTTTTGAAAATTTTACCTTCAGTGACTTGTCCAAGATCACACAGGTACCTTGAGCAGAGCCAGGTATTGGACCCAAATCTTCTGAGTCCCATTTGCAGAGTTTTTTTGTTTATACTACATAACTAGTCTGTCCATATAAGGGATAATTATTACATGATATCACTCCTGTTCGTTTACTTAGAGTTCATGCCAGTGTAACTCCAGCCACTTCAGTGAAGTTTCTTAGAATTCTTGGGCTTTTAGGAGCCGCTCCAAGAGGAAATCATGAAAGCTGGGGAGGAAGGGTGTGAAGGAGATCACTCACTTAGTGTTCAAATAGGGCATTGCAGACTCTCTTCTTTCCTGGCGCCCCCTGTTGACAGTTGCTCCAACCATGTGGTGGTCTCCACCTTCTGTGACTCTGCCCTCCAGCCAAGTTTTAACAGCACTTAAAAATCTAAGATGTGGAGATATTTTGTCCCTACATGCTTATGTTGATTTTTTTTTATATTCATCCCCTGTAATTTGACCTAGTTTCCACTTTTTGTATGAGTTCTCCTGGTCCAATCACTCTTTAATTATTTAACCAAAGTGGAACAACTTCAACAGGGGAAACTGAGGCAGCCCTACATCAGAGCATCTCATTGCACAGTGGTTAGAGCACTCCTGAGAAGTAGAAGACTCCTGTTCAAATCCTTTCTTCCTATCAAGCAGATAGAGGAATTGAACTTGGATCTCCCTCATACCAGGTGAGTACTCTAATTCCTGGGCTAAAAAACTATAAGGCGGATACCACCAGCCTAACTCATTCTCAGAAGAAGCATCTTAGGTGGCTAAGCTTCCTGTCTCCAGGAGAGTGGTTCCCGACTGTGGATCACAAGGAGAGCTAGGCACTTCCCTACAGCCTGGACGAGGCACCTGTCTCCCTGAGGGTCATCTCCCATTGGCTACCTAGTGTGCTGGCTTTCGTGGATCCCAGTCTTAGGCACCTGCTTCTCCCCATTCATTGTTTAAGAGCCTAAGCATCTAACTCAGGCTTTGTGAATTAACATCTGTTCCTTTGTTTTCTAGGTGACTAAAAGGTAAACATAGCAACACAGCCTTTCAACACCTAAGTACCTTTGTGAATCTGGGCCATGAAGCATGCGACACCACAGTATAACTAAAATAAATAGAACCCATTTTTAGAGCAAAACCATGCTTTAAAGCTAGACAATCTATAGCTAGTTGGCATTCCGTAAAGCTGAGAGCAAAGCGTTACCTTCTCTCAATTAACCAGAACTCTGATTTCCATAGAAGGTTTCAAGTTTCCTCCAACACCTTTATATAATCAGGAATGCCCTACAATTGCTCCTCACTGGCTTCAACCAAAGGTCACTGAATCTAATAGGAGTCTTTCCATTGACTTCAGTAGGCATCAGATCAGCCCCTATGTGTCTTCATGTCTGCTTCAGTACACGTCACCATTCAAATGATTTTTCATAGCAACCTAGCTCTGCAGATACAAACTTATAGACTTTAAGGCCAGAAGGGACCATCATGATCATGTGGTCTGACCTGCTGCAGGCCACAGAACCTCATCCACATTACAGAATCCAGAGCATGAGTTCTAAGTATTAGAATAAACATCATTTTTTTTAAATGCCATCTTCTATCTGATTTTGGAAATGGCAGCTGAAGGTTCCCAAGGTGCATTGCATTTTGGGAGCTGTCATTAGGGAATAATTAGCAGCAGTGAAAGTTCATCTGTCTTCTGGGTCTTCTTGTTTATAGATCAAACGAGAGTTTATGTGATCCAATGAATACTACAATAGCAATCAGACTAGGGCTCTTAATGCCACTGCAGCAACATGAAAAGGGAGTGGGATTGATACTGCTGCAGATGAAAAGGAGACAGCATCTAACCCAGAACTCAGCACATACACACTCAGAAACCAACACTGTCAAAAATGCACCTTAGCTCCTACACATATCCAAATGCACTCACAGTGACACACCCATATTCACAAGGACACATGCTGCCACAACACTCATCACACAAAACATACATGCAAGACACAAATGCACCACAAACACACTCATATCCAGAGACACTCATTTGCAAACACACACTCATGTACACAAACACACATTTGCTAACATCCCACTCACTACGTTTAACATAGACCCATATAGACAAAGACACACTTATTCACCTATGCACACAATCACATTCATAGAAACACACATAGGCTCTCTACATGTATCATACAGAAATAGGCACAACACACCATAAACACACACAGTTACCTTGATATGTACTCACAAACATGTACACCCACAGACACAAACATGCAAAAGCCACCACAACACTCCACACACAGAGCAGACAGCCATAGACACAAACATGCCAGAGACACACACTGATTACCTCAGGATATATGTATGCACACACCCATGCTAATATAGACAACCAGATAAACACTGCATCCACAAACACAACAACATACTTATAACCCAGATACATGTGGCACACTCTCAAACACAACACATTGGGAGATGAATAATCTGCCAGCAGCACCGTATGGCTTACAGCACACATCGCCTCATCTGTTGTGCATATCCATTTAATGTATACAGGCACTAAATAGACAAACTACCCTAAAGCCATAGAACCCACCAATCCATTCTACCAGTACAGCATATCACTAACTTGCATCAGTCCCAATGCCTTAGTCCTTGGTGAAGCATGTTTCAAAGTCTTTCCCTAACTAAAGATTTTCCTCCCAAACCCTCTCCTCAGAGCGTCCTTCACCTCCTTGTTCCTTAGGCTGTAGATCAGGGGGTTCAGCATGGGGATCACCACTGTGTAGAACACAGAGACCACTTTGTCTCGGTCCATGGAGGAGCTGGAGCTGGGTCGCAGATACATGAAGAGAGTTGTCCCAAAGAAGACAGTGACTGCCGTCAGGTGCGAGGCACAGGTGGAGAAGACTTTGTGCCTGCCCTCGGTGGAGCGGATCCTCAGGATGGCAGAGAGGATGTACAGGTAGGAGATAAGGACGGTGAGGAGGCAGCTGATTTCAATTAAGCTGGCGAAGGCAAAGATCACCACCTCATTGATGAAGGTATCGGCACAGGAGAGCTTCAGCAGAGGAGGGACGTCACAGAAAAAGTGGTTGATGATGTTGGAGGCACAGAAGGGTAACTGAAACATACAGATGGAGTGTATCATCGAGTTGACAAACCCAGCTAGAAAGGAACCGGCCACCAGCAGGACACAGACTCTGTGGGACATGATGACTGTATAGAGAAGTGGGTTACAGATCGCCACGTACCTGTCATATGCCATCACAGCCAGCAAGAGGCACTCAATACCCACAAATGAGCTAAAGAAAAAGAATTGGGTTGCACAGCCATTGAAAGAAATGACTTTGTTCCCAGCTAAGAAGCCCACCAGCAACTTGGGGGTGATGACAGAGGAGTAGCAGAAATCAACCAGGGACAAGTTAATGAGGAAGAAGTACATGGGGGTGTGAAGTTGGGGATCACTCCTGATTAATACGATCATCCCAAGATTCCCAATCAGGGTGATAAGATAGATCACTAGGAACACCGTGAAGAGTGGGACCTGCAGCTCTGGATTATCTGTTAGTCCCAGGAAAATAAACTCTGTCACGGTGGTGACGTTTCCATCAGCCATTTCTTCACTGTTTGTATTGTTTACTGAGATACAATAGCATCACAGATGTCACAAGTGCCTAAGACCTGTTAGGGCTTCCAGTCCATTTCTCTGAGGCTAGTGCAGAATTGATCCCCAGTGTAATTTTAAAATATCCCATGCAATGCAGTGTCAACCACTTCCCTTGAGAGGGAATTCCACAGCCTGATAGACCTCGCTGACATGAAGATTCAGCCTAGATCTTCCCTTTTTCATTTTTATCCTCTTACACCTAGCAACACCATGCCTATGCATAGCACTAAAAAAAATTCCTTTCTACTGAGAAAAATATTTGCCTAAACCCTTAAAATATTTTCTCACTGCCATTGTGTCTCCTTTTCACACCTTCATTATTCCTAACCTCAACCAGACGTATTAGTTCTTTTAACTTTTCTCATTGATCGTCTTTGTTGTTGATACTTTTCTTGGAAATCTCTCCAATTTGTCTAGCAGATCAAAAGAAGGAAATCAGAATGAGATTGAGAAGGGGTATTTTCATGGCTTGGGATATATCTAAATCCATTAATCCCTCCGTCTTTCTCTCACTGCATTTCTGTCTTGCTCTCTCATCATGAGGATTCTAGGAGAATAAAAAAAACTGCTCTTAGAACATGGTGAAGTCTCCACAGGTTAAACACACCCCAATAGCTGATCATAATTTTATTCCCTGTGCACCATCCACATTCCACAAAAAGTTTTGATGTAAACAGGAAGAAAAAAGATTCTAGCTCAAAACTGAAAAAATCTTTAGTTTTCAGCCAAAATCATTGGGTTTTCAAGTTTTCTATTTTCTTTCTTTCTTTTTTTTTTTTTTTAAGGAAAGCAGACACGCTCTGCAAAATATTTTGTTTAATCAAAAATTAAATTTCCCATTGAAAAAAGTCTAAATAGAAAATTGTCAACCAGCCCTAATCCACCCCAGACCTATACAACACTTAAGCACAACAAAATGGGACACAAATGGGACCACAGACCTGGTTCTGACGCGGCAGGGATTTCCTCCTCTATTAGGAAGAGAAGTCCATTTTAAAGAAATGGAGTCTATATTCTGAAGCAGGAGACACCCAGAATCGGTGAACCTACTTCTGGTAGAAAGGCATCATTTCCTCATTGGCTCCATGGCAAGGACATGTGTCGAAGGCTGATGTGTGTATTATATCAGGTTTGCAACTTTGGGGCCTTCTTTATGAAGTGTCCCCCAGCACCAATTAAAATAAAATGCTGTGGGTTTATTTTTCTCCCCTCCTTGGATTAATGTTTTGGAGCACACTTAGAATTTATTTTCCTCATGGGTGTGGATGGCTAGAAGTCACTTGTGCTCTTTGCATAATCTCAAGAGATTAGGGTCTGTAGAGACACAGAAGAGATTGATTTAATCATGCTATTGTTGACATTCCACAGCCATATTCTGAGCAAACGTTACCTCTGCCCTAATGATTATTATTATTTTATTAGAGCACGTAGAAGCCTTAATCATGGACCAAGATACCATTGTGCTAGGCACTGTTCAAACACAGAACAAAAAGATGGGCCCTGCCCACAAAGGCTTACAACCTAGGCAGGGACCTGGAACTAGGGGTATTGGGAGTGTGGCAGCACCCCTGGTTTGAAGTGGTTTCCATCATATACAGGGTTTACAGTTTTGTTCAATGGCTTTCAGCACCCCCACTATAAAAATTATTCCAATGCCATGAACCTAGTGTGACAGATTTATGTTACCAATCTACCTGAGGCGTCAGGTGATCAGGCTGAGGCCGCAGGATCTTTAGGGGAGGAGATGGAGAAGCACACCAAGGTCTAAATTTTAAAGCTTTATTAATAAAATAATAAAATAACAGCGGAGAGTGATGGGTGCTCCCCACGTCAGTCAGAGGAAGGAAGAAAGCGTTAGTGCCCCAAGCCCTAACCCACTTTCATAGTCACACATGCTCTACCTGAGGCTGGCCAAACCAGCTTTCTGTGGTCTTCTCCGCTTTCCCAAAACATACCGGCTCCAGGGACATGAAGCTCTGCTCCCCCCTGCCTCGTCGCCTCGCCCCTGGTTCAGTGTACTTTTTCTTTTCTCATGGCTGTTTGTGGCTGAGTGAGAGATAAACGCAGCTGCAGAGTTCTAGTCTGGTGACGTGACTTTGGATCGGGGCCAGCATCTTATCTTCACATCGAGCTAGCTAAAGTGTCGAGTTAACCCATTCTCTGCTCTCTTCCTCCTTCCCCCTCTTGGCCTCTTGCAACCTGCAAAGGAATCTTCCATTTCACACTCCCCACACCTTTGACCCTCCCCCGAAATGTCTTGCGATGCTTGCAACCGCGTTAGCAACATACAATGCTGATTTGCCTCCCCATGGGATCCCCTGAGGCAGGGAGTCCTTGGGCCTGTGACAGTCCCTCCCTTGACCCCGAATCAACATTTTGTTGTGAGGGGTCACCACTTAAGTTTCCACGGTGGCTAGGGTTACTGTTGGTCTCCTACATAAACAGCAACAATTGCATACACTAGCCAGTAGTGACTTCTGGCTTCATTATTAACATGGCATAACACATCCCCCTATAGATGCCCCTCCCGAATGGCGGTGGCAAAGGCGGCTTTCTCCAAATTAAACATGTGCTGCGACTCCGTAAAGGAGGAGGAGGCCTCTGCCTGGAATATGCTCAGTTGTTCCCGGGTGTGTGTCAAGGGCAGGAAAACATTGGGTGTAATCCATGAAAACTTAAACACAACACAGTTAGAGATATTAACCATACTTTGCATAACTGCGGGCCAATGCACTGAGAAATTTTTGCCTGAGAGTGTAACAGGAAATTAAGGGGCACCTGGGGTAGGTGGTCCTCCAAACACATGCAGAGGTATTGGTAAACACATGGGCATTAGTGGGGGCATATCCCGATGCCTCCCCTTCCCAGCAGAGGTGTTGACCCACCTCATAAAAGCGGCCTGGCGTTGCCTTTTCTTTACACATCATTTGAGGGGGCTCCGTAGGTGGATAGAAAGTTGGCTAGATCGTCGGGCTCAACGGGTAGTGATCAATAGCTCCATGTCTAGTTGGCAGCCGGTATCAAGCAGAGTGCCCCAAGGGTCGGTCTTGGGGCCGGTTTTGTTCAATATCTTCATTAATGATCTGAAGGATGGCGGGGACTGCACTTTCAGCAAGTTTGCAGATGACACTAAACTGGGAGGAGTGGTAGATATGCTGGAGGGTAGGGATAGGATACAGAGGGATCTAGACAAATCAGAGGATTGGGCCAAAAGAAACATGATGAGGTTCAACAAGGACTTTTTCACTAGGAGGGTGGTGAAGCACTGGAATGGGTTACCTAGGGAGGTGATGGAATCTCTATCCTTAGAGGTTTTTAAGGTCAGGCTTGACAAAGCCCTGGCTGGGATGATTTAGTTGGGAATTGGTCCTGCTTTGAGCAGGGGGTTGGACTAGATGACCTCCTGAGGTCCCTTCCAACCCTGATATTCTATGATTCTATGTGCCTGTACCACAACACTGACTCAGTGATATTTGTGAAAAGGGAGGGTGACTGGAATCCCCTCTGGGGGATTATTTAGGGGACCTCATGAGAGAGATCCTGCCAGATCAACACATCACCGAGTTTGTGTCAGCAGGCCTGAAAACATACGGGTATAAGCTGTCGGGAGGAAAGGTCTGTATGAAAGTCAAAGGGATTACCCTGAATGTAGCAAGCTGTGAAAAAATCAACTTTGACAGTTTGAAAGATCTAGTCCTGGACTATTGCATGGGCCTGCGAGAGAAGACCTCAAAAAAGATAGAAGTGCAGCTGCTCTGTGTCGTAAGGAACAAAAATCAGTGGCAAATAGAGACAAAAACCCTTAAGAAAATGCAGAAAGTTGTTTACTCAACTCACTTACTGGATGCTGAAACGAAGTCTGTTCTTCAAAGAACTGACTTAGCCGAGTACGAAAAGGCTAAACTTTACAGCGCAGTGCTTCGAAGGTACCTTTCAGAACTCTTGGGTGAATGCCATCTGGTCCCGGTGACTTTTAATGTTAAGTTTATCAATTAATTCCAAAACCTCCTCTAGTGACACTTCAATCTGTGACAATTCCTCAGATTTGTCACCTACAAAAGCCAGCTCAGGTTTGGGAATCTCCCTAACATCCTTAGCCGTGAAGACTGAAGCAAAACATCCATTTAGTTTCTCCGCAATGGCTTTATCGTCTTTAAGCGCTCCTTTTGTATCTCGATCATCAAGGGGCCCCACTGGTTGTTTAGCAGGCTTCCTGCTTCTGATGTACTTAAAAAACATTTTGTTATTACCTTTGTAGTTTTTGGCTAGCCGTTCTTCAAACTCCTCTTTGGCTTTTCTTATTACATTCTTGCACTTAATCTGGCAGCGTTTATACTCCTTTCTATTTGCCTCACTAGGATTTGACTTCCACTTTTTAAAGGAAGTCCTTTTATCTCTCACTGCTTCTTTTACATGGTTGTTAAGCCACGGTGGCTCTTTTTTAGTTCTTTTACTGGGTTTCTTAATTTGGGGTATACATTGAAGTTGGGCCTCTATTATGGTGTCTTTAAAAAGCGCCCATGCAGCTTGCAGGGATTTCACTTTAGTCACTATACCTTTTAACTTCTGTTTAACTAACCCCCTCATTTTTGCATAGTTCCCCCTTTTGAAATTAAATGCCACAGTGTTGGGCTGTTGAGATGTTCTTCCCACCACAGGGATGTTGAATTCTATTGTATTATGGTCACTATTTCCAAGAGGTCCTGTTATAGTTACCTCTTGGACCAGCTCCTGTGCTCCACTCAGGACTAAATCTAGAGTTGCCTCTCCCCTTGTGGGTTCCCGCACCAGCTGCTCCATGAAGCAGTCATTTAAAGTATCGACAAATTTTATCTCTGCATTTCGTCCTGAAGTGAAATGTTCCCAGTCAATATGGGGATAACTGAAATCCCCCACTATTATGGAGTTCTTAATTTTGATAGCCTCTCTAATCTCCCTTAGCATTTCATCATCACTATCACCGTCCTGGTCAGGTGGTCGATAATAGATCCCTAATGTTATATTCTTATTAGAACATGAAATTTCTATCCATAGAGATTCTATGGAACATGTAGATTCACTTAAGATTTTTACTTCATTTGATTCTACATTTTCTTTCACATATAGTGCCACTCCCCCCCCCTGGCACGACCTGTTCTGTCCTTCCGATATATTTTGTACCCCGGAATGATTGTGTCCCATTGATTGCTCTCAGTCCACCAGGTTTCTGTGATGTCTATTATATCAATATCCTCCTTTATCACAAGGTACTCTAGTTCACCCATCTTATTATTTAGACTTCTAGCATTTGTGTACAAGCACTTTAAAAACTTGTCACTGTTTATTTGTCTGCCCTTTTCTGATGTGTCGGATTCTCTTTTATGTGAATGTTTATCATCTGATCTGGCCCTTACTTTATCCTCTTCCATCCTCTGCTCCTGACTATAACCTGGAGATTGTCTATCATTAGACTCTCCCCTAAGAGAAATCTCTGTCCGATCCACATGCTCCTCTGCAGCAGTCGGCTTTCCCCCATCTCCTAGTTTAAAAACTGCTCTACAACCTTTTTAATGTTTAGTGCCAGCAGTCTGGTTCCACTTTGGTTTAGGTGGAGCCCATCTCTCCTGGATAGGCTCCCCTCATCCCAAAAGTTTCCCCAGTTCCTAATGAATGTAAACCCCTCCTCTCTACACCATCGTCTCATCCATGCATTGAGACTCTGAAGCTCTGCCTGCCTACCTGGCCCCGTGCGTGGAACTGGGAGCATTTCTGAGAATGCCACCATAGAGGTACCGGATTTCAGTCTCTTCCCTAGCATCCTAAATTTGGCCTCCAAGACATCTTTCCTACCCTTCCCTATGTCATTGGTACCTACATGTACCACGACCACCGGCTCCTCCCCAGCTCTACAGATTAGTCTGTCTAGATGCCTCGAGAGATCCGCAACTTTCGCACCAGGCAGGCAAGTCAGCATACGGTTTTCCTGGTCATCACAAACCCAGCTATCTACGTTTCTAATGATCGAATTTCCCATTACTAACACCTGCCTTTTCCTAGCAACTCTCCCCGCAGAGAGGTAACCTCAGTGCGAGAGGCAACGCCAGCACCATCTGGAAGGAGGGTCCCAACTATGGGAAGGTTTCCCTCTGCTCCCATTGACTGCTCTACTTCCCTGGGCCTTTCATCTTCCTCAACAGTGCAGGGGCTGTCTGACCGGAGGTGGGACACTTCTACAGTGTCCCAGAAAGCCCCATCAACATACCTCTCTGCCTCTCTTAGCTCCTCCAGTTCCGCCACCGTGGCCTCCAAAGTCCGTACGTGGTCTCTGAGGGCCCACTTTTTGATGAATACACTATTTGTCAAAAAAATTTCACCCAGTTCCACTTAAAGTCAGCCATTAAACAGAAGGCTGTTCTCAATCTTAACATAGTACAGCAGTTGTTCTACTACATTAAACATATGGGAAGCAAGCTTGGTGTGAAAATATCAGTCTGTGAATAGATAAGGAAAGAAGATTATTATCTTCCTGACAGACTGAGAAATAGATAAGAGGAAGTAGAAAGAAAAATTCAAGTGTGAGTGCTTAAAGTTAGTGGCTTCCTTCAATATTTAGGCACCTAAATAGAGAGACCTGAGTTTTAAAGAAGAGGATCACCTACAGAGCTCATAAAAAGTCAATGGGAGCTGGGGGTTAACATTGCCTACAAACCCACTCAACTTCAGGAATCTAGCTCTGAAATGTTTTGTTTTGTTTCTGTGACGGGGTCCCCAAACCACTCACGAATCACACAGAGAAAGGCATCAGCCAATTCCTCCCAGCTCCCCAGCCTTGCATCCCCAAACTATATTGTCTTTCTCTGGTCAGAAGCCTGACCAGTGTAAATTTATTACCCAGTCTGCCCCTCCCTCAGTGTGGAGAGGACATGCACCAGCCTTTGAACCTGAGCTGAGATTTCCCAAGCACTTCGACTAAACCACCTCGTTTTAGGTAAAATATAAAACAGATTTATTAAATACGGAAAGATAGATTTTAAGTGATTATAAGTGGTAGGCATAAGAGGTCAGAGATAGTTACCAAAGAAAATAAAAGATAAACACACAGTGTAAATCTTAAACCTTATTACACTAAGCAGTATTTAGATCAAGCAATTTTCTCACTCCCCTGGATGTTACAGTTCTTAATACACAGGTTTCTCTCTTAAGCCTGGACCAGTCTCCTCAGCTGAAGTTTTTGTCTTCTCAGCGTTCTTGTTGCTTCCAACATAGGTGGGAGGAGAAGAAAGGCAAAGGCATGATGCCACTGTGACGGGTTGCATCACAGAAACCCCCTTGGGAGCTGCCACCTGATGTGCCAAGACTACTTCCATCCCTCTGCTTTCCCTGCCAGCTCAGGACTCCAGCACCCTGTCTTGCTGAGCCAGACACTCCCGTCTGCTCCAGCAAAGACCCAGGGTCTGAATTACTTGCCCCAAAGCTGCAGGTTGACCTGAAAACAGCTCACAAAAGTGTTCCCGTCTTTAACACTCAGATGCCCAACTCCCAATGGGGTCTAAACCCAAATAAATCCGTTTTACCCTGTATAAAGCTTATGCAGAGTAAACTCAAATCTATGTCTAATCAAACTGAATACAGATAATCTCACCCTCAGAGATGTTCTAGTAAGTTTTTTCCTCAGACTGGACACCTTCCAGGCCTGGGCACTATTCTTTCCCCGGTACAGCTCTTGTTCCAGCTCAGGTGGTAGCTAGGGGATTCTTCATGATGACTCCTCTCTCTCTCTCTTCGTTCTGTTCCACCCCTTTATATATCTTTTGCATAAGGCGGGAACCCTTTGTCCCTCTGGGTTTCCACCCCCCCTCACTGGAAAAGCACCAGGTTAAAGATGGATTCCAGTTCAGGTGACATGATCACATGTCACTGCAAGACTTCATTGCCCTCTTGCCAGCACACACATATACAGGAAGACTCACAGGTAAAACACAGCCATTTGCAGACAATGGTCCTGGTTAATGGGCGTCATCAAGATTCCAAACCACCATTAATGGCCCACACTTTGCATAATTATAATAGGCCCTCAGAGTTATATTTTATATTTCTAGTTTTAGATACAAGAGTGGTACATGTATACAAATAGGATGATCACACTCAGTAGATTATAAGCTTTGTAATGATACCTTCTAAGAGACCTTTTGCATGAAGCATATCCCAGTTACATTATAATCACTTATCATATTTTTATAAAACCATACAGACTGCACAACGTCACAGCCACTGTTTCCTGTTTTATATCCTTAGTCCATGTGCCTAAAAGACACTTGCACAGACATATCCTGGTGGGCTTTGCTGAGTCACTGGGTTGTGCAATCTCCCTGGGTCTTGTGCAACTGAGTCATAGAGTTGAACAGTCCCCATTGTGTGGTGCTTGGGCAGCCCTCATTGAATTGTAAATCCCTTGATTACAACTCCCCTGGTGATTAATGCTCGTTGCACACCCTCCTGGGAGTGGGTTTGCTTTCTTTGTATTTCCCTAGCAAACTTACAACATATTTCAGTAACAACCATATAGCACAATTTAATCACTTGATACACACTAACAATATACGTATTTGAACAGAACAATGAGATTCAGCAGATCATGACCTTTCACATGATATCTTACATGACATGCTTTATATAAAATATATCATAATTATATGACTGTGTTGAATATGGGGTCTTCAGGGTGCTGTTTGAGGTACAAAGTGCTATAGTATCTTCTGTCTTTTGATCAGTCATAAGCAAAAAAGAGATTTCAACTCAAGATATCCTTGTTTCTAAACATATGTTTGATCCATTAAATCGTGCTGCCCCTCTACTTTTCGCAGAGGAGTGGAAAGTTCTCCCTATAATTCTCCTTGCCGCATCCTTCACCTCCTTGTTCCTCAGGCTGTAGATCAGGGGGTTCAGCATGGGGATCACCACCGTGTAGAAGAGTGAGACCAGTTTATCTTGGTCCAAGCGGTAACTGGAAGTGGGCCGTAGATACATGAAGATCATAGTGCCGTAGAATAAAGTGATAGCTGTCAGGTGGGAGGTGCAAGTGGAGAAGGCTTTCTGCCTGCCCTGAGCAGAACGGATTCTCAGGATGGATGAGAGGATGTATAGGTAGGAGATAAGAATGAAGATCAGGGTGCTGAGTCCAGCAAAGATACCTAAGGCAAACAGCACAAGCTCGTTGATGTCGGTACTGGAGCAGGAGAGTTTCAGGATTGGGGGGATGTCACAGAAGAAGTGATTGATAGTGTTGGAGCAGAATTGTAAACTGAACACTGAGCCAACGTGCACTGATGTAAGTACAATGGCCACTGCATAGGACCCCCCAGCTAGATGGACACAGACTCTTTGGGACATGACAACCCTATAGAGCAGTGGGTTACAGATGGCCACGTAGCGGTCGTACGCCATCACAGCCAGGAAATAACAGTCAGCAAGTATGCAAAAGCCAAAAAAGAACATTTGTGTTGTGCACCCAGAATAAGAGATGGTTTTTCGTTCTGCTAAGAAATTAACCATCATCTTGGGAGCAACAGACGAAGAACAACCAAGGTCTATCAGAGACAAGTGGCAGAGGAAAAAGTACATGGGGGTGTGAAGCCGGGAGTCAATGCTGATTAATATGATCATTCCAAGATTCCCCACCAGGGTGGTCACAAAGAACATTAGGAACACCATGAAGAGGACGACCTGCAGATCTTGTTGATTTGTGAGTCCCAAGAAAATGAACTCATCAATTATAGTCTGATTTCTTCTGTCCATTCCTTGAACAGACGTAAATCTCTGAGAAGACAGAAGGCAAAGCATACAAGTGAGCTGACATGGATGAATGGGTAGTACATGGAGACACCTAAGACTCTCCCTGTTGCCATGAGATGGGGAGTATTGTTATATGCTGAGGTTTCCAAAGGAGCCTAAGAGAGTTAGACATGCATTGAAACAAATACCCAATACAGGGAGAAGATGCACATTTAGTGGATAAATGGACACGGCTGATATTATCCTTAAATATTTGGATACAAGGTTATCTGTCAGGCTGCCTCTCTCTCAATTAGGTATTGTCACATTTATGATCACTGAAAATACTCAAGATGGAGTCCCCTCAATTTAAAAGGAGGGCATAGAGAGGAAAGATAATCCCACGGTTATGGCTCACACTTGGGACTCTGAAGATCTGGATTCAATCTCTGACCCCTCACAGGCTTCCCGTGAGAGCGTGGGTAGGTTACTTAGTTTCTTTCTCAGTTGCCTGCCTGTAAAATGGGGATACTAGAGCTTCCCTACCTCATGGGATTGTTGGGAGGTGCTCAGAGCTATGGTACTGGGATCAGATAAGTAACTAAGAAAGATGGGGATTTGCTTACCCACATCATCTGTCAAAACCCAGATTTACTAATCTTGGTAACATTTAATCCATTTTGCTGAGAGGAGGCAACTAGGTTGACAGAACAATCCTTCCTTTGACCTAGTCGTGTTTACAGTGGGGGTAGGGTCGACCTAACTATGGTGCCCAGGGTGCTGATTTTTTCACAGCCCTGAGTGACTTAGCTAGGTTACCCTACATTTTAGTTGTAGACCAGGCCAAGCACTATTAGATACTGCCATCAACAAAAGGCTAGAGCATGGTTACAAGAAAGCTGGGGTCCCACATCTGGAGTCAGTATAGGGAATGCGAATTGATAAGAGGAGAATAAATGCCATGCTCCCATAATTCATTGCCCATCTTTTAACCTTTTGAATTTAATAAAGTTTCGCATTTTCTTATCATTGTCTTGTTTATATTACTGTAGTCTCATGTTTATGAATAGGTAGTTTAATTATTAAATGCCTGATCTGGCCAACACTTTCTACTGAGCTTAACAATTAAGTACCATAAGTATTTCCACACAAGGCCGTTCTCAAAAGCACCTGAATGAGTTAGGAGCCCAAATCCCACTATCTTTCAAGGGGACTTGTATTCATAACTTCCTACTGCTCTTCTGAAAATAGTTAAATTGGTACAAAATCTGTGGGTAGACAAGGACTCAGCACCTCTCTCTCTCTCCCCCTCCCCCTCCATCCATGTAAATGAATCAGACCAATCAAGCTACAACAGTTAGTGATGTTACTGCATGAATTTATCCCTTTACCCTTCTCTTCCCTTCTATTTCTGCCTCTTATTATTTGAATTAAAATGTTCGCCTCTTGCCGAGTGTTTGTACACTGCCTAACACAATAGGGTATTGGGGCTTTTGGTTGCAACTGTGATAAATAATAATACATCTGTGTTGATTTTAATGTATTAATGTTCTATCGAATAATATTATTGTTAATATTATTGGCTATGACATTAATATACTAAAACTGCGTCTATTATTGTTATAGCAGACCTGGTTTAAATATATTAATGTTATATAGTTAATTATATTAGTAACAGTCACCACCACCCTAACATCCTGGAATGTTTTTTTAAAAAATGAAAAAATATTTGGCAGTATCTCATTCTACAGGGAAATGCAAAATTATACCATTGGCAACTAGTTCAAGTCTTTTTTCTATAGCTGGCTAGCATTTATGGTCAGCAACATTCATCTCCCTGATTTCACCAATTTCCCTGTTAACCAGTTGTAAGTGCAACTGTGGGCACATAGCAGTATAGATTCTAAAGTACAATTTAAAGGTAAGAAGGGGATTAGGAGGCTAAAAGTGAAGTTGGATATCAATGAAACAAATAAATATCACAAACAACAATGAGATTATGGATAATTAAATAGCTCAAAGTCACCACAAAAGGATTTATTATTAGAGCTGGTTAAAAAAATGCCAATTACGTGTCTCAGGAAATTTTTTAATGTACATTTTATTTTATTTGTTAGTAGAAAAACAGCAGTATGTTTTTTTGGTTAAAAAATATCAGTTTTCAAAACCTGGAAATGTTTCAAACCCCTCCCCCCCCAACCCCCATTTAAAAAGCTAAACATTTCTTCTCAACCAGATTTTTTCATGAATACGTTCATTTTAGTCAAAAAGGCATTTTTGACCAAAATTACTTTGTTTCATCAAAAGACAAAGTGTCATTCAACTCCCTCTTACAGAGGCAGTTTGCATTCTCCAGAGAATCTATCATCACTTACCAAGGTCTATGTGAAGTTTCGAAGGTAT